>NC_057924.1:15924541-16544541 GCF_018873765.1 Telopea speciosissima
ATAGGTTTTCTATGTAATAGGTCACTTTTATGGACCTAAAGTATGGGTAATAGGGTTGCATATGAGATTAGTTGTTTTAGTTCCATACTTAGTTTTATTTTGGTGTTTTTGTCCATAAATTGAGGTTCAACCAATGGTTTAATTTAAGTGATTTTAGTAGTTTTCTTTTAAGTGTTTAGTGGGGCTGGGTTAGGACTTTGTTTTGAGTCCATTTCAATTTCAGTTACCTAATAGGTTAAAGATTGGGTTAGGCCTTTCCTTTTTAGTGTAGGAGTCTATTTTTGAGTCTTTTATATAAGATTGTAAGGGGGGGGGCAAGTATTGAACATGAATTTTGATAATGAAAAGGCTTTTTCCTGCTCTCTTCCATTGAAGATTTGTCTTGTGTAGTTGTGTTTGATCAAGTTTGGTGGGATTGGTGTTTGATCCAATCGACACCTTGCGGTGGGAAGCCGGGTGGTTCCTTGAAGGAATCGGTGTTTGATCCGGTTGACACGTTGCGGTGGGAAACCCAGGTGGTTTGTTTTGGTTCTCTTTTGAAGCTCTCCATTATTGTTCTTCTTGAATTTGACTCTATGGTTGAGGTTGGCGGTAATTCTTCTGCTAACAAAATTTATGATTTATTACCCCATCCCTAACCTAATATAATTGAGTTCCCATTGTTCTCTTGGTTTCCCCGTATGTTTTATTTCCCACTATTCTCTTGGTTTCCTCATAAGATTTACTTCCCATTGTTCGCTTGGTTTCATCATACGAATTCTCGCCCCATTGTTCTCCTGGTTTTACCCTAAAATTGATTCACCTTTTGATAAAAGATCCTGGTTTGGTTCCTAGTTTGACTATTCAAACCTAGGACTACATTAAGTTTATAGTTTGGTATACAAGGGATAAAAGTAATAGAAGTGTAGTAGGCATAGTAGTGGATAAAGATTTAAAGAATGATGTGGTGGATGTTAAAAGATTCAAAGATAGGACTATATCTATCAAGGTTGTGTTGGAGAAAGAGGTCGTCAATATAATTAGCGCTTACGAACTTCAAATAGGATTGGATGAAAGTAGTAAGTTACAATTTTGGGACACAGAGATGGATTAGTGCAAGATTTTAGTCAGAGAGAAAAGATTATTATAGGTGGTGATTTGAATGGACATGTTGGGAAAGATCATAGAGGTTAAAGATGTATATGGAGGATATATGGTTTTGGAGAGAGGAATGAGGAGGGGATCTCAGTTTTAGATTTTGCTGTGGCTTCTGATTTATCAATTGTAAACACTTACTTTGAAAAGAGAGAAGAGCATTTAGTTACCTTCAAAAGTGGGCATTATAGTATCCAAATAAATTTGTTCCTAGCTAGAAAGTCCGATAAATTGTTATGTAAGGACTGTAAGGTTATACCAGGGGACAGCCTAACCACACAACATAGATTAGTCGTCATGGATATGTGCCTCACTATGCAGAATCGTAAAAAAGGTGAGCTTATTTTCCCTAGGATAAGGTGGTGAAGCTTAAAAAGAGATACTTTGAAATCATTTACAGTTGAATTATAGGAAAATTACTTGGCTTGTCTAGAATGACAGAGGCCATCTTTATTTATAGATGGGAGAAGGGATTACAATTATGGGCTGCTAGGTAAGGATGAGTCAAAATCCTTATCCTAACATGTGGAACATGTGCACAATGTATCTAGACACATTCATTGAATCTAGATACTTTAATACTCCCCCTCAAGTTGGTACATATATATCATGCACGCCCAACTTGCTTATGATAAGATGAAAAACTTTACAATGTAAGCCCTTCGTAAACAAATCAGCTAACTGATTCTTCGAGGTGATAAAAGGAATGCAAATGGAGCCTTGCTCAAGCTTCTCCTTGATGAAATGCTTGTCGATCTCAAATTGATATTGACAAAATGTTGTCAAGACCCAGATGAGGTCCCAATAGACGTGTGGACGATCTTAGGAATATGTGGTTTATCTTGGATAACCGAGCTGTTTAATAAGATTATAAGCACAAGGAAAATGCCAAATGAATAGAGGAGAAGTATTTTGGTTTCGAATTACAAAAATAAAGGTGATATTCAGAGCTGCAATAACTATAAAGGCATAAAATTAATGAGTCATACTATGAAATTATGGGAGAGGGTAATTGAAACCCACCTGAGAAAAGAAACTACTATTATAGAGAACCAATTTGGTTTTTTGCCCGGAAGATCCATGACAAAAGCTATTTACTTACTTAGGAGACTCATGGAAAGATTTAGAGATTGCAAAAAGGATCTCCATATGAGCTTTATTGACCTAGAAAAAGCTTATGATAAAGTCCCTAAAGAGTTAATCTGGAAATAGTAGTACCATAGTCCGAAATCTCGCGAGATATCGCCGAGATTCTCGGTTTTCCAATTTCCCTAGTTGAGATTGCCTACGAAACTTAAAATGTCAATATCTCTCCGAGATCTCGGTTTGACATAGGAAAATGCCCATCTAGGTCCTTTATATGAGTGCCAGATCTCGAGATCTTGCTAGAAATTCTTGGTATACAGACACCTATCTATGCCAGGAACTAAGACAGAGAAGACAGACACTTATTTATGCCTAATATCATTTAAGTAAATACTTTTGTATTTCATTTACTTAAGATATTATTCATAAATAAGCAAATACCCCCCCCCCCATTTGAATCCAATAAAAATAGTTAAAAAATAAAATTCCAAAAGGAAAAAAAGTCACCCCCCAATTCAAGAACAAAAACTGAATTTTCGGCTATAGATGTAATTTTTAACTTTTTAATGCTGGGGTTTTTCTCAAATCTAAAAATTCCATAAATCTTATTATGGTAAAACATTGCTAAAAACCAAAAGTGCGGTAAAATATTCATTTGTTTTGATGTCCAAAAAATTATTTTCATTCAGAGCGATTTTAACAGCATTCGCGCACACTGAATTAAGTTTGACTGGTACATAACTCTTTCAATATAAATCAGATTTTAGCAATCTTGGACTTGTTGGAAAGCTATGTTTTGAAAGCTTTCCAACAAGTCCAAGATTGCTTAAATCTGATTTATATTGAAGGAGTTATTTTATCGGTCAAACTTAATTCGGTGTGCGCGAATGCTGTCAAAATCGCTCTGAATGAAAAAATATTTTTGGACATCAAAACAAATGAATATTTTACCGCACTTTTGTTTTTTAGCAATGTTTTACCATATTAAGATTTATGGAATTTTTAGATTTGAGAAAAACCCCAGCATTAGAAAGTTGAAAATTGCACCTACCGTCGAAAATCTAGTTTTTGTTCTTGAACTGGGGGGTTGACTTTTTTTCCTTTTGGAATTTGATTTTTTAACTATTTTTATTAGATTCAAATAGGGGGTATTTGCTTATTTATGAATAATATCTTAAGTAAATGAAATACAAATACAAAAGCATTTACTTAAATGATATTAGGCGCATAAATAAGACTGTTTGTCCTGTGTCTGTCCTGGTTTCTAGAATAAGTAAGTGTCTGTCCTGCTTTCTCACTAACTGAAACTACTATTTGGACTTTGTTTTTGCAAAATATAATAATGCCATTGTGTTTAAATGGCCTAAAATAGGCTGTATACCGATTTTCAGACCCAAAAGAGGTCTAAAACCCACCGAGATGGGCTTTCGAGTCGGGAAAAAAAAAATGCACAAACTTGCCGAGATCTCGACCCAACTCAGTTTTTTGCTGGGCCTAGATGGCTCCGAGACCCGAGTTTTCGAACCTTGGGAAGTACTAGAGAAGAGAAGTGTTTCAAGTAAATATGTGGACATAATTAATGACATATATAATGGTGTGGGGGATCAAGGTAGTGAATTCCCAGTTTCAATTGGGTTACATCAAGGATAAGCTTTACGCACTTCTTTGTTTGTGCTTATCGTGGATGATTTAACCAGAGACATTCAAGATGAGGTTCATTGGTGTATGCTTTTTGCTGATGATATTGTTTTGGTGGATGAGACAAAAGCAGGGATTAATGCGAAGTTGGAGCTATGGAGATCAACCTTGGAATCAAAAGGTATTAAGATAAGTAGAACAAAGGTGGAGTACATGATGTGTAACTTTAGTTACACTAGGATGAATAATGAGGTGGTAAAAATTGATGAGGGTGAGACTCCAGAAAGTGATAATTTGAGGTATCTGGGCTCAGTCCTAAATAAAGAAGGTGATATAGAGGATGACGTTTCACAGAGAATTAAAATAGGATAGATGAAGTGGAGAGGTGCAGCTAGAGTGTTGTGTGATCGATGTATTCCTTTAAAACTCAAAGGAAAATTTTATAGGACAATCATACGACAGGCTATGATGTCTGGCGCGGAATGTTGGGCAGTTAAGAAGCATCATATAGATAAACTCAGTGTAGCGGAGATGAGGATGTTGAGATGGATGAGTGGTAAAACAAGGAAGCATAAAGTAAGGAATGATCATATTAGAGCTGATTTGGGAGTAGCTACAATACATGATAAGCTACGAGAAAGTCATTTGAGGTGGCATATCCATGTTCAACAGAGGCCTTTCACATGCTCCAGTACGGAGGAGTGATTTGATTCAGATTGAAGGAACTAAAAGAGCCAATGGCACACCTAAAATGACCTTAGGAGAAGTGGTGAGAAAAGACATGCATAGCTTAGGTCTTGTATCAAGTATGACCTCGAATAGAGCTGATTGGAGGGCAAGGATCCATGTAGCCAACCCCATTTAGTTGGGATAAGGCTGAGTTGTTGTTGACAAGGAAGAAAAAAATGGAGAACGTAAGAACATTTACAAACCCTGAATTGATCACTTTTTGACATTAATCAGTTGAGTTTCAGATCTCAGTACATAGTAGCATGACATTGCTGAGCATCAGTGTCCTATGCTTCCATGTATCATGAAGAATAGTTTTAGTATGACTTATACACAATGGTACACTAGAATAATGGGGCATTTCATGATAGTAGAAGCAGAATGAATTATTTTAACCTCAAATGGCATCACAAATATCCACTAGGAAATTGATGAGAATTTTACGTGGTTGTACTCCTTCAACATGCCTTTAGTGGAGCCCAAAGAGGATAAACACAGGGATACTGCTATGATTAAAGCCCCACTAAACTGCTTCAAAATCTCAAATCTACATTATATGAAAAAGGTGACTGGAATTTCGTTTCTTCCCCCCCCCCCCCCCTCCCCACGACAAAAAAAAAAAGGTGACTGAAATCCTGCTCATTGCTCCATCAAATGGAGAATTCTTCCTGATTAAGATGGTCAATGAAAGGATATTATTCGATGTGATCATCCGAAACAAGTCTGTAACCCATAGATAGCTGTTCCATAGCCTGATTGTGCAGCATCTCACTCTACTTTAATAAGAAAAACATACACCAGGCTCAGGTTTACCTAGGACCTGCCCAAGCCACAGTGTTCAGAAGAGAAGAGGTGATGCAGGAGAACCTCCATGAGGAGTTATTAGGCTTGGGATAATATTGGGTCTTATTTTGTAATGGGCTGGAATATAAAGCTTAATAGATAGTAATTAGTATCCATGTTTTTGGGAGTTGGTGTCTAATTTCTTTTGATTTGTCATAGATTCTCAGTAGAAATAGTTGAAAAGGAAGTCCTAGCCTTATTAGTTAGGTGTCTAGAGTTGTTGCGAGTCTTTATCTCTTTAATTTTATATTTCAATTAAGTTTCTTTATGGATCTATAAGGGGAAAACATGGATAAGATCTATTCTTTTCAGGATTAGTCATTGAGTCAACTGGGATTCAATATATATCACAGTTGTCAAGGCGTCGCCTAGGTGTCCTGACCATTTTTTTTCTTTTGGCGCCTTGTTTGCCTGGGTGGCACCTAAGCGCCTTGTTGATGTTGCCTTAATTTTTTACCCCCTCAACCGCCTTGGTTTGCCTAGGCGTTGTGACAACAATGATTTACATATTTTTTTAGGTTTCTTAAACGTTTGTTTAGAAACTTGAAGGGTCACTTGTTCGGTAGTTTTAGGAGTCTTAAAGTGGGTCAAATTAGTCTTTATAAATATGGCTGTATCCCCGTATGAATCCTTCGTAAGCAGGTGTTCTGGTTGGCCCAACCAAGGATGAATCCTTGATTGGCAAGACCAATTTACCCTGAGGTCCCATCCTCACATATCAAGTTTCAGCCCAAATGGAGTTTGCCACAAGGCAAAATAAAGCATTAAAAATATCTGGACAACCAAGAGGGTGCACAAGTTACCGATGGGATGCGTGTGACATACATGGGAGAATAAAATGACTGAATTTGGGGCTGAAATCTGACACAGCCAATTCATACATTTCCTACACATCCAACAGTCAGAATTGCCACCTCATCCTTGCATGTGGTACAAATATGTGTGTCAACTAGGAAGGAATCATGGTTGACTCAACCAGAAATCCTTTTGCCTTCTCCCCCCCGCCCCTCTTGAATGGAACAAATTTGTCATTTGATTGTGAGGCTGTAGCCCATGTATCTTACCAGTGTGACTGTTATCTACTACTTCTGGTTGCTATCAACAACTGCTGCTGCTCTCTTTCTTCCCCCCTCTTCTTTATTTCAGTTTATCGACAGATTTGAACTTCTCTCTTATTTTGCCTAAAAATAGCATTGATTCTGTCAATCCTCCCCTAATATTCTTACTGTTTAGCTTCCCCATATCTTTTATTACCCACAGTTCTCTCTTAAATCTGGTCTGCTAAACAGAATTTCTGAATCTGATTCCTAATTTGATTTCGAGATCTGTATTTAATCTGTTAAGCTTCTGCCTAATTATTCTGTTAATAGGGCCCCCCGCAGGCTAGATTGGATCATTTGATCCCCTGTCTGCATCACGAAGATCCCAATATTAAGATAAAGGAATTTCAAAGTATAATACATCAAAATATTCAACTTAAAAGACAACTCTCTATTTTTTCATTTGTTAAGAATTTCTCTTATTATGGAAGCTCTAGATGAGGCTTGGTGTGAAAAGCAATTGCAGAGCCTTGATCCCATACTTTAGGCTTAGAATTAACCTCTCCCACTCCTTAAGAACATGAGGGATGGAAAAAAAAAAAAAAAAGATGTCGAACCATTGCTACTTATTCATTGCCTATGTTTACTCCCCTCATTGGAATATACAATTATTTTCCCTTAAGAACCTGGTTAATGAACCTAATCTTCCCAACTCCCAAAACCTAATTCTTTGGTCTCAAGTCTCAACACCATCATCAATCAATAAATTGAAGCCTCTTAGGATCTATCCTATTCCAAACAAACATACGTGAAGTTTATCATATGATTGAAAACTACCCATATGATTTTTGGAAGGAACTTTGGTCAAAACTAAAATTCCTTCAAGAAAGAACTCCAGAAGTAGGATTGGAAGAACCCAAAAAATTTAGTAGATTGAAGAGCACTATATATGGCAATATTAAAACAAAAGCCCCTAATTTTTTTTCTTTAAAAAGATTACACTATAATGTAAGGAACTAACATCTAATTAATAGATTTGAATAGAAAAAATCAATTGAAATTGTAGGATTCATGTATCAGACCATAAGATCCAGACTGTAATCAGTAGATAAATTCAAAAAACAATGCAATAGTATGATTCAAATCATACTGCCTATCATTCATGTCGTGAATTGTGGACCATATCACAAATCATATGATGTGAACAATATTGCCCACTGGCCCCACTCACCTAAAGTTATCAAAGTAAATGGTAACACTGAGAACCACCAATATCTCAAAAACAATCAGATCAGAAATCAATCAAGCCAAAAATGTAAAGAACAAAAACATCCAAGAGCATGAATATCAACCTGAGAAAATGGAAATGACCAAACCAATACCAGATAAGCATCTCCATTCAAACAATGTACACCCTAGATGGGCTTCCTTTATAAAGGAGATATCCAAATCATCAAGCCAAGCATGAAGTCAATGAACACTTGTCACTACATTATTCTGTAACCTATGAAGTCAGGATTGCGTATGGTTATTTGAAGTGTCAACAGAAGTACCTGCAACGTTGCCACCTGTAGTGTAGATGCTAAGGGCTTTAACCATTGGAGTCCTAATCAGGTAAAATATTTGTTTCCTTTTGCCCAGAATTGTGGTTAGGAAGGAATTTAAACATTATATCTAGAGCAAATTACATGCACCTCCCAGCTGTTTGAAACAATAACAGAACACCCCCCTAGTTTCACATTTTACGTGCACCCCGTGGATGTTTGGGAGGCTTACAAATAAACCCTTACCGTTAAGTTTAAACCGTTAGCTGTAGTTAAAATATTGAAAATGGTTATATTACCCTTCTAATTTTTCCATGGACAATTTTACCCTTGTAGAACATAAGCATAGGATTCAAACCCATCTGTCCCAAAACTAATCTGTTCCCAAAACCTGATCGACCGATCGGTGCCTCCATTGAAGAACCTCAGATCTCCATCCGACGAAATTTAAAATCTCCCAAAAATCCAAAACAACATTGAGTAGCAGAAGCTGATTAGTAACTATTCCACCAGGATAGAATGATAGAAGTAAAGTACAAGCTTCTGTAATACCACAGCAATCCAATACGTAACCCTAACTGATCCAACAGAGTTTTGAGCCAATCTACAACTTGTCTGCAACCAGAATAAATGCTTATTCTAACATGTAAACCAACCAATCAGCCATTAAATCAAGCTTAGAATCTGTTTAATGGAAGCAACAAGCACCTCGACCCAGCAGGTAACTAAAGATAGTAAATCAATGGCAGTAGAAACTGTTCAGATCGATCGATTCACCAATAAAATAGCCTCAGGGCCATAATTTACCTGAAGCATAGAGGTTTTAAGGAACTGAAACTTTACCACCAAATCAAATCTGCCATGAATGAACTTCCAAACATCATAACCAGATCTATCTTCTACTATAGACAAGCCAAGCCAAGCCAGCCTCATTACCCTCTGAAGATGACATGGGTTCTCTGTTCTCCCAAGGGTTTTTGATTCTTGGGTTTTAATCTCAATGGCTCTTTCATTGAGTCGTATTAAAAATAAAATAAAAAAATTGGGCAGCCGAAGGCCACCATGATCGGCATCCATGGCTGCCGTTTGAAGCACCATAGCAGGTGCATATTTAAGGGTACTTGAACCAGCCATTAAAAGAAGGGGTTTTATTAGGGTTTCCTATGGGCATTAGAACGACGATCGGATACCGACATCAAGTTCGCTGGAGTCATGCTGTCGTTCGCCAGAATCATAGAGGCCAAATACCATCGGGAGAAGCTGGAATCGGCGGCTGAAAATCACAAAAACCCCTTGCGTTTTCTGATTTTTCTGTTCTATGCGGAGGTTGAAGACGGGGATATCCTCGTCATTACTGAATTTGTTTTAGGACCACTAAACTAAAAGGGGAAAACAGTCTTTTTACTTTAAAAAACTAACAGCTCACTAACACTGTAAGCCATCAGGGGGTTATACGTAAAAAGTGAAACTAAGGGGGGTGTTCTATTATTGTTTCAAACACCAGGAGGGTTGCATGTAATTTGCTCTTATATCTATGATAACTGCTCCCTCCTGCGAATCATCAAACATGTGAAAAGCACACTGTTCTTTTGGGCATCTGTTCTTTAGGAGCACTGAGGCCTTACTTACAGTATAAGGCAAACTCATAATCTGAGATTGCATTCTTTGTTATTCATATTTCTCTATATGGTTTTGCACACCTGATCATATTACATATTCGTCAAGCTACAAGTGTTTGATTCCTATCCAATCCTGGTTCAAATCAACCAGGAATCAGCCGGAAACGCCAAAAGCCAAATTGGGAGAGGAGGGTATTGATTTCCTTATATCTCAGATATTTGGAGTTCTTGGCTCAAAATTCTTTAAGGTCTCGCTACAAGAGGTAAGTTTACTTCCCTTTCTGCACTTCTGGAGACCAAAGGAAGGAGATAATGGCCAATAAATGAGATCTATGCATATTTTTGGTCAACGCCATTTGCCTTGTTGAGAATCAGGAACAATTGGAGTTGGGAACCACAAATTCCAATCCATATAGGCTGATTCCACCGATCCGATCCCGATTTTTGAAACCATGATAATCTGATTATTTTATTTAACATATTGTTTTTCTTTTTAGGGGGTTGGGGAGGTGAGCAGAGAAATTTGCAACTGGGCCACTCAAAACAAAAGGGCGTACCCAGTGCACGAGGTTCCCGCCACTGCAGGGTCTGGCAAAGGTCATAATGTACGAACAACAACCACGTAAGCATAAATATACATAACTCAAAAATAACAATCATGTAAGAAGAAATATAAATATTCTAAGAACAACAACAATTCAGATATCTTCCCAGGAATATCCCTAACTGTGGCATTACTTCATAAATTAATATGAACAGTAATAGCACCAATTAGTTCAAAATTGCAAGTTGCACAATGCAAGTACTTGCAAGATCACCAAGTTCAATGGTATCAGACCACGCCTAAAGAAAGCAACTGAAATGTAAATAATAAGTATTTCTCAACATTGCTTTTAGCAAGATATGAGCAAGGAAACCCATAAAATTTGGTTGGAAGTCAGATAGGAATACCATAACCACAGATATACAACTCAAGAACGTTACCATAGCTTGTACTTGAGAATAATATTTTTAATAGGAAAAATATTTTCTTTGATAGCTAGTGAAACACAATGACCAAGTTATATCATACCAAAGGGAATGTTAATTCATTGTTCACGATGAGACACGATCTCCCAGATCCTACAACACCCTCACGATATCCTCGAACACTACCAAGACCGCCAATTGCAAATGCTTGGTAAGGTGCCATGCCCCCTACAATGGAACCACCTGTCAGGCTATAAGACAAAAGGTAAGACCAGTGGCAGAAAAGTACCAAAAAAGAACCCAAAAGTGATATTCTTTCCTAAATGCACCAAATGAAAGCTCCTTCACCTTGCCAAGAAAAATGCAGGCCCATGTTTAACCTCCTTTAATGTGACAAATTTGAATCGGTCAAAGATCAGCCACTTGGATAGAACAGGAATACCTTGTTCCATTTGAAGTTTCAACTAAAAGAACCATGAACAACACAATTGTTAAGTATAAGAAAATTTTCCCCAGGTTTCCTATAAAACAGATATTCAGATCAGCAAGTAGGGTATTTTACTTGCGAGAAACTATGATCATTGGCATTCACATAATGTGATTCCTGCTTCAGAACTACCATACTATCGTGTGATGTGCCACTGCATAAGAAGAATTTCCATACAACATTGAAAATCAATAGATTGGGTTTAATTTGATGATTGAAAAATCAATACATATGTCATTCAGGATGCTTCAAGTTTATTTATTCACGCAAACCCAATCATCTGCAGGTCACAGGAAACCCGTCAAGGTCTCTGCTTATGAAGAAGTGGCCATCATCATTAATTGGTCGGACATGCTGGTACAAAATACAATGCATAAGTTAGTTTCATTAGCAACTGAATCTAAAGGGTGAGGAGAGTGAGGGAGCACAATAGTCCTTGAGAACTGTAAAAAGTTAGATCCACCTCAAACTTTATGCTGGTGGTGCTGGTCCAATTTGAACTTGCAGGTTCATTTAGATCAACTCCAGCTGACAAGCGGCACAAATTGACACCTCCATTTCCTGAGCGGGAGAAATTGTCGTTGGGCAACCCATGGACTCCAATCTCGGGAGAGATTGAGTGTTGGGGGAGGGGGGGTTCAAAATACTTTCTTAGTTACAACATTGTAGAGTGAACTTATTATTATTCCTACAACTGAATTATTCATCTAGATCAACCGAATGGGTTATTGATGTGTGTAGACATGATTCAGGAAGTTCCTATGTAACCCAATTTTCATCTGGGAGAAAGTAATTAAATCCATTCAATATTCTTTTGCAGTAAAAAAAAAACAGAAGAAGAAAGAAGCATACCTGAATAACGAAAGATTATTAGGCGACACCCTGGGTCTCGGCATTCTGAAAGCTATCAAGATATTAGAATCATACAGGGCCTCATCCACGGACACGTCAAGCTTCTCACTTCCGCCAAAACAAACTGGGGTGTTTGATACAAAGACTAGAATACGTAGAAAGATTATACCCATCACAGTCAGAAAGGAAATTCAACAAACGAACATAAACCCAGACACCTATCTTCGAATGGAAGTCGATAAATAACAGAATCCAATACAGTACCTTCCAATAATCTGAGAAAATGGATGGCCAGAATCCTTGACAATAAAAATACACATCCATAACAATAAAGTCTGAGAATCGTAACCAAATATAAGTATATAACCATGGAAGAAGCAAAGAGCAGTACACAAAAACCTGAATGGAGGAAGCATTAAAGCTGTAAATAGCTTGTGAGTGAAATCCACATTTACGTCTATCTTGGCTGCAAAGTAACAGCAATGGCGTGAGAACAACTACTGCCACAACAATTAATATTTGTGGAAATGTCTTTAAACTCTCTATCAGAGTCCATCTCCCGTGCGTCTGTCTCTGAGAAGGTGGTAAAGGGGAACTAACCTTTGCCGACATGGATGCTCTTTTGAGCTTCCATCCCATTACTTCTGCAACCATTAATTAAACGAAATTCCAATTCTGTTTTAACGAACTTCAAATGGGATGATGAAAGGAAAAGTTAATATAGTGTCGTTACATTGTTGGAGAGTGGTGGAAGGGCTTCTCAGTTCAGTTCCGCCTCTTATTCGAGCGGAGATGGCGTTTGTTTGTTCTTTGCGTCTTACTTCCTAGATATTCCTTCGTACACGTTCAGAGGGGACGAGACTTGTTCTTGTACTGTGATGTGTATGGTGTATGATGCACGTGCAATACTGTGACTTGTCTAGCTTTTGCTTTGTTCTCTGGCTTCTTCCATTCCTGGGTTTAAGTTCGATTAGTCTCCAAAGTACTTACTTCTTATGGACATTTCATAAACATTAAACTACTGTTCGATATAACTTGAGATTAATATTGACATGGAATTTTATCGTATAGAATGTTCATGTTGTTTTGAATTTCCCCATGCTAAAGTTGCAGATGATGATAAGTAATAAATAATGGTTGGGGTGCAACATGGACGACTTTTACTGTTTTTCTGGAGCATGAATTATGCTATATCTTTCGGGTGTTTGTGTGCTTTTGGATTTTGTATAGTTTACAGTAGGATAAGATACTAATACGTATACATTTCTTGTATGAAAATACATCCCTTCTAATTGGGAAAACGGTTAACAATCCCAATGATACATATGGAGTTGTTTGAAAACTCAGAGAGGTCCAGCTCATCATAGTAATATTGTATGTGATTACCATATAATTGAATGGACTGTTCATAACAGAAAGTATCTCCAAATATCTGCTTTAATTTTCAAATTTATGGATTTTGTACTGTTATAATTATCTTGGATAATTATGCTCCATTATGTCTTTTGTTTTTTTATCTTATGGATTATGGATTGAACGCATTCAATGAATTGACTTATTACATTGGTGGATGTTAACAAATACTGGTTTCACTGATCATGTTTGAAGATTTATCCATAAGATTTACAATGTATTGTTATTATTGTTCAATTTATGCGTTAATTCCATATGATTAAGTTCTTGATTAATTGTCTAGCTATAAAATTAGGTCAAGGATCGAGATCTCGTTTTCGGGCTTGGTTTCGGCAGGTGTGAAACCGAGACGTACCGGATCTCTTTCGAGATTTTGACACTGGGTTTCGACCCTGGGGCCTCCTTGGGTTGAAACCTAGGATCAAAACTTAGGTTTCGACCATGGGTCTCGACCCTTGGTTTCATAAACCAGGCACGCAACCAAGACAACTCGGAGATTTCAGTCAGTTTCGACCGAGATTTAGTTCCATGGATTAGGTAATATTTACTCAGTATGGATCTTGATTAAGCTCCAGCTGAATTTTGAAATTGAAATGCATAACACCGAAACTTATCCATTTTTGAATTGGTATAGTGTCCATTTCTTTCAACTGAATATTTTTGCTTAACCATTTTCCAAACCATACAATACTTGAATTTATAACTTGCTGTATTTTTCCATCCAAGATTGTTGACTATAAACTTTGGGAAAAGGTTCTCTGAGCCATCAGCGCAGGATACACTAGCACCTCTTTGTCTATCTCTCTCCTCACATTACATGATCTTGCTGTCCTCCAATGGAAGATACTATTTTGCCGCACCTCGTTGGTGTGCTCCCATATACCGCTTGCTCAGAGAACCCTCTCCCATAAACTTTATGGTTCGGACTAAATCTGATAAAAGTTTGGGTATAAGGATGCAAGTTTGGCCCTGTCGGCCTGAACCCGCCCTGGCCAGCCCTGAACCCGAACAGAGCCTGGGCTGAGATATTTGGCCCTGAGGGCAGGTCAGGGCTGGAAATTTCTAGCCCTAAGTCAAGGTTGGTTCGGGTCAGGGTTGAGGCCTTGGGCTAAGCCTGGCCTGGCCTGGCCTGACCCTGTTTTTAGTTATACTATAAAATATATATTGATATAATTAAGGGTGTCAAACAGTGTGGCTCTGGTTATTCGGTTCAGTTGCGATGTGGTTTACATTTTGATAAGGTGAAATCAAAATCGAACCGGATAGGAATCAGTCAAAATCAGAATCGTTTTGCATACAGTCTGATTTTACCAGTTTCTATTCGGTTTTCGTTATCCGATTCACAACCGGTTTACATGCGGTTTGTGTAGTGTCGTTTTGGGAAACAATAATGAAGAAAAACTTGGTTTTCAATGCCTTTATATTCCCGTGTTTCCCCATTGTCTTCCGGTCTCCCTCACTCATCATATTTACTATGCCTATGTGATAAAAATAAAAACTTACCATCTGCATCCATCCTTTTCTTTTCCTATTCTTTGTTTTTCTATTTTTTTTTTCTTTTTCACTCTCACGTGATGAGCAAACTATTTCTTCTATTAAAAAGTAGAATTTTGTTAATCCATTTTTACATCATCCATAATTTTTAATTCATACTTAAACTAATATAATATATAGTTAACCCATGGCGTTTTACTTATTTTATGCTTCAAGTTGATGCAATAATTATATTTATTAAATTAATTATATATTATTAATTAATCCAATTGATGCATGGGTTAATATTAAAGTAAGAGGTATCGATTTCTATTCGGTTTTTCCAGTTTCTTATTCAGTTTAGAGCCGCGATTTTACGGTGAAAGTCAAAACCGAACCGGAAAAAAAACCTATAAAATTAAAACCGGATCATTTTTCTGCGGTGCGATTCAATTCGATCATAAACGATCGATTCCGATTCCGATATTCGATTTCTGTTCTATTTTGATATCCTTAGATATAATATATATATATTATAAATTTTAAACTTCACCCACATTTTGTTATATAATATCTTATATACGAAGATAATAAGTGATAAAATATATTTTATTATAGTGTTATTTTAAGTAAAATTGATAATTTTCTCCCCGCACCATTCCAGTCCATGCATTTTCTTCCCCCTCCCCATGATTAGGGCCAATCAGGGTTAGCCCGGCCCGACCCTAAAGACGGGTCAGGGTTGAATTTTTCAGGCCCTGAGTCGGGGTCGGATCGGGCCTGGGCCCGGGCCCAGCTAAGGGGACTTAGGGTTGGGCAAGGGTTTAATAAAGCCCGCCCAACCCGACCCTGTTGCAGCCCTATTTGGGTACTTGGTTCTTCCTGTGAAGGTCTGATATTAAAGCTGGAACTTAGAAACAGTCAACTGAGTTCTGACGAATACTTGTTTCTTCCTGTGAAGATTTAATATTAAAGCTGTGGAACTTTAAGGTTTGAACGATTATGGAGATTGATAGGCCTGACGGTCGTACAAGGAATCAGTTGAGACCACTTGCCTGTTCTCGCAATATTCTGAACCGAGCTCATGGTTCGGCTCGTTGGTCTCAAGGTAAATCCAGAACAGTAAAGAAAGGAAAAATGGATTTTATTATTATACACTGAGATGAGCTACACTTTTGCAACGAGTATTTGATTTTCTTTCTTAGAAAAAAATTTGCAATTATTTGGGTGGATTTTACTTCTTCTCTTCCTTGATAATGGGTTTTGGACAACCTTTCTATGGGTGCTTTGGTTCAATTCAGGTGATACAATTGTTCTGGCTGCTGTTTATGGGCCAAAAACAGGAACAAGGAAGAATGAAAACCCTGAGAAGGCTTCCATTGAGGTAATTTGGAAGCCCAGAACTGGGCAGGTGGGTAGGTACCAAATTTCCCTTAACCTCTTATGCATTTTTTATGGACCATCCCTGCCGCAGTAGATTAATATAAATTCTATAAATTGTGATACTTGTGATAGCAATTGTTGGTAACCTACTCTCTGCATAGTGGAAGAGTGGAAAAACCCCTTTCAGTCAACCCATTGACGAACAGCTTCTCTTCCTTAAGCCTTGGGCATCACCCATAGTATCGGGTTGTTGTTACATTATTATTTGTAAATTGATTGATGAATGTTTGTGAATCATTCGGTCATTATGTAAGCTTTAGAATTATTTGTTCAATATCTAAGTAAAAACCGTTGACCTGGTCATGTATCAATATCTGACAGAGGACCTGCTGTAAAATTGTATGTATAGAAAACCAAGTTTTTTGGTAACTGAGACCTTGAAATTTGGGAATTTAAACTTAAAAGAACTTCTTAATCTTGTTCATGAGCTATAAAAAAATGCAATAACATGCATTGTGGATCGGCCTGCCAATCATAACAGATGAAATCCATATGTATAAAAATATCTATTATTTCAAGTGTTTGATTTTAGAAAGTCCTGATCCTGTAATCGGACATATCAGCTTACTGCTGTCTTTCTCGTTCAGGCAAAGCAGAGAAGGAGTATGAGATGATACTGAAAAGAACCTTACAAAGTATCTGTGTTTTGACCATTAATCAAAACACCACAACCACTGTCATACTTCAGGTGAATATTGTTTTATGCTTTACGTTGAAAATGTATGTGCTTACTTTCTTTTCCATATGTAATGTGTTATGGTTAAGATTAAGCAAAAACTTTTAGCTATATCAATTCAGTCATAGTTCTGCCAGAGTTGGCAGTAGGTATTCAAAAACCTTCGGCCAACATTTTAAATGCGAACATTGAGAGCGTATTGGTTGAAGGGGGTTTGTCTGTCTGAAACCAACTAGTTTTCATTATTCTACTTTACAATATCCCTTTTTGTACCTAATCCATTTTGAAGGAGTCCAGGTACAATAGGATAAGAGCTATAAGGTTTCGTCAAGGTTAGTTGGGCTAAGTGTGGCCTCTAGATGGATCAACAATAAGTGTGCTGAGAGTACTTATTGAAAAAATGATAAGGACTAAGAATTGGCAGCTATTCTTTCATAGGGATATCCTTATGTCGTTAACTCGTTATGAAGTGCTCTTGCGTTGTGTTCTGTTTACTAACAAATACATTCTTGTGCAGAATTGGCACTTCTGTTTTAAGTACTTATCATGGTATCAGTATGTACTCAGATTGATGTCCCCCTCATTGTTTGATATTGATTCTTTACTTATGCATGATTGATTGATGTCCCCCTCATTGTTTGATATTGATTCTTTACTTATGCATGATTTCCTAATTAGTGACTCTTTCTAAACCTATGCAAGGCATCTTTAACATAGCCTCTAAATAAAAGACATGCCAGTCAGACGTCTCCATTGGTATTTGGTAAATTTAGCTGCAGCCTGCAGTAAGGAGACAACCTAGGTGTTGAGCTTATCTACAATGCCTATTGAAGATATAATTTTAGTATTATCAGTCTATACCA
Source organism: Telopea speciosissima (assembly GCF_018873765.1). Classification (NCBI taxonomy): domain Eukaryota; kingdom Viridiplantae; phylum Streptophyta; class Magnoliopsida; order Proteales; family Proteaceae; genus Telopea; species Telopea speciosissima. The sequence goes on from NC_057924.1 coordinate 15,942,351, forward strand.
AGTACAACCCTATGACAACTCGTATTAAATTGATGATTTCTTATTGGCTAGTCTCATTAACTGTTATACTGTCAAGAGCCTAGCCACATAAATTAATTACCTGAGTTGTTGCTTCTTACCTGCTTTGGAGTCTTAACTCCCTCCTATATGCATCGACCATGATGATATCAATTAATCCTGACTCTCCAAATGTTAAAAAAGTATCCTGTCATTCCAGGTTACCCTTTGTGGTTTACCATAATATTGGGATATTATTCTTGTCTGTATCTGATCACATATTTAAACAGCACTTGTTTGACTCCATAGAGATAATGACTTGATCATGAAGTGGCTAAAAAATGTTGGTTGCATTCCTGTACTATTCCTTACCAAGAACTGATTTTTCTGCTTTCTATGCAGGTTGTCAATGATGATGGTTCAGTATCCTTTGTGGCTTTGTTTTCTGTTTCATACAGCCATAATGCTTGGTAGAATTGAAATACGGAACCTGTCGTGGTTAACTTCTCAAGTTTCTCATTTGTCTTAGCTAGATTGCTTGCTGTTTTATGTTATTGTTGGGGAAAATCCTTGACCATAACTTTTAAGCTTCTCCCATGTGCCATAAATGCGGCCTGCGCTGCCCTTGTTGATGCTGGAATTCCTGTAAGGCATCTTGCTGGTAAGCAAATCTTACAATGTTTCTTCCATATATCCTCATGAGATTGGCATCCTTACTGACTGTTTCATGCTGTTCTATACAGTTGCCATTTGTTGTGCTATGGCAGGAAGTGGATCTGTTATTCTGGATCCCACCAAGCTAGAAGAGCAGGTAATTCTTTTTCCCTGTCTAACTGCATATGAATTTCTGGTATCCTGCTCTTTTTTTGTTTTCCTTAATCTGGGTGTAAAAAGGTTATGCTTCTCCTCTTGCTATCCTGTTTCAGTGTAATTAGCATTCTCTTTCTGACTCGTGTAACTAAATTGGAGCTTTTCTAGCTGCACTTGGATGCCTAATACTAAATGCCTAAACCACATTTATCAATAGGTGCGAAAGGAGATTTTCCCTAGAAATGCACTTGCAGCCACAGAAACAATGACCATGTATCCATAATTTTGTAATGATGCAATTTGCTCATCATATATAAAGCTTTTGTTCCAGCTCTTGCAAAAATATGTTTTCTATCTTAACATTTGCTGCTGATGTGCTTGAAATCTTTTAGTTACTAAGTTGCCTGGCTTATTGACAGCAGAAAATGGAGGCTTTCAGCTATTTGGTATTTCACAATTCAGTTCTTTCAATGCTCCCAGAAGGATCATTACACGTTGATGGGGAACCAATGGAACATGGAATCATTACCTCTGTTACCCATGGTGTAATTTCTGGTATTTTCCCTCATTCCATCTCTTTAGCTTTTGTTAGGCTGTCTTGGTTGCTTTTCTATGCATTGTGGGAAAGGAAAAGGAAGGGGAAAATGAAGAATTTGATTGTTTTGTTGCATTTCTCAAAATGACCAAATTCTTCAGGGCATGTATATTCTTCAGTGCAAATTCTTAAGGTATGATGAGGGATCTAATTAATCATATACAAGCTAATGAGCACGTGCTAAGCACAAGCAAATTAAAGAATTGATAAACATTCAGTGCTAAGATCCAGAAGATAGGAACAAAAGAGAAGGGAAAGCTACCAAAAAATAAATTTGCCCTGAAGATATTAACAATAGGTACATATCATGTTTGAAGCTCCTCAGTTTACTATTTCATCTGTTATTCCCTATTGTAAGGTAATATTCACAAATTTACAAGGGTTTTTTTTTTGGAGGGGGGAAGGGGGACCTTAACAGCAATTTGGAATAATATAAAAGTTCAGCTAGCATAATTTTTATTTAATTTACGTCTGCAAACTGAATAACTTTTTATGTGATTGGAATACACTGAACAGCCTTGAATGAACTCAAAGAATCTTCTCCTAATCCTTTGGCAAAATCCTAGTGTTAATGCAAGTTCCAAATTCAAAGATTAATCCTTACTATCATTTCTCCTTTTGTTTATGTTTATAAATCAGCTAAACATACATTGTTTCCAAGCAATCCAATTAATAAACCACATATTAAGAGCTTCCACAAAGTGTACTAACTCTTATTCATTACCAAAAGAAAAGGAGAAAATATATGGGAAAAAATCAAGATTTATTAGAAGAAAAGAGTATCAATCAAACAATAAGGATTGAAAGTAAGAAAAGAACCAATTAGACTAGTTACCACATGGCCGGACTTTGAGATACTGTGATGTAGATCGGAGGAAAAATAAAACAAAAGTCCAGCCCTTAAGCCACAAGTCAGCAAGCTTTTAGGGGCCAGTCATGAAACCCATCGAGCCCAGCAGTTTGAGTCACTTAAGTTTTAGTACTAGGCCCAATTGATGGGCCAGGTTTGGGCCCATTAAGGACCCCTTCTTATGTCTTGCGTAAGAGGCTACTAGGTCTTTAGTTATTAGTTTCTATTTCTATTTTCAGATGTTTATTGTAAAAAGGATCCACTACAAATGTGGACCTTTTATTTTGAAGTTTCTATTTTCTTACATTCCTATTAGGAGTAGGATATTGGTCTTTATATTTGTAAGAGCCTTGAGTGCTCAGCCATGATTTATGAGATGAATGAAAGCTTGCTTTGTTGCCATGAGTGCTGTGAGATGCAGTGTGTTTAGGTGAGATAACTAGGTCTGTGAGAGACAGACCAAGGCCATAGGTGAGAGGCCTTGGACATCTCCCCCCCCTCTCCTCTTGTTCTTCCTCTTCTATCTATTGAGTTCTGGTTGAGGACTCGAGATCATATCCTGCGGCTCTATTGGTTGGTGTTCTACTGTAGTAATCTTCAAGCTTTGAAGCTCCCGATCAAATAATCAGATCCTACCCACATTTTGGCAGTGTAATTCCCTCCTTAGGCTCTACCCTCGATGGTGGTTTAAGCCTGATCCAAAAGCCTGGATTGGCTATTGACTGTGAGTTGCTATTTCTGAATTTCACTTACTAATTTTGAGATCCTGTCATATCTCAACATCCAACCATCAGTTTTAACTGTAATTTTGAGAAGTTAATCCACTCTAGGTACTCGACCCTCTACTAGGAGATCTTTCCCATCAGAGTAGCCTAGCTACTATTTCTGTTACCAATTGGGTTTTCTGGTTGTTAAGCTTATTCCCTGTCATGCAATAGACTAAAAGTCGCTTCTGTTTGTTTTTATGTGGCTGATTCTTATTGACAGTATATTTACTAGGCTTGGGGTTAGGTTAAGTATCAAAGACCCTACTGTTAGCCGGTTAACAAGCCTGTTTTACTTTTCTGTTGCTGGTTTACATGTTGTAATCTACTGATGGTGATCTTATTGTGGGATTGGTTCTTAGTTGTCTAGTTGAGAACTGTTCTTACATTATACTGGTTTCTTTGAGAGAGAGAAGAGAGGCAGGAATGGGGGAACTCCGCCAGTGTTTGCTGCCGGTCCCAAGGCCAGATAGACTAGGAGTGATGTAGATCAATGGTGGTTGAGAGGAATCAGCAAGAACCTGTCCAGGTTCACCCCCACCCCCCAAATCGAACCAGTATTTTTGGGAGATATTTTCCAGATTCTTGTGGGGCCCATGCTGGCTATTATGTGGGAGATAAGTCCAAGACAGTTTGCTATTGCGTGGAAACTTCATCAAGAGACATCGAGCTGTCATCTATACAGTCTTAAGGAGATATTTATTTACTTTGTATTTGTTAGTTTCCAATTAGTTGCTTGCTACTTTATTTAGTTTCCACTCTTGTTAGGTAGCTATTAGCTATTTTGTATCTTGTGTCTAGTTTCTATTTTGATATGTAAACTTAGATTAGAATCATTACTATTTTTGGGGAATCTATACTGGATTTGACAGCCTACTATAGGCCACGCATGTACTGGTTTCTATTTCTGGTTTTTCTCTCTTTGTAATTGCAATCTATTAATACATGAAGGGAGAGAACCCTCCCCACAATTTTGGGTTTAAGAAAAATCCTAGCTTTGTGCATGGAATGCTTTGAGAGACAGGTATGTTGAGAGGTCGTGATTGAGAGACCCTTTCTCATCCCTTCTATCTTCCTTTTACCCTCCTCCTCACCATTCGATACCCCTACTCTGGGTTATTTTCTGTCCATCTGACAACATTCGCCTTCCTGTTGAAGCTGCTGGTTATACACTGAAGTCTCCATCGATTTATCCAAGTTGCTGCTGGGTAGCATTGCTGATTGAAGGAAGCATTTTCCCCACCTGTGATTCTGATTTTAGAAGGTTTCCTGCTGAAACTTTCAAAGCCCAAGATTTCCCAATGTAGCCATCAGAATCTGCCAAAATTTTGAGCATCAAACCACCACACCAGGACCTCCACTCGATTGGTGTTTGGGGCTGTTCTGAGCCCTACTGTGTCTGCTATAAAAAATCTCCTATTTCAGCCCTAAATCAAGAACTAGTAGATCTCCTTATTGCACCATCAGTTTTGCATGAAATTTTAAGGTTTGATTCCATCCATCTACCCCTACATTCGATGGTAATCTCTCCCTTAATCTCCTTGTGTAGTTGTGGTCCTTGTTTACAAGTTATTTTCTGATTTTTAAACCCTAAACCTGCTCTGCGATAGAGGCTTTAGGCTGCTGCTTCTTGTTCTATTGGGTTGCAATTATTTGCTATGTTGAGTATTATAGGGAGTTGTAAAGGCTATTTTAACTACTTTTACCACCTGTGGTATGTCATTCATATACTGTTTTTTAATTCTGAAAACAGTAGCTGTTTGGGGTTATACATGTGATCCTATCTGGGGTTAGGTTATTTCATATCTAGCCTTCCATTAAGGAGGGTTGGTGTGTCAGGTCGGCAGCCGACACCGAAAAAATCCTAGCCAAACCCTTTTTACATGGATTTTAGAATTGTGTATCTTCAACGTTATGCTCGGACATTCCCCGCAAGCGACGACCCGGGTGTAATGAATAATCCCCAGTAAGCGATGCACTGCGTCGGCGCCTAGATGTGCTGACAAGTAAGCAAGGGTTCTCGCACCGTGGACAAGTGTGGCTAAAGAAGCTAGTCCAAAAGCATATGATTAGATTAGCAGCTTGGAACATTGGATCTTTACCGAGTAAGAGTCCAGAATTGATAGATGTTATGAGGAGAAGAAGGGTTAACATAGCTTGTATTCAAGAGACTAGATGGAAGGATAGAAAAGCTAGAGAGTTGGATGATTTTAAACTTTGGTATACAGAGAATAAAAGTAATAGAAGCGGAGTGGGCATAGTAGTCGATAAAGATTTAAAGAATGATGTGGATGTTAAAAGGTTTGGTGATAGGATTATATCCATCAAGCTTGTGTTGGAGAAAGAGGTTGTCAATATAATTAGCGCTTACAAGTATGGGAACACATGGATGGATTACAAGGTTTTGATCAAGGAGAAAATATTATTGTAGGGAGTGACCTGAATGGACATGTTGGGAGAGTTCATAGAGGCTTTGAAGGTATACATGGAAGATATGGTTTTGGAGAGAGGAGCATTAAGTTACCTTCAAAAGTGGGCACCATAGTATCCAAATATATTTCTTTCCAACTGGAAGGTCTGATAGGTTGTTATGTAAGGACTGTTAGGTTATACCAGGGGAGAATCTAACCTCACAACATAGATTAGTGGTCATGAGTACGTGTCTCATTATCCCGAATCGTAAGAAAGGTGAGCTTGCGATTTAGTTTCCTAAAGGGATTATTTAAAGTTAACAAATCAATAACTATAAACTATAATCTCTTGATTTTTTTTTTTTTGAAATTTAAAAGCCCAAAAATATGTGTTGCAAGTTAATATTTTGTTATAGTTAAAACTTGGAAGAAGTCCTGCAATGATGGTCACATTAGATGGATATCATCTGAAATTCGCATTTGATGGTTGGTCCAACCAAGTGGTTTCTCTCGACTTTTCTCTTGAATGCAATTGTGTATTGGTATTTCTTTTGCATTAGTGCCATATTATCTACCTGATTGGTGGCTTTAGATGCACAAATTGGCAAACCATGGGGTGGGGGGGGGGGGGGGGTAGGGAGTATGATTAACATTTTGCTCTTTCTGGATTTTATGGTGAATCAAATTTTTGGCTCATTTTTGTCTCATTGCTGTTGAATTTTTTTTTATATCAAATTATTTTAGATGATATGATCTAGTCATAACCATAGATTTGTGCTGTAATTTGCCTTACGATATTTCTTGGGGATAAATAACTATAAATGGGAATTTTGGATTGTCAATTGCCTTATCATTGTTGTGGACTGCCATTGCACAGGCCGCAGGGTGTGGTCCTTATTAACTATTTTGTTTGTAGATAATCTGTAAGCTAAACTAGTTTTCTTATCTTATTTTTGTTCAGTGGATGATTATCTTTACTGCTTAGAACGAGGCCATGCTGCTAGTGCAAAGATCTCTGATTTCCTTAGGAGAAGCTTGCAATCACACGCCCCAAGTGACCCATCGAAGGCTGCATAGCTTCTGACTTGTTCATTCTGATAAAGTGACAAGAATATATACTCACATACCTCAGGTTAACTGTTGGTGGAATGGCTTTCGTTGTTGATGCTGGTTCTATACTTATTTGGAAACAGCATCGTCAGATGTGGTAGGTTTCAGCTATACTTGTACCATTGTGTTTGTATCAGACCATTTCCTGTATAATTCTCGCTATTCCAGGCATATGAGTTTACTAGATATTTGATCATCTAGATGAGGAGGATAAATCTAAATGCTACCAGATTTTGTGATTTAGACTTTACACCAGTTGCCACATAATAGACATGGATGGATGTGGTTAGTCAAGGCTTTCTATAGGCAAAAGTTCTTCAAGTCTACAAGACTAGGGGGCATTTCTAGTTTGAAATATTGAAAGGGTGATGTGGGAATATCAACCATATTCATATTCATTCGATTACCCTCCCCTGTATTTGTGGATTTTCCATCAACTTTATCCATACAACCCTGTTTTACTGTGACCTTCAATGGCAGTCTATAGAATGGTTTCATTTTGATGCCTACGCATATAAACGTGATCGAAAGAGATGCCAAATCGAGTGTCGTTGGATGAACTCAGAAGATGGCTTATATATGTATGACAAGCAATTTGGGAACTGGGAATTAATGCCTCTTCACCATACTGAGATTCGATCAAAAATGTAAATTGAAGGGGGTAACCATAAAGATGCAAATCTAAGGACTCCTTTCAGTAGACTAGGTTTGGACACATGAATTGCATGATGATTATATATTTGTTGTTCAAAAAATTCTTTGGAAGATAGAGAGAATTTTTAGTTTTTCGTCATTCGTATGAGATTTCAAATTTTTGGAGAATTTGACACCTACCAATACATTACGACCCTCCCTAGGCCCTGTAGTGGCTGGAGCTTCGTGCAATGGGTATGCTCCTCCACCCCCCCCCCCCCTTTTTTTTTTTTTTTGGTAAATGGGAGAGTAAAACTTGTATTTGAAATGAAAAGAATTAATCTACAAATGGGAAAAAGGAACACTGCTTGGTCGTGTCGCTCTTGTGCTCAGACACAAGAGCACGTAAAATTATTGCCCAACCCCTCCTGAAATAAAAAATCACATATGTGTTGATGCCCTAAGCGCACTCTCATTGGCTCTCACACTGGGGTAGGGGCTACACAACCAAGCATCGATCTCTTGCCCTAAATGGGAAAAAGATCTCTGCTTGATGGTGCTCCCTACTCCCTCCTCTCATAGGGCACAATGAAATGACACCTCTGCCTCCTAGGTAAATACTCAAGCACCCTCCCCCATTGGTGCAGACGCTGGTTTAGAGACCATGTGACCAAGCACAGAGTGCATGCCCATTTAAATTTTATCCATTGAAATAGATAAATTGTAGATATAATACTTACAATATTTTTCTTGAATGGTTCATACTTATTTGGGTGAATGATTCTTGATTGGGCTGGCTAGAAGTTCATATAGTTGGTCCCCATGAAACATGAATATATCCACGTGTATGTTAGATGAGGTCCAGATTCTGCTAAAGGTAATCCTCTAGGGATTGGGTTCCTCTGCAGCGCAGCCTGGTGTGCAACGTACATCCAATGTCTGGGCTGCCACGATGCACACTCCAGTACAGACTAGGATCCTCTGCAGTACCGGTGGGGCGGCAGTGCACAGCAGAGGCCAGGTGAAACACATGGCACACATGGCTTCTGTTGTGCCGTCGGATGTGCACTGTCGCCCGACCGGTACTGCAGAGGATTTCAATACACTCCAGTACACATTTTGACGCACATCATGGCAGCCCAGTCGTTGGATGTGCGTTGCACACCATGCCGCGATGTAGAGGAGCCGAATCTGCCCTCTAACCCCTGCCCATATGTCAAGTACTAGGCTAAGTGAAGTTGACCAAGTAATAAAATACAATTTTGAACATCTAAGACTATGGAAGGACTACTTAAGAATGCATACCAAAAATTTGGCTGTCACTAAAATACATTGGTGAATATATATGGGAGGATATTTAGTTGAAATTTAGTCTAGAATTTGACAAATGGATCAATCCATATGTTGCCCTTTCCATCCAAATGGTCAGAATCGCAACATCATTCTACCATATCATTCTACTACATGGGAGAAAATTGTTAAGATGATAACCTTATCTAATTGTGGATGCGAAGAATTACCCCAAAAAAAATTGAGGATGCGAAGTAGCCCTTTTCCCAAGTTTAAGAGTATGGGAAAAAGAACACCATCCCATCACATCAGACATGTGCCCTGCGCTGTGACACTGGGCACACAAAATGACCGCATCTGATAATAACCTTGGAAAGAGTTGGTACTCCATCAAAACCTAATCAACATAAGTTTTCAAGACCAGATCAGAATTGGGCCATTTGCTCCAAATCAACCTCTTAATCGGATTCTTACAACGACTAATCTTAATTCTTTAAAACTGATTTCTGATCAGTTGATTCGAATTGAGATGAAATTGGAATTGATGAAAACCCATCTGATACCATGCCAGTTTCCAAGTTTTTAACACCTTGCAGTCAACCACTTATGGCCAAGAGGGCAAGAGGCTTAGCTCTTTGAGCGTTTGAGGTTCGTTCGGTTGAAACTCTCTCTCCTTAAGAATCCAAAAAGTTTAGACAGACGGTAAGCCTCACCTCAACTGCTATAATCCCTAAACTCAAATTTCCAACCGACCAAACAGGTCAATCATTCTACTGGGTCACACCGTTCCCGTTCAGCGGCAATCTTGTTCCTGTGCGATTAGAGATCGGCTGGAGCCTGGGATTGGTTTTAAAAAAAGGGATAAATTATAGATCACCCCCTGATTTTTAATCAAAACTCAGATCATCCCTTGGTGTTTGAAAAAACTCAAATGTCCCTTTCTAAAGTAACACTGTTAGTTTGCTGTTAGTTATTGGTGTGAAAGGATTATTCTATCATTGTACTAAAACATTAGAATTAAATTTGCAATACTACCCTTCCTTCATCTTCAACATTGGTCAAGGGTAGTTTAAGGATTTAAATTTATTCAACTGGCTGACATCATCACTTAACAATATAAAACTAACGTTAAGGACTAATTTGTCATTTTAGGGTTTAAATCAGGGGGTATTTTTTTTTTTTTCGTAAATGTATCAGGGGGTGATTTAAGTTTTTAGAAAAATCAGGGGGTGATCTATAATTTATCCAAAAAGAAAAAAAAACTTGAATCTGCCTCTCAGACCTGAAAACCTAACGATTCGGTGGAAAAAATAAACCCTAAAATTGATCGGATCAGAATGTACAAAATTGGGTTCAGTCATAGTCGTTTTGATCGATCCAATTCCGATTTTTGAAACAGTACTTGTTCGCACTGGAGACAAAGTCTCTCGCTTTCACAAACATTGGCTTGGCTCTCCAAGAGAGGGTTAAAATTTAGCTATTGCCCGGGTTGCAAACCCTACGTGGCATTACCATTAACACATGAGACAGCAAGTTAATCTCTTTATTTAATGCTAACCCAACTCTAACCATCTTTGGGATAATTTCAATTCATGGTGAATTGATTTTTTTAATTCTAAATTTACCCTTTACTTTTGGATAAAATAAAAATCAAAGGACTATACTCTAAACCGCCTTTGGAATAATTGCAACTCTTCGAAAATTGATTTTTGTAATTTCTATTTTACCCTTTATTTTGGATAAAAATAATAATTAAGGATTGCACTTATAAAAAAAACCTATCTTTGTACGTAAGTCTGTAAACGGATCGGATGTGGATCGAATTTGGGATAATTGCAACTCTATGTAGGTCTGTAAATCGATCGGATTCGGATCGAGGCTGGGTTGTGCCTTGTGGGGCTGGGTAGCAGTACAAGGCGAGTGAGGGGGTATACCTTGAAGAAGAAGAAGAGGAGGAGTAAAAGTAGGGCTGTAAATGGATAACCGAAAACCCGAATTCGATCTGCATCCGTATTCGTTAAGAGACATCCGGAAAAAAATCCGAATACTTCGATAAAAATCCGTTTGGAAAAAATATCTGAATACTTAATAATAAAAAAGTAAGTAAATAATGAATCAATTTACGAAGAGTTGTAATTATCCCGAATTCAATCTGTTTACAGGCCTGCGTACAAGGATGGGTTTTTGTAAAGAGTGCAGTCCTTTAATTAATTTTTATACCCAAAAAAAATGTAAAATAGGAATTACAAAAAAGTAGGGGTGTCAAAAAGTCCGATTGACCTAAACCCACCTAACTGCTCGAGCCCGGCCCGAGATCCAACCTTGATTTTTCAGCCCGAAGGGGTGGATTGATTTTAGAAATAGCCTGGCCCTAGCAAGTTGGCTGGGGCTGAGACCGGCCCGACCCGACTCACCCTTGTATTGTTTATAGGTATATATAATATATAGATATTGATTTTGTCATATTAATATTAGGATATTAAAAAACAATAAGCCAACCCTAAAGCTCAAAGAGTAGGACTTTTATCCGCTGCTGTGCCATTGTGCGGCGCAGTAGCGGCCATGTGTGCACATATGGCTGCTGTTGCGCCGCACGATGGCTCAGCAGCGCTGCAGTGCACAGCAGCGGATAAAAATTCCAAAGAATAAAAGTTAAGAAAAAAAGAGACCAAAAAATCAAAATGCTAGGGTAGCGTTTGGTAACTCTCCCAAAGAACTGTTTTCCTGTTCTGGGCTTTGGGAACAAGAAAACACGTGTTGGACTTGTTTCTCTGATTTTCATTAAAACAAGTCCAAAAAAAAATTAGATTTGTTCCCGACTTTTCCCGATTGAAACTTCTCAAAACTTGGCACAGCAGTTTGGGGCTGAAGGCGGAAGAGACTCTCCTGCAACCAAGGTCGTTAATCGGTGGAGGAGGAAGCACTACTGAAGCATAGGAGGAGCTTGTAGGTATCTGTGTATTCTAGGGTTTGGAAAGCAATGGGGAAGAACGAGAAGACAGGGCTAGGGCGAGCCCTGGTGAGGCACCACAACCAGATGATCCAGCAAACCAAGGAGAAGGGCCGATTCTACAGGAATCAGGAGAAGCGAGTCCTCGAGTCTGTGACGGAGGTAAACGACATCGACGCCGTCATCGAGCAGGCCGAAGAAGCTGAGCGCCTCTTCTCTGTCGAGAACCCCGTCCCTAACCTTCTCATTAACCTGTAAGTTCCAATTCGCTTCATCTATTCTCAGTTTCTTCTTATTATTACTTTATCGGAGTATATTGAACTTGATGAACTCTTGTTTCTAATAAGAGAAAACCAAAGACGACATGACAAATAAAGATTAAGACAAGAAAGCAAGGATTTTATTTAATTCCTTTAACAACTACGACCAGTCATTTAGATTGTGGATTTCTTTTCCTTTAATTATTATTAGTGTGGTTGTGCTCATTTTGGTCGCTTGCGTTAATTTCTTTGGCTTCGATGTTTGTCTCTGATGCCAATATTCTGGCCATTTCGGTCAGGGATGCCGCACCTGGCATGACGCCCGAAGAAAGGAGAAAGCAACAGAAGATAGAGGAGGCATTGTACGCGAGCAATCTTCAAGTACCTCGCAGGCATGTACTTTTCTCTCTCTAATAGATTGTAAATTTGCAAGTACCAGTAAAGTTTCAATATGTATATATATTTTTCTTTTTCTTCTTCTCTTATTTTGTGTTTATCTATAGGCCACCTTGGAATGCTGGCATGTCCGTGGAGGAGCTCGACACTAATGAGAGACAGTCTTTCTTAATATGGCGACGAAATCTTGCAAGGTCAGGTTCTTATGAAATGGAATCATTGGCAGGTTACCATAAGAAGTTTCCTTGAATTATATTGTATAATTCTTACACCCCATCAGTTGAAGCATGAACTTAGAAATATTATAATCTCATACCATACTACTACCATCCATCCACACTCAAGGATGCTGCATCAGAGCTGAATCTTTGTTCAATTTTTTCCTTTTGTGACTTGTTCATTGAACAATTTTTAGCTTATTGTATGTTTATGGTGGACTTATGTGCATGTGCATGTGCATGTAGATTAGCAGCTTTGAAATACGTATTCTATTCTAAGTCAGTTTATTTGCTCCAGACTTGAGGAGAATGAGAAACTTGTTCTTACACCCTTTGAGAAGAACCTGGATATCTGGAGGCAGCTCTGGCGGGTGCTTGAACGAAGTGATTTGGTAACATACATGTGCTTTTTTACTGGTTTGAGATTAAATAATTTCATTTCTTCCACTGAAATATTCACTTTTAATCCTCAAAGTTTGTTATTGTACTGTAAAAATAATTCTGTGAGGTTTCAAGAAAACCTAATCCTTGTGGGTTATAGGATATTGCTACCCAAGAATAGAATCATTAGGAATGCATTAGTTAAAGTGAAATAGAATATTTTGGAGATAAAGATATTTAAAGAAAATTTAAACAGTATTAGGAATGAGATGCATGGTTTAAAGTGAGAAATTCAAGAAAGTACATCAAATGGGATTGGAATTGAACTTAACTTAAAACTAGCAATTGCAGACTAGAACAGAAGGGGCAGTAGCAAGAAAATTTATTTGCTTCTTGAAGAGTTTGCAGACCTCAAAAGGAAGCTAAGAGAAGTATGAGAGGATATTACAAAGGAAGCTAAGAGGTGGGCAGAAGAGTTTGCAGACCTCAAAACATGCAGTAAAATAGAAGACTGAAAGTTAGAGAGTATACTCCAATTGTCATGGATAAAAGGTAAAATTTCCCATGAAGGATAAGATACTCGCTTGATGCATTCCACTAGTTCTGTACGATCTGATTTCACCACTTTGTTTTGAATACCCAACTCCAAAACTGACTAAAGACCAATTCTTATGGCCGCACATTCAGTAAATAGGGCAGTTCTAGGACTATCTTTTGATGCAATACCTGCCAAAACATATCCTTGATCATCCCAGATAAGAGCACCATGACCAACAGAGGTAACTTTAAGAAAAGCACAATCAAAATTCACCTTTGCATAACCTTGGATAGGAGTCCAAAAAGAAATTCCCAGAGAGGAATTGTTGATGGAAGAAGGGCTGTCAATGAAGATAGCCGCCATGTCCTGCACCATCCTATTAGCCAAGCATAATGTGTCATATGGATTAGTTAAAACACCATTAAATGTTTTCTTATTTTTTATGTGCCAGATCTCCCATGAGAGAACAGCATTAAATTGAGCCAGCTTTCTACAATCTCTCTTGGTGAAATCAGGGACCTCAAACCAAGACATAATCCACTTGGCAAAAGAAAGGTAAGACTAGAGAGGTGAAGGCAGAATGAGGATCCAAACCAGGCCAACTTAGCATGATTATAGGGTACGAAGTCGTGGGTAATAACTTCAAGGATCATTGCAGCATGGGCATGAAGAGTCTAGGATCAGATTTCTCTCAGCCTAGATGGATTAACACCTAAAACATCATGGCAGGCCCTCCAAACAAAGACTTGATATTTTTTTTGGAGGGGGGGGGGGAATCCAAATACGAAATTCCAAATAGATTTCCAAGTAGAGGATGGAAGAGGACTTGATCTGGTTGATCTAGAAGAAAGGGAAGATGATTTGGAAACATATGTTGTTTTGACTGAAAAAACACCTCTGATCGGACATCCAAACCCTACATCATCAAAAACAGTGGAGCTATAAGGAATTTTAGCCATCTCATCAGCAAAATCAGATGGAAAATTTGAAGATAGGAGGTTGACTTTCCATTCCCTAGTATCAGGTTCTATAAGGTCAACATCAAACTCCAAATTGCAATGAACAGGCTTAGGATGGGAAACTCTAGAGTCTTGAGTGAAGGGAACCCAAGGATCAGACCATATACTAACCAATATGCCACTGCCAAGTGCCAACAATTTGTCTATTGCTCTTGAGGAGAATATCCCTTCTAGCAGTGACACTTCTCCAACAGTCCAACCACAAGAGACTTTTCCACGAACATGAGCTTGCAAAAAAGAAGAGTTATGAAAATAGCTTGCTTTCTTGCATTTGGTCCAAATAGAAGAAGGATTGGTAACATAGTTATCAAGACATCGCCAAGGTGATGCCTTGGGCACCTAGGCGGACGCCTTGATGGTGTCGCCTTGGTTTTTTACCTTCTAAAACTCAATGGTCGGCATGCCGCCTTGATAACTATGATTGGTAAGCAAACTCCAAGCTTGCTTCGAGAGAAGGGCCAGATTGAAATGATGATCCCTAAGACCTAATTCTCCTTCACTCTTGCTCTTAGTCACGAAATCCCACCTGAGCCAATGGATTCTTTTTTCATCCTTGATTTGGCCCCACCTATATTGCTTTTGAATATGATTTATCTCATTTGCGATACACGTTGGTAAGAGGAAACAAGACATTGTATGAGTAGGAATAGCTGAAATAACAGATCTAATAAGAATCTCTCTCCCCCATAGGAAAGAAGTCTTTCCTTCCAAACATTGCACCCTATCTCTAAGCCTATCGACAATGTAAGAGAATGTTTTAGATTTTGATTGACCAATTTCGCAAGGCCAAGATAAATGCTAGGGCAAGAGACATGCTTCATATTGATGATTCCCGAAATGTTGACTTTAACTTGTTCTGATGCTGGAAAATTTTCAGACTTTTGGTGGCTGACCATTTAACTAGAGGCACCCCCATGTCACAAAATTCCTGAGCATCTCTAGGAGTGGCTTGCATGAAGAAGTAACTATCGTCAGCAGAGAACATGTGGGAAACCCTTGGACCTCGTCTACCGACTCTAATAGTAGAGAGAGGTTCCTTTGATCAACCCTGTTGATGATACAAGAAAGGGATTTAGAGCAGATGAGGAAGAGATATGGGCTAATGGGACAGCCCACGGATAGGGGTAATAATGTTGGTGGACGGTGAACCATTTATCAGAACTCTATATGTGACTATAGAAATGCATTGATAATCCATTTGATCCAATTTTCCCCAAATCCCAAACATCTCATAGTTTGAAGTAGAGAACTCTGTTCGACTCAATCAAAAGCCTTATGCATATCAGCTTTAATGGTCATGTAATGAGTCTTACTTTTTCAAATTTCTCATGTGTGGACAATGTCATGAATCACTAAAATATTTTCTGAAATCTGCTTTTCAGAAATGAAAGATCCTTGAAAAGATGAAATGATCCCATGCATCACTTCTTTAGGCCAATTAGCCAAGACCTTAGAGATGATCTTATACAAAGTGTTACTTAAGTTAATTAGTTGATATTGGGAAAAAGTTTCTGGTTCCTTGACTTTGGAAATGAGAGAGAGAAAATTATTGTTAAGCTCTTTGAGAATGTACCCATTGCTAAAGAACCTAAGGACACCTTCATTGACTTCTTCACCTACTAAGTCCCAATATGTTTGGAGGAAAATTGGGGGGACTCCATCAGGACCAGGGATCTTTGAGCCTTCCATATGAAAAATAGCATGTTTCGCATCATCCCTAGTGAGGGGTTTATCAAGGAAGGACTTGGAATGATCAATGAGGCGATTTGGGATAAACCTAGTTAAATGGGCCTGAGGTGGAGTAAAGATCAGAGTAGAAGCTAACAGTGTGGTCATGAATCACTTTGGGCTCAAACACCCATCTATCCTCAGTTTCCTACCAAGCAATGTGATTTCTGGCTCTTTGAATAGCAGAAGCATGAAGAATTTGGTGTTTTTATCACCAAATTTGAGCTCCTCCAAAGCAATCCACTTGATCCTTCTTCTTCTAAGAATGACCAACAGTTATTGAATGAGTTAGATTTGAACCTTAAGAGGGAGGAAATTAAATGGAATGAATGTGCTCAAGTGTACTGCTCTGGGTAATTTATGAGCAGTGAAAACTATTCTTGAATAAAAATTCCATCCTTCCAGAGGTGAATCTTATAATATTCTAAATCCAGTAAAAAATGATTGTAGAATTCGGAGAAGAATAGAAGAAAAAAAGAACTAGATTCAGACATTCAGTACTGTTATTTAAGTGTTGCTGCCTTGTCCAGACTGCCCAACTGTTATGGGGCATGTACTGATTGACTTGTGCTGAAGTTGCATCCTTCCAGCAAGTCTATCGTGGTATCGCTTAGATATGAGTAGCCATCAATTTGAGCCAAGTCACTTGGTACAGTTACCTGACAACTCTTATGCGTTTACTATTTGGGGTTCTTGCTTTGTTATTTTGTTAAAATTTTGCATCTTCTGCTATCGGATATTCAGCCACCAAAACATAGTTGTTGCAATTCACTTTTTCTAATGGTATTGGCTACTTCTGTATACCAAATTACATTCCGGTTTGGTTATTTCTGTGGTAAATCTTTAACCTCTTGTATCATATGTTTAACAGTTTTGAGTGCATACTTGTGGACCTTATTGCAGTCAGTATGTGAAACTGCTCCTTGTTTTAGAGATAGAAAATAACCTTCTTTTCTTTTATCATCTCGTCATCATCTAGATATCAACTAGTCAATGAATGATCTGAATTGGACATCTACAAGTATTTATGGTCGGATTATTGTAATGATCAAAGAAATAGTATGAAATATATGTGTAGATCTGATTTAGCGTAATGATCAAAGAAATATATGCTGTTGATGTAAATCCCACTAACCCAACTAAGAAATCTGTATATAAAAGAAAAGCGGAAGCATCAATTGCAGCAGAATAGCTCTGAAACAGCAGCTCCCAAGCTTGACTGCAGACAAGAAGATGACTTCCCAGAGAGAAGCAGAAAACGATCAGGGGGGAAAAAAATCTTTGTGCAATGCTTCCAACAATTTGTATTTGTAGAATCTGTACTAGTCCTAACTATAAAAGGATGAAAGTGAAACTGATAAGACTTTCTTTCCTAACCAATTATTAAAGAGAAAAAAAAAAAAGACTTCACAGGATCTTTAGAGATTGTGGAGGGTGTTATTAACATCATTATGTTGATAAAAGTACCAACAGCTGCAGAATAGCTACAAAACATAAGCTATCAATCTTGTTTGCAGCCAACGAAATGCATACTCGCAGGAAACCATAAATATAAAATCTGAATACAATGCTGTGCGCAATTTATATTTTCTGGAAACTATTCTTGCGTATAGGACTAGGGAAAAAAAACTAATAAGAATCTCCTGACTAATGACTAAAAAAGATAAGGCATAAAGGGGTTTGTAGGAATAGCTCTAGGATGTTATTGTCTTTTGACATAATTTTGTTGAGAGCTGCACTATGGGTAACAACAGTTGGCATATTGAGCTGCACTGCTTTTCCATTATGTATTGAGTGTATAGGAAGTGGTTATCAGACACTTTCCACCTTCATCAACGATCACAATTCACTGCAGGCTACACAATATCAGTGAACAGAATCCCTTCTACTTCTCCCTAAAAGAAGGGCTGCATCCCAGTGTAAGTCCTGCTTTCATGAAGCACCCCCCCTCAACGGCACCCGGGGGGGTGTTGGATTGGAAACAGTCCTAATTTTGTGCAAAAAAAAGTGGCTACTCTAGAAACTTAAATTTGCATCTTTATTCTGGCAGCCCAAGCGTTTTACCATTGCACCAAACTACATCCCCTAAGTTAAATTTCAATTGGAGCTACACCGCTAATCTGGAGAGGCTGGTATGAGGAATAGGTGAGACCAGTATTGTCCTCTCTGACCCCATAGTCATCACAGACTTGATGGCGGCAGAATTCAAGGGTTTATGTTTTGATTTGATTGTCTCCTCATTGCTGGTTTGGACACACTTGGAAGCTTGATCATCTAGTGGATATCTTCTGTTTTGCTTCATCATATTTGCTTTACAGCCTGCTTTTCCACTAGTTATTTTTATTTTCATTATTGTTTTAGTTATGTTTCTTTTATTTATTTTTGGTATTATTGTTTATTATCTTTTGGTTGTTACGTACTTTATTGAACTGCCAGATCTTAAGACTAGTCTCACTGTATTGTCTGCCAGCTTGTAATGGTTGTTGATGCACGTGATCCATTGTTCTATCGCTGCCCTGATCTTGAGGTATTTGTTTGATCCTTTCTTTCTATGCAACTTTCTGGTTGCTTTGAGTAGCATAATGTAACATGAATAATAAAAAAGGGAAAGAGAGCGCTATCTCCGTGTGTGTGCTGCCCCTGGGCCCAGACACAGGGCGCACGAAATGACCGCCAATCCCTCGGGAAGTTCCGTCTTTCCATGGGGGTACAGCAGTTACTTCACTCGCCCCTGTGTCTGGGCGCAGGGCAGCGCACCGTACTTGCCCAGTTAGCGTTTTTTCTCCCAATAAAAAATTAGTGGAACGGAATTGTGGAATAAATTTCGTATTGCAGAGCTTGGTAGCCCACTTATTTCTTATTAAAATTTGATGGTTTGGAATTCCATTTCTTTGTTCTTGGGGAAAAAATAAACATCTTTCTTATTCAATTTAATGGAATGTACTGAAGGCATAGTTGATCAACTTATTCACTTCATATACGTCAGTATCATGGGTTCAGTTATGACATCAACAACAACAACTCAGCCTTATCGCAACTAAATGGGGTTAGCTACATGGATCTTTGCAAAGATAATAAAATAAAAATAATAGTAGAAGGACAAGAGCATAATAACATCGATAGAAACACAGGGAAAACCACTTAAATGGGGTCGGCTACATGGATCTTAGCCCTCCATTCAGCTCTATTTGAGGTCATACTTGATGCAAGACCCAAACTATGCATGTCTTTTCTCACTACTTCTCCTGAGGTCAATTTTGGCCCACCCCTAGCTCTTTTAGATCTTTCGATCTGAATCAAACCACTCCTCCGTACTTGTGCATCCCAAGGCCTCCGTTGAACACGACCATGCGATCTCAAACGACTATCCCTTAGCTTCTCAAGTACAGGGGCCACCTCCAATTCAGCTCTAATATGGTCATTTCTTACTTTATCTTTCCTAGTCTTGCCACACATCAATCTCAACATCCTCATCTCCACTACACTTAGTTTATCTATATGTCGTTTCTTCACGGCCCAACATTCCACGCCATACATTATAGCCGGTGGTACAGAAGTCCTATAAAATTTCCCTTTGAGTTTTAAAGGGATACACTGATCACACAAAACGTCGGTTGCACCTCTCCACTTCAGCCATCCTATTTTAATTCTTTGGGTAACATCATCCTCTATATCGCCATCTTTAGTTACGATAGATCCAAGATGTCTAAAATAATCACATGGAGGGATCTCCTTATCCTCAATCTTGACCACCTCATTAACCGACATGTTGTGGCTAAAGTTGCACACCATGTACTCAGTCTTTGTTCTACTTATCTTAAGACCTTTAGACTCCAAGGCAGATCTTTATAACTCCAATTTGGCGTTAATCCCTGCTTTTGTCTCATCCACCAAGACCATATCATCAACAAAAAGCATACACCAAGGAATCTCATCTTTTATGCCTCTAGTTAAATCATCCATGATAAGTGCAAACAAATTAGGGCTTAAGGTTGATCCTTGATGTAGCCCAAGTGTAATTGGGAACTTACTACCTTGACCCCCCACCGATCTTACGCTAGTCACCACATTGTTGTACATATCTTTAATTATGTCCAAAAATTTTCACGGTACCCTTCTCCATAGTTGTCACGTCGTCACGGCGATCCAAGTCGGTGGAGGGGTGTCATGTCGATATATCGACATGTCGCCCGCCATGGCGGTGCCATGGTGATCATATCGATCATGTTTTATTTTTTATTTTCTGTATTTTTAATGTCATTTAGTATGCTATAATATATACCCTATAACATAAAAAATTAGCATGAAAGTGTACTACTAATCTACTATGGTTTAATTCATGAAAGTTTAATATCCATTAGTGTATGTGAAATCATGGATTATCAAATAATTGATAGCAACAGTCTTGCTGATAATAAAGTTGAAAAATCATGAGAGTTGAGATATGATTCATATGAAAGTGACTACAAAAGTAACAAAACAAAAAAACAATTACAAGAACGTAATTTATATTCAGTGAATAAAACTAATAAACAACCCATCTAAATAAATAAAAAATTGCTGATGTGAATATGTGATTGTGTATTAGTGTTTTCTGTTTGTTTTTTTTAAAATTTTTTTTATGTTGAGGAAAAGGCATTAAAATAAAAAATGGTTAAAAAAAATTATTGTTAAAAAATTAAGTTTTATAATTTGAAACAACCATGTCACCCGATATGGCCATAAGTTGTGGTATGGCGATGACATGGAGGCCATATCGGTCGATATTCTTACATCATCCATATCGGTGGTCGATATGCCCACTTCTCCAGCGATATGACGCCATGGCTACGCCATGACAACTATGCCCTTCTCTTCTCTAGAATATACCAGATTAGCTCTCTAGGGACTATCATAAGCTTTTTCTAGGTCAATAAAGACTATGAAGCATAGTTGTCAAGGCGTCGCCAAGGCGTCCAGGCGGTTTTGGTGGGGCCTAGGCGACAACCGCTTCTTTGCAGGGCGCCTTGCACTGGTTTTTATTGGTATCGAACCCGGTATTGGCCCTTATTTATGCCAAATATCATTTACGAACATTTACTTAAGATATTATTCATAAATAAGCAAATATCCCCCTATTTGAATCCAATAAAAATAGTTAAAAAAAAAAATTCCAAAAAGATAAAAAGTCACCCCCCCTCGGTTCAAGAACAAAAATTGGATTTTCGACGGTAGGTGAAATTTTCAACTTTCAAATGCTGGGATTTTTTCTCAAAGCTAAAAATTCTATAAATCTTAATATGGTAAAACATTGCTAAAAACCATAAGTGCAGTATAATATTCCTTTGTTTTGATATATAAAAAAATATTTTCATTCAGAGCGATTTGACAGCATTCTCGCAGACCAAATAAGATTTGACCAGAACATAACTTCTTCAATATAAATCAGATTTAAGCAATTTTGGATTTGTTGGAAAGCTGGTTTTGTGCTCTAACTAATACAAAAAGTCTGATGTAAAACTAAAATTATTTGACTAGTCAAACTTCTTAGAGAACAATAACATCTCTCTAAATCGGGGGCAATTTAATTACTTATAGATAAGATCATATTTTCTAAGGCCAGTAGAAAACCAAATGTGATACTAGTATAAACCAAATGTATGTTTTGATTGTTTCAAACTTTCAATTGCTTGCTTCTTCAGTTCTACTGTCTTCTAATTCTATGCTGATTTTTGATGACTTGATGTGGGTTAATATTGATTTTTGATGACTTGATGTGACTTATTATTATTTTTTATGCCTTGATGTGGTTTAATGGTTTTTTTTTATGACTTGAGGTGACTTAATGTTGATTTTTTATAACTTGAGGAGGCTTAATGTTGATTTTTGATGATATAAGGTATATATTGTAGCATACTAAAATATTGTAGCACACTAAATAATTTTAGAAAAGAGGGGAAATAAAAAAATAACACTTGAAATCGCCTTGGTCGCCTAGGTGGGCACCTTGTCGCCTAAGCCCTTAGGCACCTCTCCGCTGTCTTGGGTCGCATTGCCGCCTTGACAACTATGATATGAAGATCCTTCTTGCCCTCTCTATACCTTTCCATGAGTCTCCTTAGTAAAAATATAGCTTCCATCATGGATCTACTTGGCATAAAGCCAAATTGATTCTCTGAAATGGTAGTTTCATTTCGTAGGCGGGTATCAATAATCCTCTCCCATAACTTCATCGTATGGCTCATTAGCTTTATGCCTCTATGGTTATTGCAGTTCTGAATACCACCTTCATTTTTGTATATTGGGATCACAATACTTTTCCTCCTTTCATCCGGCATTTTCTGTGCACTCAAAAGCTTGTTAAACAACTTTGTTAGCAAGACTAAACCACAATTATCAGTTATGACATCAGACATCCTAGAAGTTTTTGTTCCTGAAGAACTACCAATAAACATTCCTCAGTAGATCTTAGTTTTATACAACCAGAGGAATTTCAAATTTGATGAGAAAATATATTTGCGAATTGTTGGAAGTGCGGTCTATTGGATGATAAAATGGCATTATAGTCAGGCTGTAAATTTTGGAATATTGAGGGTGGACCTTGGTGGAATAGTTAGGTTGCTCCATTGTGACCAAGTGGTCACGGATTGACTCTCTGGAAACAGCCTCTTTGCGAAACAGGGGTAAGGCTGTGTACATCATGACCCTCCCCAGACCCCGCAGTGGCGGGAGCCTCATGCATTGGGTACGCCCTTTTTGTAAATTTTGGAATATTGACCCCTATTATTGATCTCAGAATGTAAATTGTTGGAGACACCTTTTTTTTTCTTTTCCAGTTTTTTTCGATGTAGCAGTGCTTCCAAATATCGCACAGTGAAAAGGTTGAAAGATGAAACAAGTTCAAACATTCTCCCACATCCCGACAAAATTCCACCTTCCCACCGGGGAATAAAAGAGGGAAATGAGAGTAACAGACTTGTGTTTGGTGTGGCAGTAAAATTGCCTCTTGCATGAGGGTGGGATTCAAGTCATGCATATTACACTTTCCCCTTAAAAAATTTTAGAATATTATTGTTCTGTTAAACGTTCAGGTTGGCAACCTGACTGACCAAGCTGAACAATCCCAACAGCCAACCTCTTCAGTAGTAACATTCAGAGTCCCATGACCTCGCGGGAAATGGTATGGGATCATCCAGACCTAGTTGCTGACTATGTTACCTGGACATGGCAAAGGGTAACACCGGGGTCTGGAAAGGATTCCATTTCTTGCTTTCTCATTGGCTTGCATAAGGTGTTGGATACGAGCACAGGTGTGGCTCATAATTTGAAGTGTTTAGGTAACATAGGTTGCTGACAACCCAGACTGTAGTTGGAATGCCAACCCAATAACCTGTGAAAATACAGGGCTCAAAAAGTCCAACAGGGTTAAAGGTCTCTCCTCTTCTGTATGAGTCCGTGGCCTTAAAGATAGTGGCATAGAGAGGGAGAGAGGAAGAGAGGAAGAGAGGAGAATGAGCTTTTTAAATTCTGATTAAGTGCAGAAATTCTATTATTGCCTCATTGGGTGTTCCAAGATGTAAAGGTGAGGCGCTTCCAAATTCCTTGGGAAAACTCCTTGTGAATTATTACCTGTACTGGTGAATGTAAACACTGACTTGGGCTTCTATCGTTTTCATATATTGACCATATTTCTCTCATTAGCTTTGCTGTAAGAATTTTGGGGGTCTTAGCTGGATTTGTTTTTGAGCTATTTTCTTTGGATTGCTTTCTTTTAATCATTCATGTAAGTTAATTGTATGTTTTATGCATTATTAACTTGTTATTTTTTGACACCCCCTCCCTCCCCCCTCCTCTGGGTTAGGCATATGCATGTGAGATTGATGAACACAAAAAAACTTTGCTGCTTGTTAACAAGGCAGACCTTTTACCCTTTACTGTCAGGTGAGATTCTTTCTCATAATTTCTATGCTGACACACCAAATTCATCACAAGGTTGATCTGTGTAATGATTTTGCTGACCTTGGCATCTGCAGGGAGAAATGGGCAGAGTACTTTCGTCAACATGGGATTCTCTTTGTATTCTGGTCAGCAAAGGCTGCTTCTGCGGCTCTGGAAGGGAAAATTTTGAGTGGTCTCTGGGAGAAGCAAGGCACATTAGATGGAGCAGATTACACTGATACCAAAATTTATGGAAGGGATGAACTTTTGGCCCGTTTACAGGCCGAAGCAGAGGCTATAGCATCAAATAGAAGGGGTCAACGTACAAGTCATGCTCAGTCTGTCAGTGGTGGTAGTAAATCAAGTCCCTCTAAGCATGTTGTGGTGGGGTTTGTGGGCTATCCTAATGTGGGGAAGAGCTCCACAATTAATGCCTTGGTGGGTGAGAAGCGAACTGGTGTAACCTCAACTCCAGGGAAGACGAAACATTTCCAGACATTAATAATATCTGATGAGCTGATGCTGTGTGACTGTCCTGGTTTGGTGTTCCCGTCTTTCTCCAGCTCAAGATATGAGATGATTGCATCAGGGGTGTTGCCAATTGATCGAATGACTGAACATAGGGAGGCTGTACAAGTTGTAGCCAATCAAATTCCTAGGCACGTTATCGAGACTGTCTATAATATCACTTTGCCCAAACCGAAACCATATGAACTGCAATCTAGGCCTCCATTGGCATCAGAGCTTTTGAGGGCCTTCTGCGCCTCTCGTGGATATGTAGCTTCTAGTGGACTGCCAGATGAGACTAGGGCAGCACGACTAATTTTGAAGGACTACATTGACGGGAAGCTGCCTCACTTTGAAATGCCCAATGTAACGTCTGATGAGGAGACCAAGGACCTAGATGCTGCTGAACCTAGCTCCTCTGCTGAATATGAATCCAATTCATCTGAAGCTGAAGATCATCCACCTGATGCAGCATCAAACTCCAACCTCGAGCATGTGCTGAATGATCTTGAGTCATTTGACTTATCCAATGGGCTAGCTCCCACCAAGGCTGCTGTTGTCAAGAAGAAGCCATCAGCTGCATCCCACAAACAGCACAAAAAACCTCAGAAGAAAAAGGACCGAACATGGAGGGTCGGAAATGATGGTGGGGATGGAATGCCAGTGGTTAGAGTCTTTCAGAAGACCGCGAATGTTGGTCCCCTCAGGGCTGGATAAAGTTGCTTCCTTAAGAAACGGATATCAGACTAGCAGTATTTCCTCCTGCCTACTTATCGAGATCACCAAGAAGAAAAAGTTTTTGTCAGGCTGGTCCAGGGTTTTGTAACCTCTGTAAGTACCTCTGAAGCATGTCCGTTGCCAAAGATATTTGCATGTCTTGTTTAGCTCTCCTTAATAGTCCACTCATATTGTGCTGTGTACTTGTGTATTAATTAAAGATGCATTTTAACGAGGTAAATAATTACAAACTCAATAACTTTTGAAAGACATAATTGGCCGACTAATTTCAATCAACAACTCAGAGTGAATTTATTTTTGTATCTATAATGGAATGCAATGGAGGTAACGAATATTTAATGACAGGACAGCTTGACTTCTGTGTAATGGA
This sequence comes from Telopea speciosissima, assembly GCF_018873765.1. Classification (NCBI taxonomy): domain Eukaryota; kingdom Viridiplantae; phylum Streptophyta; class Magnoliopsida; order Proteales; family Proteaceae; genus Telopea; species Telopea speciosissima. The sequence goes on from NC_057924.1 coordinate 15,967,833, forward strand.
ATTTCTATTAAGGGTTAGGTGGTTCATCATCTTACAGTTACATTTGTTTGGTACACACTCGGAGCCATTAACAATCAGGTTGAAGCTTCTGTGAAGTTAGTGAAGAGAGGCTTGATGAACATTGAAAGCTTTGGCTTGCTAATACAACTTATGTGGTGGCAGATGCATTGCCCTCTATAGTGGTAGTAAGAGTGTAAATTGGTTTGGTTTTGGTTTATCGGTTTGATTTCTGTTCAGTTCAAGAAGTAATAAGTGTAAATCGAAACCATACCTATTATTAATTGGTTCTAATTTTTCAAATCAAAACCGATTATTAATTGCTTCAGCTTAATTGTTTTCCCCTTTGCAGCCTCTTACCACCGGATTTGTAGAACTCTATGACATCCTCCCCCCACCCCCCACACACACACGCACAGGGGAATCAATAGTGAAAAATTTGCAAATTGCGGCATTAACATGAGGGTTTAAGGTGGTTTGACACAAATGCCTACAATCAGATAAGGGAATCAGAGAATTTTTCACTAAAGCCAGCTCACACATCTCAATATGTGATCTCCTTTGCTTATATCTAGGGTTTTTCCTACGTTTATTTTTGGGCTAATATCTAGGGTTTTTCCTACATAAAGACAACATAAAGGAGTCCTAAAAAATTATAATCCCCACATAATTATAATTTTTTTAACCTTGTACATGTAATGGATCCTAGAACGACTCAAACCTAAACAAACTCAATAATAACCGTGTGGACACTACAGAATACCAGACACAACCAAACAAATTTCTACATTGGTTTGAATTCTACAAGCCACCCTTAAGAAGATTGGTTGAAGGTGATTATGCAAACTCTGACATTGTTTCTTCTTGTTTGCCATGCCTAGACTAACATGGCTCACCGCTGGGATGCCCTACATAGCTCACTACTGTATAATGTGTTGTGACTCCACCCCCCCTACTGGTACAACTCGATCAAAAAGATTACTTTCAATTGCAAGATCCAAAGCGAAAGAGACCCGCTTCTTTTCAGATATGCATTAGTTCATAATATGAACTATCCATACTCTTCGTTGTCCATATGCACCTCTTGCTTGAGTTCCAACGGTAGTTCCACTTGTTTCAACACTCCCTGCAAATCTGTATAGATTCTCAATCATCTGTCTCTGCATCACAACCTTGACAACTCTTGAAACCTTGAGAACTTGATCTTCGAATGAGCATCTAGAATTTCTTGAATCCAGTGTTCCCTGTGAAATCAGATTTCTCTTTAGATGCAGTACGCGTATAACCACAGTCAAAGTTCACACAATCCATCAAATAATTGAATCAGTTTGCTCCCAATCCTAGTAATCTTGCAGTATTGTTTGTCATTCTAACCGTACCATTATCATATATATGATATGTAGTAAACTGATCCTTGACTGAACAAATATGAAATGAACAATCATAATCTAAAATCCAATATACACCTTCCTACAAGTTGCGAATACAAATTGGAAAGCGCAAAACAGACGTTGTATGTCTGCACAATTTTTAGCACCTTCATGGAGGGAAAAATCAGATTTGTACATAAAATTTTACAATATTATAGATAACCAAAAGGAAGAGCACCTTATCCTATCTCTGAGTTTTCTTCTCCGTTCTCCCAGTCGAGTTTCTAACATTCTAACACCAATTGGAATTGGATACACTCAATCGCAGTGGAGTGAGGACTTGGGATACTAAACCCATCTTCTATCTTGGATTCAACAATTCAGCGAGCCACTCAGCCAATCTATCGTGGCCATGGCTGCCACCGCTGCTACCTTTATCACTTCACCTTTCAGCTCATCTCCATGACCAAATCACCAATTTCTTCTTCTTGGACCGACCAGCCATCACCATCTCAGTTGCATCAAGCAAGGTATCACAAATTCTCAAAATTAAGACTAAGTACCCCTGCTTACCACCTCCCCCTCATCTCTCATTCTCACGGTCACCTCTGTTGCACTTCAATGTAAAAAATACGTTCAAGTACAGACTTTCAGCCCACACACACATGCATTGTTGTTTTTGTTGATATGGCAATGGATTGATTTGACTTGCAGCAAGTAGGAGGGAGAACTGTGAAGTTAATGGGCCCAAAAAATCCATAGTAGTTACAGGAGCTTCATTGAGAATCCTCAGAAGACATACGTTGGCAACCTTGACTGGGCCCTCACTTCCCAGGGCTTGGGAGATGTGTACGCTGAGCAGCCTGGGCTAGTGAGTGCCAAGGTCATCTATGACAGGGAGACCGGCAGATCAAAGGGTTTTGAATTTGTCACCATAGCATCTGCTGAAGAGGCACAGTCTGCCCTGGATGCCAAGTGAGTAGTAAACCTCACTTAGCAATTGCAATTTAAGCATCTCAGTTGTTGAATTCTTGTTTAATATGGATGTACCTGATGTGAACATGCAATTAGGAGGTTGAAGGGCGACCCATGCGGCAGTGAAAGGCAATCTATCGTCAGTGCCTATTAAATGGAAGATCTCCATGGCAGCAAGAGAGTGAGAGGCAGTGTGGCATAAAAATTTGCCCATCCTTATGCTCTTACAGCTGCATTTGTCTTGAAACCTTATGAAATCAGTGTTTGCAGACAGAAAGCAACAAGGAAGTTTGATTAAGTAGACATTGTTGTTCGTAGTTCTCTGTAATGAGATGAGTTGTTTGATTACTATCGGCTTTATAACACAATGAATCAATTACTTTTGCCCATTTTCTTCATAATTCACTGAAATGCTGAATGGTGAGGTATTTGCCTTGCCCATTCAAATGGAGATTGTTAAAAATGGTGGTATTATATATATGAGCAAATAGTATCAAATTTTAAGTTCCTTGTTCTATGGTAGTACATTGACTCTTTTATCCAGTTCCTCATTGACCCTAGACAACTAAAACAATAGGGTGCATATGCAGAGAACCTGATTAGCCATAAGTGTCAAAAGTAAATCAAATTCAGTCAGTGAAAAATGATATTAAATAAACCACTCTCCTCTGCTGTCTTACAAATACTTGATACTTTTCCCCCATATGAAATAATGTCTCCACAGAATATACCCCACAGACAAACATCTTCATAAACCTTCATTTGGTTGGTGCAAACATATGCTCCGTGATGGAGAATATGAGGAGCTCTTCTTTTCTTTGCTCTACTTGGTATCTAGCCAGCTGCGGTCACTAGGTGCCATGGTAAAAAGCTTGGGCTGCCAGCATGAAGTCATTGGTTTGAGTCTCAAGAGCGGCAACTTTGTGCAAAAAATACCAAAGATTAGGATTGTTTCCCATCCACCCTACAGGACCCTACTAAAGGGGAACTTGGACCAGGTTACAACCCTTTTGATTATAGTGTTTAACCAGTGAGCAAGCACTGAATCCAGGACTTTCTTAATATAATGTCAAAAAAAATATGCCAACTTTGCAAGTTAGTATGTTGGATCAGAGCTCTTAATATCCTTGTAGTGCCTTTTTTTACAGGATTTTCTTACTACAGTCGATGTACAGATCAACATAGTGAAGCCATCTTTACCATCCCGTACCCCCCTCCCCCCCCCCCAAAAAAAAAAAAAAAAAAAAAAAGAGAAAAGAGAAGGAATCTCTCCAACTTTTTCTTGGAATTCCTCTGTTGACCTGTAGTGGATTTCACACACAATTGCTAGAAAAATATGTAAAAAAATGAAAAAGAGAATTGTATAAAAATTGAGAAAATTAGGCCTAAGCCTGTAACTCAATTTTCTGTGCATATAGCTGCATCCAACACAGGACAACAAATGAAAGTTGGAAGAAGAATATGCACTATCTTACATTTCTGGTGCGTAATCGCACTTAAGCAATTGAACTTGATTATTTTGTTCGAAATTTGTATCGCTTCAGTTTTGGTCATAGCTACTGGTAAAAAACTAAAAATACCAGCATATTCCATGAGTTCTCCGATGCTCCGATTGTTCCTCAAACATTTTAGTGCATCTCTTCTCGTCATTCCCTAGGAAGCCGCAATACCCACAGAAGAGTGGTAGTCTTTCATATCGAACATAAACTGTAGAGGGGTTACCCTGTTGGCGCTTCACATTGATGGATGGTCTGAGAGGCTTAGTTATGTTTACTCTGATTCTTACTCTAATAATGAACTCTACTCCCAAACTGAACTCCATCTACTATCAAGATTGTGCTAGCCACCACCACTTTTTGCACTATCTTGATGGCAATAGGGGGGTCTATTAACTCCACCGGAACTGAATGAATTTGGACCCAGAATTCGCAGTTCTTGAACTCCCACCGCTGAGCATTGTTCCAAGGTTCCAAGAGGAGAAGGTTGCCGACGACGGCCCAGGGGCCTTCATGGATGACATTGTTCCTATCCATAGAGTGGTGAAAATGGAATAACAACTTCCTTTCCGCTAGGGGAGAGATATCAACTTTGTGCCGAGGATTCCAGGCCGCTAGAAGTCCTTCTGAAACTGCTTGTTTGCAGAAAGGCCTCCCTTCAAGGACATAACCAGCTAGGGTATTTTTTCAAAGTTTTGATAACCGAACTTCATCCACCATATCCAAAGTAATATCATCATCAGAGCCCTCAAATGACTCTTCTGAAGATGGATCATCCTCTCGTTGGGAGGGAGTGGTGGATGTTGGGGAGTATGGGTATTCAGTATTGGTGACAAGGGGAATGAGCACTCCTGGGCTTCGGGACTGTGAGCTTCTGTTCACCGACATCACCAAGGCAACAAAGGAAAAGCACAAGTAAGGAGGGAAAGAAACGAAGACACCTCGGAAGGGAAAAGAAGAGACGGATGGAGGAACACAGAAAGCAAGCCGAGAACAGCAGGAACCACGACCACTTAAAAGTTAAGCACGAAAACAAGTAGAGCAAAGAAAAATAGGCACAGATAAACCAAAGGAAGGAGAAAGTGTAGCAGGAACTCATCCGAAAAGTTATCCATGAGCGCAACGAGGTCAAGGAAACAGAGCAAAAGGATCGAAAATCATGCATGGAGGCGGACTGAAAATCACTCACGAAGGCGGGGTGGAAAAATGGTCGTGTGTGGATATAGGCCGATTTGATGATGTCTCGGTCAAACATGTACCACACATAGGAAATGGTACAGCCCATTGCCTAGCACAAACAACATCAGGGATCGAAATTCTTGATAACCACTATGGGGAAATTATCAAAGTCCCAAAAAGGTTATGCTCATCCATTACGGAAGTAGACACATTTGAAATCAATCAGTTAGATGAACACCAGCCTGATTGGAGGACACCTTTGGTGTGCTATTTAAAAAATCCCAATGCCACTTATGATCGACGGTGGCGCTATAAGGCCCTAAACAACATTCTAATCGGGGATGCCCTATAAAAACGTGGGAAGGACGAGTTACTGTTGAAATGTATTGGGTTGAATGAAGCCATGTTGGTAATGGCTGAGATCCATGAAGGAATTTGTGGTGCCAATCAGTCTGGTCCTAAAATGAGATGGCTAGTCAGACGTTATGGATACTATTGGCCATCCATTATGGAAGACTGTGTTAGATATGCTAAAGGATGCCAATCGTGTCAAAGACATGGGCCTATTCAACAAGTGCTAATGACGGAGACGAGTCCCGTTATAAAGCCTTGGCCATTCAGAGGATGGGCCATGAATTTAATAGGCAAAATAAATCCACCATCTATCAAGGAGCATTGTTTCATAGTAGTAGCAACAGATTATTTCACCCAATGGGTAGAGGCCATTGCTATGAAATCAGCTGCTTAGACCAATATTATTTGAATCATTAAAAAGGACATTATCCATCGGTTTGGTTTACCTGAAACCATTACGTGTGATAATGGCTCAGTTTTTTATGTGGATCAAGTTGCTGAATTCGCAAAAAATTACGGTTTTAGTGTGACCTTCTCTACTCCATATTATGCACAAGGGAATGGTCAAGCAGGACCAATAATGTAGATTCAAAACCGACCCCTTAAGCTATTGGGTGGATCGACTCTTATTTTTTACGAATCATTTCTGATTTTGACGCCCAATTGACACCCTCAAATGGAGTCAATCGGTTAAGTTTTGGTTCGGTTCAAGATATAGTATGTAAAAAATCAAAATTAAATCAAAATCAAATAAGAGCCTATCTTCCAAACTAGATTTGAATTGATTCGATTTAGATTTGATTTTTATTTGATTCCTTATTCAGTTTTGATTTTGCTTGTATTCGATTTAAACCCTATATTAACTGTTTGTGTAAATTTTTTACATCTTCAGATAAAAAAAACCCTTAGTTGTTGGATGTTATAATTTCATAATTTTTTTTTTCAATCATTAAAAAGAAATATGATTTATATAACAATAACTCCACCTTTTTTCAACTAAATGGGGTCAACTGCATGAATCCTTGCCCTCCAATCAACTCTATTCGAGGTCACTTGATACATGACCTAAGCTATTTTTGTCTTTTCTCACTTCTCTTAAAGTTATTTTATGTCTGTCTCTGGCTCTTTTAGTTCCTTCAATCCGAATCAAATCTCTCCTTCGTACTGAAGCATCCAAAGACCTCCGTTGAATATGATCATGCCACCTCAAACGACTTTCTCGTTGCTTATCATGTATCGGAATTACTCCCAAACCAGCTCTAATATGATTAGTCCTTACATTATCCTTCCTAGTATTGCCACTCATCCATCTCAATATCCTCATCTTTGCTACATTGATACGATGCTCTTAACTGCCCAACATTTTGCACCATACACCATTACTTGTCTTATGCCTGTCTTATAATTTAAAAGAATATGCCGATCACCAAGCACTCCGGACGCACCTCTTCACTTCATCCATCCTATTTGAATTTTCTATGAAACATCATCTTTTGTATCACATTCTTTACTTATGATTGAGCCAAGATACTTAAAACAATTACTTTGCAGAATCTCCTCTCATAAAATTTTACCACCTCATTATTCGTCATATTGTAACCAAAGTTACATAGCATATACTCCGTCTTTGTTCACTTATCTTAAAACCTTTTGATTCCAAGATTGATCTCCATAATTCCAACTTGGCGTTAATCCTTGTTTTTGTCTCGTCTACCAAAACAATATCATCAGTAAAACACATACATCAAGAAATATAATTTATCATCTACATTAAAACATTAAAAAAGAATTTGGAAGTTACTAATACAATGGCCTTTTCAGTGGTTGAAAGTATATCGATGTTTGTTTCTATAAGTCAGTCAAAATTTAATTTTAGATAATTAAGAGTATAAAATGAATGTATCAGTGGGCCAAACTTATAGGATAGGAAGACAATGATGAATTGTTTAACCAACTCCACCGTGCTTTAAATTTCATGACATTACAACTCATGAACAGGCCTAGTCTCTTAACAAATCGGGAGCTCGGGCACAGCATCAACCACATGTATCAGGTTCTTGTTCACAATTCCACATAGCCTCAAGTCTGCATGTCGATCATTGCTTGGAGCAGTTTTATGGACATACACTGCTGGAATAAATGAATGACAAAATGTTATCAATTCATTCTGGATTGCTTTAATACAGTAACCACAAATCAGAGTAAAAATTGGTCACCTAGGCCGTTCAATGCTTGTCCTGATTAGCTTTCCGCTGCAAAACTGAAAGGGCTTTTATAACCCATAAATAAACAGATAAGCTCAACTGTATTAACTATATACATGATTTTTCTGTAGCTGCTGAAGATGTACAACTCAATTGTTCTTACAATTTCTCGTATAGCCTGAAGATGACAATCTGGATGGTGATGACTGGAAGAATTCAAACGGAGCTGTCGATGATCCTATAGACCTCCTGGTAGCGGTTGGTGAATCAGCAAGTAAAGGTTCAAACACAGGGTTACGATTTTTGGGTAGAGTTACTGACAAAGGTGCAACATCTTTGTTTAGAGACCTAGGCTGTAGCTCCATATTTCCCAGAGACATAATGGGTCCACCCATACGCTCTGCCTGCTGAAGAATATTGATTGCACTTGATCTGTATGTATATCGGAAGTATTTTAGAGCCAGCACAGGGCCCATTCCCACTACCACTGTCAACTATAAATTAAAAAAAAAAAAAAAAAGAACTCATTAGGTATATAGAGTTTAGTGGTGAATGGCTACCAAACCTAATGAGAAGCAATAGAAAGAGTGAAAGAAACTTACAAACATAGTTATCCAATAAGATGGTTGTCTGCATAGTCGGAACATGATTGTGTACATCCCAGCTGATGGCAGGCCACTGACAATCAAGTTTATAACATAGAAGACAGCCAAATTCCCCCAAATTGCAAGATGCTGCAGTAATGTGAAGGAACTGCAAGTTTGATAAAATTCAATTGTGAATATGACATGGAGCTTTTCACTGTAAGAAATGAGGACATTTGAGTATTTGGTTTCTAATCATAATTGTTAATTTACTTGGTCTCTTGTGTTACAACAAAAGCCTGTAGCCAGATACATCCAGAGAGTGCGACCATTGACAGCTCTTCCATCTCACTTTTCTGATCGGCATAAGCATGTATAGTAATTAAAAACACGACAAGTGCCTGCATAGCAAATTAATTATCAGTGGCACAGATAACAGTAACAGAAAAAACATCTATACAAGAACTGACCATATACATAATTATTGAGAACCAATATTTTTTCTTTATGTTCAGGCTTTATTTATTTTTCCCACTTTACTATTCTACCCTTGGGGTTGTAATCATTATAAATAAAGTGGACCTCTGTCATTAATGACAAGTCAAATCATTCTCCTAATTCTGATTCCGAACTTGGTATCAGCGCGCAAAACCCTAGGAAAATCTTTCTTGGTTTTTGCATCGTCCTCTCCACCGCCGCCGCTGCCTCCCTCGGAGCCTCGTCATCTAGCATGTTAGATGGTGTTCGTACCATGCCCCATTGATTTCTCCTTCTGCCGTGCCTCCTCCCCGCGCTCTCGATTCCGCTGTTGTTGCCGCTACCTGTTGACCGTCGGCCCTCTCCCTACCGGCATCCTCTCTGCAGCTGCCTCCTCTGGCCGCTGCGACTTCTAGGTTGCCGCGCCAAATCTACCGGTTCTTCTATCGCCGGTGCTGCCCCACTGTTGCAGCGCCTACATTGCCTGGCCCTCCTCTTGCCGGCGTCATCTCGCCTCGACTAGTCGTCGCCGCGCTATCCCGCCTGGCCCTCCTCTTGCCGGCGCTGCCTCGCCACGACTTCCAGTCACTGCGCCTTCTCCACCTAGCCATCCTCTTGCCGGCGCTGCATCTTGCAGCGACCTTCGTCATCGCACCACATCCGCCAACCCTTCTCCTTGCTGGCGCTGCCTTTTGCCGCGACCTCCGTCGCTGCACCACATCCATCGGCCCCTTCTCTGGCCGGTGCTGCCACTCGCCGCGCCACATCCGCCAGCCCTCCTCTAGCCGGTGCTGCCATTGTTGTGACCAGTAGGTCACCGTGCCTCTCCGTCGGCCTCTCCGCGGTCGGTGTTGCCGTCTTCTCCTTGCGCTGCTTCAGAGTTCTCTTCTCCGTGGTTCCCATGGCTGATGAGAATATCAGTACTATCACTTCTAGGGTTTCTACAGGGCAATCTCTTGGTCGATTTGGCACCACTGGGCATCACACTCTCCAACCTGGTCCTTTTAAATTAAATGGTCAGAACTATCCCACTTGGTCCCGAGCATGTCTTATCACACTTCAAGGACACAACTATTCTGGCCTTCTCACAGGATACACTCCCAAACCAGTTGATCCTACAGCTGCTGCTACTTGACTGTCCAATGCTGCACTGGTAATATCGTTCTTACTGAATTTGATGGAACCCTCTATTAGTCCTAGCTTTGTTTTACTTAATTCAGCCAAGGAACTATGGGATGCCGTTCGCTAGACCTACTCCTAGGCAGGAAATTCTGCCCAGATATATGAAATACGACATCAGGTTCGTAATACTACTCAAAAGGAGCTCTCTCTTACGGCATACTACTCTGTCCTGACTACCCTCTGACAACAATTGGACTTCTACCATCCAGTACCTATGGTATGCCCTGATGATGCTGGCACCATTCAGAAGGAACGGGAAATGGAGCGTGTATACGATTTTTTGATTGGTCTCAATCCTAAGTATGACCAGGTTAGGGTGCAAATTTTGGGACGTGACACGTTTTCCACTATTCTTCAGACGTATAATTTGGTTCAATCTGAGGAGCACCGACGGACTGTTATGATGCCTTAAGTTGTTCCTGTTCGGTCTGCACTGCTTACTACACCTCCCTCATCTGCTCCGACTTCTACAGATATCTCCAAGTCTTCTCCTTCTACACAAGCACCTGTGATGTATGATTATTATGGTCGCCCTCATCACACAAGGGAAACTTGTTGGAAGTTACATGGGCACCCTAAAAATGGGCGTAATCCTAAACCAGCCGACAATCGTTCCCAGGCACATTTTGCTAAAGCATTTGACACTGCACCTCCCACTTCTACTATGGCACCTTTCTCTTGACCAGATGGACCATCCAAAAATTGGTGACACAATTAACTTCTTCTTCTATCTCTTCCTCTGCATCCAACTTTACTCAGTCAGGTAATTTTCTTGTTTCCTCCTCGAGTCCTTTGTGGTTAATTGACTCTGGCGCTACCGACCATCTGACTAGTAACTCCGAGGTATTCTGTACCTACACCCCTTGCTTTGGGCGGGATAAGGTACGCGTTGCCGATGGGTTTATATCCTCTATTTCTGGTAAAGGTTCCGTTTCATGTTCTTCTCATCTTTCTCTTTCTTCTGTTTTATATGTTCCCAAGTTATGTGCGAATTTATTATCTATTTATCACTTCACTATTGAGTTGAATTGTTCTGTTCACTTCTTTTCTACTCACTGTGTTTCAGGATCTGGTGATGGGCACAACGATTGGGTATGGTCAGGTCTGTGATGGTCACTACTACTTGGATTCTCCTCCATCAGCACCTCTTCCCTCTTTTGCACACGCCCTTCGTTCTGATAGTGCCTTGACCAAGCTTCACCACTGGCATCATCCCTTAGGACATCCTAGTTTTCATATTTTGAGTTCTTTATTTCCAAACTTAGTTAAAATTTGTGGTTTGGACCATCATTGTGATAATGTGTAAATTTGTAAAGCACACTGGAGATTGTTACCCTATTAGTGATGTTAAAAGTGCAATTCCTTTTTCTATTATTCATTCTGATGTATGGGTCTCTCTAGGACCGTTGATCGTAATGGCGTTCATTGGATTGTTACATTTATTGATAATTGCACTCGTCTCACCTGGGTATATCTTTTGCACAATAAATCTGACGTTTTTGCTTGTTTCCAATCTTTTCATGCCATGATCCGTACCCAACTTAATGCCACAGTTCGGGTTCTTTGAGGTGATAGTGATACCGAATATCTTGAGGGTGCTTTTCAACAAAACCTTCTTTCCCATGGGGATCTCTCCCAAACTTTGTGTCAGGACCCCTGAACAAAATGGCATTCCTGAGAGGAAAAATCGACATCTTTTAGATGTTACCCGGGCTTTAATGTTCATTATTGGGGTTCCTAAAACCTATTGGGGTGATGTTGTCCTTACAACTGCATACCTTATAAATCAGGTTCCCTTTAGTGTTCTTAATTTTAAAACACCTATTTCCTTCCTCCCAGATCCGACCATTGCTTCCTCTCTACCCCGCCAAAATTTTTGGGTGTGTTTGCTTTGCCCATAACTTGTCCCCCTCCAGATCCAAATTGGATCCTCGTGCTATACGGTGCATTTTTTTAGGGTACTCGGCATCTCAAAAGGGTACAAATGTTATCATCCCCCTTCCCGCCACCTCTATATTACTCTTGATGTTACTTTCCATGAATCAGAACTGCATTACACAACACCTCTTTAGGGGGAGAGTCTTGAGGAAGAAGTGTTGTCCTTACCAACACTTATTGTTGGTAGTCTTCCTGTCCCTGTTCCTGCTGTTTCCACTCAGGGGGCGACACTTTTTGTCCCTGTCCCATACGTGATCACCAACACTCGGAACAAATCTAGGCAAAAGGATACCATGGCTGATCCGCAACCACTACCCATTGTGACGTCTCCACCAGATTTGCCTTCTCCATCAAGTAAAATTTCTCCTTCTACTCTTGTTATTGATTCTGCACCTATTGCTGCTCCTGTTGACTGTCCCATTGCCCTTAGGAAAGGAGTTCGTTCATGTACCCAACATCCTATTAACCATTTTTGCTTCATATAGTTCTTTATCTCCCTCCTATCAGGCATTTGTTTCTTCTCTGTCTTCTGTGTCAATTCCATAGGATTGGAAGTAAGCCATCAAAGGTCTCAAGTAGAAAGCTGCCATGGTAGAAGAGATGCAAGCCTTGGATAAAAATGGTACCTAAGAACTCACTCCTCCTCCAACAGGGAAGAAATTAGAAGGTTGCAAGTGGGTATTCACAGTGAAGTAGAAAGTTGATTGCACTGTTGAGAGGTACAAGGCACGTCTAGTTGCAAAGGGTTTCACACATACCTATGGGATTGATTATCAAGAGACCTTTACCCCTGTAGCGAAGATGAACACGGTTAGGGTATTACTCTCTTGTGCTGCCAACTTGGGTTGGAATCTCCAACAATTGGATGTCAAGAATGCCTTCTTGAATGGTGATTGAGGTTTACATGGATCTACCTCCTGGGTTTTCATTCCCTTCAGCTACTGGTCAAGTCTGTAAGTTGAAGAAATCTTTATATGGTCGATTTCTGAAAGCAATGCAAAAGTTCGGATATCGTCAAAGTTAGGCCGATCACACTTTATTTGTAAAAAAGGAAGGGACCAAGATTACTGCCCTTATTGTGTATGTCGTTGACATAGTGATTAGTGGAAATGGTGATGATGAAATCTTCCATTTGAAGTCCTTGCTTGCAGGAGAATTTGAAACCAAGGATTTGGGTCCCCTTCAATATTTTCTTGGGATTGAAGTGGCAAGGTCTGCTAAAGGCATCTTTATTTCCCAGCAAAAGTATGTCTTAGACCTTCTCCAAGACACTGACATGTTAGGGTGTAAACTTGCAGACTCGGAGACTCCCCTATTGAGGTCAATCATCAGTTGTGCAGCGGTATGGGTGATCTTGTCGATAGAGACCAATACCAGAGACTTGTTGGTCAGTTGATCTATTTGTCCCATACTAGACCTGACATTGCTTATGCTGTAGGAATTGTCAGTCGCTTCCTTCATGACCCCAGGACATCTCATCTCAAAGCAGTCAATCGCATATTGCGATATTTGAAATCTGCCCCTGGGAAGGGTCCCCTTTTCTCTAGTAATGGGAACTTACAACTTGAAATATTTACTGATGTTGATTGGGCAGGTTCCATTGATGACAGGCGATCTACTTTTGGATATTGCTCCTTCCTTGGTGGCAGTCTTGTCACATGGCGAAGTAAGAAACAGTTTGTTGTTTCCTGCTCCAATGCAGAAGCTGAGTTTTGTCACTTCTGTGCCATGGCTCAGGGAATCTGCGAACTGATGTGGCTTAAAGGGATTTTAGGTGATTTGGGAGTTGTTACTGAAGATCCTATGCGCCATTTCTGTGATAACAAGGCATAGCCATTAGTATAGCCCATAATCCTGTTTAGCACGATCGCACCAAACACGTTGAGATTGATAGACACTTCATTAAAGAGAAGCTTGAAGAAGGAGTGATCTGCATCCCTTTTGTTAGTTCAGATAATCAGTTAGTTGATGTTTTCACCAAGGGCCTAAATTGTAAGATGTTCCATCCATTGGTCTCCAAGTTGGGCATGTTTGATATTTTCGCACCAACTTGAGGGGGAGTGTTGAGAGCCGTGGGATTGGAATATTTTCTCTTTATGTTTAGGGTTTTATTTATTTTTCCCTCTTTACTATTTTTCCCTTGGGGTTGTAATCATTGTAAATAAAGTGGACCTCTGTCATTAATGACAAGTCAAATCATTCTCCTAATTCTGATTCTGAACTATAATCATGTCAGGCATCCACCTAGTTTTCAATCAAATTTATGTTTGAGATATTGGTTGAACCAACAGTAAATCAAGAACCTCGGATATTCTTAAATTACTTTGATTGCAATATCCAAAATAAAAGATCCCAGGCAGTAGCCAGAATTCTTCTCGAATATATTTGTCTGATGATTCTGGATTGCTTTAATGCAGTAGCTAGCCAGAATTTTTCTCGAATGTATTTGGCTGTTGATTCTGGATTGCTTTAATGCAGTAGCCAGAATTCTTCTCGGATATATTTGGTTGTTACCATTGTGAGCAAGAGGTCACGGTTTTGAGTCTGGAAACAGCCTCTCTGCAAAAGCAGGAGTAAGGGCTGCATACATTATGACCCTCCCCAGACCTCGCAGTGGCGGGAGCCTCGTGCAGTGGGTACGCCCTTTTTTGCAATAACAAGCAACTATTTGATGAAAGGGACTGATGACCCAAAGTAGTAATAAAACGTATTTGTAGCCAGAGTCACTTTTCTGAAAAACCCCATTCCCATGCTTTGACACGGTTTAAAAAGGCTTGCGGCAATCTTGAACACCAGTCGAAACAATCAACAGGGAGTTGGTCATGAAAACCAGGTTTCAGAACATTTTAAGTAGACCAGATTTTCAAAACATTCTGCATTGTAATTTCCAAACTTATACAGGAGTTTCAATGGCAGCAGGTATGAAGTAACAATTGCAAGAATGGAAAAATAAAATTACAAAAAACTGCACTCACATGGAAAAGAGACCTCCCAAACCATCCAGCAAATGTGCTTGGATTCAAAATCCTGGTTCAAAGAGTGATTCTTAGTCAAATGATTAGGAGCAAATTTATGGACCAAAGGCAGTAAACAGCCTAGTTCCATAGTCCAAAAGATGCGGTATTCCTACGAAATAGAAGGATGGGTTTTATATGTTTTTTTTTTTTTTAAATTGAACACAAATAGACAGCAGATAGTGAATAAACATTACCAACCTTCCTGCTTGGCAATAAAAGAGAATTTGTGGGTGTAGCATGACTGTTCTTTCACTAAGATCTTTGTCAAGGACACTGACTAGTACTGGGACACTAGTGTAGAAAACATTATAAGCCATCAGACTGACGGAATTGAAAAGGCTGGTTCCAGAGACACCTGAGATAAAAGAGAACCTGAATTTGTTCTAGTGTCAGTTTGAGAACATTGAAGCAAATGTGAAGTCAACAGGAGCAATTGTCAAGGTATGGCTACACTTGGATAAGCTTCTGGAAGCAAAATTATGGCTTCTGCAAGCAAAAAGTTGTTGATGCTTATTTCCTTGCATCCCCCATTCGTGTTCCCGTGTAAAGATGAAAAGTTGCTTCCAGAAGCATATCCAAACACACCATTAGCAAAGAGAAGCAACATAGGAAATGATGGATACATAGGAACTCACAAGATCTGGATAAAACATATCACCAGAGATTTGTAGAAAGAATACTGGGAAAGAAATGCTGTCCGGTTATATGAGTAACGCCCATGGACAAGTATCAACCTTTTAAGAAACCTGAACTCTGCAAAATGACGAAGGGAAGTCAGGCAAACTAATTACTTGAACTTGTGGCCACCAAAAAAATCCATAGGATGATATAAATTGAGATTTAAATAAATAGCAGAAAACAGACAGAAAAAAGGGCAAAAATACGCATACGACATTACAGTTGAACTCAGCTATACAAATCATGTTTTACCCTTCCGCCTATCTAGCACCATATCTCCATTAACTTAAGAGTCGGCTCCTTACCGCTATCTTGACTCAAACCATTTCTCCTTCCTCTTGTCCTTACACCATACCACTCCTAAATATAAAGTCATTTGTCTTTGTGCAGCACACGATAGCAACATCTCTGTCATCTTTACCTTATCATGCCCAGTAGTCAACTCTGATTCTCACAAAGTTCTAACAAAATGCATTCATTTATAGTCTACGGTTTCTAGTTTTACAACTTATTAGTCTCAGCATCCTAAACTCAGCTACATTCATCTATGTATAGCTTCCTGACTGCTGACCTTTCATTTGGCTTGACCCTTGTCTCTAGTAGTTGTAATCCTTCCCAATGTCATTATGCTTGGGCTTTTGGTTCAAGAAGCATCACTAGGGAACCAGTAGCCTGCTGGGTGGGTATCCATTATGTCTGACAACGTGATCAAATTCCCCTATCTGAGATTATTGAGTATCTAGAAAATTTTGGCATTCACTTTTTCTCTTTGTTAGGTTTTAAGTATGGTCAATTTATTTTACACTATGCTAGTCTTACATTGTCATTTATGTGCAAACACAGTTTTCCATCTGTCTTTTTTTTTTTTAGTTGCTTAATTTGAGTCTCCAATTTGCAGACCGTTCCCAAGGCATTGTTTTCAGGTGAATACTACTGTATTTGTCTCAACTTTGGTATTATCATGCACAAGGATTAAAAAAATTAAATTGATGGGAGTGTCAGTGAGGTGATCTCACGAGATGTCATCACAGATAAAATGGAAAAGCTGGAAAACTTACGCAATATATACATATGTAAGAAAAAACATAAAAATCTTCAACATAGTTGTCAAGGCGCCTAGGCGACCCAAGCTCTTTCTTGGGTCCAAGGCGGCAGCATGCCTTGTTGACACTTCACAAGTTTAGGTTTCTTTATATTTATTGTTTGTTTTTTAATGAATATGCTTATATTATATCCTATGATTTGTTTATTATATGTTGGTTTTCTCATATTAGGTCATTACTAGCATAATTATATCATATTGCATTGATATGGCTTCTACATATAAGCACATTATAAAAATTATCATTGCTATATTACATAGTACATAGTCATATACTGCATGCCTAGGGTGCCTAGGCAATGCCTAGGCAGGCGGTCTTGTCACCTAGGCGCCCCTCCAATGCCTTGGGTTGCCATGACAACTATGATCTTTAAAATACAGAAGGAATCCTTGTTTTTAAGTATAACTGAGAGTAAATAAGAATAGCAATTGATATCTACCTACTGTAACATGCTTCATTGCGATATACACAGATTATCATTTTGTTTTTTTTTAAAGTAAAATTATTTATACTTCACTCAAAATTGTAAATGGATGAAAGATCTCATAAACCCAATATATAGCATACATTGGGCTTAAATTGAATCTTTTCTCACATACATCATTTATCAACTCAGTGCAGGTACCTGTCTTGCATCATTAAGGAGCTCAAATCCATCAAGAATTAGCAATTTTCTTCATCAATATCCTGGTCAGCGTGATTTTTTATTTTTTCAAGACCAATTTGTGTTTAGTAGAGTTGAAGCTTTTCTCTCCTTTATGAACTTGAGGGAGAATCACTCACATTAATTGAAAACTAGTCTTCAGGATTCCACCCCCTGCCCTCTCCCTGGTGGCAGTGAATGGATCTGAGGTCTCATCCAAGTCAGTAAATGGTAAGTGGATTCTATATTTAGAACTAGAAGAGGGTCTTAAGAAGGTTCCATGTGTTTACCAGACCTTCCTCCATCGAACAAATACAGCATAGACATGTTTGAATGAAATAAATTTCATGAGAACCAATAAAAGTATTGGTAGAATTGGACAATTGGTAAAACTTACTGCCAATGCTATAATCAGCCGCTCTTGCAGCCTGCAATCCTTCTCTCCCACTAATGCCCACCCCTATGTCAGCCTGTTGTATCATCCTCACATCATTACCCCCATCACCGATAGCCAATGTTCTGTAGTCGCACGACTTCAACAGTTTCACAAGCTGCATAGAATAAAAATACACATGAAATTACTGTTTTTATCAGTGATAAATATTTCCACAATGAAAGTCATTCTAAAAATTGTGAGAGGGTTCCCCACGTTGCTAGTGTGGGGAGGAATCTGCATGCCACACCAACGGGTGTCCTGGAAAAGTTATCATCCATATGGGGTCCACATTTTCAAAACAGGTGAGAGAAAATAATAAAAAAATCATGTCAGAGAGAATCTGCACACTGGCAACAGATCCTCATCATTTAAGTAGAACATGCTCGGATCATGCTCCAATCTTGTTGTTTGCTTCAGACTCTGGCAGCAGATTCGTCTCAGCTTTTAAGTTCCAGCAGATGTGGCTAAGGCACCTAGACTTTCAAGGTTTTATTAAAAATCAATGGGAGTTGCCTCTCGTCGGTTCGCCCCTCTTTGTGTTGTTTATGAAGTTAAAATGGCTTCGGATTGCGCTCCGAACATGGAACAGAGAGGTGTTTGGCAATATTCACCAGAAAGTCAGAGATGCAGAGGACGCTGTTACTAGGGCAGAGGCGGCTTATGACCAACTTGCCAGCACGGAGGCTATGGGGACTCTTGTGGAGGCAAGGAAAGTGCTACAGGAGGTCCTTCTGCAAGAAGAAATCTTCTGGATACAAAAATCTAGAGTTACCTGGCTTAAGGAAGAGGATCGGAACACTAAATTCTTCAACTCCATGGTTAAAGTCCGTAGTAAGCAGAGTGGTATACACAGAATAAAGTCTGAGGAGGGGGAGTGGATCACTGGTCAGGAAGGGGTGCAGGCCGTGGCTGTAAAACACTTTTCAGATATTTTCACCTCTCAAGGGTGTCTGGTTCATGAGGATTTGCTGGCTCATATTCCTCATGTTGTGTCGGAGGATATCAATGCTTCACTCTTGGCTTCCCCTTCTATGGAGGAAGTAAAAGAGGCGGTTTTCTCCTCGTCTTGTGACAGTGCTCCAGGTCCTGATGGTTTCTTTGGGTATTTTTTCACGGCTTGTTGGGAGGTTGTGAAGGGTGATGTTTGGGCAGCTGTTAAAGATTTCTTTGGAGGGGGATTTCTTCCAAGGAGTTTTACCTCTGCAAACCTGGTGTAGATTCCCAAAAAAGACAACCCCGAGAAAATATCTGATTTTCGTCCCATTAGCCTCTGTAATTTTGCCTATAAGGTTACTGCCAAAAATTTTGTTTCTAGGCTGTCTGGGCTGCTCCCTTCCTTGATTGCAGAAGGGCAGGGTGCTTTTGATCAGGGCAAGTGTATCCATGACATATCCATGACAATATTTCCATTGTTCAAGAGGTCACTCAAGATTTAAATAGGAAGACTGGGGGGAGGGGGGCAATGCGATCCTCAAATTGGACATGGCTAAGGCATACGACCGCTTGGAATGGAAGTTCCTCTACTTGGTCCTCTCAAAATTCGGTTTCTCTGATGCTTGGATTAATTTAATCAAGAAGACAACTGAGAATTGTTGGTTCTCTATTGTTTTGGGAGGTAGCTCCTCTAGTTTCTTCAAATCTACTAGGGGATTGAGGCAAGGGGACCCCCTTTCTCCTGCTCTGTTTATTTTGGCGGAAGAAGTCCTAAGCAGGGGTGTTAAAAACCTTTTTGTGGATGGGCGTGCAGCTTACTTTCAGCTCCCCAGAGGGTGTCCTGGTATCTCCCATGGTCTCTTTGCAGATGATACTATTATTTTTACAAAAGGGCTGAAGCGCTCTCTAAAGCAGATTTTGGGATTCCTAGGCAGATATGAAAGCTTCTCGGGTCAATTGATCAGCAAGCAAAAAAGTTGTTTCCTGTTGAGTGACAAGGTCTCTGCGTCTAGAGCCCGAATGGTTGGAACAGTTACTGGGTTCACTAGAAAGTCTCTCCCAATTACTTATTTGGGGGCCCCGCTCTATGCTGGAAGGCTTAGAATTTGTTTCTTTGATGACTTGGTTGGTAAAATAAGAAACAATGTGGCGGGTTAGAAAGGCAGGCTCTTGTCATCCGGAGGACATGTTACGCTTTTGAAACATGTGCTGGCTTCTATACCAATTCATTTGCTTGCTACTCTGGATCCACCTAAGGCAGCCATTGGTCGGATATATGGAATTTTTGCTGATTTCCTTTGGGGAAGCTCGGAGTGGGGGAAGCGCAGACACTGGGTGAATTGGCAGAAAGTTTGTAGACCTTTGGAAGAAGGGGGGCTGGGAATTAGGCTGCTGGAGGATTTCGGGCTCTCCCTAAGACTCAAAGGCTTATGGAGGATCCTTGCTGATCATTCTCTGTGGAGTGGGTTCTTCAGGGCTAAGTTCTTTAAAAACAATCACATTGTTTTGGCTGATCCAAGCGGAATAGGCTCACAATCTTGGAGAAACGCTCTGGCGCACAAGGAACTCGTTCTTGCCAAGTCAAGATGGTTGATCGGCTTTGGCCAAGTTAATTTCTGGTTGGATAATTAATTGGGTAGGGGTTGATCCGTTGATTGACTATGTGGACAATGCCCTAGAAGTTAACACGGATTTGCAAGTCAAGGAAGCCCTTGCAGAGGATGGGTCTTGGAACCAATCAGTTCTAGAGCAGATTGACTTGGATGTGGTCAGGCATAGCATTATTTGTGGTAATTTTGCCAGTAGTGATCAAGAGGATGTGCTGATTTGGACTCCCAATAGTGACGGACAGTTTACTACTAAATCAGCATGGAATGAAGTGCGGAGTAGATCACCTGAAGTTTCCTATGCTAGGTGGATTTGGAACCTTTCCCTGCCAACGAAGATACTCTTCTTTACTTGGCAGCTCCTTAATGGAAGAATCCCCACTGATGATTTCTTGATGGCTGTTGGGATTCCACTAGCGTCGAAGTGTAACTGTTGCAGGAACCCCAGGAGAGATACAACAGATCATTGCTTGTTGGCTGGAGGCACTACGATAAAGGTTTGGAATTTCTTCTCTCAACTCTTGGATATTGTTGTGATCCCATCACAAAATGTCAGGATTCGAATCCTTCTTTGGCAGGGGGTGGCAAGTAATAAAAACCTGTGTGCCTTCATTACAGGGCTGATTTCTTCCTTGGTAGTTTGGGAGCTCTGGAAGGAAAGGAATAATCGAAGGCATGGGGAAAAGAGGAGGGCTGCTGGCTCAGTTATTGAGAGCATAAAAACCGGGGTGAAGAATCTTCCTTATCCTCCCAAGTTTAGGTGTGCGAGCTCTCATAGAGAAGTGTTAATTCTTCAATGTTTGGGCTTATTGAAACCCTCTCTCAGTTTGAAGCGTCCTCTACCTGTTTATTGGTGTCTCCCCTTTGTCACGGTTAAGCTCAACGTGGATGGTGCTTGTAAGGACAATCTTGGCATTGGAGGGGGTGGAGGGGTT
The DNA here is from genome assembly GCF_018873765.1 of Telopea speciosissima. Classification (NCBI taxonomy): domain Eukaryota; kingdom Viridiplantae; phylum Streptophyta; class Magnoliopsida; order Proteales; family Proteaceae; genus Telopea; species Telopea speciosissima. The sequence goes on from NC_057924.1 coordinate 15,988,941, forward strand.
ATCAGGGACAAGGATGGTGTTGTTTTGGCGGCCTTTCCAGCTTTTATGGCGACTGCACTAACTCGGTTGCTGAGTTGCGTGTGTTGAGGGATGGCTTGAAGCAGTGCTTTGATTTAGGCTTCACTGACTTTGTGGTCAATTCTGATTCTGCTGCCACAGTAAGAATGGTTAATCAACAGAGGTGTAGTCTCTGGAGGGGTTGGTACTGGTTCTAGGATACGATGGTATTGCTGCGGTCTACTCGACCTCTCTTATCCTTTGCCTATAGGGAAAGTAACAGGGCTGCCGATTGGCTTGCCAACTTAGCTTGTGCTACAAGGTCTTCTAGCATTTTCAACTGTGGCAGCCAGCCACGGGGGGAGCTTCAGTGTATTCTTCGGGAAGACTGTGCAGGGTTGCCCGTTCTCAGAAAGTAGTCTGTTTTTCTTTCTTTATTAGTTGTATGGGTTTGGGCCAAGTGTTTTGCTGAGAGTTATACTCCTTGGGTTGGGGTAAGGCGGTACGTCCCTCCCTTGTATTCTTTTTCCAAATTATTGGTTTTAATAAAATTCTAGGGGCTGGCCCAGGTCCCAGGTAATATTTGGGTTAAAAAAACACAACAAAAAGAGAGAGAATCTGCACACTGGCAGCATGGCAATCTTTTTCTCAAAAACTATATATTGCATTTGTACAATGAGGATAAATATTAAAAACTAGAAGGAAATAAGTACTTTTACAGTTGGGGAACAGGACTCCCTAGACATTACAACTTGGTCAAATGGCAGAAAATGGATGAGTTTTCTGCAAACAAATCAATAATAACTTTGAATGCTTGTGTCCTCTAATTAAATTAGGGAAATTTTGGGTTTGGCAGTGGAACACCGGGAGAATAAAATGTTCCAGGAAGTAGGAACAACCTCAAACCAACCCTTAATATACAAGTTAATCAAAATCCGTCAAATAATCTACAAAATCTGCTGTCGTTCACGTATAGCTTCTATTGTTTTGTTCAGGATGTTCCACCTGCAGCAGACGTGAAAAGTTTTACTGAAACCTCAAAAGAAGCACAATACTTTCAGATTCCCAGTCAAGTTCTGTGACGAAACCCATGAACTTGAAGAGAACTAGCAATTGCCTTCCTTAAGGCCCCTGCATGAGGACTTCCCTACAATCACCTAATGAGTCACCTTGACAATTAAATCTGGCACAGCACCCGCTTCAGTTCTTCCAAGGCTTCATCTCGTCATTCATCATTTAGAGTGATGTTCACTCCAATGGCTAAGGAATGCCATCATCTTCAATTGTCAGATGTCATCCAATTCAACAACAACAACAACAACAACAACATAGCCTTATCCTAACTAAATGGAGTTGGCCACATGGATCCTTGCTCTCCAATCAACTCTATCTGAAGTATGATACAAGTCCTACGCTATGCATGTCTTCCTCACCACCTCTCCTATGGTTAATTTAGGCAGTCCCTGGCTCTTTTAGTTCGTACAATCTGAATCAAATCAGTCCTCCCTACTGGAGCATCCCAAGGCCTCTGTTGCACATGGCCATACCACCTCAAACGACTTTCTCGTAGCTTATCCTGTTTTGGAGCTACTCCCAAATGAGTTTTAATATGGTCATTCCTCACCTTATCCTTCCTAGTTTGCCACACATTATCTCAACATCCTCATCTCCGCTACACTTAGTTTACCTATTTGACGCTTCTTAAGTGCCCAACATTCCGCACCATACATCATAGAACAACAAACCAGAGCACCAATAATTCAATCTATTGAGAGTATGACACCTATTAGATCTAGATCATTCCTACTAGGTACCCTAATATGCCCTGTATTTCTCAAGCCCTACAAAGAATAATAATCATATGCAATATGCTATGGTAGGAAAAACACAAGCCATGACCTTTAAATGATAATCCTCCCTAGCAAAGGAGAAACATGTTGGAATACTGTTGTAAGGTTATAAGGGAATTGGGGTGCAATATGGTTATATAGGCATATATATTAGTATGCAAGGCTAAGGGCACACTTGTAACTTGGTTTTCTAAGTATCGATAATATAGAGTGGAGAGAGATTGATTCCACTCTAATTCATCTTCCTTCTCTTATTCTTCTCCATCTCCATTCTTCCTTCTTACCACTGAACTAAACATTGATCTTCTATTATATATGGAAAAATTAAAGAGAACAAAAAATAGATATGAAATAGCACCTGGGCTTTTTGTGATGGTGTCACGCGGCAACAGATAGCCGTCCTCGACAATATTGCTAACTCAGTAAATGCTTCACGATAATGATTGAGTACAATTTCAAGTGCCCAGCCATCAACAACAAATGCCACATCCTGTTGCCAAAAAAAGCAATGAGGATCCTATTTATTTTCAAGGAAGAATATAGTATCAAAACCATACAACTGTAGAACATACATCCTCAATCATCACCCAGAATGAAGCTAAAAAGACAATTACAATAACAAATGATTCAATTAAGAACATTAAACATTTTCATTCTCAGTAAGAAAAAGAGTTCTCCAACAGTTGGGGATCAAGACAATTAAAAAAGGCCTTTAGGTCTTGTTGATGGGTTATCCCACTTCCGCAAGCATGGGGACTTTTCTCCTGAATACAGATGGTTCTCACTAGACTACAGGAGAGCAGGGTGCTATCACCAGGCAGCTCTGTCGTGGAAGTAGCTGCAAGCGTCTCCTGGTGAGTGGGGTTTATAATGTATTGCAGGCCATTGAGAAGGGGCTGGCGTACCAAAGACAAAGGACACTCAAAATTCTGTTTTTGCAGAAGTACCTCTTATGCACTTGCGTCAAGAACTACGTGTCAGACCTCTGTATGCATGGAGGCTGCTACTTCCCATTAAAGATCTCATAACCCACTTTGAAGAGATTATTCTAACAACCATATGGAGAGAACAGAATATGGTTGGGTCATCCTTTCTCTGTCCTTCCATAGGAATTTTTGTATTGAACCCAGATAAAGTAAAGTAGAAACTTTGAAGTAATCTAGCTGTGTAGACTACCAGAGAAAACCAGAAAGTTGGTAGAAGACAGAACTTTGAAGCTGCTGTAATTACATAAATTGATAGAGGGAAAAAAACCAGGCCTGAAAATCTATTTGTACACCCTTACAGTGCTCCATAAAACCCCACTAAACAAAAATAACACAAATAATTACTCTTATGAGGGGAAAAAGTGGCACAACAGAGAAATATTTGTAAGTCCAGAAATAAAACTATCGGGCAGAAATAGAAACACTAACCAGATGCTACCACTAATCATAGAACCACTAGAACTCTTACATAGGCACTTGAAAACCCATTGATTTCTTTCCCTCTGGGCCCCACCGGTCCATATTACTCTGAAAAAAAGAAAACTAAGAAAGAGAGAAATAATGAAGGAATAGGCCACCTGAGGAGCTATGCAGTGATGGGCCTAGGAATATTAGGGATGTCAACAGGTTGTATATCATTCAGTTTCTTCGAATTCGGCCCGTTTAAGTCACAACCCAATGAGAGAATACAACAACAATAACTCAGCCTTATCCCAACAAAATGGGGTCGGCTACATGGATCCTTGCCCTCCAATCAGCTCTATTCGAGGTCATACTTAATACAAGGCCTAAACTATTCATGTCTTTCCTCACTACTTCTCCTAGGATCATTTTAGGTCTGCCCCTGAATTTTTTAGTTCCTTCAATCTGAATCAAATTACTCCATTGTACTGGAGCATCCAACGGGCCCCATCGAACATGGCCATGCCACCCAAGGTTCAAAATCTCACGAAATTTCAGCGATATTTCGCCAAATTTCGTATATCTCAAGCTGTCCGAGATACGATACCAATCCGAAATAAAAAAAATACCATATTTCGACGATATCTCGTGAGATATTGACGAAATATCATGGACTCACGATATATCGCGAGATATTGAAAAAGTCACTAAAAGTGTCACGTGAGGGCCTAACTTATACCATATTTCGCAGCTCTCGGTCGATATTTCGACCGAGACCTGCTGAAACTCTGTTTTTCTCTCTTCTTCCTCATTTTTTGCTCTTCTTCCTCCCTTCCAAGCATCATCCAAGCATTGTTGAAGCTCCTTGTCGCCGGGAAGATGTCAGAGGGTCATCTAACTCATCATCCAAGCCTATTTTCACTATTTAAGGTAAATTCTATTTCTCTAAAACTACATTTTTTAAAAATACTTTGTACAAATGTTGTTGGATGTTGATGATATTAATATATGTTAGACACCGGAGGCCGATCTATAGTCTCACGGTGTCGAAATTTTTTTTCCATATGTATTTTTTTTTTTTTTTCTGGTTTTAAAAATTCATTTTCCTACAACTAAAATAGGAAATAATTAGGGGTAATATGACTTAGATGGTAATGAATTAATTATATGTTAGACACTAATGGCCGATCTACGGCTTCACGATGTCGGATTTATTTTTCTGCTCTTAAATAATTATTTTAATTTTCGAAAATTAAGAAAAATATATAAAAAACTAAAAAAAACAGAAATAAATAAGGAAAAATATGAGTTTTAAGTTTAAAAAATAATGAAAAAATATGAAAGTTATTTCTACATGTTTTGAAATGCATTACATGTATATTATGTTTACAAATTTTTGGTTTTGTTGTGTTAGGTCAATACTTATATTAACATTATATATAAAAAATTGTTTTTAATTATGTGAAAAAGATAAGGGTTAAGGGAATTAAATAACTATACAAGTGTATTAGTAATCTAAAAGTGTCAATTGAAGTGCATCTACATTAAGTTTTTTAATTATTTGTGTTATTTACATTGCAGTAAATAAGTATCATTATGGCAGATCGTGATAGACAACGTGCGAAGGACAAGCAAAAGGTGGGGGAAAGTAGTCAACAAAGGGGGCAGAGGGAACGAAGAGAATAGAGGGAACAAGAGAGACCAGCCAGCCAGCATAGGGGTGACATTGCATGGTTACATGGCAATCCCATTGATGGGGATAAGAGAAAATCCATATGTAACTATTATCACATGCAATTTATGGAAGGTGGGTCTAGTAGACTTAAACAACATCTGACTGGAGGATCTAAAGATGTTGTAGGTTGTCATATGGTCCCTACTGAAGTAGCTAGGGAGATTGGTGATAGTTTGAGGGGAAAGAAGAAGAGGAAGGCTGACAAGCAAAGGATAAGAGAACAACTTGAGGATACAGTGAGGAGTTCGATGGGAGGAGGAAGACGATACCATGATGATGATGATGACTACTACTCCTCCTCTGATGAGGACATTGCAGTACCTGATGACATACAAACAGCAGAGGAGGCTAGGGATTTTAGGCGGACTGTTTCAAGGAGTAGAGTAAGTTTTCAAGATGATCAGCAGAGACAGAGAGTAGGGGGTAGTGGAGGAGCTGGCAGTTCTGGAGGTTCTAGATCTTTTAATCCTTTTAGAAGATCACAAAGTGTGAGGGCAGCCCCAACACCTCTACCAGTACCAGTACCACCATCAGCATCTGATCCTACATTGCATAAGAAGAAAGGAAGCAGCCAACCCAGAATCAAAGGAGCATGGAAGGGGATGAAGGGATTGGTTAAAGAATCAATAGCTAAGTGGATGCTATACCATACCATCCCAGCAAACACTGCACAAGGCCCCCATTATGATACCATGATAGATACCATTGCAGAGGCTGGCTCAGGATTCAAGGGCCCCACCCCATATGAGGTAATGAATGTTTATCTATCTCAACAAAAGAGTGAGATTGATGAGTACATTAGTGAGATGAAGAGTATGTGGGAGACATATGGGGTGACTATAATGGTGGATGGATGGACTGAGCCTACAAGAAAGTCCATCATCAATTTTATGGTTTATTGTGATGGGAGGACAACGTTCCTCAAATCTGTGGATGCATCCAAAGAGATAAAGGATGGAAAATATATTTACAGATTGTTAAAGGAAGTAGTGGAAAAAGATGTGGGTATTGAGAATGTTGTCTAGATTGTAACGGACAATGGAAGCAACTTCAAGCTGGCCGGTGAGAAGATGATGAACAATAGTAAGTACCGGCTCTTCTGGACTCCTTGTGCAGCCCATTGCATTGACTTAATGCTAAAGGATATGGGAAAGTTAAAGTTAGTGAAGACTGTGGTTGAAAGTGCAAGGCAAGTCACCAACTTTGTCTACAACCACTCCTATGCACTCAATCTATTGAGGGAAAAATGTGGGGGTGACTTGGTTAGGCCTGGCATCACAAGATTTGCCACCAACTACATTGCCCTCAAAAGCATTGAGACAAAGAAGGCCGGGTTGAGAAGTATGTTTGCTTCTAAGGAGTGGTTTGGATGGAAGAGTTCCAAGACTGCAAGTGGGAGGGAACCACAAACAATGATGTCATCTGAGGACTTTTGGACCAAACTAAGCAAAGTGGTGAAAGTTTTGGAGCCAGTAGTTACGGTTCTACATGTTGCTGACTCCGCTCTGAAGGGCCCAACCATGCCAGTCCTATATGCTGCAATAGACTTGATGAAAGATAGTGTCTACAGTGTGGCTCCTCATAGTAGTAAACACTTCTTAGATATCATCAATGCTCGTTGGGAGAATCAACTTATGCATCCACTGCATAAGGCAGGTGAGCAAATTTGTTTTATGTTTACTAATTCATAGTATTATTATTTATTAATTACCTATGCATTTGACAATACCTCTATTCTATATGTCATATTTCAACATACTACTTGAACCCTAAGTATCAATATAACAATAGGCTTGGGTTGGAAACTCAACTTATTGATCTTGTGAAACAAGTAGTGAAGAAGTTGGAGCGGATGGTGCGCTCTACAAGCAATTTGCAAAATGAGGTGAGTCTTACAATTCATTTGGAAACTCAACTTATTGATGCTTTCAAACAAGTAGTGAAGAAGTACTTACTAATTTTCAACATGGGTGTAGATCAGGTATTTAAGGATGCATTGGGAAGTTTTGGAACCGAGGCTGCGATACGAGGCGAGCACGTGGTGATCTGGTAATTCTTTTAAGTTTTAAATTACATATGTATTGAAATTTGAAAGTTGAAACAACATTTGACACGTTTTTTTTGTTGTAAACTTGTAATGCAGCTGAATGGTGGGTGTTGTATGGGGAATCAGCTGAGAACTTAAGAAGAATAGCAATTAAAGTCCTTGCCCAAACATGTTTTGCATCACGGTTGTGAAGAGGAACCGGAGTACCTTTGCACTCATCCACTCCAAGAGGCGCAATAGATTGGGGTCTCAACGTTTATCTGACATGGTATATGTGCACTACAACTTGAGGCTGAAACTACAACACATACGCATGGGACATGAGGGACAGAGGGGCATTATTGATTTCGCTGACATCATTTAAGTTGACTCAGGCAATGAGGACCCTATTGTGGATTGGGTGAGGGATAGAGGTGAGCCAGTGTTGGATGAGGGAGGTAGGCCCGACCCCATGATAGCTTCTGAGATTGGTGTTGGTGGTGGATGGTGGTGGTGGGGATGCTGGTGGAGGTGATGGTGATGCTGGTGGTGGTAATGCTGGTGAAGAATTTGACGGCATGCGAGAGCGTTATGTGGTAGGCCAGGATACGGCGCCTGTAGAGTCACTCCGATTTACTGGAGAAACACAGTTTGATCATGACACATAAGATACGGACCACGGAGCACGTGCCCTCGCACCCCCACCCTCAGGACGCCCCCCTATAACCATACAGCAGGAAGCGTAGGGGTCGACAAACACAGTTGCAACTTGATCACATGGACATTGATGACCTATCTAGCTTTGTTGGTGGTTTGAGTATAGGTGATAGGGAGGGAGGACCGACTGGACATTGGCGTGCCCCATCTTTTGACGCATATACCACTCCATTGGCAACGGATTATGATGCATCACAACCTTACGGTGGATATGGATATGGATCATCATCATATGGGTAGTTTACCGGGGTAGGGGACTATGACTACCAGTCCCAGTCCCAGGGACATACTGGATCATCTTTTGTAGATGACATCTTTGCATACCCTAACGGGACTATCTACCAACCTTACCAACCATACATGCAGCCAATGCCAACGCCTTTTGCGCCGACGCCAACATCATATCATAATGGATCATCTTCTTCACGGACTGGATCGATTGGTAACCCTAGTTTATATCCTAGGATTGGATACCTACAGTATGTTGATGACTCCATTTACATGACACTCGTGGATGACTACACTCGTTTCTTCTCCGATTCTATACCGTGGTCTACATATGTCCTTCAAACAGAGAGCAATGGACGTCGACTCCAGCGGGGTATGAGTGGGATTGATCCAGGGAGGCACAACAACTATTATTAACACTTATAACTTATAAGTTGTAATTTGTGAACTTGTGAAGTTGTGACTTTGACACTTTCTGTATTGCCTTTAAGGCTTTAAGCATTTGAGCTATTGAGTTTTGCCTTTTAAGTTATTGACTATTAATGTATTATGGAGTCTATGAGAATATGATTATGAATTATGTCTTATGAGTTTTAATTAGTTTGTTTACATTTCTTTTATGTCTTTAAGACTTTAACTGCCTAACCAATGTGTATTTAACCAAGATTTATACATTAGGGTTGGCGACCGTATGTCAATCAAGGGTGCAAGCCCAAAACACAAATTTCAATTCATGTTTTTGCAATTTTATGGTTTAAATGTGTTTATTTATCTTAAATAAGGGTGTCCATGAAGTTTCAGGCCTAGATATGGCCAAATAACCCCCGAGATGGACCTCCGAAATATTGCAGAAAAAATGCAATATTTCGGGAATATTTCGCGATATTTCGGATATCTTGGTAGGCCCGAGATACCGATATATCGCAAAATATTAAACCTTGATGCCACCTCAAACGACTTTCTAGTAGCTTATCATGTATCAGAGCTACGTCCATATCAGCTCTAATATGATCATTCCTTACTTAATCCTTCCTAGTTTTGCCACACATCTATCTCAACATCCTTATCTCTACTACTGAGTTTATCTACATGATGCTTCTTAACTACCCAACATTCCGCACAATACATCATAGCCGGTCATATGACTGTCCCATAAAATCTTCCTTTAAGTTTTAAAGGAATATGTCAATCACCCCACTCTAGATGCACCTCTTCACTTCATCCATCCTATTTTAATTCTCTGTGAAACATCATCCTCTGTATCACCTTCTTTATTTATGATTTGACCCATATACGTAAAATAATCACTTTGCAAAATATCCCTCTCATCAATTTTCACCACCTCATTATACGTCCTAGTATAACTAAAATTACAAACCAAATACTGTCTTCGTTCTACTTATCTTAAAATCTTTTGATTCCAAGGTTGATCTCCATAGCTCCAACTTGGTGAGTTGGCGTTAATCTCTGCTTTTGTCTCATCCACCAAAACAATATCATCAACAAAAAGCATACACCAAGGAACCTCATCTTGAATGTCTTTGGTTAATCATCCATGATAAGTTCAAGAAATAAGGGCTTAAAGCTAATCCTTGATGTCACCTAATTGTAATTGGGAATTCACTACCTTGACCCACCACAATTCTTATACTAGTCACCACACCATCATACATATCTTTAATTATGTCCATATATTTACTTGAAACATTTTTCTTCTCTAGTACTTCCCAGATTAACTCTCTAGGGACTCTATTATAAGCTTTTTCTAGGTCAATAAAGACCATATGGAAAATATCTAGATAATAATCCGATGTAGATAAATCATCGAAGGGGCTTATTGTATAGGAAATAAGCTTTGGGTTGGGTTGGGTCTTTGATCCCATGGCTTTCTTTGTAATGAGCCACTTTTCTTTTCTTTTTGGTAAAATAATGAGCCACTTTAATGGGCCTAAAAGATGGGTAGAAAGTAGAAAAAACGGGATTTACTTTATTAGTTTAGTTAGAGTCCTGTTTTGGGTAAATTTCTTTCATTATTTTAGTTTCCTAGTCAGTTTATGTTACCTTATTAGTTAGGGATTGGGTTAGGCATTTCCCTCGCAGTGTTTGAGTCTTCTATATAATTTTGTAAGAGCTACAACCTTGTACACGAACTTGAATTAATGAGATTGAGAAAGAAAAAAAAAACATAGTTATGTGCATTGCTCTGTGAAAGAGTATGGTGAGATGCCATTGGTGAGAGGGCGTGGGTGAGAGACCCTAGCCTAAGAGAGACTACCCTATCTTCTTCTTCCGTCTTCAATTTATTTTATATTATTTTTTTATTGTTCTAAAATTTCCTGCAAATCTGAGAACTAATTAAAGTATTTACTGTTGCTGGACTGGTTATCACTTGTGACTGGTCTACATTATAATCAAATCGGATGTTGGATATAGCATATTCGATCTGATTATTATCTGATCCAGTTATCTTTCAGTACATAATATCCATACTTGTAACCTCCATATGCAACACAGTATAGATAAAGTTTTAGGAGTTATTGTCAAAGATAAGTAACGGGATTTGGGATATTCCATATTATACGTCTTTAGTTTAGTTTACACACGTTTTTTTTCCCCTTAAATTTTCTTTTAATTTATATAAGTTTAATCTGTTCATTTTGTATTTTCATTCTTTAAATTTAATCTAAATCCAATCCGATACAGTTATGAATATGAATCAGGAGTTAAATATCCGTCGAGATATCCTGTTAAAATAATAGGTCTGATATAGATCACAACAACAAAAATAATGAGTATCAACTTACAGGTAATATTAATTCTGTGTTATAGTTCTCTTTATGTATGTCTCATTTGAGGGCAAGTTAAGTGCAAATTGTTTGTGAGATGACCTGACGGATCTCCGGGAATGCCCCTTTCCTCTCTGGCAGCCCCAATCGCTGCCTGCCCCTCTGCTTCATGCCCTGCCCCTTCCTCACCCCCTGTACCTCCCAACTCCCCTCCTTCCAGCTCTGTCCTTGCTCAACATCCCACCCCTGCCAACTCTTGGACCTCCCTCTTCTCCGGTAGCACCTCTGCAGTCTGCACCCCCTGCCAGACACTCCCTACATTTTGTCCCCCCTTCCACCCTTGACAAGTCCAAAGTTGGGTTCTGCCCCAAAGGTTTGCTCGACGATGAAATTTCAAAATGGCAGTGTTGCCTTGTGGGACACTTCCTTGGTGGCCGTCCTCCTTTCCATGTTGTCAAGTCTTCACTCCTAAAACAATGGCAAGCTGCTGGCGCTCTCTTCACCTATCTGTTGTCCAGCGGAATCTTCATCTTCAGGTTCTCTGATGAATCTGACAAAGCCCGTGCGTTGGAAGGTGGCCCCTGGCAGATTGACAAGAAACAAATCTTCCTCCGGCAATGGGACCATCGTTCCTCCCTCAGCAGAATTGACCTCAAGTCCATCCCCATTTGGGTCAACTTACCTGGACTTCCCTTCCAATATTGATGCCCCTCTGGACTCGGCATTGTCGGATCGACCATCGGCAATCCCCTCTTCTCCGCCGAACGCACCAAGAGAATGGATCGTCTCTCCTTTGCTCGAATTTGTGTCGAAATCAGCGCTGATGACCCTCCTCCTGACTTCGTCACCATCCAGGAAGAAGAAGGCCACTCCTTCTCCCAGAGAGTTCTCTACGAAGGCCTGCCCCATCACTGCTCTGTCTACAAACTCTTCGGTCATACGTTGAAGCACTGCTCTCCTGGTCCTCTCGCCTCCAAGGCCACCTCTACCCCCTCCCCTCTTGCTCCTGAGCCTTCGGTCGAGGTTGGGGCCTTCGTGGAAGACCTCGGTAAAGCTTTGCTTTCTGTCGAAGAGCTTGAAGCTGAAGACGCTGAAGCAGGGAATACCCTGCTTGCCCCGGCTACTGATGAAGCTGCTGCAGGGATTACCTTGCTTGTCTCCGATATCGCTGCGGGTGTGGAACAGCCAAGGAAGACTCCCATGGCTGACACTCGCACCCCTTTGTAGTCAGATGGCTCTCCAATCCCCTCCCGTGGCCGGAAAAAGAAGCGAAACCGCCACCGAAAAAGTCTCTGAGCCCCTGATGAGGTCCCCTCCCACGGCGAGTTGCCTGATGCTCACCTACCTCGCAGATCTCCTGACGCTGGCCACAACAGATTCGCAGTTCTCTAGAGCTTCAATCTTGGCGCCGACTGTGAAGTCGCAGTCTCACCGGCTCCCCTTGAGCCTTGGAAGATCCTCAATGCTGATCTGCAGTCTCCTACTGCAGCCCCCCCTGCAACACCTTTTTTGCCTCTGCTTCATACCCCTTCCCCTTTCGTTAATGAGAACAAAAGCCCTACCCCTGTTAAACTCCCTGTCCCCCCTCTCCTAGCTCACATCTGCCCTTGTCGTTGCCCACAACGAGGTCCCCATTTCCCAAAAACCACCTTTTGACCTTTCCACGTGTCCCATCCCACCTTTATCCCTCTCCCCTTGTCCCATCCCAATTAAACCCGCCTTCTGACGACCCGACGACCCATCTCCCCACCCCCTTAACCCACTTATCTCCTCTCAACTCTTTTAAACCAAACCGGCCGAACCCTGTTGAACAAGTTCCTGATCCTAACTAGTTCCACCGGATCCTCTCCTCTTTGTCTCAACTCTCTCCCACCTCCCCCTGGCTTGCTTCCCTTTCGAAGAGTACCGTCTCCGCCCCAGAGCGATCCACTAGGGTCTAGAGTAAGTTCCTCGGTTGGCTGCCCCCTCCCCCTCTCCACCCATGATCCCTTGGACAATTTGGAATGTCCGTGGACTCAATGCTCCGGCCAAACAAACTGAGATCCACGCCCGTCTCAAATCTTCCATATCCCCCTTTGTTGCCTCCTTGAAACCAAGGTGCTTGAGCCCAATTCGTCTCATATTGCCTACTCTCTCGCCCCCTCTTCGTCCTTCCTTTCCAACTATGCACACTCTCCTAACGGCCGAATCTGGATTGTTTGGGATCTCTCCAAATTCCATATCTCGGTCTCCTCCTCCTCCTCCCAATTCCTCCATCTTAGCATTTCTGACCACCTTCACAACCATCTCTTCTTCTTCACCATGGTTTACGCCCTCAATCGTCACCCTGATAGGATTCCTCTTTGGGATGACATCCGCTCCTTTTCTTCGTCTGTGGGTTCCTCTCCCTGGGGCATTGCGGCGACTTTAATGTGTCCGTTATAGTCATGAAAATTAGGATCTCCTCCCCCTTCCATCCCCTGGCTTTTTATGCCTCGAGTTCTCGGGTTGACCTCAGATGGTCGGGTGCTGTTCTCTCCTGGCACAACAAGCACTCGCATCGACAGAGTTGCTGCAAGCCGGACAGAGTCCTCATCAATGATCCTTGGATCTCCTCCCTTCCATCCTCTTATGCCTTCTTTGACCTTCCTGGTCTTTCGGACCACTCTCCCATATCTCTTTTTGTCCTCCCATTCTTATCCTTTGGCCCAAACCCTTAAAGTTCTTTGCCATGTGGTCCCCCCATCTTGGCTCCCTTCTTATTGTCCAAGCCGCTTGGAACATCCCTGTCCATTCCTTCTCCTCCCCTCTCCTCGCCTTCTCTAAAAAGCTCAAAAATGTCAAGCTAGCCCTCAAATCTTGGAACTCTTCCACCCAAGGTTCGAAAACTCGGGTCTCGGAGCCATCTTGGCCCAGCCCAAAACCGAGTCGAGTCGAGATCTCGGCGAGTTTTTGTAATTTTTTTTTTTTCCCCGACTCAGAAGCCCATTTCGGTGGGTTTTAGACCTCTTTTGGGTCTGAAAGTTGGTATTCAGCCTATTTTAGGCCATTTAAACACAATGACACTATCAGATTTTGCAAAAACAAAGTCCAAATAGGAGTTTCAGTTAGTGGGAAAGCAGGACAGATACACTTATGCTAGAAACCATGACAGACACAGGACAAACAAACTTATTTATGCCTAATATCATGTATCATTTACTTAAGATATTATTCATAAATAAGCAAACACCCCCCTATTTGAATCCAATAAAAATATTTAAAAAATCAAATTCCAAAAGGAAAAAAAATCAACCCCCCAGTTCAAGAACAAAAACTGGATTTTTGGCGGTAGGTGCAATTTTCAACTTTCTAATGCTAGGGTTTTTCTCAAATAAAAAAATTCCATAAATCTTAATATGGTAAAACATTGCTAAAATCAAAAGTGCGGTAAAATATTCATTTGTTTTGACATCCAAAAATATATTTTCATTCAGAGCGATTTTGACAGCATTCGCGCACACCGAATTAAGTTTGACCGGTACATAACTCCTTCAATATAAATCAGATTTTAGCAATCTTGGACTTGTTGGAAAGCTTTGTTTTACAAGCTTATTAATGAAAATAGATTTTGGATGTAAAACAAATGAATATTTTATCGCACTTTTGGTTTTTAGTAATGTTTTACCATAATAAGATTTATGGAATTTTTAAATTTGAGAAAAACCCAAGCATTAGAAAGTTGAAAATTGCACTAGCCGAAAATCCAGTTTTTGTTTGAACTCGGGGTTGACTTTTTTCCTTTTGGAATTTTATTTTTTAATTATTTTTATTGGATTCAAATAGGGGGGTATTTGCTTATTTATGAATAATATCTTAAGTAAATGAAATACAAATACAAAAAGTAAATGAAATACAAAAACAAAAAGTAAATGAAATACAAATACAAAAAGTAAATGAAATACAAAAACAAAAAGTAAATGAAATACAAATACAAAAACATTTACTTGAATGATATTACGCATAAATAAGTGTCTGTCTTGTCTATCTTGGTTCCTGGCATAGATAGGTGTCTGTATACCAAGAATTTCCAGCAAGATCTCGAGATCTGACACTCATATACAGGACCTAGATGGACATTTACCTATGTCAAACCGAGATCTCGACCGAGATCTCGGCTAGATATTGTACTTTTGTGACTCGACCCCCATCTCGTCAAGTTCTCGAACTATGCTTCATTGCTTCCACCTTTGGCAACATTTCCTCTCGTGTCTCCTCTTGTTGTGACACCCTCTCCTCCATTCCAATCCCGCCTCCAGTCTGATCATCTCAACTCTTCCCTCGTTGAGGAAATCCTTGCTGCCTTTGAGCTGTCTTCCTCGCTTTCCCAAAAAGAAAGTTTCCTTAAGCAAAAGTCCAGAATCAAATGGCTTGAGCTCGGCGATTCGAATACCGCCTTCTTCCACCGCTCCCTTAAAGCCCGCTCCAACTCCAACTCCAACTCCATCCTCTCTTACCTCCTCTGATGGTTCGGTCCTTTCCTCTGTTGAAGACATCAAATCCGAAGCTGTGAACTACTTCACTTGTATTTTCTGCCCCCCCTCCTCCACCCAACCCTCCTTTCCTGATGACCTAATCAACAAATTCATCCCCTCCCCCCACCTCCTCAACACCCTCAGCTCCATCACCTCTGACTCTGAAATCAGCTCTGCTGTCCGCTCCCACAAGGCTAGCAAAGCTCCCGACCCTGATGGGTTCAGCATGGGGTTCTTCTCCGATTGCTGGGACATCATCGGCGTTGAGCTAACCAGTGCCATTAAGAGCTTCTTCTTCAACCCTCATCAGATCCAAAGCATTAAACATACCTTTCTTTGCCTCATCCCAAAATCTTCTGGAGCATCGTCCATGACTGACTTCAGACCCATCTCCCTCTGTAATCTCCTCTACAAGTTCATTGCTAAAATTCTTGCCAACCGGCTCCACCTTGTCATTGACTCCCTTGTCAGTTCCTATCAGTCTGCCTTCATCTTTGGGCGAAGCATCTCGAATAATATCATCCTTTGCCAGGAAATCGTTTGAAGATTTGACCGTAAATCCCACTCTCCGTCTACCCTTTTTAAAATCGACATCCATATGGCTTTTGACTCCATTCGTTAGGATTTCATCTCCCAAGTCCTTCTCAAGATGTCCTTCCCTCCCATCTTTGTTAGCTGGATCCATTCCTGCATCTCCACCCCCCGCTTCTCTGTTCTCCTAAATGGCAGCCCAGCTGGTTATTTCCCCTCCTCTGTTGGTATTCGCCAAGGTTGTCCCCTCTCTCCTTTTCTCTTTTGCCTTTCCCTTGTGGTTCTCTCCTGTAGTATCCAGTCCAAAACCGACCTTCATCTCATCTCCCCCATCCCTAAATGCAAGCCTACTAACCTAACTCACCTTGCCTTCGCTGATGATCTCATGATCTTCTCCAAGGCTGACCCTCTCTCCATTGAGTCCATTATGTCCTCCCTTCACCTTTTTCAGGGCCTTTCCGGGCTCCGCATCAACCTGCTTAAGTCCCAAATCTTCCTTACTGGAGTCCCTGATACCACCAAAGCCTCCCTCTCCTCCCTCACTTGCATTACCATTGGCACCCAAGGATCGAGAACTCGCGAGATCTCGCCGAGTTTCTCGGTTTTGGGCCATACCGAGTCGAGTTAACAGTCGGTTCCTAGGAGTGCAATTTCTCGGCCGAAACCGAGATCTCGGTGATATCCCGAGGCTAAAAAACAAGTTCTTTTCAATACCAAAAAAGCAATAACTCGCTGAGATCTCGGTTGGGCCCAAAAGTGCTATTTACTTGTATTCAGCCCATTTTTCACCCAAAAACCCATTTCCAACGTAAGAGAGAGCAGGGACAGAACTCGATAGGCTCTAAACCAAGGGGAAAAACACCTCTCCTTCAAATTTCTTCTTCTTTCTTTCGATTCTTGGCTGGAATGCACTGTTTGGAGTAAGATTGAAGTGCCAAAGTGAAGATTCAAGTGCCAATTTGGAGCATCATCACCTATTTGCAAGATTTCAAAGGTATTTTCTATTTTTTCCCCAAATCTATTTTTTCCAAAAAAAAATTTTGTAATCCTTGTTAGATTCATGTGGTTTTAATATATGTTGAACATCTTTGCCCGATCTATCACTTGATGAAGTCGGATTTTTTTTTCAGTTAATAAATTATTTATTATAATTTCTGGAAAAATAAATGATTTATTTGAAAAAAATAGGATGAATAGTAATTGTTTGAAAATGATTTTGATATATGTTAAACTACTTGGGATGCTCTACAGCCCCATGGATTAATTTTTTATTTTCACCCATTAAAAAAATTATTTTATTTTTCAGATTTAATAAATATATTATAAAAATTAAAAAAATACTACTAGTGCTCAGGAGGGGGACAGCAGTAGTATGAACACCATGCTTACAAGTTTCGGAAGCATGAGTATAGATACTACTAGTGAGCATCAGTCATGGCAATCATCAGCATCATCATGACTATGAATATGGCCAGCAGAGCACTGGTTTTGATTATAGTGCCTATGGTCAGTATGGGCAGTTAGCAGCTGAGTATGACAGTCAAAGCTCTGGGTCAGGTGTTGGGTACACATTCCCAGTCCCAAACCAGCCATACATGCCTCCAACTCAATATGACAGTAGCAGTGGATCTTACACCTTATACCAACAGCCTCCCATGTACCCTAAGATAGGGAAATGGTATATGTTGATCAGAAGACTTATATGGAAGTTGTGTCACACTATCTGCAACACTATAGCAATTCCATGACATGGGAATTCTATGTGGATCGATATGGGGATGAATTTCTTGTTCAATCTCATTTTATGTAACAAATTAAGTGAACATTGATGTAATGTACATTTTATTTGACTGTTTTTATTGATGTGTACTAATTAGAATGTTTTGATTGCTAATTTGCTATGTTTTACTAAATTATATGTAGATAAGGTTGTTTTAGTTCGACTCGTCGCTTATCAACCTATGGTCCAAAGTGAAACTCATATTTGGACTTGTTTTTTGGCAAATCTGGGCATGCCATCGTGTTTAAATGGCCTCAAAGAGGCTGGATACCAAGTTTCAGACCCAAAATATGTGTACGACCCACCGAGTTGGGGTCCGAGTCAAAAAAAAAATGCAACAACTGCCGAGATCTCGGCTCGACTCGGTTTCTGGCCTGGCCGAGATGCCACCGAGACCCGAGTTTTCGAACCTTGTTGGCACCTTACCAGTCCACTACCTTGGCCTCCCCCTCATCCCTGCGAGACTTTCAGCCCACCACTGCTCCCCCATCTTGGATCTCCTTCACAAGAAGCTACAGCTTTGGAAAGCCAAGCTCTTATCCTATGCAGGTTGCCTTGAGCTCATCTATTCGGTGCTCCAGTCTTGCTACATCTATTGGAGTGGTGTTTTTGGCCTTCCCAAGGCTACCATCAAGGCTGCGGAATCTATTATGTGTGCTTTCCTATGAAAAGGAGTGGACTCAGCCAGGTTCCTTCACCCCATGAGTTGGGCTTCCCTTTGCATTCCCAAATCTGAATGAGGCCTCGGGCTCAGGAAAATTAAAGATGTCAACATTGCTGGTTCTATCAAGCTTATTTGGAGGCTCATCACCAACAAAACCAGCATCTGGACTTCTTGGGTGTATGTTGGGCCCCTCCGTAGAGACTCCATTTGGTCTGTTAGCCCAGGGACTGACTCCTCCTGGGTTTGGTGCAGAATTCTCCAAGTGAGGCATTTAGCCAGGGATGCCATTTCTTGTAGGATTGATGATTTACTTTGGCGGGACAAATGGCACCCTTCTGGTGTCCTCTCTTCCATTGTGAGCCCCTGCGACATCTACTCCTCCGGATTGGACAGATCAGCCCTTGTTGCCTCTATCATCACCAGTGGCTCTTGGTCCCCCCCTCTCCCCTCCCACACCATCTTGTGGCTACCCTCCCCCTCCGGCAGATTCAGCTCCCACTCCGCTTGGGACATGGTTAGACATAGAGGGAACCCCTGTCCTTGGCACAGAGTCGTTTGGTTTAGAGGTCACATCCCCCGCCATAGCCTCACCGCTTGGCACGCCCTTGCAAACTGCCTCTCCACACAGGCTTTCCTCATTTATCGCCATATTCAGGTCTCTCCCAACTGCTGTCTTTGTTGGAATGGGGCTGAAGATGCAGATCACCTGTTCTTCACTTGCCCTTTTGCTTCTTCCATTTGGACCTGTGTTCTTCACCACTGTTGGCCTGGTCGTTGCACCCCCCTTTCTCTCAGCAGGGAATGGATTTGGATTGATATGACGTTCGGAGGAAACTCGATTTGTGCTTCGATTGGCAAGATTGCCTTTTGTGCCACTATCTCCCATATTTGGATGGAACGTAACCTTAGAAGATGGACGTCCAACTCCCGCTCTTTTGACACGATTTGGAAGACCATCTTTTTTTATGTTTCATCTAAGATTAGATCCCTCCCCCCCCTCGGATGTGAAGGATTCCCAAGGAACGGGCTCATTGTTGTCTCTTGGGGTCTACTCTATCCATTGTGCGCCCTAGCTAGCTCATAGCTTCGGTCTTGTTTGCCCTTGGGCTTGTATATTCCTTCTCTTTTCTTCGTAATTAAATTTTTATTCATTCAAAAAAAAAAAAGGGTCTGATATAAGATACACAATTTCCACTCTGTATCCAACCCGTTTACAGCCCTTCCTAAGATCCTTTCTAGGAATGTTTTACTGAATAACAAGAAGAATGCAAAGCCTATCTAATATTTAACAGAAATTTTCCATGCATTTTAGGCAACTTTTTAACATCTTCCACATCCTTTTTTTTTTTTTGAGGGGTGGGGGAGGGAAGGGCATTTCATCTATGCAGAATGTGATCCAATGTTTGAGATCCATTCTAGGGATATGCTGTAAGGTATATATAGTGGTATGGAGGTAGTAAACAGCACATTCTTCCTTTAGTATAAAAAAAAAAAAAAGCCACATCTTCACGACTTTAGGATCAGATGGTGATTTTTGGGTTAGGAATTTACCTTAGGTTCTGAAGTAGTTATCCTCATCGTAAGTAACACTCTCTCTAAGCTTCTAGAAACTTCATCTTCAGTTTTCCCATTAATCAACAGAAGTTGGCCTTTTGGTTCTGTCAACAAACTCAGAAAACAAGTTTTGTGAGGAAAATTGGTGGTTCATAATTTTACATTAGGCATGAAATAAATTGTGAATAATAACTATGGTCTTCAAGAAATGCAAGCTAATGTATAATTTGACGTCTATTGTTATACAATTGTGTTGCTTACTTGTAAAGTTGTAATAAACCTTTTCAATTCAGGTCAACAATCAGAAAGGATGAATACACAGGCACTTAATTTTGGAACAAAAATGATGCAATTCAGTCCAAGAATCAGGCTCAACAGTGAGCTCACGATTTAAGGACCAGCCCCTCAGTGATCCACGGTTTTGGTTCTTGTTCTAGAAGATTATGGGGGAATTGAGCAGATTTGCATGGAGTATATCTAGAAGACTTCGCCGCAATATTTCTTAGTGGATTACTTCTACCATAGTTTCTATTTGGTAAAAGTTACTTATCATTAGCCAGTTAATAGTGACTAGTTACTTTTTTGGTTCTTTCCCTTTTATGTAGTTGTCATTAGAACTCCCTTCTAGAAGGGTTACCATTTTTTAATTACTTGGAAGCCAAGTACTCTTCTACACATGGAGAGTTACTAATTTTTGTAGAACACATTGATATATTATAAATACAAGCAAGAGAGTAACAGCTCCATGGTTTTGGCTATTCCTCTATTGATTTTCTTTGTGAGATGCATGCTACTGTGGTGATTTAGCAGCAAACCCAAGGTGGTGAAGCTTTGGTTGGGTGGCGGTGAAGCCTCCTGCAGGCCTTAGTGGTGAAGCAAGTTCATATCCCCTTCTTCTTTCTTCCTCTTCTTTTTTTCCATCTAATTTCTTATTCAAGCTTCCAGCAACCCTTAGCCTACGTGGGTGATTTTCTGTGATAGTTTGAAACTGCTAATAGGGTTTGATTCTTATCTTAAAGACTTCATTATTCACTGTTAATATTCACCCCATCATTTAATCAAAATTGTTTGGTTTTCTCTCATTAACTAGCCTGCGATTCCCATTTTTTTTTCTTAATTTTGGTCTGAGTTCTGCTCTACTGTTCCAGCCCATACATCCATTGGATGAGACTCATATTTAGAGGGATTCTTCACTTTCTGTAGGGCACCCTTCGACCAGATGTAGGTGCTCATCTGGCTGCTGGATTGCAAAATATTGCTGTTCTCTTTTATTTTCTAATTTTAATTCTCAGAGTTACTAATTCTGTTCTTAGTAGTTTCTGCAGATCCAACCATTGAATCACTCTAAAATTTGGAGGGGCATAACCAGCAGGATATAAGCTCTATTCGATCTAAATTTCAACCTCATCCAAGTTTGGATCTTTAGATATCTGGCTTACATCAATTCTGTTTTGCCTTCTACTTATTGTGTTCACTGCGATCCTGTTCCTGCGGGTTATTCCCTAAATCTGTCCTAACAGATTAGTGGAACGCAACAAAAATGTAAACAGAAACTACTTAAATTATTTTCCTGAACTGGAATTAATTCAGACAACCTATTTATTCTGATCTCTTCTTTCAAGCATTTTGGACACAGTCTCACCACGATGCATGACCATTTGGTTATGAAATATTATGTCTGATTAAACAAGTGGGGTCAAAAGCTGATGGAAGATTACATCAAATTCACATTATAAGTTTATAACCACTGAAAAGTTAACAAAAACATTCTAATTAAAGAGTGTCACTAACTCATTAACATAAACCAAGGAATTTTATTCCACAAACACTAAAAACATGCACTTTCTGTTCCTTGTGGTCATTCTACAATTGGTTAAACAAAATAAAAGTCAATAGCATACTTAAGTCTTGAACACCTTAGTTGACTTTTGGTAAAGATCAGTTCTTTTCTTTTCCCTGTGCTCTTTTGCTATTCTCTTTGCTAGCAAGGAGTTGCTCCATATTAATTGAGACATCAAACAATGACCCAAATTGTACCTAAACACTAAACCTAGGTTGTACAATATCTACACCTTGGAAGATCACCAACACAAGCTAAGAAGCAGAAAGCATATGGTAAAAAACAAGTCTACTGGTCATTTATGGCTGAAAATGTACTTCTTGATACCAACATGTAATAGTTTCCACTTTCCAGACAATTCACCTGCAAGAAGTTATCCCTTCCAAGGTCTCCCTCTCACATTCATTTAAACTTTCATATTTAGCAACTCTCGATCTTTTGTCATCTCCTTCGACATCTCTTCTAAGCTCAGTTTTACTCGCCATCGTCGCCTTTTGGATTCCCCAAGGAATAGGCATATTGTTGTCTCCTGGGGCCTTGATTTCTCTTTTATTGCCTTCCACCTCTGCATAGCTTGGGTTGCTTGTTCTAGTTCCCCCCCCCCCTTCTCTTTCCCCCTTTCCTTGTATATCCCCCCCCCCTTTTGCTCTCCCTGCCCCCTCCTGGGGTTTGATAATATACTTATTCACCAGAAAAAAAAAACAAAACCCTTCTCCAAGTTGCAAAAGAAGAAGAAGAAAAAGAAAAATGGATTGGGTATTTGTAGAAGAAGCTTGAGAGTGCACAAGCCTCCTCCTCCGAGATGGGATCCAGGAGCTCCTGAGGTGGGGGTCAAAACTGGCAAAGTAAAAGACTCCTCTCGGCTGAATAATTTGGTGATCTCAGGTTCTGTTTCGTCAATTGCAGAAGATCGAGAGGTTGTCAATCCGTTTCGTAGTGACTTTGGTGATGAAGGAGATGTGGGATCTGAGGGTGGTTTTTTGGATTGTTGTTCTCCTGTGGGGGACCCAGGGTACGACCCTGTCCTAGTGTGAATGCCAGTGTTCTTGGTGTTAATGGTATGGGAGATCTAGGGTCTAAGAATCAAAGTGGGAGATGGGTGGTTCCTCCCATTCCTCTCTACAACCCTAATGGGAACAAGGTCAACTTTAGAATTAGGTGAGTGGCTAGTTGGGTCTGATCTTGTCCTTGAGTTCCTCTTTGGTGGAGCTTTCTCCTTGAATTTTTGTTTTTCTCCTTTTATTTTTGGGGAGAAAGTTTCTTTGTTCTTCGTTTAATATTATTTTTATTCATCCAAAAAAAACCCTTCTCCCAGTTCGGTTCATTGCTGTCTCCACAGCCATTTAAATAGCAACGCATCATTTGAAGGCCGGACTCTTCTAAATGATGTTCTTTGATATGAATAAGCACATTTCCAAGATGACCCTGCTGAAAACAACTTAAAACTAGAAGAAACACCTGCTCTGATACCAATGATGCAGGCCACTGGAACCATAAATAGGTCATGGTGGAGTGTGAAGATCTGATCACAACCCAGCCATCAAATATGGAATTATAACTTATAAGAGTAAAAATTGTCAAAGAATATATTGATTAAAGCTTTTAATATCATTAAGTGGAGTCACTCTACTTTAAACACACACAACCATGTCCGCTACAGAAAGTACCAAAAGTCTTCTCAAAACTCATCCGCATTCCACTTATTGACATTAGATTGGAGCATGGAGAAACTGAGAAAGAAAGAATACCACTAACACTCCAAGTTTCTAAAGTTGACCTTGTCGCTGACATGCAAGGAAATAAGCATCATGTGTAAATTAATCATTAAAGATCCCACCAAGACCTTTGAATTACTATTAAAGAAAAAAAAACTTTGAATTACAAATTTACCACAAACTTTTTGCCCTATTTGATTTCTTGTAAGGAGCTAAATGAATAGCTTTTTATTTTATTCCAAAAGAACAAAAAAATTTAAAGGAAAACACTCGGTCAGCATAAAGATACTGAGAAGTCTCAATAAATAACGAGGTCAATGAGCTGACAGATGGGTTGATGGGAACGATCAATCTTCTGGGTTGCACAAGGATCGATGGGTTTGACTAATAGGCAGGCTGGCTCAACCTGCAATAATGGAAGTGATTAGCTAGACCACATCAGACTGCTGTACAGGCTTGCCTTGAATAGTAAAAGATTGCCTAATAACCCAGCTCAGATAAGGTCTATGAACAGCCTAGAAGCTTAATAACAACTTGGTCCAATTTCCAAGCTTGTGCTCTAGGTTCTCCTCTCTCTACCTTTCTTCAAAGGGTTATCTTCCTCAGCACGATAGGAAGTGAAATGATTTCCTTCACTATAACTTTTATGCCCACACATGTCAGTTAATATTGTTCAATGTGTGGAGGGCAGATAGGAATTTCACAAGCAAAAAAAACTGTACCTAATCTCTACTGTTCCCCTCCCTCTCCAACTTTATTCCGGCTCTAGCTCCTGCTCTGACTCCAGCACTCCATGGCCAACAGCAGTGGAATCTCCTCCTCCCCTCGCCTTGCTCACTTCCACCACAAACCCTGCAACACCACCTCCCTAACACCTGCTATGCTCTAACCCGCTCCCAACCCTGCCATCACCTCCACTTCCTCACTCTCACTCTCTCTCCCCTTCAGCTCTCCGAGGTTTCCAATTTGTAAAAGAGTCTTTCTTGTCATTGTTCCTTCTTTGCAATTCCTTCCCACATAAAAGACAAACTTGGAGATTAGACTTCGGTCTCTTAGATTTCTGTTTTGAGTTGGGGGAGGGGAGGCCGCCTGCGCATCATTTTCAATCCTCACATGGGTATCCCGATGTCAGCAGTAGCTGCCCATTTGTCACCAAACCCAACCCCGCCGAGCATCTCTTCTACTACTTCCCTTCCCCTCTTCTCTTGCTCTCTTTCTTTCTCATGCTTCTCTTCACCCAGCTCCCTGCAACTCCTGACGCGTTTCCCTCCTTTTGATTCCACTTGTTTTCCCTTTGAACAACATATTAACGTGGCAATAACAACTGAAAAATAAAAAATGATTGATCATCTACAGGTGAACATTTATTGAAAGACGCAACTGGTACAATTTCACCGTATTGTACACTAGGGGATTGACAGCCCTATTCCAAAGCCGATGCATGGCCATGAGTTCACCTAGATGTCTCACTCCTCCTGTGTATCTCATGGAATCATTCTGAAAACTCCCTTATTTCTGTGACTTGTTTCTTCAATTTGTAGGCTGGATTTTGATTCGGTTTCACATGTCGCATCCCCCATGATCAAGTCACCACCTGTGCCATGTCTGGGTATTAACAGAAGAGGGAAGGGCAGAGTGGGGGGCTGGGGGCAGGAGGTGCTGTTAGGTTTTGGGGAGATAGAAGGGGAAGGGTGTGCTGCAGAATTAGCAGCGAAGAGGGGGAGGGGAGTCGGTGTCGGAGCCAGAGAGGAAAGGAAGAGGTAGAATCAGAGGGAGAAGATGCAGAGATTTCCCTACAAGATTCCATTAAAGGTGAATTTACAAAATTTATCCCTCCATTTTAATTCATCAAGACAATTTAAGAGGGTAAGTAAAATGTTAGTGAAAAGAATCCCTTCACTCTTCATAGTGACGAATAGAAGAACCCTTCTCCAAATATTTGCAATTATATTTACTTCACCAAGGATGTCAAACCAGGAAACATTGGCACCACTTATTTGCAATTATGTTTGTCTCCATTTCTAAAAGGGAGCTCCTCCGGTGTAGGGTGTCAATTACAGGCCTGCACCGGCAGAGCCGACCGGTACCGACCGATGAAAAACTGAGCCCGACATGACCGATTTAAAACATGCATAACATGCAGGGCTTAAAGCCCGCCCGATTATTAATAGGTCGTTCACGGTGCACAGTGAGAGCCCGACCGACCTGACCGTAACCTCTGTTTTAAGTGATTTTTTAATGATTACAATATTAAATTCCATTGTCATGATCACGTGAATGACAGAATGGAATATATTATTTTCCGGTTAAAACTTTTGGGAGTCCCATTCCTGATCAAACGTGTCACAGACATTGGCAACTTGATATGTTATCAGATTGATATATTTATATATTTAATGATTCCACCGAGAAGTCACAATCACAAAACTATAAAATATTAAACCTACTCCATCGCAAACCCCAATTTATTTCTCTTTTCCCTATAACCCTAACCCTTCATTTTTTTCGTTTTCACTCCACTGCGCCTCACCATCTACACTCTATATTAGAATGAAGATGAACCCTAGCTCCCTGCTCTCCTGCTCGTGGCTCCACACTGGCCTACTAGATGATGCCAACGGAATCTCTCTCTCTCTCTCTCTCTCTCTCTGTGACGACAACAAACTTCTTTGGTCGCTGCCTGCCACTCCTTCTAGACAATGGCAACAGAATCTCCTCTCTCTTTTGACGACAACAGAATCTGTTTGGTCGCTGCTTCCTGCTCCTGCTAGATTACGGCAACAGAAGCTCTCTCTCTCCTGCTAGATTCCGTCATATTTAGTTTCATGCTAATAAATTATTCCAAGAGTAGATTTTGGAGGACCAATTGTATTTTCTGCCATTTTACCTTTTCCAATCTCCATGAAATAAGCCTTGATCCAAGGTCAAGCAGTCTCTTTGCCTTCTATAGCCGACTCTGCAAGCAACTTTCGTTTTATTTGAAATTACTTGTAATGTTAATTATATGTTCTTCAGATTTGACTTCTTGATCCAAATTCCTCACAGAATGGATGCCCGATATTAAACGTGTTCATGCCTGACATATGCAGGCCCGATCCCATATTCGGTCGGTCACCGTGCAGATGATGGAAATGATGTGGCCCAATCAGGCCCGATCGAAACCGACCGGTTGACACCCCTACTCCAGTGGCAACTTTTGCCCAGAGAAGAAAAGATGAAATGGATGAATTAGTTTTGAATGTACCTGGCGAAATGAAATTGCACGAAAGCGCGATTTGTATGGCTGTGTTCTGCTTATCTCCAGTCAGCATCCAAAAGTTGATTCCTGCCTTCCTGAGTGTCTCAATTGTTTCCGGAACTCCCTCCTAGAAATAAAAATAGAAAAATAAAAAAACTTTTACAAACATAGCAGTGTCTACAGTGCTTTTTCTGACCAGAAACTAGGGGTGGCCATTCTCCATCCAACCAGCGAACTCAACCTGCTTCCAAAACACCCAGACCCAACCCAATAAATTGTGGGTCATAAATGGGTTCACCCATAATTCATTTAAATAAATGGGTTGGGTTTGGGTTCAACCCATATAAGATAAGCATTAATCACCGATTGAAACTCCTTATTTTCTCTCCCCAAGCTGTCTCTCTTCACCTCCCAACCTACAGCCCTATCCTGCTGATCTGCTCCCTGTGTCTCCCTTCCCTACCATCTTATCTGCCCTACTCTCCTTGTCTGACCTCATATGCCACCTTCTTTCCCCCTCCCCCTACCTTCCCTCTGTTTGCTCCTCTCTCTCTCACACACAGAAAGTAAAAATATTAATAATTTTATTCAATTATAATTAAGTAACATCAACCTGATCATGTAGATGACTTTTCAGGTCAGTACAACCCAATTAGAGAAGAATGTGGCAACAAAGTTGTATTCGTAATGAAGGTCAAATGAAATTGGTTTTTAAACAAATCGTGCTGGATTTGTCTGGATCGGGCCAAACCTGGTATGGCAAAATCTGTGTTGGATGTGAAATGCAATGAAAAACCTTTTAAAGTTAGTTTGGGTAGTTGGTTCAGATAAATGTGGATTGGGCCACCCACAGTAAGCTGGTGGTGGCAAGACGGTAATTGGCAAATATGCCCAAATTCTTATTAAACAGGTTACAAATGGGTTTGCATGTGTGTTGGATTGGATATGGGTTTAATTGTTAATGAACAAGTCATAAACAGGTTCGGTCATAAATTGGGTTAGGTTCGAGGGAAACCAATGTCCCAACCCGCCCATTGGCCACCCCTGCCAGAAACATCACCCCCATAAAATTATGCTTATCAATAGCGAAAATTGTATGTTAAATCATTCCATCAAATGACATAGTAGGAAATGAATTAACCTGTAGCCGGTCCTCAATTGCAGTAACCCCAAGGATTTCAAGGTTGTGCTCTAACCTTTGGCATACCTCAGCCAGTCGCCACTGCGATAGAAAATAGCAGAAGGGCATTTAGTGTACTATCATTAATTTGTCCACAAGTAGCCTAAATTGAAGGACCTCTACAATAATTATCCTTTACCTCCCTATCAACCAATGTAGTCTTTGCTTCTTTAAACATCAAAGACCATTCTTCATATTCATCTTCTTTTAACTCGCGCCAGGCCAAACACAATGTTCGCAGTCCAAATTGAGCATACTGCTCCACAGCTTCAACAAAAGCCCTTATTTGTTGCCCTGGAGTAAATATCTCAGCATTAGGTAATACCAAACACTGAACATGAGATAAATACTATGATAACTGTAACTAACAGGTTAGATGTTCACTTCCAATGTTCAAATCGAAATAACCAAGGGCATATATGAGAAGGTTTCTAAGAAAAAATGCAAATTGAATCAAGGACAAATATTAAGTAATAAGTAAGAATGTCAAACCAAAGTTACAGCAGAAATTGTCAAACAAAATATAGAACACCTATTTCTTTTTAAGCAATGTAAATTTATTAATGGAACGTAATGATCAGCTACGTGCAGCATACAACAAACATTGTAGTCCCATCCCCTTTGATGCGAAATAGCAGAGATTATGATCCCTCTAAACTCCAAAAGAATCAAGCACAAGCACAGACAGCTAAAATCCAATTCCATGAACATCTAATCAGAGCTGTGTTGGAAAATTCTCTTCTTCTCCAAAACCCCTTTTCTCCTATTCTAGGGCAAACCCTTGCCTAAAAACCTAAGATTTTGGTCCATCTTGGTTCTAAATCCTCTTCTCTACCTTCTTTACCCATTTTGTTCTTCAAAATCCCATTTCTCTTCACTTTCTAAAAACCCTAGCTTCTCACATGGCTCCTAAGCAAGATTTATCAAAGAAAAGGAAGACAACCTTGGCTGGAAAGAGTTCCTCTTCATACAACAGAGAACTCTTCATCTCCAAGGAGGCTTCTATCTATTGGCCGGTCTACACCAAGAAAAACATCATTCGAGAGCGTCATGTAAGCATATCTCAACTCAACAATCTTCTTGATTTTGAAATTGCAACTTTCTTTGAACTTTTGGGATGGGAAGCAATACTTATCATAGTTCTCCTCCCTTTCCCAAACTTGTTCAATATTTTTATTGCAACCTAAGGGATGAAGGAATGGAAGATGAGTATACCATCACTTCTTTGGTCAAGGGAGTCTCTATTTCTTTCAACGCTACTGAATTGGGAGAAAGCCTTGGAATTAGTTCTAGTGGTGAATGCAAGTATCTTCCCACCAAAACAAATTATGAAGACTTTATGAAATGAAGCAACAGTGTCTGGGTCAATTATGAAGAACTATTTGGGAGAAATCAAGGGAGTAAAAATGGTTCAATTGCATGACATCCCTCGTGTTATAAGCCTATCACCTCTTATAACATCTTACCACGTGCAGCACATAGGGATGCAATTATTCCTTTTTGTAAACAGCCTTGAGAACTGAATGCTTTAGTGATCAATATGGATCACCAAGCCCCTTTATTTATAATCATAGAGTTACAATAATCATACCAGAATTAGGAAAGCTACCCTTGCCTATTCAAGTTAGGAATACCCAAATAAGAATAGGCTAAGGGAGAACAAATATAGAAGAGGACAAAACTACCCCTATCAGGTAGAACTACTTATTCTAACACTCCCCCTCAAGTTGGAGCATAAATATCAAACATGCCCAAATTGACAAGAATAGGACAAAAAACTTTCCCACTTAATCCCTTAGTGAACACATCAGCTAGTTGGTTAGCAGACTGCACAAAAGAAACACAGACCAACCCTTCTTCCAACTTCTCTTTGATAAAGTACCTATCAACCTCCACATGCTTTGTACGATCATGCTGAACAGGATTGTGAGCAATGCTAATGGCAGCCTTATTGTCATAATACAACATCATGGGAAGACGGACAGGAACACCAAGATCTTGGAATAAGCCTTTGAGCCATAGCAATTCACAAATACCATGTGCCATAGCACGAAATTCTGCCTCGGCACTAGACCTTGCCACTACGTTCTGCTTTTTACTACGCCATGTAACAAGGTTTCCACCAACAAACGAGCAATAGCCAAAGATGGACTTCCTAACAGAGGATCCAGCCCAATCAGCATCAGTATATGCTTCGATACGAAGATGGCCATTCGGAGATAGAAGAATTCCTTTTCTAGGGGCTGACTTCAAGTAACGGAGAATTCGAAGAACATCCATGTGAGAAGAATGAGGATCATGCATGAACTGACTTACTATACTCACAACGACGGCTATATCTGGTCGTGTATGAGATAGATAAATAAGCTTTCCTACCAATCTTTGATAAGGACCTTTGTCAACAGGTTCACCCTCCTTTTCTTTAAGCCATGTAGTAGCTTCCATAGGTGTATCAGAAGGATGACACCCTAGCATTCTAGTCTCGGTCAGCAAATCTAGGTTGTACTTCCTTTGAGAAAGAACGATGCCCTTAGAAGATCGAGCAACTTCTATCCCTAGAAAGTACTTTAGGTTTCCCAGATATTTTATTTCAAATTCTTGGCCAAGGAAAGTCTTCAATTTGCTGATCTCATTATTATCATTCCTGGTGACCACAATGTCATCCACATAGACTATGAGAATGGTTATTTTTTCACCATTCCTTTTTATAAACTGGGTATGATCAGCATTACTCTGCTTATAACCCATAAAAACCATAGCCTTATGAAACCGTCCAAACCATGCACGGGGTGACTGCTTCAGCCCGTATAAAGCACGCTTCAATTTACACACTTTGCCTCTGGTTTTATCACATGAGAAACCCGGTGGAATATCCATATACACTTCCTCCTCAAGCTCTCCATGGAGGAAGGCATTCTTCACATCTAACTGCTGCAATTCCCATCCCAGATTTACTACACAAGATAGTAGTACTCTGATAGTGTTCAGCTTTGCAACTAGTGCAAAGGTCTCCTGATAGTCAATCCCATAAGTATGAGTAAATCCCTTTACCACCAATCGTGCTTTGCATCGATCCACAGTGCCATCTACCTTCTGTTTCACCACAAACACCCACTTACATCCAACTGGTTTCTTTCCTGGAGGAAGATCACAAGCTCCCTTGTATCATTCTTTTGTAAGGCTTTCATTTCTTCCATCATTGCTGCCTTCCACTTTCCATCTGTAAAAGCTTCTTGCCAATTTTGGGGAATACGAACAGAAGAAAGAGAAGAGACAAACATACGGAAGGATGGAGAAAGGGAATCATAAGAGACTACATGAGAAATAGGATGCCGAGTGCAAGCCCGAATACCATTGCGATGAGCAATAGGTAAGTCAGGAGAAGAAGGAGAAGAGATGTTACCTAGAGAACGATCTGGTTCCAGGGCCGGCAACTGGATTGGTACTGGTAGCTGCATGTTTTTGGAATGTCCCCTGTGGTAGGTTTTGAGATTAGAATCATTAATTTTCTTATGAAATTTCCTAATGGTTTGTTGGACTGGAGTCAACTCCCCCTGAAGGGGATTTTCAGCATCATCTAAGTTCTCCCCCTGGGGAAAATCCTCTTTGTCTTCAGTAGGAGGGAGGGGAGGAGCAGAAGGCTCAAGAGGGGTGTTAGAATCGAGTAGAATCCTGGGTTTTGAGATTGCAGCACTTTCAGCCATCAGAATAGGCTGAAAAGCAGGTCGAGTACTCCTCTGGTAGTGGGGAATATGCCCTCCAAAAAACAGCTGTCTGATGAGCCAATAACAAACCCTAATTTGATCAAAAATTAGGAAAACCTAGGTTTGGAGAAATCGCAGGTCTGGATTGGAATTGATTGTGATCCACTCCTGCAGTCTTCAAACAAAGAAGGTGTGCACCAAGTATAGCAGGAAAAAACCTTCAAAAAAAGGAAGAATCGATCTTCAATTGTAGTAAGAACTCAATCTTCAAGGTTGGAGAAGTTCTGCCGGCAGAATTAGGGCACACCAATGATCTTCAGTCTTTAATGAGGTGGTATGGAGGGCAGCATCTAAATCCTTAGCAGATTCACCTCATAGTTGCTGCCCTGAATGAGATAGAAGAGCTGAGATTGGTAGAGAAGACAAAGCTAGAAACCGTGGAGGGGAGGGAAAAAAACAAAAACCAAAAAACTGAGAAAGCTGTTTGTTAGATCAGAATTGGCTCTGATACCATGTAAACAGCCTTGAGAACTGAACGCTTTAGTGATCAATATGGATCACCAAGCTCCTTTATTTATAATCAAAGAGTTACAACAATCATACTAGAATTAGGAAAGCTACCCTTGCCTATTAATATTAGGAATACCCAAATAAGAATAGGCTAAGGGAGAACAAATATAAAAGAGGACAAAACTACCCCTATCGGATAGAACTACTTCTTTTAACACTTTTCAAGCTTTTCTTGTTTGGTGCATTACTAATACTCATCAAGTGAATCTACCATATATTATGATGAAAACCATGGAGGCTGCAGCGGTCCGAAACTCTAAAGGAGATCTTCCTTTTAGTCGGATATTGACTCAGATTTTTCACCATTTTGATGTGGACCTATCGAATGAAGTCCCTAATGATAAGCCATGTGACATCGATGCTTCTACACTCAAGAAGATGGGTTCCCAAGAAGATGGGTTCCCACTGGTACTGATCCTCTTCCCCGACAAGCGAGACGGAAACAAGCTACTATGGAGGATATCTTTGGTAGCGATGAAGACAGTGAGGACGAGGATGAGGATGATACTTATGTTCCACCAGCTTCATCTGACGCAGCATCTTCTGGTGATTTTATTTCTAGGACTGGATTTCATGCTTTTCAGCAACAACTTGATACTCGTCTGCAAGGATATGATGCTCACTTCACCACTCTGCATCATGACAACAAAGCTATCATAGACCAGCTTCACAAAATCTCTCCGCACCGTGGGATTACTGATCCCACTCCACCTCCTGCAGATCACTAGATATTTCTATTTCTGATTATGGACATGTAGCGAAAGTTTAAAACAATGTGTGTTTTGATTTGCTTTGGAACTGCTATCTTTTGCTACTCTATGCTTTGTTATGAACAAGAACTGTTTTGATTGCTCTCTTCATGGATTAAAGTATCGGTCTGTATCATATCGTATCGACCGATACGTATCGGTATCAGTCAATATCGCATCGATACTGACCAATACGTCTTTTTTTTTTAAAAAGAAAAGTATTGTATCGAGTGTATTGATATGTATCGACCGATATATGTCAATACGATACGGTCAATACGTATCGATACGTACTAATATTACCGTTTGTTTGGGTTTTTAAATGTATCGATATGTATTGGTCGATACATATTGATACGTATCGATACACATGCTTTTTCCACATTTTACACCAAACACAAACTAAATCTCAACTTTTTCTCCCTTCGGGTTGCGCCACAAAATATGTCAGGTCGGTTCAGATCCACATCACACTCGAATCCTTGGAATACAAGACATACTCAACACTTGGAGGGAAATGTAGGTTTTTTTCAAAAAACTTGATTTTTTACTTCAAATCTTGCATTTTAGTTCTGTTTTTTTTCCCTACGATTCAAGGAGAATAGGTGCAACTAACTATTAGATGCATGCTTTGTATACATTTGCAAAGACTTGAACTCAAATCCATCATTTATCACCCAAAACCAAAAATGGCTTCCTAAAGGGTCAGTACACAACATCATCCTAGTTGCCCTTATTCTTAAAGACCCTTACAGACATGAGTTTGATCCACCCCAGCATTCTTCATGGCAATAGAGTGACTCTGCATCTAAGAAATCTCATCTTTTATAACAATTTCAAAGTGTCGCACTTGTCTAATTATACGTTATTCACAAATCGTAGTGTATATGCATGATATATGACATATATTTCTTGTTTATATTGTTTTATGTGACCAAAAGTGTATTTCCATTTGTATTTTGATCATTTTCATGCGTTTCTGCCCCGATTGATATGTATCTCCGATACGATACGATACGATTACAATATGTCTCAAATTGCCCGGCCGATACGATCATGGTACCAAATTTCGCCAATATTTCGATGAATTTTGGAAATTTCGTTAAGGCCGAGACGAGATGTATAGCCGAAATGAAAAAGTAACAAAATTCGACGAAATTTCGTGACATTTCGGCATATTTCGGCCTATGACCGAAATATTGCCGAAATGTTACAAAAGGCCACTAAAAGGTCACGTGACCTGAGACTTAAAAATAGAATCTCGCAAGTCTTGGTCGATATCGACTGAGACCTGCGGAGACTCTCATTTGAGTCGTTTCTTCTTCTCTTTGGTTTTCTTCCACTCTCCAAGCATTGTTCTTCATCGTTTTCGACGGATTATCGCCGGAAATACGTCGGAGCCTCGTCCAAGCACATCCTCCAAGCATTTTTCATTATTTAAGGTAATTCTTTTTTCTCTAAAACTAATTTTTTTGAAAATAGTATGTTCAATACATGTTGGATGATGATGAAATATTTATATGTTAGACACCGGAGGCCGATCTACAACCTCACGATGTCGAAATTTTTTTTCCATATGTAATTTTTTTTTTAATTTTCTGGTTTTAAAAATTGATTTCCCTAGAACTAAAATAGGAAAAAATTAGGGGTAATATAACTTAGATGGGGATCAATTAAATATATGTTAGACACCAATGGCCGATCTACAGCTTCACAGTGCCGAAATTATTTTTTTGCCCATAAATAATTATTTTTATTTTTCAAAATTAAGAAAAATATTTAAAAAATAAAAAATAAAGAAATAAAAAAGGAAAAATATGAGTTTTAGGTTTGAAAAATCATGAAAAAATATGAAAGTAATTTCTACATATTTTGAAATGCATTAGATATATATTATGTTTAATAATTTTCGGTTTTGTTGTGTTAGGTCAACATTTATATTAAAATTATATATAAAAAATTATTTTTAATTATGAGAAAAATATTAAATAACTATACAATTGTTTTAGTATTCTAAAAGTCTCAATTGAAGTGCTTCTACATTAAGTTTTTAATTATTTGTTTTACTTACATTGCACTAAATAAGTATTATTATGTCGGATCGTAAAAGACAACGTGCGAAGGGCAAGCAAAAGGTAGGGGAAAGTAGTCAACAGAGGGAGAAGAGGGAGCAGAGAGAACAGACAGAACAGAGGCCAGCCAGCCAGCATAGGGGTGACATTGCATGGTTACATGGCACTCCAATTGATGGGGATAAGACAAAACCCCAATGTAACTATCGTCACATGCAGTTTTTGGGAGGTGGGTCCAGTAGACTTAAACACCATCTGACTGGAGGATCTAAAGATGTTGAAGGTTGCCATATGGCATCTGTGCAAGTAACTAGGGAGATTGGTGAGAGTTTGAGGGGAAAGAAGAAGAGGAAGGCTGACAAGCAAAGAATAAGAGAACAACTTGAGGATGCAGAGGAGTTTCATGGGAGGAGGAGGACAATACCATGATGATGATGACTCCTCTGATGATGATGATGATGAGCACATTGCAGTACCTAATGATATACAAACAACAGAGGAGGCTAGGGACTTTCGACGGACTTTTTCAAGGAGTAAAGATAGTTTTCAAGATGATCAGCAGAGACAAAGAGTAGGTGGTAGTGGAGGAGCTGGCACATCTGGAGGTTCTAGATCTTTCAATCTTTTTAAAAGATCACAAAGTGTGAAGGCAGCCCCAACACCTTTATCAATACCAGTACCACCATCAACATCAGATCCTAAACTACATAGGAAGAAAGGAAGCAGTCAACCAAGAATCAAAGGAGCATAGAAGGGGATGAAGGGGTTAGTTAGAGAGTCATTAGCTAAGTGGATGCTATATCATACCATCCTAGCAAACACTGCACAAGGCCCCCATTATGATACCATGATTGATACAATTACAGAGACTGGCCCAGGGTTCAAGGGCCCCACCCTATATGAGGTAATGAATGTTTATTTACCTCAACAAAAGTCTGAGATTGAAGAGTACATTGGGAGATGAGTATCTGGGAGACATATGGGGCGACTGTAATGGCAGATGGATGGACTGGGCCTATAAGAAAGTCCATCATCAATTTTATGGTTTATTGTGATGGGAGGACAATTTTCCTCAAATCTGTAGATGCATCTAAAGAGATAAAGGATGCAAAATACATTTACAGATTGTTAAAGGAAGTGGTTGAAAAAGATGTGGGAATTGAGAACGTTGTCTAGATTATAACGGACAATGGAAGCAACTTCAAGCTGGCCGGTGAGAAGATGATGAACAACAATAAATACCGGCTCTTCTGGACTCCTTGTACACCCCATTGCATTGATCTAATGCTAAAGGATATGGGAAAGTTAATGTTGGTGAAGACTGTGGTTGAAAGTGCAAGACAAGTCACCAACTTTGTATACAACCACTCCTTTGCACTCAACATATTAAGGGAAAAATGTGGGGGTGACTTGGTGAGGCCAGGCATCAAGATTTGCCACCAACTACATTGCCCTAAAAAGCATTGAGACAAAGAAGGCCGGGCTGAGAAGTATGTTTGCTTCTGAGGAGTGGTTTGGATGGAAGGGTTCTAATACTGCAAGTGGGAGGGAAGCACAAGCAACCATGTCATTTGAGGACTTCTGGACAAAACTAAGCAAAGTGGTGAAAGTTTTGGAGCCAGTAGTTAAAGTTTTACATATAACTGCCCCCGCTCTCAAAGGCCCTACCATGCCAGTCTTATATGTTGCAATGGACTTGATGAAAGATAGTGTCTACAGTGTGGCTCCTCGTAGTAGCAAGCACTTCTTGGATATCATCAATGCTCGCTGGAAGAATCAACTTATGCATCCACTGCACAAGGCTGGTGAGTAAATTTGTTTATGTAACTAATTCATAGTATTACTATTTACTAATTACATATGCATTTAACAATATCTTATTTCTATATGTCAAATTTCAGCATACTACTTGAACCCCAAATATCAATATAATAATAGGCTTAGGTTGGAAACTCAACTTATTGATGCTGTGAAATAAGTAGTGAAGAAGTTGGAGCCAGATGGTTAACTACAAGCTATTTGCAACACTAAGGTGAGTCTTAGAATTCATTTGGAATATAATTAGTAAGTAGTAATTACTAATTAGTAATAACTAATTACTAATTTTCCACATGGGTGTAGATGAAGATGCTTAGGGATGCATTAGGAAGTTTTGGAACCGATGTTGCAATACAAGGCAGAGCACACGGTGATGCTGGTACTCAATTCAATATCTACTTCTTTTAAGTTTTAAATTACATATGTATTGAAAATTGAAACTTGAAACAACATTTGACACACGTCTTGTTTTGTTGTAAACTTGTAATGCAACTGAATGGTAGGTGTTGTATGGGGAATCGGCTAAGAATTTAAGGAGAATAGCAATCAACATCCTTGCCCAAACATGTTCCGCATCTGGCTGTGAGAGGAACTGGAGTACCTTTGCGCTCATCCACTCCAAGAGGCGCAACAAATTGGGGTCCGAACGTCTATCTGACATGGTGTATGTGTACTACAACTTGAGGCTGAAACTGCAACACATACGCATGGGACATGAGGGACAAAGGGGCACTATAGACCTCGCCGACATCTTTCAAGTTGACTTAGACGATGAGGACCCTATTGTGGATTGTGTGAGGGATAGAGGTGAGCCGGTGTTGGATCAGGAGGGAGGTAGGCCCGACCCCATTATAGCTTCCGAGATTGGTGCTGATGTGGATGATTATATGGCTGACGAGGGTAAGAGACATGCACGGGAAGCATCACCCATACCATTCCAATCCACTGGTGGCAATGTCGCTGATGATGATGACTGGTCTAGGTCCTCAGGTAATGATAATGGTGGTGATGGTGGTGGTGATGAAGAATTTGATGGAATGCGAGAGCATTATATGGTAGGCGAGGATACAATGCTTGTAGACCCAGTCCGATTCATTGGAGAGACAATTTGATCATGCCACACAGGATACGGACCACGGTGCACGTGACCCCGCACCCGCACCCGCACCCGCACCCTCACAAGCTCCCATACAACCATACAGCAGGAAGCGCAGGAGTCGATAAACACAGTTACAAGCTGATTATATGAACATTGATGACTTATCTAGCTCTGTTGGCGGTTTGAGTATGGGTGATAGGGAGAGAGAATCGACTGGGCATTGGCGTGCCCCATCTTTTGACGCACATACCACTCCATTGTCATCGGATTATAGTCACAACCTCACGGTGGATATGGATATGGGCAGTTTAGTGGGGTAGGGGACTATGACTCCCAGTCCCAGTCCCAAGGACATATTGGATCATCTTTTGTGGATGACATCTTTGCATACCCTAGCTACCGACCTCACCAGCCATACATGTAGCCAGTACTAACGCCGCTTCCGCCGACATCCTATCATACTGGATCATCTTCTTCCCAGGCTGGACCGATTGGTAATCCTAACCCATATCCTAGGATAGGTTACCTACAGTATGTTGATGACTCCATTTACATGACAGTTGTGGATGACTAAACTCGTTTCTTCTCCAAAACTATACCGTGGTCCACATATGTCCTTCAAACAGAGAGCAATGGACGTCGACTCCAGCGGGCCATGAGTGGGGTTGATCCAGGAAGGCACAGCAACTATTATTAGCACTTGTGACTTGTGAGTCTTGTGAGTCTTACACTCTTGTAAGTTGTAAGTTGTGATTTGTGAACTTGTGAGTTATGACTTTGTGTATTGCCTATTATTAAAGTATTGAGTCATTGACTATTATGGAGTTTATGAGAATATGATTTATGAATTATGTTTTATGAGTTTTAATTACTTTGTTTAAATTTCTTTCATGTCTTTGACTGCCTAATCAATGTGTATTTAACTATTTATACATTAGGGTCAACGACTGTATACTGTCAATCAAGGGTGCAAGCCCAAAACACCACTTTGAGTTCAATTTTTTGCAATATGAAGGTTTAAATGTGTTTATTTAGGTTAAATAAGGGTGTCCATGCAGTATCAGGCCTAGATATGGCCAAAAACCCACTGAGATGGACTCCCGAAATATTGCAGAAAAAATGCAATATTTTGGCAAAATTTCGACATATTTCAGATATTTTGGATATCTCGGTAGGCCTGAGATACCGATATATTGCGAAATTTTATACCTTGGATATGATACCTGATACTGATACTTTATACCTTGTCCCTCTTACAATGCTGGCATGTATTTACGGGGAGCTCTCATGTGATATTTATGGTTTGAACATTTTGCCTGTGCTTCTCTTGTTTATTTATTTCTGGCATAAGTTCACTAACTCAGGGGGAGTTATTCTATATCCTTTGCTCTCTTTTTGCTGTTGACAAAAGGGGGAGAAGTATAGGATGATCTTTAATCATTTGGTTTCTAATGGTTCATTGTTCTAATTCTCATTTGGTAATTCATTTTTTTAGTAAAATCATATGTTTGCCATCATCAAAAAGGGGGAGATTGTAGGAAAATACTCTTCTCTCATCCTTTTCATATATATGTTTTGATGATAACAAACACATGAAGAATACTAATGCTTTGCCAAGTCACTAAAGCAAGAAGAGCTCACGAAAAGACTTGAAGAAATAGAAGAATCATGCAAGGAACGTGAAGGATCATAGAAGGACAATTGAAGGACTCGAAGGAATGAGTGTTGAAGATTACCTCTTGAAGAACCCAATACCAGCACTCTCAAAGCAAAGAACACTTGAAGATCTCTTGAAGATGTTCATGTGCACTTAGGAACACATAATGCATATTGTACTTGCATCTGCATACTATAAAGTCATATACATCTTCTAGAGACCTTAGGAGGCTTTTATAATCCCTCACTTGACCTTAGAATAGGTTGGAAAGACTTCGGAACGAAGTCCCAAAAGTCAGACAGTCAAAACAAGGCAGAGGAGTCTGCCGGTCGATCCACCGGTCGACCGGTACAATAGACCATTTTCGACCGGTGGAGGTAGAAGCTTGCAGGTTCGAACAGAAAGGCTAGGCCGGTCGACCAGACATTGACCGGCAGGTTCTATGCAGGCCATAATAGCTAGTTTTTTCCCAACAGTCATTCTCTGGTCAACCGGTTGGACAAAAATTTAGCCGTTGGAGCTAAAAAGAACATGTTTTTTAGAGCATTAAATGAGCTCTATAAATAGTGACAGTGTCAGACCTTTTCACTATCCACTATAGTCCACAAATTAGCTTTATTAAGAAGTGAAAAAAGTGATATTCAAAGTCTCCATCATTGTTGAAGTCATGAAGTTTCTTCCAAGATCATTCAAGGCTGACTTCAATGTTCAAGACCTTCACATTATTGAAGACTATATCCTTGAGAGAAGCTCTAAAGAAGGTCAACCATATTGCACTCATTTGCATATCATTCTTCACTTGCAAGGAGTACCTGTCACACTCCTTGCCTAGGTGATCCTTATCTTTCTTTATTATAATTGTTTTTGTTCTTGCTATTGAGTTGGGTTAACTTAGATGAGCAAGGTAGTTTTGCACTAGCCTAGACTGTACTTAGGATTGTGCAAAGGATTCTCTTATCCTCAAAAGATTTAGGATCCTCTTATCCTGGTAAAAAGAGTTGTAAAGGTTTTCCCCACCTATTATATTGAAAGGGAAAACTAGTGGAATTCTCTCAAAGTTGAGAGGAGTGGATGTAGACTCTTGGAGTCGAACCACTACAAAATCTTGTGTCTCTCTCTTTTGTGCACATTTTACATTTATATTGCTTTACTTCGATTAATTCAAGCATAATCGAAAGACTTTTAAAAAGGAACGTACTCCACTAGTGAATAGTGATAACCTATTAACACCCCCCCTCTAGGTTATCCCACAAGCTGCATTTATCCTAGAAGATTATTTTCCGCTCTTCCCATATTGCAACAAAATGAAAGTTTGAAGAATATAAGATTTCTTCAGTTCCTGCTGAAAGCAAGAGAATGAGTCTGCAGTTTTGCAGTTAAAAACTTTAAAATAATCAAAAACATGTGAAGACCAAAATCTATAATGAAAAATAAATTAAATGTTGAAATTTACAACAGAAACCTCTAAGTCAAAGAACATTATATAAGCAAATTCATACAATTTTACCAAATTCAATGAGAAAAATTAGATCTTTCTCCACTTCAGCCTGAAACACTTAAATGTAAATGACTACATGAAACTAATGGATCATTGATCATAAGCATAATATTTTTATTCTGAAGCCTGATAGTGATGAATCAGGTCATACAAGGAGCTAGTTTTGAGCATCAACATAGTTTCTAACCATTAGAGCACAGAATGGGAACTCAGCCAAGTCACACAGTTGGACAGACATTATTGAATTATTTCAGATGAATATTTGTGCACCGATTTTCTACCATAAAATGTTCATACTAGATTAATATAGATCCCCAGCACTCCCTTCAGGCATTTGCACCTAACATACATGGAGAAGTACAGATAAGAATTACAAAAACAGATGCCTCAACTAGTCAACCCTCACTTCCATGGCATGAAAGAAAATAGAGTAACGTCTCTTGTAAATACACAACAGCAAACAAGTACAATTCAGTAGCCGGAAAGAGGAGCCTTCATATATATAAACATCACAAGTATCCTAACAGAAATTTGTACTCTCATGTTGCAAGTATGAAGTTGTGAACCATGAAGAGTATTCTATAGGCACATTACATGATATTTACCTGAACATGCATAAGGAAAAATTGCCTCATCTGCTCCTTTCGACAACAGGATAATCTTCCCGTTCTGGAAATCTTTTACCACCAGTGACATTCTTTTCCGATCAGAAGTGAACTCCAGAGTATCTAGTACTTCATATTGAATGACCACGCCATTTAAATTGATTTCTGCAGATCATTAAAGTAGAAGAAACATGCTTATCATCTCCAATGTCACAGAGTTGCTACAATTATAATACAAGTATGCAAAAAGAAGAAATGGTACCAGGAGATGCCTCGTACCAAGAATATTCCCACTCTTATTGACAAGAGCCATATGCAAATGCGCAGCAGCATGAACAAGAGCATCCTCATCCTGGGATTGCGCCTTATAGGTGATTGCTCCACTTTTGCTACAGAGATTACGTGGATAAGTAATAAAGATATGGAAAGGGAACGAACCAACTGCCAATACATTGGTGGTGACATACTGAGACCTTGAGCTAGAGAATCCCATTTCAGCTTATTTCCAAAACTTGGAAGTTCATAAAGAAAAAAGAGGGGGGTGGGGGTGAGGTGGCAAGATATCAAAATCACCTTTTTATAGGTATTACTGTATTGCATATCGCCATAACCATGAGGAATCGGATAACATCAGGAGAGTTACTAGCAACAGCATTGAGCAGCACTGGGTCTGCAGATTAAGAAAATAAAATTATAAATCAGATGCAATAAATCTTTTTGAACAACTATGGATATTCCTTAAGAATCAGAAGAAGGTAACTCTATTGTGGATATCAAAAAACAGAAGCATGAACGGGAAAAGAGCTTAAATATGTAAAATATATGCAATCTCACAGCTAACAAATAGAGAAACTTCTCTTGCAGGGAATAGCGAGAGAAATTTTAGTATCATGCATGCCAACAAGGTATAACTGCCAATATAACAAGTATGCGAAGTTGAAGGGACATATTTGACATCAGGAAAGGAAAAGAAAAACTGTTTTATAACATTTGTAAAAACCTGATTTTTACTAATTTATTAAGCCCAAAATTGCTACAAGATAATACTTTTAAAGCAGGTCCAGACATTGGAATGTTCTAGTCTGGTATTCGGCAGGACGGTCTGAACATCCAGCCCAATCATCCCAATGATCTGATGGGTTCAAACATGAGATGTCATAACTTTAGATATATGAAGTATAAAGTTTGTCCTTAATCTCGTATAGCACAAGGGGCACAGTTGTGCTGATGAAGGCTTTGCCTTGACATTGAATCTCCCTCCACACTATACTATCATATAAAACTTTTGTATGAAACATGTTTATAACCATCCCCATGGCACGGTAGTCTGTCAAGTGTCAACAATTAATTGGTTTACAAAGGACCTCTGTTCTGAGGGTGATACATGTTTATAACTGGTAGACAACAGTCTGACAACCCAATCCAATGCCCCATGAAAAGATGGACCAAAATGGGGCATGGAAAATTTGGGTAGACTGCCCCATCCTTCTCTTCTTTTTTTTTCGAGTGAATAAATAATTCTTTTTTTTTTCTGATAGATAGGCCCCAAGGATATTTGAACTCATTACCTCTTAATGGTGAATAAATAATTCATTACCAAAAGGAGAGAAGAAAGAGGGAGCCCCAGAAAAGAGGGAAAAAGAACAAA
The DNA here is from genome assembly GCF_018873765.1 of Telopea speciosissima. Lineage (NCBI taxonomy): Eukaryota > Viridiplantae > Streptophyta > Magnoliopsida > Proteales > Proteaceae > Telopea > Telopea speciosissima. The sequence continues at coordinate 16,032,083 of NC_057924.1, forward strand.
CTTTACAAGGGAGACAAACTGAAGAAAAATCAAGCCCAACCCTCAGATAGAGGGGCCTGAAGCAAGGTGATGCAGGAGCTGTTCCATGGGCCGGGCCGAACCCGTTTTGAGAACCCATATGAAGACGAACCGGATCCAATTAAGTTTTGGGTTTAGTAGGATATTTTTGTTTTATTAGTTGGGTTTATCTGAAACTGGGTCGATTGAGTTTGAGTCCTTAATAATTTTCTTTCATTTCTATTGATAGAGTTTTAGATGGGATTTTATTTCAGTTATCAATCTTAGTTAGGAGTCTTTATTTATTTAAATACAAGGTTGTAACCAGCAGTGTCAGATTGGATGAATTGATTGGATTAAATTGTTTATGATGCCGGTTTGTACATAGCAATAGTCGTGTGACCTTCTTCTCCCCTCCCCTGATATCACATCTCTCTCTCATCTTCACTTCCAGCAACCATTCTCTATTCTTCTTCTTCCCCTTCTCTTCTTTATTTCTGTTTTATTTAACCAATGCTGCTACTCTGTTTCTGGGCAACACTTTCAGCCCTATATTGCTGGTTCGATCTGCTTGGAGCATCACTTTTTCGATTTTAGAATTTGAAAGTTACATCCCTACCTTTAGGAGATCCTACCCTGCTGCTTCAGTCCCAAAGGGTTTCTCTGTGGAGAGTTTCATACCCGTAACCAAACCCAAGACAGAAACTACTGCCTGGGATTACTTATTGAGCTTGGGTTGTCTTTTTTCCTCTGATTGAACCATTGAAGGTTAGCATTCAGAAGGGATCATCATTACCGACATCTCCCTTCAGTTTCTGGTCCATCGAAGCCTGCCCGAGAGAACTCTTCCGCCATTACTCCTCTTTCCCTTTCCGCTGTTCTGTTTCCAGAGGTAGGACTGTAGGAGACGACCTCTCCAACCCCCCTTCCTTCGATTCTTCTTTCTTTTACTTTATTTGCTCCTGTTGGAATATGTATTCCAGAATACCATGGGGGTATTCTGGTCCTTTTGGGGTTAGTTTATTTATTATGTTATTAGGTACAGTCGGCTATGTGGGTTTTAGTCCCACATCGCCTAGTTTAGTCTCTTTGTAATTTCCAATAGAGGGGCTTACCTATCAATTAATTAATTCAAGTATTTACAACTTCCATCGTCTCTTCTCTCTTTTCTTCTCTCTAAAGTTACTGGTTACAGGTCCTAGGTTTGCTACATGGTATCAGAGCTGTTGTAACCAGTGATTGATTCTCTTCTGGTTTGCAGTTTTGAGAGTCGTTTCAAAGTTCTCCAATTTTATGGAGAAACCCTAGTTCATAGAAAACAAAAAAAAAGAACTAGGGTTTCCTGCCCATTTAATCTTTATCGATTTTTTAAAAATCTTCCACCGACGTTTGTTGGTCTTTACGGGTTCACGCTGAAGATTTATTTAGTGGATATTTCCATAGTTGTCATGGCGTCGCCATGGCGCCGCCATGGCGTCCTGGCGTTGGGAGAGGGGGCATATCGAGCTACGCCATGGTGGATGTCAATATATCGTTCGATATGGCTTCCATGGCGACGCCATGGCGTCGCCATGGACGCCATACCACGATATGTTGGCATATCGGTCGATATTTGTACATATAAAAGTTAGATTAAAATTTTTTTTTAAACCATTTAATAGCTTAGATGCTTTGCTCCAAATCACATACACTAAAGAAAGACTATTGCTATCAAGCTTGACAACAAGTTAGCCTATCATTTGATTTTTACTATTGCTTTCAATTATTTGATAGGTTAATCTATATTTTCAATTTTTCATACTTTCATATACACTAATGGATATTAGTTACACTTTCATGAATTAAACCATAGTGGCATAGTATATTAGTAGTAGTGTAGTACACTTTCATGTTGATTTTTGATGTTATAGGACATATATTATAGCATACTAAATGACATTAAAAATACAGAAAATAAAAAATTAAACATGGTCGACATGCTCGCCATGGCAACGCCATGGCGGGCGACATGTCGATATATCGACGTGACACCCTTCCACCGACTTGGATCGCCGTGACGCCGTGACAACTATGGATATTTCTGGAATCCTTTCTGGTATCGCTACTGCTATCGTTTCTGGTTTTCTAGAGTCGATTGGATTCCTGGTATGATGGCTGGATCTGGAGGTGTTTACAAATAGGATTTCGGCCTGGTTATCCCCTTGGTTTTCGCCGGATTTCCCTCCAGTTTTTTGAAAGTGGGTTGGTATAAACCCTCTTCTCTCATGCTATTTTTCTGCCATTGATCGAGTTTGGGGCAGAAGACAACACTGCAGGTGGTGTGGAATTATTTTTCTCCTTATGCGATTCAGCAGATTTGTGATATTATTGCCCTGGTTTGCTGCTGTGCAATCGAACTCTGGTTTCCTGCTGTGCAATTTCCGTCTGGTTGAAGAATCCTGCTGTTGATTTCTGATATTTGTGGAATCAAATTCTGCTTTGATTGCTGCTGTCGATTTGTTTCTGTTTCCCTGTTTTCGATTGCTAGTCTGCGAAGGAAGAAGATCCATCGCTGGTTTTGTGAGGAATCTGCTTCTCTTTTCTCGCAAAGGGGGTGCTGATTGCGTGAAGAGAAGATCCGATACTTCAGAATGGGTTTCCTTTTATGAGTTGGTATCGATTTGAACTACCAGAGCCTTCTGAAGTGATATTGGTATGATCGATTCCCAGGTTTTGCCTCTGGTTCAAGCTGAAGGTGGGAGACCACTGCAATTCTTCGATTTTCAGGTTTTTTATTATGAATGGATTTCTTTTTGAGTTGGTTTTCCTGCCATTTGTTTGCTTTGCTGGTTCCGTGACTGTCAAGGAGAAGAAGACAGTCACGTTACCTTCTTGTCTCCTTATGTCCATATCCTTTTAAAGTTAGTTTTCCTCTTTAGCCCCTCACTTCTTAACTTAATCTCCTTATGTCCATATTTTACCATGCCTTCCAAGTATGTCCCCCATCTATAAATATTAACTCCCTCTATGTCCTTTGCTTTTATATATCACATGATCCATTACTTTTTTATTTACCAAGGGCCCCTTGCAAAATTCTGGTTATTTACGGAACTGCCATTACTTTTTAATACATTCCCCTATTTGACTACCCAATTGACCCTTGAAAATTCTGGTTTACTACCAGTTTGCCCTTTGGTTTGGATTGCATTTAAAAGTGGATTTCCACCAAATTACAGCCATGCCATCCTTTTTTCCAACACCATTCCCTTTCAATAATTCTAATTCCCTTCATATCCCATACCTTTGGTATTTACCCATAACACCTTTGGAAACTTCAAGTAAATTACAATTTTGCCATTTCTTCCTTTTTACTTACCCATAGCACCTTTGGAGAATTTTGGAAGTTTATACTTTTGCACTATCTCTTACATCATCTCCGTTATTTGTCCACGTGTACTACTACACGTGAGGAGATTATGTACAATACACTCGAGACATTGCAAAACGTAGAACTTGCGGGAACATTGGTGCAAAACATAGATGATCAGTTTTCTCCACCATTGCCATTGGGTATCCTTCGTTATTGGGTTAAGTTTGCCGTAGAGGGGAGATTGAAGTATTGAAGAGTATTGAAGATATTTGGTTGTTGCCTATTTGAGGACTTTCGGTTGGTTGATCTTGCTGATTCAGTTTGTTTTTTTGCTCTTTGCTCTAGTTATTTAACTTCAAGATTTTATGTCACTATGACAACGAGATTCATCTTGGATAGCTATTGAAGATCGTTGAAAGCTGCCTTTTTGGAAGACATTCCAGTCCGGTTTCTTGATCATGTCTGTCCAGGTTTTGAAGATCTATTATTGATCTTGAAGGTTTATTTGGGAGCTACATTCATCTGTCAAAGCTGGATTCGCTACAACTTAGTTTTTCCCATTTTGTTCAAGTTGGGCATTAGTACCTTGTATGCGCCAACTCGAGGGGAGTGTTAGCATTATTAGGAGTTCTTTTTTTCTTTAGTTCATTGGATCTTCTTTCTTTACTTATTTGTATAATCCAGCTTGAGGGGAGTGTTGGAATATGTAATCCGAATACCGTGGGGTATTACGGTCCTTTGGGGTTAGTTTATTTATTATGTTATTAGTACGATCGGCTATGTGGGTTTTAGTCCCACATCGCCTAGTTTAATCTCTTTGTAATTTCCCTCTATTATAAATAGAGGGGCTTACCTATCAATTAATTAATTCAAGTATTTACAACTTCCATCGTCTATTCTCTCTTTTCTTCTCTCTAAAGTTACTGGTTACAGGTCCTAGGTTTTCTACAGCTCCATTTTCCAATTTTACTCTCCCATATTGTCATTAACCCCTTCTATCCTTTAATTTGTTTTGCTGGATGCCCCTACACAATAAATGATAATTCCTTTTATGTCCTTTCTTCTTGGCCTTCCTAATTAAGCCTCTGAAATTCTGGTTATTACACCTTTTCCATTTTGTTCAATTGTTGAGCCGTGTGATAATCGGGTGGGTCCACAAGCAACCCAATAAGGGTTACTCCAACCGGATTTGCATTACAAGGAGAGGAGAACCCAGGAGACAACAATGAGCTTGCTCCTTGGGGTGTCAACACTAGTACAGGAGGCTATAGAGACCTTACTACGAACATCAAAGTCTATAGAGTCCCAAATCTGCTGGAGGGATCTAGAGCTTTGGGTCCATTTTCTGGGATTGTGCTTGATGCAGTATCACTTGACTGGTTGGACCAGCATGATAGGCTTTGGAGACCCAAACCCAGACAGAACTAGTCCAACCCAAGATTTTGGTCCTACATGGGTTGGAAGTAGTTTATTTATTTATTAGTTTATCTATTTAAATCTTTTGTTTAACAAATATAAAACTATTTACTTAAATGATATTTGGCATAAATAAGTGTTTGCCCTGGTTTCCAGACAATGTCCAAGAACAATATACACTATCAAACTTGGGTAAAAAACCACAAGTACCATTTGAGTGTTTTTGTGAAAATAGTTCATGCATTGTGTTTAGAATGTCAGAAATAAGCTGTATACAAAAAAATCAGATAAAAAAAACATTTTTGGGCCTCGAAACCATCAACTCAAGCTGGCAGGAAAAAATCACAGGTTTGACCAGGTTTCTAAAAAAATATTTTCATTCATACCGATTTTGACAGCATTCAGGCATACTAAATTAGGACCGGAACACAAGTCCTTCAATATAAATCAGATTTAAGTAATCTTGGAATTGTTGGAAAGCTTTCCAGCAAATCCAAGATTGCTTAAATCTGATTTATATTGTAGGACTTATGTTCTGGTCAAACTTAATTTGGTGTGCGTGAATGCTGTTTAAAATCGCTCTGAATGAAAATATTTTTTTAGACATCAAAACAAAATAATATTTTACCGCACTTTTGGTTTTTAGCAATGTTTTACCATATTAAGATTTATGAAATTTTTAGATTTGAGAAAAACCTCAACATTAGAAAGTTGAAAATTTCACCTACTACCGAAAATCCAATTTTTGTTCTTCAACTGGGGGTTGACTTTTTATCCTTTTGGAATTTGATTTTTTAACCATTTTATTGGATTCAAATAGAGGGTATTTGCTTATTTATGAAGTAATACTTAAATGATATTAGGCATAAATAAGTGTCTAGCCTGGTGTCTGACATAAATAAGTGCTTGTCTTGGTTTCCCCAAGTTTCGATGGGGATAAGTGACACTTATACAGGTATTCAGGTCGAAACATATCGAAATAGGTCGAAACCAACCGAAACCATGAACTTTTAAAACTCCCTGCTTAATTCGTCTTGGTTTCTTGTGAAACCGAGATCTCTTTCCATGTTTTGTACTGTTTTAGCAAGACGGTACAAAAGTACCGAAAACTCGTCAAAATTTCAGCCGAGTTTTTCAAAACAATGTAGATTTGAGATCTCGTAAGAGATCTTGTCTTGACCAGGTCGAGATTCTTGAGTTTTCCGAGATCTCGGCGAGTGATTTTGACACAAGCAAATCCATCATATCCTAATGAGGTTAGAAAATTAAAATAGGCTAAATTTTCTCTCTCCTGCTTTGTTTTCCTTTTATTTTTCTTGTAAGAAAATTAGAACAGGCCTAAATTTTCTCTCCTGCTTTGTTTTTTCTTTTATTTCTGTTAACTATGGTACCGAGGGGTACAATTTCAGTTAAATTAGGTTTAATCGATAGGGGGAGATTTTCCCTCTATTCGAGTGTTAGCGGTTTGGTTTCCTAGTAGGTCTAGGATTAGTAAGTTGTTTATTTTAATTCTGTTTCTATTGTTTCTGATTTCTTCTATTAGAAGGAGTCTTATCTTTGTGTACTTTCAAAACTATAAATAAAGTGTTGGGGGCAACTGCTAGGATCGATTATTCTTCTCTAGCCAGTTCCCCTTTCATCCATTCTCTCCTCTTCTAGTTACTGGTTTTATTGTTCAAACACTGTCACAATTTCTATTACACCTTTGAGGCATGATGGCACAATTTCTACAACAGTGACCATCTTAATCTTATAAAGCTGTACATCTTACTACAATAATATTTTATACAACTGATTCTAGTTTCCACAACCTTAAACATGAAAAATTCAAAAGAGTTGTACACACACAGTATTCAAGTACAATAAGAAGTAAAGGAGCAACAGGAGAGATCAATAACCAATTCCATTAGTTCAACATATAAAGACAAAACGCTACCAAAAAAAGAACATATAAAGACAAACCTTTCAAGGCGTCGCCACTTTCATTTCCATAGAAGATACCATTAATACAACATCTTCTAAAGATCATTTTATTCTCAGTAAGGGTCCCAGTTTTATCAGTTAAAATGTACTCAACTTGTCCCAGATCCTCACTTATTGCTGTGCTGCAAAGAACAACAAACACATCATACCACAAGAAACACAACAGAACATGATGTTGATTTATCCTAAAATTCATGGTTGGGATTTGAATTTCTTACTTTGTTGCATGGGATGGAGTGCTAGTTTCGTGGTCATACATTGCCTGGTCCCAATCAATAAACTTCGCATACAAACTCTTGACAAGGTCTAGAGACACCTGCCACCAATAGTTATTATAATCTATAAAAACCGAGAAGAAAACTACTTCTATTAATCCAAAAAATGGTTACAAGACTATGTAGATGGAAATGAAGGTTTCTCAATTGTTAGCGACAGTTAACTGGGTGACTGTAAAATACCAATAGAAATGCACTTCCTATGCATGCTATCCACTCATCAATGGTTGCCTATCTCAGTTGTATCTGTATAGTCCACAAGGTGGAAGCCAACATTCAACTTATAAAATTCATAACTCGAGGAACCTTTATATGCTGTGTCCAACAGGTAGGGAAATTGTAAGTATATATACTATAGTTCATAGATGGTGCTGTAAGAAACTGTCTGGTAGTAAGCCTGTTAGAAGCATGGTACTAAATCTCGTTTCGTTTCGGTGTTTCGGTCTGACCGAAATTTCCGAGATACCGAAATTTCGTCGAAATATGGTATTTTTCTGTGGGTGTAAAATGCCAAAATGACCGAGATTTCCGAAATTTCCGAAATATTGCACGTGACACTTTTAGTGATTTTTTCAATATCTCGCGATATATCGTGAGTCCACAATATTTCGTCGATATCTCACAAGATATCGTCGAAATATGGTATTTTTCCATTTCGGATTGGTATCGTATCTTGGACGGCTCGAGATATACAAAATTTGGCGAAATTTCATGATTTTGAACTATGGTTAGAAGTGCGTCTTCAAATCATTGCACAAGGGATGGTCTAAAGCAAGGCAAAGAGGTGTTAATCAAGCTTTAAAAGTCAGCAATAAGTTTGGCTTCACTTTCCGGGTTATGAAAATTATGCAAGAAGGGTCCTCACATGGATTGAGCTGAACGATAGGTAAGGGGACTTAAGTCCTACTGACAGTTGTACCAGTGAAGGTAGAATGGGTCTCTTCTTGCATTGATTTCAATATTCCATCCAAAGATTGGGCAAGGGATGAAGTCCACAAATCAGTTTGGAGATCCTGAGTGATGTTATAACTACTTCTTTCCCTTTTGATGTTAGTTTCGGAAGCTTAGGTTTCCTATCAGGTGGGAATTGCAGCTTTGGGGGGTTGGAGTATAGGGGCAGGTTTTACTTGCTTGCTGGAGATAAAAGGGTTTTATGTTGATTGTCTGGTTGTGCATGGCAGTAGGTGGGAAGTTTTGGCCGTTGGGCTAGTTTCTAGGTATTATTTTGTTCCCAACTTGAAAATTACTATTGAAATGGTCCCACGTACTTTTTCCATCACTTCACTTTATGCCTTATTTTTGTCGCAGTGGAGAGTTTCAAAATTTCCTGTTCTTGACGCAGAGAAGGGCCTGAATAACTATTTCTGCAGGAAGAAAAGGCCTGCAGCCACAGCTTAACTCGGCTAGCAGTCCAGCCCATGTGTGGGCTTATTTCAGGCCCATCTGGGGCTTAGTTATATAATTAATTATTTGCTGATTTGCTTTCCTAGTAAATAGGATTTATTTCAGTTATATTTGTAGTTAACCGCAGAGTTATGTCATAGTTTAAGTAGGAATCATGTTTCCTATTCCAAATAGGGGTTGCTAACTTTGTTCTATTTAAGCATTGTAAGAGCCAAGGCTCAGGCTCAAAATTTATGCAATTGAAGAATTGTTTGCTGTGCAACATAGCTGAGGGAATCAAGGGTGAGAAGCCATAACAGACAGAAGGATTCTGATTTGGATTGAAGGGTCGGAAACCTGGGATTTTCTTTGCTGTTCATACTCTGTTTTTCCTGAGCAAAATAGGTATGTTATCCTTATTAATCTAGTGGTGTTGATTGGTGCTAATTCATTGGAAAAATACTGCTGATTTGTTCATCATTCAATTAGAAATCATTGTTGCTGGAATCTACCGTTGGACTATCGTTGATCCTAATGTAGAGTGGTTCTTAGTTGAAGTAGTACTACATTAGTTCTACTTGATTTTGGTGTCATTAATAGGGTTTCTCAGCTAGCCATCTAATGGACCAAAGATCTCACAGATCCACTATGATTTGGAAGAACTCTGCCAAAAGTATTGGTAATCTGTGATACAAGTTTACCTATTTTGGAGTTTGAGCTAGATCCTACGTTTTTACAAATGTCTCCAATTGTACAGACAAAGTAATGAATAATTTTCTGCTACTATGCTGCAATCACAGCTCCAGGTTTCAGTTTTGAGCTGAAATATTTCGCAAAACTGTGAAATTTTGGTCCAGGTTTCGGTGGTTGGTTTCAAGTGAGGGTTTTGAGGCCCAAATTAAGTCTTGAAACCTCCTCTAGAAACCCCTATTTTAAGTCCTCTAAACATAGTGGAACTTATAAATTTAAAAAAAAAAAAAACGAAATGGTAGTTTGACTTCGGAGTTCGGACCCTAGATTGGTAGCATATGTTGTTGTATACTGTAGAGATAATTGAATTAGGGTAAGACTCTGTAGATCCTTAGATCACACAGGCCTTGTATTTATATTAAGTAGAATGATAAGGATCCAAGTACAAATAGGAATCAACCTCAGTCCTAATCATATTGGGGATTCCTAGTACAACTAGGAATACCAAACTAGGATTCGGTTGAGGGAGATAAACAATAAAAAAGGAGAAAAATAAAAGGGAATAAAGAGGAAACATCCTAATCTAACTAGGGGTACTTCCCCAATCGGTTAGGAAGCAGTACCCCAATCGGATAGGGGATAAGTAACCTATTTCAACACTCCCCCTCAAGTTGGAGCATATATATCATGCATGTCCAACTTGACTAATATAGAATGAAACAGCCTGCTACTCAGTGCCTTAGTGAACACATCAGCTAGTTGATCAGTAGACTTCACAAAGGGAACACAAATGAGGCCAGCTTCAAGCTTCTACTCGATGAAATGTCGGTCAACCTCCACGTGTTTAGTACGATCATGCTGGACAGGGTTATGAGCAATGCTAATGACTGCTTTATTGTCACAATAAAGCATCATAGGAAGATGGACAGCAACACCAATATCCTGCAATAATCCTCTAAGCCACAGAAGTTCACAAATGCCTTGTGCCATCGCACGGAACTCGGATTCAGCACTAGACCTTGCCACAACATTCTGCTTTTTGCTACGCCATGTGACAAGGTTCCCACCCACAAAGGAACAGTAGCCAGAGATAGATTTCCTGTCAGGGGAACCAGCCCAATCGGCATCAGTATAGGCTTCAATCTTCAAGTGACCATTGGAAGATAGAAGAATTCCCTTTCCTGGAGCCGACTTCAAATACCTCAAAATACGACGGACCGCATCCAGATGAGAGGAATAGGGATCATGCATGAACTGACTCACCAAACTTACAGCAACTGCAATGTCAGGACGTGTGTGAGAAAGGTAGATTAGTTTGCCCACTAACCGCTGATAAGCACCCTTGTCAACAGGTTCACCCTCTTTCTCCCTAAGTTTTGTAGTAGCTTCCATAGGAGTATCCGAAGGATGACAGCCAAACAGCCTTGTCTCAGTCAATAGATCAAGGACATATTTCCTTTGGGAAAGAAAGATGCCCTTTGAAGATCGAGCAACTTCTATCCCTAGAAAATATTTTAGGGAACCAAGATCTTTGACCTCAAACTCACGGCCAAGAAGAATTTTCAAATCCCTGATTGCAGCATCATCATTACCAGTGACCACAATATCATCCACATAGACTATGAGAAGAGTAACCTTGTTATCAAGTCGTCTGATAAACAAAGTGTGATCAGCATTGCTTTGCTTGTAACCTGCTGAGATCATAGCCTTATGAAATCTGCCAAACCAAGCCCTAGGTGACTGCTTTAAACCATAAAGGGCACGCTTCAATTTACAAACTCTGCCCTTAGTCCTGTCATTAGAGAATCCTGGTGGAATGTACATGTATACCTCCTCCTCAAGCTCTCCATGGAGGAAGGCATTTTTGACATCTAATTGCTGAAGATCCCACCCAAGATTTGCAGCACAGGATAATAGCACCCTGACGGTGTTGAGCTTTGCCACGGGTGCAAAGGTCTCGATAATCAACTCCATAAGTGCGAGTGAACCCCTTTGCAACCAGGCGTGCCTTATATCGATCCACAGAACCATCAGCCTTCTGTTTAACCACAAAGACCCATTTACATCCAACTGGTTTTTTCCCTGAAGGAAGATTCACAAGTTCCCATGTATTATTTTTTATTCAGTGCTCCCATTTCTTCCAACATCGTTGCCTTCCACTTCCCATCTGTAGAAGCTTCCTGCCAATTTTTAGGAATCGAAACAGAAGAGAGAGAAGATACAAAGGCATGAAAAGAAGGAGAAAGAGAACTATAAGAGACAACACGAGATATAGGATGTAAAGTACAAGTCCTAGTACCTTTGCGATGAGCAATAGGTAGGTCGGAGGAGGAGGGATTACCAAGAGATGGAGGATCTGGATCTGGAGCCGGCAATTGAACGGGTATTGGTGCTAAAGTGGATTGCATCTGCCCTCTGTTGGTTCTACCCCTTGTGTAGGTGAGTATGTTGGAGTTGTCAATTCTCTTTTGAAATTCACCAATAGTTCTCTGCACTGGAGTCAGCTCCCCCTGAATAGGAACATTAAAATCACTATTTTCTATGGTCTCCCCCTGTAAAGGATTCCCAGTATGTGAGGGAGGAACAGTCAGAGAAGGTGGGGCAATGTCCAAAGGTGACTGGGCAGCAGTCAAAGGAAGCAGGGCAGCAGCCGTGGGAGGCTGGGCAGCAGCCAAAGGGGGCTAGGCAGCAACTAGAGAAACCTCCAGTGGAGGAATCTCAAAAGGCACATCTTCACTTGTACTCTCCCGCTGAAGAGGTGGTGAAGAGTAATAAGAAAGCGTCTCATGAAAAACCACATCCATACTAACCAAGGTACGACGGGAAGGGGGATGGTAACACTTATAACCTTTCTGGGTCGAAGAATAACCCAAGAAAATACAACGGAGCCCCCTAGGCTCAAGTTTGCCAGGGGAGCTAGTATTCCTAGCATAGCACACACACCCAAAGACTTTGGGAGGCACAAATAAAGGAGGAATGGCCCAATAAAATATCAGAGGGAGTACGGGAACTAAGAACCCGAGAAGGTAACCTATTGATAAGATAGGCAGCAGTGAGGACTACATCCCCCCAATATTGAGAGGGAACATTCCTCGCAAACATCAAACCCCTGGCCATTTCTAGTAGGTGGCGATTTTTTCTTTCTGCCACGCCATTCTGGGCAGGGTATCAACACAGCTAGTCTGGTGAATAATGCCATGGTCAGCCAAATACTTCTGAAATTGGGACTCAGTATACTCAGTTCCATTATCACTTCTCAATATTTGGAGAGTAGCCTGGAACTGAGTTTGTATCATTTTATGAAAATGTTGAAAACAGGAGAAAACCTGATATTTAGTGTGCAAAAGATAAACCCAAGTGTTCCTAGAATGGCAATCAATGAAAGACACAAACCAATGATGACCATAAATAGATGGTTTACGACTAAGGCCCCAAACATCAGAGTGTACCAAATTAAAACAAGTAGAACTTCTTTTATTTGAAATAGGATAATTTGAACGTGTCTGTTTGGCCAGAACACAGGGCTCACAAAAAAAGTCATCCTTAGTACGTAGGGTGACCAAACTAGGAAATAAATGAGCTAAAATGCCTAAAGGGGGTGACCTAACCGAGAGTGCCACTGGTAGAGTTCAGAAGAGACCAAGGAGTTCTGATGCAGCGGAGATGGTAGTGGTGATGGAGAGAAGCGACCGTCATCAAGCAGATACAGGCCACCACGCACTTTACCCAATCCAATCGTCTTCCCAGAGTCCAGATCCTGAAATACACAATGAGAAGGAAAAAAAAGTGACTTTACAGTTAAGATCATGAGTAATACTACTAATGGAAAGGAGGTTAATAGTAAAATTAGGTATGTGCAAACCAGAAGTCAAGGGAAGAAAAGAAGTGCATTGTATGATTCCTGTTCCAGATATGGAGGAAAGGGAACCATCGGCCACTTTGACCTTATCTTTCCCCGAGTGGGAGAATATCGTGAAACAAACTAGAGGAACCGGTCAGTATGATCGTGGCTCCAGGAATCTATGATCCAAGGATGGGAAGCCACGAAGCACGATGACCTCGAAAAGGAATACCGACGGGCAAAGTGTGAACTGAAGGAGCCGAAGAATTGGCGATAGGCGATGTAGTAGAGGCGTGGCGGCGAGAAGACCTGAGCATATGTAGGAGTGCTGTATATCATCCTGGGATAGACCGTTTCGATGGCGAGGGCTGCGATGTGATCGCTTGATCGATGTGCCTTGGGTTTTGTCTTTATCTTTGTCTTGGCAACCCGCTTAGCTTCAAAATCTGCCGGTTTCCCATGAAGTTTCCAGCACCTCTCTTTGGTGTGATAGGGTTTGTGACAGTGCTCACAAACAACATTCCCTGTAGTAGAATCACCAAGAGAAGCAGTGCCACTAGGTACATAAGAGGCTGGGGCAGCAGCCTTGAGAGCTGATCTATCGGTAGTAGGAGGGTGCAACATGGCAGCCCTACGGTTTTCCTCAGAGGACACCAGGGCATAAGATTGTTCAAGTGTGGGAAAAGGTTTATGGCCCAACACTTGAACACGAATCTGATCATATTCCACATTTAAGCCAGCCAAGAAGTCATAGACCCTAATCTTGTCCACATGCTTTTTATAGGAAGCAATGTCATCAAGCTGTAGTAGGGTGAAAATCGAGAAGTGGTCAAGCTGTTGCCACAGGCTGCGGAGAGTAGCATAGTATTTCGAAGCAGAAGGTCTCCCTGAGTAGTGTGAAGTACCTTTTTCGAAGTTCATAAACTTGGGCATCATTACCAAGCGCACGTAGGTTTCCTTGCAAGCAGCCCCAAATCTGGTGGCGTATTTAGAAGAAGAAAATTATGTTGTAATTACAAGTCATAGAGCCTATGAGGTATGACATGAGAACACCATTATTGGCAAGCCACTTAGTGCGAGCAGGGCTTTTATCACTGGGCTTCACACTAGTGCCATCAATATGGTCTATGAGACCACGGCCAGCAATGGCAAAGGAGGCTGATCTCGACCATAGAAGGTAATTAGAGCCATCCAGTTTAATAGGGTTAGGTGAAAAACCGTGATAATCTGTCTTCTTGTTGCTATCATGATCCGAGGTAGGTTTGTAGAGTCACCCATCAAACCAAAAAATAAAAAAAATATATATAAAAAATAATCAAAAAACAATAATAAAAAAAATAATTAAAAAAATACAAATTCCAAAAAAAATAAAAAAAAAACACAAAAAAAAAAAAAAAACACAAAAAAAAAAACAAAAAAAAAAAATACAAAAAATAAAAAAAAAAAAAAAAAAAAAAAAAAAAATTTAAAAAAAAAAAAAAAAAAAAAAAAAAAAAAAAAATAAAAAAAAAAAAACAAACCATTGGTAGTAAAGTCCCCCCCCCACACCCCCACAACCACAACACCCCCCAACCCAAAAAAAAAAAAAACACCCACCAAAAAAACCACCCATCCAAAACCAAAAAAAAAAAAAAAACCAAAAAAAAAAAAAAAAAAACAAAAAAAAAAAACCAAACAAAAAAAAACTCCTCCTCCCCAAAAAAAAAAAAAAAAAAAAAAAAAAAAAAAAAAAAAAAAAAAAAAAAAAAAAAAAAAAAAAAAAACCAAAACCCCAAAATGCCAAAAATATCTTCAAGTAATATCCCAAATATGAGAACCAGCAGCCAATAAGAACCCTATATCGATATGGTCAGGGTTTTAAAAAAACCTTGAATTTGATGAAATCGATGAAGGATCCAAGGGGCTGAAAAAAACCTGCAGTGAATGGACTTGAACTGAGGATAAGGAGCCCTTAAGAATGAGAGAAAAATCTTCCTGAAATCAGATTCCAAAAAAACTGCAGTAGCTTCAAATCCGAGAGAGGTAGGGTTTTAAAAAACCCTAATTTTGCTAATATTGATCTCAAGGAGGTCCTCTTCAACAAAACTGAACTGTGGGAGCCCAAATTGCTGTCGTGTGGGTCCAAATAGGTGGAGAAGAAGCCTACAAAAAATCAAATACAGTAGCGAGCTCAAACTCCTAGATCGACAATTGTCAGGGTTTGGAAAAAAAACCCTGATTTGGTAAATATCGATCTCAAGGAGGTCTTGAAACTGTGATCAGATCTGAGATAGGAACATGAAGCAATAATAAGATATTCCTGCAGCAGTTTCTGGTCTTAAAAAAAAAAGGAGATGATTCCTTGTATTAGAAGTAGAAGCAATCCTCAAAGAGCTGAAGCTCCAATTTGCGCAAGCTGGAAGTGCTGGTTCCTATCAAGCAGAATTATGTAGTAGCATCCATGAGATAATGGGGGCAGCAAATGGATCGAAAGATCACCTCATCAGTGCTGCCCTATGTGACAATAGAGAACAAAGGAGAAGAGAAAGGAGAAACCGAGAGAGAAAGAGAGAAAAAAAAGGAAAAAACTGAAATATCGTGGGAGATGGTCCCTAATTCGAGATTAGCTCTGATACCATGTAGAGATAATTGAATTAGGGTAAGACTCTGTAGATCCTTAGATCACACAGGCCTTGTATTTATATTAAGTAGAATTATAAGGACCCAAGTACAAATAGGAATCAACCTCAGTCCTAATCATATTGGGGATTCCTAGTACAACTAGGAATACCAAACTAGGATTCAGTTGAGGGAGATAAACAATAAAAAAGGAGAAAAATAAAACAGAAAAATAAAAGGGAATAAAGAGGAAACATCCTAATCTAACTAGGGGCACTTCCCCAATCGGATAGGGGATAAGTAACCTATTTCAACATATACATAGTTCAAAAACTAGCCAAGATATGGCCGAAAATTTGCTAATACATTCTTCCCAAAACGAAATAGTAGGCGAAATGAAAAACATACCTGGTTTTGGTCAGCATATCGGTGGTTTCGACGGAATCTTGCCAATTTTCGTATCGTTTCAATGAAATGATACAAAACAAACATATAAAATCCCCCTTTAGTGAGTTCTGGTCGAAATTCGACCAGAACTCACCTATTTCAACTTGGAGAAGGAGAAAACACCTCCTTTGCTTGGTTTTTTTGCCACTTCACCACCTCAAATTGCTGGAATACACTGATGACGGTTGCCACATCACTCCAGAGAGATTGGTTTCTGCTTATTGGGGAAGATTTGGCCACATTCAATAGATCCAGGTAAACAACTTTTTCCCAAAAATATTTTTTGCAAAACATATGATAAAATAGTTGTTGGTTGGTGATGAAAATTTTCCAACCTACAAATTCACGGTGTTGGAATTTTTTTTGTGTTAAATATATTTTTTATTTTCTGGTTAAAAAAAATAGATTTCCCTACAAAAATGTGAAAAAATTAGGGTTAATATAAACTGGATGGGGCTCAACTATGTATATGTTAATCTCTATTGGCCGATCTATGGCCTCACGGAATCGGAAATTATTTCTGCCGGTAAATCAAATATAATTATTTTAAATTTTCATAATTATAAAAAAATTTTTAAAAAAATATTCTGTTTTAGTTTGAAAAATAAAGAAAATTATGAAAGCAATTTCAGTGTGTTTTGAAGCGCATATGAGGCTTATTATGTTGTACCATATTTGCTTTTGTTGTATTAGGTCAACATTTTTATTGAAAAAATTACGAAAATTATCTGCATAGTTGTTTCAGTGGTCTTTGACGTGCCTCAGTTAATAATGGCTTTTTTCTTTATGCAACAGTACGGTTGTGAGATAATGGCTGATAAGGGAGGCGACAGGGCGACAAGGGAAGAGGGAGGGGAGGTAACAGGGGAGGAGGCAGGGGAGATATAGAATGGAAGCATGGAGTGCCGATTGAAGGGGACAAAAGAGAAACACAATGAAACTACTGTCACAAGATTATGGGAGGTGGGTCCACAAGACTGAAACAACATTTGGCTGGGAATGCCAAAGATGTGGCTACATGCCCCATGGTACCTATGGAGATTTCTAAGACCATAGTTGCACAAATGAGGGGAGGGAATCAGAAGAAGGCAAAAAAGGAGACGGCGAGATAGAATTTTAGGAGGCAGTTAATGCGACCCAGCAAGAAGGGGGGTGATGATAGTGATGAACCTGTGTATGTGCCTGATGATGTGCAGGCAAAGGCAAAGTCTAGAGATTTCGGCAGGCACAGGCGAGGAGCAGAGCCACTTTTCATGAGGAGCAGGATACACACAAAAGCTCCATGAGAGGAGTTGGTCCATCTGGAGTAGGTGGTAGTTAATCTGCACAGCCACAGGGGAGGAGGAAGGTTGCATTCTCCTTTAGGAGATCACAGAATAAGAGGGCAATTCCACATTCGGTACCACTACAACAGAACCCCATACTAGAGAAGAATCCCAATATCTATAGGAAAAAAAGGCAATAACCAGAAAAAACTGAAGCGGATGTGGGGTAATGTAAGGGGGATAATTGGAGAGGCTATGTCTAAGTGGCTGTTATTCTACAGCATCCCAGCATAAGACACTACGAGGATTTATTATTAGACGATGCTAGATGTAGTTGCTGAGGCTGGCCCTAGGGTCAAGGGGCCAACCGCATACAAGGTGATGAATGTCTATTTGCCCCCAACAAAAAAAGGAGCTTTAGAAGTATATAGATGACCTGAAGGGGAAGTGGGAGAAGTACGGGTGACGACTATGTGTGATGGTTGGACTGGGCTCACGAGAAAGTCCATCATCAACTTTATGGTTTATTGTGACAGGAGGACACTATTCCTAAAATTTGTGGATGCATCCAAGGAGAAAAAGGATGCACAATACATCTATAAGTTGTTGAAGAAAGTGGGTGTGCAGGTGGGAATGAAGAACGTTGTCCAAGTTGTGAGGGAAAATAGAAGCAACTTTCAGAAAGTCGATCAGTTGATGAATAAAAGTAAGTACCGGCTCTTCTGGACTTCTTGTGCAGCTCATTGCATTGACCTTATGCTGAAGGACATGGGGAAGATAAAATTTATGTTGAGTGTGGTTGAGAGAGCGAGACAAGTGAGTACCTTTGTGTGAGACCCACCTCTAATTTGAACCTTTTGAACTTGTATGATTTCAGGTTCTGGTTCAGTCAAGGATTTAAGTATCGGTATCAGGTATCGTATCGGTCAGGCGATTTTAAGAGACGTATCGTATCGTATCGGAGATACGTTTCAATCGGTGCAGAAACGCATGAAAATGATCAAAATACACATGAAAATACACTTTTGGACACAAAAAACAATATAAACAAGCAATTTGTGTCATATATCTTGGTACAATAAGACCACCCAATGTCTTGTTGTCGCGGCATCGTCCTAAATACCAAACAAAAGTAGATAACTATATAAGATATATATTAAACAATATTCAAATCCACACATCAATAATTTATACAAGTATAGACAGACATTATGATGCATGTCATGCATTGCATCAGTTTTATGTATTTACTACCTAGCAAAGTTGCCCTAAACAATATTTAAACATTTTTCTATTTTCTACAACTAGTTACATTTTATTTAATTTTTCAAATAATGAAAAAAAAATGACATAATGTACTACATATATGAATCTAACTCTTCTCTTCTATTTCAGCCAATTATACATTTTATCAAACTATACTGAAAGAGTATATATGGAAAAATCATGATTTTTGACATTTTTTTAAGTATTTTATAAATTCAGAAAATACCCAAAAAATTTAAAAAAAATACAGATTTTAGGGTAAATGTATAATCTTGTTGGGGTGTCATAGATCTATACATAATGTACTACATATACTATATACATTAGCATTTGTTTTAAATTTAAGAAGAAAATTAAAAAAAAAAATCATTTTAAAGAAGGAATTTTCGGTTTTGGGTAAAAAATGCCAAAGAAACATGGATTTGAAGTCAAATCTTTGTAAATGTATACAAAGAATGCAATTTCTATGTTAGTTTAACATATTCCCTTTGATTCATACCAAAAAACATACCAAAAATCAAAGATTTAAGCAAAAGAATCAAGTTTTTTTCAAAAAACTTACCTTTCCCTTCAAGAATAGCTTTTGATTTCAAATGTGGGCTGTTAGATGCACCAAATGATGTGATTTCACCAGCTTTAGGGTCATTTTTGGCAAAGGATTGAAAGCCCTCAACAAATCTTACCCAAAAACCAAGTTTAAATGTGTTTTTTGAAGGGTTTCTCAAAGCTGGAAAGAGGTTTTTTCCGCCAGCTTGCTCAAAGTTCGACTTTCTGGTTTTCAGAAATGAAATGGACATGTGGGTTTTAAGTAACAATACGTATCGAGTCGTCTCGATATGTATCGTTATGTATCGGTCGATACATATCGAGACGTACCGTTTTTTTAAATATAATAAAATAATATTTTAAAAAACTCTCGGCTGTATCGATACGTATCGATCGTATCGTATCGTATCGTATGTCGGTACGTCTCGGTCGACACGTCTCGATACATTCGAGACATTTGCATTTTTTTTTAAAAAAATACATCTCGGCCTGTATCGTATCGACCATGACCGATACCGAGACGTATCGGCCGAGACGATACGATACGGTCCGAGACTTAAATCCTTGGGTTCAGTGCCCATGCTTGCCTCTATGTTGTAGGTTGCATCGGTTGTGGATTTAGATCAATCTGTTGACTCGCCTATGGAGGATTCCGGGGAGCCAACACAGTTAGCCATCATTGAATCCAAAGAACTTGTCGGGTCCTAGCACATAAGCTTCATATGTCAAACATGTTGGATTGAGCATATGCAGAACCTCACAATCTCATAGGCCGGGTTTTAGGTAAGAACTTATTTTTACATATAGAACTGATGTTTTAATAGTGTAATAGGGGTTGAAATGTAATTTTTCTCTTGTGGGACCCACATGGGGCTGCCTGTGTGCCAACATGCCCGGGGGGCTCAATTACGTCATAATACATCTAACCCGTGACTTAAACATAGGACTTTAGGCTGTAAATTCTGGTTTAATTAATTTACAAAAACTATTTCTAAAAATTGATTCTCCTAAGGCCTAACCAAACAGCCTTTAGTAACCCCCCCCCCCCCCAAATATAAACTATCCTTAGTTTTAGATTTTCATTTCAACTCAAGCAAAATTCGGTTCTGCTCTAAGGAAAAGAAGAAGAGAAAGAGGAGGAAGGAGAGAAGGATCTAGGGCTTGGAAATCTTTTGGCAATTGAAGTTGGGGAGCTTGGGAGGGGATCATTGGTGGTGTGCTACTACCTTCTACATATCAAACTTAAGGTAGGTGGTCCATCCAAATTCTGAAATTTCCTATTCCTCCCTTCTTCTTTGATTTCCATTTGAGCTTATGACTCAATCAACCCAACCTTCTTGTAATTAGATAGATTGACCTATAAAGGCCCTAAACCCTAACTTAATTGGGTTAATCCAACACAATTGGGGATCACCTTCAACCCCTTGTTCCATTTGCCTTCTTTCTATGATCTACCATGTTCATAAAGGTTCCAAGAATCCTTTTATTATCTTCTATGATTGGAACACTTGGCTTGATCATACATGCAATTGGGTCAAAATGTCCCCATGGCAGTACCCTAGGGTTCCCCTAAGTTAATTTGGGGGATTGGGTTCCATGCATGGCAAGATCCATGTGTTAATCCTCAAAAACCAGACACTGTTTCACCCACCGGATTCAAGCCTGTGACCCCTACGGCCGACAAGATTCAAGGCAGTTCTGAATCCGGTTGACCCCTGCTGTCCTAGCTTGGATCCTAGATGGTTTGGGCTTATTCCTAGGTCTATGTAGTGTCTAGTTTATGTTGTTTGCTACCTGTTAGGACTATAATTTCTTGTTGGGTGAGGTTGTTGTGGAGTTGTATCATCTTCGGACTTGTACAGTCATCCAACTCCAGGTAAGGGATTTTTGACTTATTTTGAGAGTGTTTCTTTACTTAATTTGCTATTTATGTTGGCTGCCATTGACATGCATCATTATAATAGTTTTAGTCATGTAGTTTTGTAGGTTTCTTTTACATTAGATGAATGCATGATTATAGGGTATCATTTCATACTGCATTTGCATAATTTTTATTGTGATCGATATTGATGTGTTTGACAAATGATGTTAGAACTGCTTACTATTTTATCTACTGCTTCATATGTCATCCATGTTAGAAATGCATATGGTTAGGCTATCATAAACCCAGTGCTACGACCCTTGTCAACAGGGGTGAGGTGTTGGATAACCCATGGTAGGTCTGAAGGGTAATTCCGAAATGCCATTCACTGTCCCAAGTCTGAAGAGTACCACCAAAATGGGAACAAACAGTAGGGTTAGCATTGAGGATCAGCCGGGGTCTGATGTGTACATTCCAGAACTGGCGGGTCTTCACCGTAGTAGAGTGGTATTCTCAGGTGACCGATGTTTGGTTTGCGTTTCCGGGACTGAGAATATCATACCTACTACAGTAGCACTTAAACCTCATGAGACCTAGATCTGTTGCTAGTTGCATGCTTAGTTTAAGACATGCATCATGGACTATTTACATTTGCTTGCATGTTTTCCCTTGCTGGGCTCAGTGGAGCTCACCCCTGTGGATATCCCTCTTTTTCAGATGGTATGGCTGGTTTTAAGAAACCAGGTGTCGAACCTGATGCTGTTTCGGACTTCCACACCGATGAGGGTCGTGTGGTGCAGGAGTTTGAAGTGCACAACGTGTCCTGCGTATGCGATGCATGCGTGTTCATGTGATCTGGCCTGACGGAGCTGGCTATGTATCTTGTGTTTATACATTGCTTTTGTACAGTAAAGCTTATAGTAGCTAGTTACATTTCTGACTTGTATTACTTTTGTAAGAACTGTATTAATGTCGTCCTAGCTAGATGTTAAATCCACTAGGAACCAGGTCAAACAAAATTCTGTTAAGCTATTGGTTTAGAGGGCAGATTTTGATGAACTTGGTCAAGGCAAGGGTTAGACTTGGGGTGTTGGGTTTGAATTTTATAGGGTAAAGCAGGGCAGGTTTAGGGGAGTCTAAAGAACTTGGTGAGTTTTGAATGAGAATTTCAAAATCAGAAAAATTAGGGTTTCGGGTATGGTTTTGGGGAAGGAGAAGGTGGTGATTTTGGAGAAGGAAATGGGACACAACTTAGGATCGAATAGAAGGGTTAACATGGAGGAGTTGTGGTTGAGAGATGAAAGGATTCTGATGGCTGGAAGTGATGGACAGAAGTTGAATCTTAAGAAAAAAAATTTCAGAAAAATTGTAAACACTTACTGATTTGCAAATAGTGCAAGACAGCAGCTTGAAGATGAGCTTGAACAAAACCTCCCGATCTGAACAGATGCAAAGAGTCAATCGGAGTCCACCGATTCCTTCACCTTGAGATCCACAAGGCCTTCTTAAAGTAACTCTCAAGGAACACTCACAAAGGGAGCATGGCAGCAAAGCTGAAACAGATTTTAACAACAACCAAAAGTGGGGAGCCTCCCACGATTCTCTTAGCTATTAATAAGATGGCCAAAGGCCCAAACCCTAATACAAGCTAAAATGATCCTCTAAGAACCAATAGGAATACAAGGTCCTTTAAGGACCAATAGAAATAGGTTAACTCCTACCCAATAGAAGTGAATCACTTAAATTGAACCAAAGGTTGAACCTGCTTCAATTGAACCAAAGATTGAACCTGGTTCAATTTCAGTTTACAAAAGAAGCTAAGCATAGAATAAAAACTAAGGCTTAGGGCTGTCTCTTCTTCTTGCGGCTGCTTGGACCTGCATCAGCTCTCCCCGGCTTAAAATCATTCATCTTCGATGAATGGGAGTCATCATTGGAGTGAATCCACATGTTGTCCTGGCTTGAGGGAACTCGTCCTCGAACTTTGCAGTGATGGGGGGGAATCAACATGTGATTAGCAGCTTTAGCACTTCCCGGACAGAATTCTGGTGAGGCAGGAACATTAGGGATAAAATCATCAAGGCGTGGAGCTTTTCCTTCGAAGAACCAAGGAGGCATAACAAACTCTATGTGTTCAACCTCCATAGAGTCTTCAGTGTCAGTAGCCTTTTCATTGAGCTCCACCTCTTTACCTTCTACTGTATCAGCCATCAATACTTGAGTAAGAACATGAATACCTCTGTTATTGTCACCCAACTCTTCAAAATAACCAGCTACTTCATCATCATCGGATGGTAGATAAGCATGTAAACCCTGTTCATCATCAGAGGTTGTCTCTTCTTTCTCAGCCATATTAACCTGCCTATGCTTTTGTGGCAGTCCTTGGCATGGTGGCCAATCTCATTGCAGCGATAACACCTGCGGGGTTCATTACTAATCATAGGGGCTTTACCCTTGTTATCAACACGTGGGAAAGCTGTAGGACCAGAAGTATTGTCAGATGAGAAATCTGATTGCATAGGACCAGCAGTTGAGTTGGTAGACTTGGATGCTGGAAAAGATGCTTTGGTGTCTTCAGTGGAGGAACTAAACCTTCTATTTCCAGCCAATAACTCTTCAGCCTTCAATGCTTTCTCAAAACAGTCCCGGACATCTCTGACATCAACTACTCCAATGGCTCTGGTAATTTCAGCCTTCAATCCCAGTCGAAACCAAGATAACATCTATGTAGTACTCTCTCTAGTGCCAGTACGAGAAGAAAGAGCATCGAACTTCTGCATGTACTCAGATACAGACAATGTCCCCTGTCGGAGGGAATTGAATTGATCTTGTAACTATGCCCTATAATGCCTGGGCAAGTATTTCTCCCTCAGATCATATCTCATATCCTCCCATGTAGTGGGTGCATGGCCATCAAGTTCTACGTCTCTCTCTGCAGTTCTCCACCACTCTCGGGCAGGATCAACCAACTTGGTACGTGCCAATTTCATCTTTCTGTCTTCTGGCATGTCATACCAATCAAAGTAATCATCAAGGGCAGTAATCCAATCATAGAATACCTGAGGATCAAGGTTCCCATCGAACTCCTTCAGCTCAAGCTTCACCTTCTGTGTGTCGTACCTTTGATTAGGAACTTCATCAGTGGTGAAGTATGCTCTCAAGTACTCTTCAAAATTAGGCCTTCTAGGCTCTTTTCTATTTCTGTCCCTGTTTTCTATAGGCCCATCTCTGTTATACCTGTGCCTGTCTCTGTGATCTCTAAAATCCCTGTGATCTCTGGATCTGTCCCTGTAATTTCCATTTCTGCCCAGGGTCCTTTGCACTTCTGAATGGGCTTGAAATCTGTCCTCTTCAAGTGGGATGCTGCTGTCCCTACTAGGGGTAACCCTTTGCTCTTCAAGAGGTTGGTTGCTGTCCCTACTAGGGGTAAGCCTCTGCTCTTCTAGTCGTGTCACCTTATCACTCAAGAGTTGGAGCATATCCATAATAGCAGCCATAGAGTCAGGTGGGGGGGTAATGCTGGGTTCACAATGGGGTTGCCATGCTCATCCATAGCTCTGATACCAAATAATGTCGTCCTAGCTAGATGTTGGATCTACTAGGAACCAGGTCAAACAAAATTCTATTAAGCTACTGGTTTAGAGGGCAGATTTTGATGAACTTGGTCAAGGCAAGGGTTAGACTTGAGGTGTTGGGTTTGAATTTTATAGGGTAAAGCAGGGCAGGTTTAGGGGAGTCTAAAGAACTTGGTGAGTTTTGAATGAGAATTTTAAAATCAGAAAAATTAGGGTTTCGGGTTTGGTTTTGGGGAAGGAGAAGGTGGTGATTTTGGCAAGGAGAAGGTGATGATTTTGGGAAGGAGAAGGTGGTGAATTTTGGGAAGGAAATGGGACAGAACTCAGGATCGAATAGAAGGGTTAATATGAAAGAGACGTGGTTGAGAGATGAAAGGATTCTGATAGCTGGAAATGATGGACAGATATTGAATCTTAAGAAAGACATTGCAGCAAAACTGTAAACACTTACTGATTTGCAAAGAGTGCAAGACAGCAGCTTGAAGATGAGCTTAAACAAGACCTCCCGATCTGAACAGATGCAAATAGTCAATCGGAGTCCATCGATTCCTTCACCTTGAGATCCACAAGGCCTTCTTGAAGTAACTCTCAAGGAACACTCACAAAGGGAGCAAGGTAGCAAAGCTGAAACAGATTTTAACAACAACCAAAAGTGGGGAGCCTCCCACGATTCTCTTAGCTATTAATAAGATGGCCAAAGGCCCAAACCCTAATACAAGCTAAAATGATCCTCTAAGGACCAATACAAATAGGATAACTCCTAGTCAATAGGAGTGAAGCACTTAAATTGAACCAAAGGTTGAACCTGCTTCAATTGAACCAAAGATTGAACCTGGTTCAATTTAAGTTTACAAAAGAAGCTAAGCATAGAATAAAAACTAAGGCTTAGGGCTGTCTCTTCTTCTTGCGGCTGCTTGGACCTGCATCATGTATAATTGTAATACAAGTTTCAATCTATATAAATATCAAGTTTATCACTCAGGTCTTCCTTATTTATTGTTGTTATCATTATTATTTATTCTCTTCCGCTGCGTTTTGATTACTATGTTATGATAAATTGTGAATGGGAGTATTATACTTGTGATCCTGGAGGTTGATTGGGTGTCAGTTGGCATCTAGTCACACCATGCCCTTATTAACCGGGCCGGGGTGTGACACTTTGTCTACAATCATAGGTTTGCACTAAACCTTGTTAGGAATAAGTGTGAGGGGAACTTGGTCCGGCCCAACATCACTAAATTCCTTACAAACTACATTGCGCGCTAAAGAGATTTGAGGCGAAGAATGCCGGACTCAGATATATGTTTACATCTAAGTGGTTTGGGTGGAGATAGTCGAGTTCCCCTGGTGGTAGAGCAGCCCAGACAACCATTTCATCTGAAGAGTTTTACCCCAGTGGTCCACGTTCTGAGGATGGTGGACTTTGCTTTCAAGCCCATCTTGCCACACTTGTTTACTGTTGTGAACATGATGAAGGATCACGTCTACAATGTGAAGCCACGTGGTAGCAAGAACTTCCTAAAGATTATCAAGGACCGCTGGGAGCTTCAACTTATGCATCCTCTGCATAAGGCTAGTGAATATTTTTTTATATGTTACTAATTCACATTGCATTTATAATTTATAGAATTATTAATATTAGGGCCTTAGGGGTGTAAGTTTTTGTTAGAGTTGGTAGAATATTTTGTATAAGGGTAGTTCTGTCATTGTCCTATTATGAGACATGACTTAAGTTGTATTTTTCACTTTCTTTCTTATTTCCATTTACCTCCTTAGGGAGGTCTGTGTAATTCCTAGAAAGTCATTAATGAAGTTAATATGTGTGTTGAGAATCACTCAACACACAATCGATTTCTCTCAACTCTTCTTCTCTTTCTCTCTTCTTCTACCTTCTACATTTCTTCTTCTTCTTCCTCTTGCTGTTTGATCTTGTTCCTTCACTAGAATCAACCACTATTTAGTGTCTAACTGTTTGGCCCTGTCGGTCCGAGCCCGCCCTGAGCCTGAATAGGGCCTAGGCTGGATTTTCAACCCTGAGGGCAGGTTAGGGTTGAAATTTTCAGGCCCTAGGTCAGGGTCGGTCTGGGCCAAGGTTGAGGCCTCAGGCTAAGCCCAGCCCGGCCCGGCCCTGTGTTAGGTAATGCTTTACAATATATTGTTTACATTTTGCAATTTTTGTTTAGAATCTAATTATCTAGTGGTTTACCAAAAAAAGGCTAATTATCTATTGGACGAAAATATTTACAATATTAAGATTGGGCTAAGTTTTTTAACCCAAAGAAAAGTCTAACAGTCAATTGAGTATGAAACAACCAATACCCAATCACAAGTGTCTCATTTTTTAATGCATAGGATGACGTAAATGGCAAAAAAGCAGGGCAAGACAAGGCCAACCTGGCCCAGCTCAGCCCAATCAAGGTCAATCAGGGCCGGGCTGGGCTGGGCTGCAGGGTTGGGCCTGGCCTAAGATATCTCAGCCCAACCTAGGGCCGGGTTAGGCTTGGGTTGAGCTAAGAGGACTCAGGGTTGGGATAGGGTTTTAAAAAACCCAACCCAACCCGACCCTGTTTCACCCCTAATTAATATACATTGACAATATCTATATCAATATATGTCAATTTTCAGCATACTATATAAATAACCATAAATTTGGGATGAATCCGAAACATCTACAAGCTATTTACAACAATGAGGTGGGTTTTGTAGTTCTTTAGGAATATAATAAGTAAATACTCCGAATGGGTTCCAAACATTAACTATTTTGAAATGGGTATAGATTAAAAGCTTTAGGGATGCCTGGGGAGTTTTAGAGCCTCCGCCGTAGTGGCTGGCCACTTGGCCAGTCAACTTCTGATGTTGGTACGCAATTCAGGATCTTATTCTCTTACTTACATCTGTATTCAAACTTGTTAATGCAAATAATATGTCTTATTGTTGTAATGCAACTGCATGGTGGATGTTGTATGGGTATTTGTCAGAACAATTGAGGAATATAGCAATAAAGGTCCTCTCTAAGACATGTTCCGCCTCCAGCTGTGAGCAAAACTGGAGTATTTTTCACTCATGCACTCAAAGAGGTGGAACTAGTTAGGTTGGCAACGTCTACTTGGTGTATGTGCACTACAATATGAGGCTGAAGATGCAGCACATACGCATGCATATGGAGAACGACAGGAACCAGATCGAGCTCGCCAACATTTGCCAGAACGAGTTAGATGAGGATCCCATAATGGAGTGGCTAAGGGATAGAGGTGAACCGGTGATGGATCAGCCTAAGGGTAGGCCTGACCCCCAGTTAGCCACAGATGGGTGCTGATGTGTATGATTACATGGATTCAGAGGGTCGGATACACTCACAAACACCTCGACCGTTTGAGCCCGCACTTGGCAAAGATGATGAGGACCCTGACTGGTCCACTTCCTCAGGTGATCAAACTCGCATACCGTCAACTTCTACTCATGGAAGTGATGACGACAATGATGATGATGATGATGGTGATGGCGACGATGACGGTGACGGTGATGATGATGTTGATGGTGATGATGATGGTGTGGTGATAGATATGACAGACTTCGAGAGGAGTATGACCAGGCGGAGGAGGTGTAAGAGCCAAAGCTAGAGCCGATTCGATTCACTGGGGAAACCCAGTTTGATGATGCCACACGGGATGAGGACCATGGTGCCCGTCCATCCTCCTCACGTGCAGGCTACACGAGAGGCCTTGTCGCCGGTTCCAACCAGATGAGCAAGCTGATTGTATGGACACTGATAGCTTGTCTAGTAATCTTGGAGGCATGAGTAAAGGGGGCAGCAGAGGAAGTGGGCACACCATTACCGAAGAGAGCAACTGGTTGGAGTTCAGTGCATATGGTCATTTCATTGGTGTGGGGGAGCATGCATCTTCTTCATCCATTCCCAGTTTTGAGTTCCGGTTTTGAGTATGACATCCACTCATAGGGACATATTGGATCACCCTTTGTAGACAGCTTCTTCTCCTACCCATCCCACCAGCCGTACATGTTGCCATCTATAGTTGTCATGGCGTCGCCATGGCGGCGTCCTAGCGCTGGGTGAAAGGGCATATCGAGGTCCGCCATGATATATGTATAAATATCAAGCGATATGGCTTCCATGGCGTCACCATGGACGCCATACCGCAATATATGGGTATGTCGACCGATATTTGAACATTTCATGTATAAAAGTCAGGCTTATATTTTTTTTTTTTTTAAAAACCATTTAATAACTTAGATGCTTTTTCGTTAATGTGTATTGAAGTTTCACCTGCAATACACATTATCATAAAAATTAAAAATATTAAACATAATAACATTAGTCATATACCCTAATGGGGGGAAATAGAAATCGCAAAAGGGAAAATCGAGAGGAGTTCGTGAGACACTGAGACAGAGGAATAGTTCGTGAGAGTTGAGAGGGATCGTGACTCCGGCAACGGTAAGTCGGTAACTTGTGTTCCTCGCTTCCTGCAACTCTCGGCAGCCTTCGAAGTTCGAACTTCTCCGGCAACCTCTAGGACTCCAAGTAAATTTTATTTTTTTTTTTTAATTTGGTTCTTCTTCCTCCTCCCAGTCCTCCGGCAACTCGATTTTTCAGTTCAGGACTTCAGTTCTTTAGTTCTTCTCCTCCCAGCCTCCGATAGTGATTACAGCCAGTAGTATCATTTTTTTTTTTTTTCTTCTCTTGCCTTGCACAGCCACAGTTACACACACAGAGACAGGGAGAGAGTCGAGAGACAGAGGGGGGGATTTATTTCAATTAGTAGTCCTCGACTCCTCTCGGTTTTTTTTTTTCTTTTCTTTTTTCTTCTTTGCTTGTACAGTCACAGAGACAGGGACATAGTCGAGAGACAGAGGGGGGAGGGATTTATTCCAGTCAGTAGTTAGCCACTTAGCCTATCATTTGATTTTTACTATTGCTTTCAATTATTTGATAGGCTAATCTATATTTTCATACTTTCATATACACTAATGGATATTACACTTTCATGAATTAAACCATAGTATATTAGTAGTACACTTTCATGTTGATTTTTGATGTTATAGGACATATATTATAGCATACTAAATGACATTAAAAATAGAGAAAATAAAAAATAAAACATGGTCGACATGCTTGCCATGGCATTAGCAACATGTCGATATATCGACCTGACACCCCTCCATCGACTTGGATCGCCGTGACGCCGTGACAACTATGTTGCCAACACCAACAATTCACAGTGGATCAGTGGCTAGTTCTTCATATTACAGCGACCTATACCCTAGGATAGGTTACCTCTAGTATGAAGATGAGGCCATTGCAGCTGTGGAGGACTACATGCGTTTCGTCTCGCACACTATGACGTGACGTGCATTTGTCATGCAGTCGGAGGAAAATGCATGCCAGTTCCATCGAACCATGAGTGGACTTGATCCAGCACGTCATAGTTCATATCAATAGACAGTCACAGACTCACAATATTGTATTGTTGGGACTGAGACTTTGATGTCTATGTGAACTGTGTTTTGTAGTTCGTACTTTGTACTATTTCGTAAATAGTTAATCAATATTATGTTTCTTCATCAATGGCTGCATAATTTACTTGTTTTACTTGCCTATTATGTCTTCTAGTACTAAAACAATGTGTAGAATAGACAATACTACATAAGGTATACAATAGGGTTCGACGTTTACTGCCAACCAAAGGTGCAAATCCAAAACACCGTTTTGTATGACTTTCTTGCAATATGAAGGTTTACATATGTTTATATAGGTTAAAACAAGGTTCCCCTGAAGTATTGGAGCCTACTATGGCCGTTTGCCCACCAAAATGGCCAATTGAAACATCCTTCCAAAAAATACACCATTTCAGCAGTGAAATATCAGTATTCAGTCATCTCGGTATGACCGAAACGAAATTTTAAACTACAATTGTACACATTCTCTATTATGGCCTATTCCACACAAAAGTTAGTACTAGAACACACATAATTCAACTAAAACAACTAAAATATGCATTAAGAATGAATAGACATAAAATTATAAACCATTTCATAATTATCAAATGGTTCCACACTTGTATGGGAGTGATTTGGTCAAAAATCACAAAAAACCAGGTTTGCAGGGTTGTTACAATCGAAACCAGCAAAGTGAACAAAATGCGTAAAAATTTCAACCCATTTTGTTTGAAACTTAACATTTTATACTTGAGGAATGTGTCGTTTCGGTCGAAACAGTACATTTCGCCGAAACAACGAAACTTTGACCAAAAAGCTGTATTCTTCCAACATTGTTCAAGGTTTTTAGCGAAACCGAAATATTTCGCGAAATTTTGACGAAACCTTGAACTGTGGCTGCAAGTCCAATTTCCAGCAAAAGAGATGGTGTAATGCATTCTAGGTTCTCAAGGACCATTATCGTCTTCAAAAGTCTAAGGAAATGGAAGGTGAACTAATTTTGAGTGTTGCTTCCTCCTAGCTTTCTTTGTCTTGTTAATACGAGTACAGATGTGAAATGAAGTCCTGATGCAAGCAAAGAAAAACATTTAAATTATAAAATATTCTCTTACCTTAATAGATATAGGGATCATAATGGAACACAGAAGCTCAAACCGCAGAGGGATGACCAGGACCTCATACCATGGACCTTCATTTGGATATAAAACATACCATTGCTACAGCAAAACAGAGAATAGATATAAACCCACTGACAAATAAAATTGGTAACAGTATAATGTAGAAATTTAGAGATATTAGTCCTTCATGATGACATAAATGCCATGACTCCAGCCATAAATAATGAGTAGAGACTGGAAGATTAGAAAAATAAGTAAATAACAAAACTGGGGCACAAATTAAATAAATAAATATAAGATACAATCTCGAAATCTTAAATCCAAACTTTCAGTTTCAATTCAGCAAATGCAAAAAGAAAAAAGTTTATTTTCAACTAATATTATTAAAATAAGGTGTACTACTTTCATCATCTTCAAAAGGCAAACGAGTACCATTGCAATTTGCAAAATGTTAAATGGGACAAGTGTACACCAGTTGTAGAAGGTAGAACCATTATTTACACAACAAATTCAATTGAATAAAAAACCCAGGCTTCCAGCTAACCTTGCGTGCTTCAGTATCCTTCCAAACATTACCAGCTGTGCCAAGAACAATAACCACCACTATTTGAAATAGAAATATTGCCCCCGTCAATTTATCAATCATTGCATCAACTGCTGTAAGTTTTGGTTCAGGTATACCTCTACTCATACCCAGTTTGGTCTCATTGCCTGGAAAAAACAAAAGATAAAATAAATAAAAAGTAGCATGCCCTTGAATACCATGACAATTCTTATTTTAACAATTACCATACAGCAATAGTATGTAATTCAATATGAGATAATTCATAGTTCAAAAATTACTATATTTATCGAGACATTATTTCTTGATATTCTGTTAATGGTTAATCCCGAAATAGAGATGTATTCCAAAATGTGGAGAATTAAGAATAATGGCTTGCGACTAATTGATCAAAGCCCCTCTTTATTTATCATAGACAGGAGAACATTCTAGAATAGGTAAAAGGACAATAATACCCCTAGGACAGAAATACCCTTGAACCCATTTTACAACTCTCCCCCTCAAGTTGGTGCATAAATGTCAAACATGCCCAACTTGCTAACAATGGATACAAAAATTTTACTATTGATTCTCTTAGGGTCTTTTTGGTGTCATTTTTTCATGTGTTTGGTATCATTTTTTAAACTTGTTTTTATTTACAATAAATGAAAACGGAGACCTATGGATGCACCGGTAAGGAAGAGTGACCAGATTCAGTTTGACGGAGCTAAAAGAGGTAGGGGCAGGCCTAAGATGACTATTGGAGAAGTGGTAAGAAAGGATATGCATGCGATAGGGCTCAATCCTAGTATGATCGCAGATAGAGTTGTTTGGAGGACTAGGACCCGTGTAGCTGACCCCTCGTAGGGAAATGTTCCTGGGATGCTGTTTTGACATTTTTTTCCTTTACTTATTTTCTATTCTTCTCTCTTTTACTTCTTGTACTTCTTTTTACTTCTCTTATTTCTTTTACTGTCATAGCCTCTTCGGATCCATGTAGCCGACCCCATTTAGTTGGGATAAAGTTATGGTTGTTGTTGTTGTTGAAAACACCCCCAAAATCATAATAGACTCAAGATCTATTATGGATCATGGCCAAAAACGTTTTTCCTTCATTTTTTCGCTCAAGTTTAATGAGCACGTGCTCTTAAGCCCTCAAAGTCGAGGCTAAAAGCATCATTTCGTACTTTAATTAGAATGGCAAGTTCTGGCCCCTTCTTCTTCCTACCCGCTGCTCCTCCTCCTCTTCTTCTTCTTCGTGCAACTACTAATGTCAAGTATGAATCCCTTGGTCATCCTTCCACGAATAACTGAAAATGCCTTTTTAAATTTTCCAACCCCACAAAGACGAGGAGAAAAATGTTCTACATTTACCTTATTCAACACAAAACCTGCATCAAGCTTTCACAGTAAGCTTTTTCAGCAAGCTCCAATATATCGGAACTCGGTAATTCCTCCTTTCCACAAATACCTCCATCGAGGTATGCTCTAATTTGAGGGTTCCAAGTGTCAACAATCAACAGGAAAAGTCGGGGATTTATTCTTCCACCTCTATAACATGACGCACCAAACAGCGTTTCAGAACCTCCACTCTTCATTGTACATCATTCCCTTTTCCACAACCACTTTGCCATTTGGGTGTAACATAAAGATTTAACCCAAGATCGCTGATCCCACCCTACTCATGATCCCTACCATTGTACTTTGTGCAATGACATCTGGCATTTCCATCTCTATTTTATGACATTCCTCCTCCTTGTCATCCTCACCCCTACTACTTTTATTCCCCTTCCTGCGCTCAATCACCGTCATAGTCATCAGATGCTCTCTCTCTCTCCAACACAACCCACCAAGAAGAAAAGAAAGACACTATCAATAAATAACATGTGTTTTTTTCTCTTGGAAAAGACAAAACCATAGTTCTATAAAGATAGAACCCAAAGTTCCCATCCAACCATACACCCAATACTCTCTGAAAGAACCAAATAGGAATCAACTGTTCAAAATCTAACCCAGGGTATTCCTCCAGGTTATTGAATTGGCTGACCTACACATCCATTTAAACAAGGTCACTGGAACTCTGTCTCTGATGAAATGTAGCCCCCCTGGATGTGCACTCAACAATGAACCCATCTAAAAAAGGGTATACCCAGTGCACGAGGCTCCCGCCATTGCAGGGTCTGGGAAGAGTCATAATATGTGCAGCCTTACCCCCGCTTCACAGAGAGGCTGTCTCCCGACTCAAACCCGCAACCACTTGGTCGCAAAGGAGCAACCTTACAGCTGTGCCAAGGTCCACACCTTTTTTGTTTTAGTATCGAATTTACTATCAAAGAGAATAGAAAAGTGGGTGGGAAAGGAGAGATCACCTCACCAAAACCCACGAAAGGGAAAAGGAAGGAAAAACAGAAGACAAAAAAAGACTAGTCTCATAAAGGGCAACTTTCCTCGAAACAAAGGCAAGACTGAAACACACCTTGCTTAGCTAACTATTTGTCAGCTTGCTACTCTCTCGGCTTCCAAACCATTAAGCCAGGCGAGAGTTGAGATGCATGCTTTAACAAATGAGTCAGTTTTCAAGGCCAGTCCTCATCTAATCCATCTAATAATGTTGGCTGTGTCACCTTCCCCCATTTATTAGAATATCTTGCTCTAATTGCCACGTCAAACCAACCTCAACAATATAATCCCCCACTGTAGTTGGGTCCATAGTTGTCACGGCGTATAGGCGACCCAAGGCGTTTGAGAGGGTCCAAAATCAAGGCGACGCCAAGCATCTTGGGTCACCCTCCCATATTGGGCCCAAGTAAACTCTCAAGAATCATTCCAGCTGCATCCCTGACCACTCCTCCAACATCAGATGGACTACAACATTCCCCAAGGGCTCCCATCAAATATTAATAAACAGACGAACATAGGAGGTTTCAGTTGATTCCCCACTCTCTCAATGTGCTGATTTGACAAAATAATCCGAAACCAATCATTGAACGTCTAGCTTAAAGGGATTCTCTGTAAAGAGGATCGAACGAACGGTGCCCAATATGAGACTTCAATTTTGATCTTTCTGCACAGGCAGAAACCGGAAGCTCTTTATTTCTAAACAATCTCATTCTGTGATCCTCCCATAAACTTCATAAAATAGCATGCAAAGTAACTGATGTCCTCCGGAAATGTCTAATCCACCTGAAACAACATGAGGAAATGGCTCCACACTTTTAAAGCAACAGAACAAAAGAGAAAAAGGTGGTCAACTGATTCCCCATCCCTTTTGCACATCGAAAAAAAGTGAGGAGATGGGCATCTAGTCATCTACCAACAGTCCAACACTGTTGCTGAAAAACAGCAGCTGTAAGGACAGTTTTATAAGCAATCTCCCAACCCAGAGCCTTAAAAGGTGCATGGGCCGGCAAGAAGCCATATGTGAAAATGGGACCTGTGGCTGTTCATGATCTTACGGAATTAAATTGTGCCACAGGACCTTAAATAAAGATTTAAAAGAAAACATGCCATTGAAAGAAAGAGCCCAGATTCTCCTGTCATGGAATATTCTATCTAAAAGCATATCCTGAAGGGCGAAGAGGAGAGATTAGATTGTGGACACTTCAGCTTCTCTAGAGAACCTAGGCTCCAAGAAACTCCATTATCAATGAGAACACACTCCCTCTTTGATCCTATTTGTTCTCATTCTTCATATTTTGTTCTCATTATTCAAATATACATAGGAGACTATCAAAAATCTTTTTCTCCCCCCCCCCCCCACCCCATTCTCTCTTGCTACATAAATTATCTCCCTGCATATTTCTTCTAGAAGCCAAACAGAAGATTTTATCAACTAGAAAAGAAAAAGGTTATTGATTATCTAGCAGATTATGGCTCTAAGTAAGGAAATCAGAGGGCAAGCCCTATGCTGTGGCACTTCGGATCCTTACGCTACTGGATAGTGCTTTTGTCAGGTTCCCTTGATGTGGCCCGGGTCTTACCCTTTTTTGTGGGTTGTAATTGATTGGGGCTCTACCCTTCCTTTTTGCAGGCCCTTTCCTTTTATTGGCTGGGCCTTGTAATTGGTTTGCGTTTGTATGTTCTCTCCCCTCTCCCTTTTCTCTCCTCTGGTAATGAATTTTTTTTTATTCATCCAAAACAATAAGTTAGTTATACAGCTGAAAAAGAAGCCAAAGCAGCTAAACGAAAGATGAAATGCATAAGTATACCCCACCTCTATACAAATATGAACTCCACTGACTCATAGTGTTTTACAGATTTACATCTCTAAATTCTTAGAAAAATCATGCCAGAATTAGATAGTATTTGATCCTATTTACCAACACATGGACTGGAAGTTTGGAACAACATGGTGATTGAAGGATATAACATTTAGTTATCTTCTCACTACTTTTTTCTCTCTTATTTATCCCCAAGAAGGGAGAAAAAGAAAGATGTTTTGCAGCCAGATTGTCAAATGACAGTGAAACTTTTTTAACCCAAAAAGATAAGAACTTGCCTGTATACACAGCAACCCCACACGCCCATTCAGTATTTCGCAAGTAACATGACTGAAGCAATGTGTTGTTGATGGTTAAAGGGCACAAATCATTGTCAATAAATGGAGGAAACAACCTCAAATTTGCATCAAATCTCCTAATATCTTTATCTGGGTTTGGACATTCAATGACACCCTGCTCATTTAAGAAAAAAGTGATTAAGATAGTGAGTACAGCTGGATGACAAATGCTATCAACAAACTGCTCAGCAATTAACAAAGGAACAGAAAAGGTTAGGCTTGCCTTGATTTTGTGCAACAGTTCAGAAGCTATCCCCACACAAGCAGAGGGTATAACCCTTGTCTTCAAATCAGTTTCACCATCAAGAGCGGCAGTCTGCAATTGGTAGATAAATGTGATTGATTTATCATGTCTTAGAAAGCACAAAAATTAGAATAAATGAGGTGACACAGAAATAGTAATTCATAGAAGCATAAGTAAGATCAGATGGACCATCAAACTGTATCCAAATTCAAACAGAACTACATACAACTGAGTTCTCACTATTGAAAGTATTTCTGAACTTATTTTTACAATGATAAAAACTTAAAATATAATTTTCTCCTGTGATAAATTCATTAAATCGGCAAGTAAATGAGAAGAATATAGAGACCAGCTCCATCTAGACAAATAGGAGGGGAGAAGGCAAGCAATAAAACAAAAGAGAACCCAAAAACAATGATCCAACACCAAAAAATAAGGAACAAAGAAAGACCAACCCATCAGCATCCAACCTAGCAATCTCAAACACTATTACCTCCACATAACAGACACCTTGTGGATCTGAAGTACCAAGTAAGACAAGATCACAAGGCACTTCATCATTCTCACGGAGCCAGACTATGTTACCAACACGAATGTCCTGAGCCTGAATCTGCAGGAGGAGGGATAACACACATCACAAATGTAATGAATAGGTCAGGTAATTACTAAGAAAAAAAAGCAAATAAAGAAATGACCTAAACTAAGCAAATAAAGAGATTACGTAAGCTAAGTACGTAAAAGGGACTAGAAAGAATTAAGAATTAATTATTCGAAGTCAATAAAGTCATTAACCTCTACATTCTTAGCATTCCTCTAGGGGAGGGGGGTCGATGGGTTTTTTAGATGTAAATAATCCTGTTGGGGGACTCCGGACTAATACGATTTCCGCAGCATCCTGAGTGAATAGGTTGTTTTTTATGCTGATAGTAATATGCTAATGTATCATTGACGCTGCACTTCCCTAACAGTTCGAGCTTTTAGGTGAAACGGTACCGAACATGATATCAGAGCAGGGAGGTCAAGTGTTCGACTCCTGGAAATGCGTCGGAAGAGTTTTCCCGACATTTCTTCTCCCTCGGTGCTGTGCAAAGGATGCCACGTGAGCACCATGTGCAAGCATAGTTCAAAAACTCGGCGAAATTTCATTTCAGTAATTTCAAACCCCCGAGACGAAACATCATATGAAACGTCAAAACCTAAAACAGATACTGTTCCGAAGGTCATTTCATTTTGGAATCTCGCTCCTTTCGGTCTAAAAATGCACCGTTTCGTTGAAATTTCTGTTATTTCGGTCATTTCGTTTCAGTATTTTGCTCATTTTGGCCTTTTGCACCCCGAAATGGCCAAGCGAAACTCAGAAAAAATACAATGTTTCGGTGAAATTTCGAGGTTTCAGTTGTCAAGAGACCAAAACGAGACGAGTTTTCAAACTATGCATACAAGGACCATAGGATCTTGGCCTGCATGTGCGGGAAACATTGATGCATACATTGAAGCTGCCCTTCCCTAACTGTTCAAGCTTTTAGGTGAAACAGTAACGAACATAATACGATTCTTAACTTTTTTTCTTCAAAAGATTATAGTACAGTTGTTATGGTGAAAAGACAGTATAGGCAACAAATATAATTTGCCACAACATTTTGAAATGTACACTAAGACCCTAGAGATCGTCCTGAACTTTCATATCATAGTTAAGAGAATATATTTAGTTATGAACTCATTCTCCTAGGTGGGAAAGCCCCTGTACAACTACATCATCCCAAGCCATCCAGCCCTATTTATTTATTTATTCCCTCTATTTTTTTTAAATCAGCCTACAATTTCGTTGACAGGGGTAGTCCAATTGATGCAGTTGCGTGTGTGGCTAGGCCAGTATGACCCGATCTAAAACCCAAACTAAGACGAACCAAATCCAAACCAGGGGGATTCTGGTCCAATAAGTGTTGGTACAGAATTTGTTATTTGCTGGGGGTTATTTTTGTATTTTGCACTTTAATTTTCTATGGGAGTTTAGGTAGCTTGATAGAGTAGAAGACTGTCCAATTTACTTTACAATTCTGTTTTAGATAAGTATAGGAGTGGTTTGGTTTTGTTGGTGTGAAATACCAGGAAACTCGGGTCAGATTGTAAGTTAGTGATGCTTTCAACTACTGGACTCTCGCCATCTAGGGTGCAGGACTCCCACCGCTTGGCCTAGCAGCACGAGGCTTGTATTCTCTTCTCACAACATCATTTTCACGGTTGAGGCTGCTCCCATTTTGCTTGCAGCTACTAAAAAAATTGCTTTTGATTTCTTTTCCTCTGAATACTAAGATGTTTCAGTCCGCCAGGTTGTCTGACTTGTCTCTTGCCTGCCAATGAATTCAGCAGCAGTTCGAAAGGTTGACCTATTCAGGAACCTCCGGATCTATGCTTATTTTCCACTCCCCATCTAACCGTGAGCTATATCTTATTTATAAAGTTGCAGCTAAGTACAATTAAAAATATGGACAGGGTTTATCTAAAACTGCACATAAACCTACTAATAAGGAAATAACATTGTAAAAACGCCCCTATATCTTTAGATAAAAATTACAGGAGACAGGCATCTTGTCTGTTCTGGCTGCTGAGCCACGAATCCGTTTTTTATCTGGACAGAGAGGAATCATTCCAATAGCTATCTTGACTTCTAACATGTTCTTTCGTACAGTTCTGATACAGAACTTAAGTCCCTACCAGAATGTTATCCCCGAGTGCCTCTGAGGGGCTTCTAGTCCTTCTTGACTCGTTTCACAACGACGAGTAGCATAGCACCTTTTTTTGGGGGATAAATACCACAGCACATCAGCACATTTGTCTTTTTCTTTTTCTTTTCCCCTTGTTAAAAACCAATAAAGAGCATCGGTCTTCCAAATTGTTTAGGCGTTGATAATACAGCAAAACAATGATTTCTTTCCAGAAAATTTGCTCCTCTAGTCCTCTGTTATGTCAAGCTAATAAATTTCAAAATCTTGAACATAAACTGGAAAAGTTCTTTTTCCTTTTGACTTTTGAGCATGAAACCTACAAATGATTGTACTTCATGAGATGGATTTACAGAATGTGGAATAAGTGTTGTAACATGAGAGCCCAGACAATAAGTCAAAGCAAATTAGCAAATCCTGAAAAAAAACGAGTTATAGTTAAAATATAACCAATAACCCATGAATTTGGTATGAAAAGAAAACTGCAGAGAACATAACCCACTTAATCAATTCATGCTAATGTTTGTATATTTTGTTGTTCCATCAAAGTTTAAAGAGCAAGAAGAACCATGTAACCATGCAAAGTGGGAAAAAGGATTGGTAAAGAGGTCCCATACAAGTTTTTTGACTCCTTGTTTTACAACCCACACTTCTTTCTCATTTGCTTGGTTGTCCGAGATATATCTATTATAGTCATCCCAGGCCTCTTTCGTTGCAGAGACCGCAAAAATAAAGATAAGTGGGCCCCATGTACTTGCAGGATTTACTGGAGTAATAAGGGACCAAAGTTGGAGGCAGGCAATCAGCAAAAAGTATTGATTCATGAAACGGCTGAAACCCAAGAAATAGAACATATCAGAAAAAGTTCGAGGAAAACATTACAAAATATTTATAGTCAAAAGAAAATTCACAGATGTCAATGATTAAAAATAATTTACTAAACAAAAAATTCGGAAATAAAAACAGCTAAATATATTTAACTTCATAATAGTGGAAGTTGAAGAAGCCTTAGACGTGGTACAAGAGATTCAGGAACCTACAGGAGGACTTCAATATGCTATGCTACCACCACTTGAGGTGGAGATAAATGCATTGCAGGTGGTGCTGAGTGATGCAGATAAGTCACCTAGAGGGCTTATTTTATTGGAAATAAGCCTTGGGTTGGATTATGTAGGTGTTGGGCCGTTGATCCCATGGGTTTTCTTTGTAATGGGATACTTTAATTGGCCTAAAATATGGATAGAAAGTAGGAAAACGGGAGTTACTTTGTTAGTATAGTTAAAGTCCTGTTTTGAGTCAGTTTTGAGTCAGTTTTTGTTATCTTATAAGTTAAGGATTGGGTTAGGCCTTTCCTTTTTAGTGTTTGAGTCTGCTTTTTAGTCTTCTATATAAGTTTGTATGGGGCTACAGCTTTGTACACGAATTTCATTAATGAGATTGAGAAAAAAAAAAACATGGCTTTGTGCTTTGCTATGTGAGGGAGTATGGTGAGATAACATTGGTGAGAGACCAAAATACAGTGAGAGGCCGTGGAAGAGAGACTATCGTCTATCTTCTTCTTCCCTTCTTCGATTTCTTGTTTTTTAATTTTATTGTTCTGAAATTTCCTGCAAATCTGAGATCCGCGAAGTATTAACTGTTGTTGAACCTGAAGTTTGAAATCCTCTTGTGGACTGGTTATCACTTGCAACTGGTCTACATTACAGAGGCTCAATCAAGAGGATTTCAGATCGTGGCCACCGAAATAGTTTTCCTATCGAAAATTGGATGTCGTCCTTTAACTATATTTCTATTGACAAAAGGTTTTATGCACAGCCGTGTGCGTACACAACCGTGTATTCAACGGTTGGATGGGGGAAAGGGAGATGTGCTATTACACTTCTACCCCCCCCCCCACCCCATCCCCATACCCATCCCCATCCCCATCCAACGGTTGAAAGGCACGGCCCTACATAAAAACTGGGTCCATTTCTATTTGCCACATTTATCATAGTTCAAAATGTTGCTCATTAATTGGCCAATTGGGCTTTACATACCAAGGCATCTGGTGACTCTGGTCAGTAGCTTGATAATTTACACCTTGGTTAAAACATCTTTTGATGATAGACTAGCTGGGGGGTAGGTGGACGAAGAACTCTAAAATCTTGCCATATAGGATCCCAAGTCAAAACCCCACTCAGATAGAAACCCGAAAAATTGACTGAAAACTCAAGCCCCGGCTTCTTCTCCTCCTCTGTTAGTATTCACCTAGGATGCCCCCTTTCCCCCTTCCTCTTCTTCCTCACCCTTGAGGTTCTCTCTAGGAGTATTCAGTCCAAAACTGATCAACCCCTCATCTCCCCCATTCCCAAATGTAAAGCCCTTAACCTCACCCACTTTGCCTTTGTTGATGATCTCATGATCTTCTCCAAGGCCTCCCCCTCCTCTATCTCTTCCATTATGTCCTCCTTGCACCTCTTCAAGTGCCTCTCTAGCCTCCATATCAATCTTCTGAAATCGCACATTTTCCTCTCGGGTATCTCTAATGATAAGGATACCCTTACTCCATCTGACGGGATTCTCCTTTGGTTCCCTCCCTATCAAGTATCTAGGCCTGCCCTTGATCCCTGCCAGGTTAACTGGTCATCACTGTACTCCTGTACTTGACCTCATCCATAAAAGGCTCCAGCTCTGGAAGGGTAAACTCCTTTCCTATGCTAGGAGGGTTGAGTTGATCATATTAGTTCTCTAATCCTCCTACATCTACTGGTGTGGCATCTACGGGCTTCCTAAATCCACCTTCAAAGACCTAGAATCCTTATTTTGTGTTTTCCTCTGGAAAGGAAAGGAATCCTCCAAATTCCTCCACCCTCTTAGTTGGGCTGCTAGCTGCCTCCCTTAAGTTGAGGGTGGCCTTGGTTTACGTGGCCGTAGAATCCGAGATTCCAATATTGCAAGTATTCTCAAATTACTTTGGAAAATCTCCTGTAAGTATGACTCCATCTAGGTCAATTGGGTCAATTCCTACCTCTTCAAAAAGGACTCCATTTGGACAGTCCCCAAACCTGTTGACTCCTCCTGGATCTGGCACCAAATCCTCCTCCTCTGCCCCATAGCCCTTAGAGCTACCATCTCCAAGATCGTTGATGGGACATCCACCTCCCTTTGGCTTGACCACTGGAACCCCTTAGGAGTCCTCTTTTCCACTGTTGGTGCTCGTTCAGTGTACTCTTCTGGTATCCCTGAATTTGCCCCGGTCTTCGCCATCATCTCCCATGGCTCCTGGTCCCTCCTACCCTTCCCCCAACCCCTCATTATCTAACAAGGTCTCCTGGCTCCCCTCCCCAAATGGCCTCTTTAGCTCCCGATCTGCTAGGGACTTTGTTAGACTTCATGCCCCCACCATCCCTTGGCACAACCTTGTGTGGTTTAAAGGTCATATATCCCGCCATAGCTTCACTACTTGGAGAACCCTCAACCTTTGCCTCCCCACCCAATCCTTTCTCCTTCACCGCCAGCTGCCTGTTCCCCTTCCTGTATCCTCTATTGGAATGGTCTTGAGGACATCAATCACCTTTTCTTCTCTTGCTCCTTTGCCTCTTCTGTTTGGAAAAAAGCTTTAGAAACCTGTTGACCCCGTAGTAGAAGACCCTTACCCTTCTCTAGGGAGTGGCTTTGGATAGACATGCCCTTCTCTGGCAGCACTATTTGTGATACTGCAGGTAAGCTTGTGTTTGGTGCTGCCCTTCTCTGGCAGCACTATTTGTGATACTGCAGATAAGCTTGTGTTTGGTGCTGCCCTTCTCTGGCAGCACTATTTGTGATACTGCAGGTAAGCTTGTGTTTGGTGCTGCCCTTCTCTGGCAGCACTATTTGTGATACTGCAGATAAGCTTGTGTTTGGTGCTGCCCTTCCCTGGCAGCACTATTTGTGATACAGCAGGTAAGCTTGTGTTTAGTGCTGCCCTTCTCTGGCAGCACTATTTGTGATACTGCAAGTAAGCTTGTGTTTAGTGTTGTTATCTCTCACATCTGGATGGAGCAGAATCTTCGTAGATGGACCTCCAACTCTTGTTCTCTTGATATGATTTGGGAAGTCATCGTCTTCGATGTTAGCTCCAGGCTTCACATGTTACCTCATGGTTCTCTTGTCGATTCCCCGATGAACAGGTGTATTGTTATCTCCTAGGGGTTACCTGTTTATCTTTTTCAGCCTCCTGACCCTTCTTCCTAGGGCTTGAGTTTTGTATAGTCCTCCCTCACCCTCTTTTTCCCTCTCTGTAATGGGGTTTTGGTAATGAATTTATTCACCCAAAAAAAAAGTAAATTAGGTCACAGCCCTCAGAAGGAGCCAAAAACCAGGTCGAGTTCTAGTCCTTGTCAGCCCTTGAAATCCCCAAAGATGGGGGAAATCTGATGGATGGATCCTCCAATAAAGGAATCTCGTTTTCAGCAAAAGAGGCTCAAAAACAGGGTTACCTGCCAGGTCTATTTGAGAGGGTTCTTGCTGTGATTTAAACCCCAGCAAGTAAACAGTATCAAAGAGATGAAAATTCCACACAATCTCAGGTTAAATTGAATTCCAACAAGCACATAAAGATCAGACGGTAACCGTACTTACTTGAGAAGGAGTAAACAGAGTAAAAGAAGAAAGAGAAGGATAACTATGACTTCCAACCAACAAGGTACAGAATCTCACTGCCCTCCAACGATATCTCATCCCCCCCCCCAACTGAATCACACAGCACTCCATTGAAGAAAATTTCAAACTTTCATTCATCTAAATCGCCTATGAGCCTTGGCTCTTACAAGCTATATATAGAAAATGAAATAAGAATCTTAATCTGACTAGAAAAATCAAATCCTAGTGCCAATTACAAAACATAGTTGAAAAAGGAATCATAATACTAATTGGAAAACTTAAGTAGCTAACTAACTAAGCTTAATCTCATATGCCTACCTTCTACCCATATTTTAGGCCCATTAAAATGGTCCATTACAATGAAAACACATGGGATCAAAGGCCCAACACATAAATAACCCCACCCAAGGCTTATTTCCAATAAAATAAGCCCATTATGTGACTCATCTGCATCATAGACACACTAGGAGGATATCTAGGCATCATTTTGCTGTACATCTGCCCATCAATCAAGAAAGGAAATGATGACAGGAATGATGGCAGTATTAAAACATCCAATGCAAAAAAGGCACAGCAAAAAAAGCTTGCAGCTCAAAACCTTTTGAATTTTTAACAGTCACCAGACTGACCTTTGCTTTTTTCAATGAGGGTGATCATATTAATAATTGATAAAGGTTTAAAAAAAGAAATGGCTCTGGTAGC
This sequence comes from Telopea speciosissima, assembly GCF_018873765.1. Classification (NCBI taxonomy): domain Eukaryota; kingdom Viridiplantae; phylum Streptophyta; class Magnoliopsida; order Proteales; family Proteaceae; genus Telopea; species Telopea speciosissima. The sequence goes on from NC_057924.1 coordinate 16,076,538, forward strand.
TGAGAATACTCAAATAATGGGGACATGAAGAAATCACAAGTCATAAGGATCAAGGAAGGCACAGGAACAAGAAAATGTGACCAACAGCAGCAGCCATTCAATCAGCTCATTGGATTTCGGGGGTCTGGCCAAACAGCAATTTCATAAAAAGAGCATACCCAGTGCACGAGGCTCCCGCCACTGTGGGGTCTGGGGAGGGTCATAATGTACGCAGCCTTACCCCTGCTTTCGCAAAGAGGTTGTTTCCAGACTCAAACCCGAGACCACTTGGTCACAATGGAGCAACTTACCGTTGCACAAAACTACACTTTCATCCAATGTGAAATCCAGGGGGTATATAGCAACTCCCAAGACTTCAAGAAGTTCAGATGATGCAATCACAGTTTTTCAAAAAGATTTTCTTAGCCAGTTTAAAAATTCACTTGGTGGTGGAATGATAGTGGAGCACCAAGTAGTCTACAGGCAGAGCATATTATGTTCTAATTATGGAATTGAAGGCCTTAAAATCCAATCTCAAAGCTTGGTATTAAACAGCACATGGCAGTTTCAATACGAAGAAAGAATGTCCACTGCAGAGCATTTCAGAACAAGGTTCGAGAACTCGCGAGATCTCGCCAAGTTTCTCGGTTTTGGGCAAAACCGAGTCAAGTTGCTAGTCAGTTCCTAAAAGTGCAATTTCTCGGCCAAGATCTCGGTGATATCTCGAAGGTTAAAATCAAGATATTTTTAGCACAAAAAAAACAATATCTCGCCAAGATCTCGAGATCTCGGCGATATCTCGGTTGGGCCCAAACGTGCTATTTACTTGTATTCAGCCCAATTTTCACCCAAAACCCATTTCCAACATAAGAGAGAGCGGGAACAGAACTCGATAGGCTCTAAACCAAGGGGAAAAACACCTCTCCTTCAAATTTCTTCTTCTTTCTTTCGATTGTTGGATGGAATGCCTGTTTGGAGTTAGATTGAAGTGCCAAAGTGAAGATTCAAGTGCCAATTTGGAGCATCATCACCTATTTGCAAGATTTCAAAGGTGTTTTCTATTTCTTCCCCAATCTATTTTTCCAAAAAAATTTTGTAATCCTTGTTAGATTCATGTGGTTTTAATATATGTTGAACATCTTTGCCCGATCTATCACTTCATGGAGTCGGATTTTTTTCAGTTAATAAATTATTTATTATAATTTCTGAAAAAATAAATGATTTATTTGAAAAAAGAAAATGAAAAAAATAGGATGAATAGTGATTGTTTGAAAATGATTTTGATATATGTTAAACTACTTGGGATGCTCTACAGCCCCATGAATTAATTTTTTGTTTTCACCCATTAAAAAATTATTTTATTTTTCAGATTTAATAAATATATTATAAAAATTAAAAATATATATATAATATTAAGGAAAAATACTTATTGCTTATGAAAAATTATGTACAACATATGTACATAATATTCAACTTCAAATGGTGTCAAATTCATCATTACATTATATTTTTCTTATACTTTAAGGTATAAATAGTTTTTAAAAAAATTAAAATATTATTTTTAATTAACAAATAAATACTAGGGTTAGGGGATAAATAAGAGATAGTTATTTCATAGTTCTAGTAGCTTGACATTACGTTTAAGAGTTATGAATAGCATACTTTAAGTCTTGAATACCTTACTTTAAGTGATCCATGGTTATTAATACATGTTTTTTTATGTAAGTGTAAAACATAAGACATTTTGTATACAATGTCGATATATAGCATGGCAACATGGAGTTCCCATGTCCGAGACAAAAGAAGTCCAAATGCAATTATTGTGGGAAGTTGCTATCCGGAGGAGCCACCAGGTTAAAGCAACACTTGTGCGGTACAGCAAGGATGTTTCATTATGCCCAAATGTTCCTATCCAAGTGAAAGTGGCAATGACAACATTTGAAAGGAGGAAGATTAAAAAAATTTGAGAGGGAAAGAATGCAACAAGAGTTTAATGAGGCAATACTAGAGAGGGCTGGCGCAGAGGTCCGTGGCGGAGATGATACCGACATTGGGCCTCCACCTGGTGAGTTTCAATCAAAGGCGATGGAGAATTTACCACAGACTTTGGTGAGTAAACAAAGTTTTCATTTTGATAATATAAGAGCATATGAGCAAGCAAGAGGAGCTAGTGGATCTGGCTCAGTGCACCTGCAAGAAGATGAGAGGAGGAGAAGCACTGGACAAGAAATATACCACGACCCCAAACCCGACCACGAGTACAAGGTCCAGAACCCATTATTGAGCGGGATCCCACCACTTTTAGGCAACAAGATGCCTACCACCCAACCATCCCACAAGTATTTGGTGGTAAACAAGAGAAAGCACGAAAAGCCTTCAGAAGTTCATGCTTTACCATGGCATTCCAGCCAATGTAGCACAAGGAACATACTATAATGCATTCCTTGATCTTGCAGGAGGGTCAGTGCGAGAATGGAAGGACCTTCACCATTTGAATTATACAATGTATATTTGCCTCGGGAGGTAGAGGAGCTAAAAGAATACATTGATGGTTTAAAGCCAATGTGGGAGACATATGGGGTTACTCTTATGGTTGATGGTTGGATGGACCTACTAGGCTGTCCATCATAAATTTCATGGTGAGTTGAATGGAAAGACTATATTCTTGAAGTCTATCGATGCATCAAAGCATATAAAGGATGCATCATACTTGTATAAGGAGTTGAAGCAAGTGGTGGAGGAGGTAGGACAAGGAACGTTATCCAAATTGTGACGGATAACGGCCCAACTATAAAAATGGAGAGAAGTTGATGAATAAGAAGAGTAAGAGGATCCGGCTCTTTTGGACCCCATGTGCAGCCCATTCTATTGATTTAATGTGAAGGACATGGGGAAAAAGACTTTGGTGGCGGTGTGCTAAATAGGGCAAGACAAGTGACAACTTTTGTGTACAACCATTCTTATGCTTTAGCCTTGATGAGGGAGAAATGCAATGGAGATTTAGTGAGGCTGGTGTCACTCGATTTGCCACCAATTACATTGCATTGAAGAGCTTTGAGTAAGGCGATAGGTCTAAGGTGTATGTTTGCAAGTCATGAATGGTTTGGTTGCAAGGTTCTAAGTCGGAAGAAGCAAAGGTAGCACAGACCATATCGAAACGATGGATTTTGGAAGGACTTGGGGAAAGTGGTTGGCATATTAGAGCCGGTGGTGGCGATCGAGGATGATTGATACGAGAGAAGAAGCCTCCTTTGGGCCACATCTTTGGGCCACATTTATCTTGCCATCCAAAAAATGAAGGAAATGGTTAGAGTGCTATACCTCGAAGTGCAAAGTCCTACACTAACATCATTGATGAGCGGTGGGAGAAGCACTTGAGTCATCCATTGCATAAGGCTAGTGAGTTCAACATACTTTATACTTTAAATGTTATAACTTTTTTACATTTACATATTCAAAACCCTAAAGGCATTAAAGCGATTAAGTCACTAACAAATCATATTTGTGGTGTTTACTTTACCAAAGATACTATTTGAATCCAAAGTATCACTACTCCCATGATCTTGGGCTAGACATAGAATTGTTAGAGGCGTTCAAGCGGTTACTTAGAAGTTGGAGCCCCATCCAAAGCACAGTGCTACAAATGATGAGGTGAGAGTATGGGACTTTGGCACTTTGGTAGTTAGTTTATGAATGTAATTACTAAATAGGAAATACTAATGCCTCAAATTGAAAATAGATCAAATACTTCAGAGAGGCCTCGGCAAGTTTCAATCGACTAGTGCATCGGTGGAGGGTAGACAAAAGTCGAGACCCTGGTAGGTGGCATGATATTACATTTATGAATTATAATTTTATCTCTTTAGAATGTACATATTCTTACTATTCTATATTTGTAATGCAACCGAATGGTGGGTGCTTTATGGTACAAGTTCACCCAACCGAGGAAGGTAGCGGTGAGAATGCTCTCACAAACTTGTTCATCCTCCTGGATGTGAGCGCATTGGAGTACATTCTCATTGATACATTCAAAGAGGCGGAATAGGTTGGATAGCAAACGACTGGATCAGCTTGTGTATGTGCCTCAATATGAGATTAAGGATGAGGCACATACGTGAAGGAATTGAGGCCAATGATAAAGAACCCATTGAACTGCCCAACATTTTTCAAGAGGACTACGATGACGATGAGGATCCCCTATTCCAGTGGGTGAGGGATCGTGGTACACCGATATGGATCAACTGCGGGGTAGGCCCGACCCCACCATTGCGTCTGTAACCAAGCGATGTTGATGAATATATGTCGACGCAAGAGGGGCGTGCACATGCAGAGTCACCGAAACCTTTGAGTCCCGTAGGAAGTCCTGCGATGATGATGATGGTGGTGGTGATGACATGGTGATGCTAGTGATGGTGATGGTGATGGTGATGGTGATCTTTGGTGGTGGTGGTGGTGAAGCTGCTGCTGCTAGTGGCATGCGGAGTGGCGGTAATTATGATGATCGTCGCGAGGGGATGCGTGCAAGCGATTGAGTAAGAAGTTGGAACGCAGGGAGGACCCTGTGCGTTTCTAGGTGAGTCTCAATTTCACGCATGCCACTCAAGATCAAGACCATGGTGGCCCCCTAAAACATACAATAGAAAGAAGGGTCGCAAACACTCACATCAATCATATGCTCGGGAGGAGGACAACAGCAGTATGAACACCATGGTTACAAGTTTCGGAAGCATGAGTATAGATACTACTAGTGAGCATCGATCATGGCAATCATCTCAAGCATCATCATGGCTATGACTATGGCCAGCAGAGCACCGGTTCGATTATAGTGCCTATGGTCAGTATGGGCGTCAGAATGAGTATGACGATCAAAGTCGTGGGTCGGTGTTGGGTATACGATCCTAGTCCCAAACCAGATCATACATGCCTCAAACTCAATATGACGATGCAGTGGATCTTACACCTCATACCAATGACCTCCCATGTACCCTAAGATAGGGAGATTGGTATATGTTGATGAAGACTTATATGGAAGCGTGTCACACTATCTCGCAACACTATAGCAATTCCATGACATGGGAATTCTATGTGGATCGATATAGGGATGAATTTCTTGTTCAATCTCATTTTATGTAACAAATTAAGTGAACATTGATGTAATGTACATTTTATTTGAATGTTTTGATTGATGTGTCCAATTAGAATGTTTTGATTGCGAATTTGCTATATTTTACTAAATTATATATAGATTATGTTGTTTTAGTACGACTCGTCGCCTACCAACCTATGGTCCAAAGTGAAACTCATATTTGGAATTATTTTTTGGCAAATCTGGGCATGCCATTGTGTTTAAATGGCCTGAAATAGGCTGGATACCAAGTTTCAGACCCAAAATATGTGTACAACCCACCGAGTTGGGGGTCTGAGTCCAAAAAAAAAAAAATGCAGCAACTCGCCGAGATCTCGGCTCGACTCGGTTTCTGGCCTGGCCGAGATGCCACCGAGACCCGAGTTTTCGAACCTTGTTTCGGAATAGACTGAAAGGAGGATCTGTGGAACTCTTTTAGGGGGGGAAATTGGCCAAGCCATGTGAGGTTCACTTTTTGTCTGGAGGAGACAAGATACATTTCTCCCACAAAATGATCAACCACATGGAAGACTATCTCCAAAGCTGAAGTTTGGGCTCATTTAATTCAGGGACAGGAGGAGATTATATTGTTTCTGAGTCTAAGATTGGGTGGAGCAACCTTATGAGGAAGAAATTTAAAATAACTGAAGGAAATGAGCAGAGATAGAACCCCCAGCCTCGAATACACCATTGAATCCTTTCAGAAGTGCCAGATGGAGATCCAAAATGATGAGCCCACACTCTGTCAGGGACTACATCACGAGGCTTCTTTAGATTGGTTACAATGCTACCTTTATTGCATTAATCGGTAAGGAAGATGGTGCTGAACGGGGTTCAGAGCCAGGAATTTTCCGTTGATGGAAAAAGTTAACTAAGGGGCATGTTAGCCCGTAATCATGAGCTAAAAAGCAGAAAAGCAAATACTCAATCCCCATTCAGTACAAGAGGATAAGTTCCACTTTCAATTCTCCTAGCTCAAAAAGTAGAAAGAACCCAACTTTCTAAAACCTAGCCCAGTCTAAAAGCCATTTTGGGGATATATGGTGGTGATGGAAATGACATAACAGAAGGTAACAACTGACATGTGGAACTATATATAAACACGGGGTGTAATATCCTTCATACTACTGCTAGGCTGGAGGCATCCTAATGCCAAACAGTATGGAACTTTGATGTGGTGAAAGTTGTAAACAGCTTCGTGGGAGAATTCTAGTTTTCATTGTATTGTGTATCTTGGAAGGTAGTTTTAAATGGGTGTTCATAAGCAGTTGTACATCATATACTTTCTTGTTTTCTGGGTTAGGCATAACCCCCATGTATATTAGGTGTTTATTTTCACCCTATTATCTATACAAGCTGCTGTTACTCATTAAAAAAATCTATATATCGACCAAATCATTTAAAAAAAATAGAAATTCCACATAAAAAAAAGGAAGTAAAATCAAAGCCATCAGTTTGAAGATTACCTGAACTGTTCCCATAGATTTTTGGGAAGAAAATTCAGCACAGTATATTTTCTATTTGATATGCGGTTGTCACAATAAACATCTTGTGACAAATCATTATCGTTGACGTAAACATAGCGCTTCATTGTTTATCTAAAAGCAAATGATCATGCCACAACTGTCCTTTTGCATGTTTCATAAAGCATTCAGCAAAAAGTAGAGCTCCTGCCAGAAAGAATTGGCATTGGAGGATTCACATAGCCCATCTGAGAGAAAGTCCAAGAGAAATTAGAATATTTCATGTGCATTCTTGAGAAATGAAACACAAGCAAGCATTGACAAAATAAGCACACAAACAAATGGCTCAAAAACCAGCATAAACATCACTATATTACCTACCAATGTCCAATAACAATACTATGGCCTGAACCTCTGGAAAAACAACAAATTGTTTGCAAATAACCTAAATATGTTAAAAATGTAGGACTAATATAAAGAAAGAATAATTGCTAGAAATGGCATGCATTCTAGTGTTACAATGGATACAAAACAGAGTTGCTGTGACTTTGTGTTCTCAAATTCATAGCGCATGAACTGTCTAGATTCCAGCTTCAGAACAATATTTAAAAAGTCAACAACTTATGTCTTAGCACTTGTATTGTAAATTTACAAGTAAGTATTCAACACTAACAAATTTTTATTTCCTTTCACTTCTTTAATCTACTTTTCAATTCTAATTCCACTTAAAATTTATCAGCTTTTACTTATCATTCTAATTTCACTTTTTTCACGTAATGATTAGTGTTTTAACAATAAAAAGAGACGTAACAAATTAATAACAACAACAACCATAACCTTATCCCAACTAAATGGGGTCGGGTACATGGATCCAATAGATGCTAAGAGAGTAATGGAGGTAAGAGAGATAAGAAGAAGTAAAAAGGAAAATAAGTAAAGGTAAAAATCGAAGCAATAGTCAAAGCAGCATCCTAGGAACATCCCACTACAAGGGGTCGGCTACACGGGTCCTTGTCCTCCAAACAACTCTATCCGCAGTCATACTAGGATCGAGCCCTACCGCATGCATATCCTTTCTTACCACTTCACCAATAGTCATCTTAGGCCTGTCTCTACCCCTTTTAGCTCCGTTAAGCTGACTCTGGTCACTTTTCCTTACTGGTGCATCCATGGGTCTCCGTTGGACATGACCATACCACCGTAAGCGGCTCTCACGGAGCTTGTCTTGGATTGGTGCAACTCCCAAATTGGTTCTAATAAAATCGTTCCTTACTCTATCTCTCCTGGTCTTGCCGCACATCCACCTCAACATCCTCATCTCTACTACACTCATCTTATTTATATTATTTTTCTTAACTGCCCAACATTCCGCCCCATAAGTCATAGCTGGCCTTATTACTGTCTTGTAGAATTTCCCTTTAAGCTTAACAGGCATGCATCTGTCACAGAACACTCCCGATGCACCTCTCCACTTCATCCATCCTACTTTAATTCTGTGGGAAACATCATCCTCTATATTACCCTCTTTATTAATGATCGACCCCAGGTATCGAAAGCATTCACTTTGTGGTAGCTCTTGCTCCTCAAGTTTCACCATTTCATCCCCTCTCCTGGTTTGACTGAAGTTACACATCATATATTCTGTCTTTGTTCTGCTTAACTTAAACCCCTTGATTCCAAGTTTGATCTCCATAATTCCAATTTTACATTAATCCCTTCCACTGTCTCATCTATCAAAACAATATCATCAACGAAAAGCATACACCAAGGAACCTCATCTTAGATGTGTCTGGTTAAATCATCCATGATGAGTGCAAACGAATAAGGGCTTAGAGCTGATCCTTGGTGTAGCCCAATTGTAATCGGGAATTCACTACTTTGGCCCTCTGCAGTTCTAACACTCGTCACCACGCCCTCATACATGTCCTTAATTAAACCCACTTAGTTACTTGAGCTCATTCTCTTATGTAGGACATGCCAAATGAGCTCTCTAGGGACTCTGTCATAGGCCTTTTCTAGGTCTATAAAGATCATATGGAGGTTCCTTTTGTTAGCTCTAAAAATTTCCATAAGCCTCCTTAAAAGGTAAATAGCTTCTGTCGTAGATCTCCCTGGCATAAAACCAAATTGGTTCTCCGAAATATCAGTCTCTCTTCTTATGTGGGCTTCAATGATTTTTTCCCATAGCTTCATAGTATGACTCATTAGTTTTATGCCTCTATAGTTATTACAGTTCTGGATATCACCTTTATTCTTATAAATCGAGATTACAGTGCTTCTCCTCCACTCATCTGGCATTTTCTTTGTACTCAAAATCCTGTTGAACAGCTTGGTTAGCTAAGATACACCCTGTACTCCTAAGCTCTTCCACACTTCAATTGGGATCTCATCCGATCCCGGTATTTTACCTACCTTCATTTTTTATAGGGCCTCTTTAACTTCGGCCTTACCAACTCTTTGTGAATGCCCATGACATGGGTTGGCTTCAAGACTATTCCTCTCTACTTCTGAATCCATCCTATCAGTCAATATAGTTCCATTTAGTAGGTTGTAAAAAATACTCACCCCATCTCTCCAAAATGTCCTCATCTCATATTAGTACTCTACCATCCTCACTCTTAATGCATCTAACATGGTCCAGATCTCTGTTCTTCCTTTCTATTATTTTAGCTATCCGATAGATCTCATTTTTCCCTTCTTTTGTATTAAATTTTTCATAAAGGTCATCATATTTCTTCGCTCTAGCTTTCCCCACAATCCTCCGAGCTTCTTTTCTAGGTGCATAATATCTCACTTTGTCTTCTGCTTCGCTAGTCCTTTGCCAGGTCTTAAAGCGCTCTTTCTTAGTCTTAATGGCTGCTTGGACCTCGTCATCCCACCACCAAGTCTCTCTAGGGGCCAAGCACATACCCTTTGAGATCCCTAGCACTTCTTTAGCAACCTTCTTAATACAAGTCGTCATCTCAATCCACATCTCATTGGTATCTCCCTCAAAGTCCCACTTTCCTTGTAGAGCTACTTTATCGGTAAATGACTCTAAGAGAACTCCTTGTAGTCGCCCCCATCTTATCTTAGGGCAAACCTGATTCGCCATCTTACGTTGCCTCGTACCAAGGTACATATCTAAGACCACCAGTATATGTTGAGCAGTTAAGCTCTCTCCAAGTATAACCTTACAATCCTTACATAGAAGTCTGTCAGACCTTCTAGTTAGGAAGAAATCTATTTGGCTTGCATGTTGTCCACTCTTGTAGGTAACTAAATGTTCTTCTCTCTTCTTAGAAAAGGTATTTGCAATGCATATATCAAACGCTATCGCAAAGTCTAACACTAAGATCCCCTCTTCATTCCTCTCCCCAACCCTGTATCCTCCGTGAACTTCTTCATAGCCTCTTCGATCTTTGCCCACATGTTCGTTAAGGTCACCTCCGATAATAATTTTCTCTCCCTGGACAAAACCTTGCGCTAAACCATCCATGTGTTCCCAGAATTGTATTTTAACACTCTCATCTAATCCTGCCTGGGGCGCGTAGATGCTTACAATGTTGATAACCTCGTTGTCTAGCACCAGTTTGATAGATAGGATCCTCTCTCCAAATCTTTTAACATCCACTACTTCGTTCTTAAGGTCTTTGTCCACAACCATACCCACTCCACCTCTCTCGCTTTCATTTCCCAATTACCACAATTTGAAGCCATCTAACGCCTTGGCTTTGTGGCCCTTCCATCTCGTTTCTTGAATGCAGGCAACATTAATCCCTCTTCTCCGCATAACATCTATCAGCTCCATACTCTTGCCCGTCAGCGATCCGATGTTCCATGATGCAAATCTAATCCTATGCTTACGAGTTACGAACAAGATTAGTATGAGAGGGCATGATATAAGAAAAGATAATGGATAATCAAAAAAATATTAGGATCCATGCAAAAGGGATTGGCTGGATATAATATAGTGCCGGCTGCCTACCTAACGCACCAAAATAGGAGAAATACTATATAATATATAGATGCAGTACGAAAAGTAAGATTAAAAGGGTAGCGTACCAAGAGATTATTTAAAACATTGCACAGGTAAACAAATTAGGTACACAAGAATCAAGTCAAACCAGAATAGACCAAACCACTACACAGTCAGTCCCACCATACTAATGGGTACAATAGTGTAATAAAACAATAAGCAAGAATAGATAATGCAAAACAATGATACACTAAATACTAAGACAATGGTATGAATATTTCAATCCAAAGGGGGGGTGGTGTAAAGGAATAATACACTAGTGTAAAAGAACAATATGCAAACAGAGGCAATACAGCAAGTATAGGGAATATCATACAACACCAAGTCTAGGTACACAAAATACAGCAAGATACAAAGCAATTCAGCTAGCAATTAGACAATACCTACTAAGGCAATGGTAGAAATAATCCAAAGGGGTACAGTAGTGTAAAGAACAGTATGCAAACAAAGTTAATAAGATATAATTATCACCAAAATACACAACAAGAGTGAAATTTCCTACCTATCACCAAAATTACCAACAAAATGTTGCAAGGCAGAGAGGTACCAATGCAGCGCGTGCAGGGTCGGTGAGTCAATGGCAGTCATCGGGGATTAAGGAGACACAGGTGATGGTGGAGGGACCAAACACCTAAAAGAGGTCAGACAGGGAGAGAGAGAGAGTCTGGTTAAGAGAGGTCAGAGAGAAAATCTGGGGGGTAGGGAGAGAGGTCAGAGAGAGAGGGAGTCTATGGATGGAAGAAATCGATGAAGAGATGTTTTAGGTTCTGGCGGTTAGAGAGAGGGAGAGGATGGGTATAGTAGAGAGAGATCAAGGTGGTTCGAGGTAAGTGAGAACAGAGATGTTGGTTTAGGTTCTGGCGGTTTGAGAGAGGGAGAGGATGGGCATAGTAGAGAGAGATCGATCAGTGTTGGTGTAGGTTCTGGCGGTAGGGTCAGCGAGAGAGGCTATGGGTGGAAGAAAATCGATGTGCGTGGGGTCCGGAAGAGAGTCGATGGGTATAGGAAATTGATGGAATCGGTGTGTACAGAGGTAATCCGTCGATGACTTTAGGGAGGAGAGATCGGTGAGAGGGAATCGAGAAGATCAGAGGGGCGAAGTCTGCGGAGGAGGTGAGGAGAGTGGGGGTAAACTTACCTGTGAGCGACTTCACCGGCCTCCGCTACCTGGGGAGATGGGGGTGGGAGTCGACCGTTAGCGGTGAACTTTCAGAGAACTTTCAGAGAGAACATAGAAAATAAATGTGCTTCTTTACTGGTGTCAATCTCAAAATCTAAACTTAAAGGTTTGAGAAATCAACTTAAGAGTCCCATTTTTGTCCAACAGAAATGGATACTTTATACAGGGACTCAGAGACACTTAAACCCCATAAAATTTCCTCATCAGCTTGTCCGCAAGAGACTAATACTAGACCTTGTTTCTGAATGCTCAATGCTGAGCTTGAAGTGCAAAATAATTCTAGAGATCTTAGTAAGTATCTGTGAACAAATTAGCATCCGTCTTCTGCGTCGACGACGTAATCAATCGAAATCCAATATATATTTTGAGACAAAGATAGAGACTCCCAAATGATCGACTCAATACAGATCAAAACTAATCTCCATAATTCAAGACCAAGAATTATAATAAGTTCTGCGTTACTTAATAATTGCACTCAAATCAAGAAGTATTTGATTAGAGTATTAGACGGGGAAGAAGATAACCTGTTCTGGAGAAACCTATTCAGCCTTTGAGCAGTAAATGCTGGGCAACCATGTTATCACGGAGCTTTCATGCTCCGAGTCTCAGGCTTGATTTCTTTGTTTTTAGTTCCAAATTCATCCAGAGCATATGCCGAAGGAGGAGATGAACGAGGAGATTCCACAATTTACCTCAAGGTCGTAACTCGTAAGCGTCGTCAACAGTCAGGTCCAGAAATTGAAAAAAAAGTATTCACGAATTTCATACCCCAACCAAGGAAAAAAAAAAAGGTATTCATGAATTTTCTTTTTTATTTTGAAATGTTCTCCGTGGGTTGCTGGCCACGCCAGACGTGGGAGCGAAATGACCACCCCACCCCCATATGTCAGTGCACGGTCTCATTGGTTGTCGCACACTCGCACACACCTGGCCCCTAAGCTTCCATTTTTTTAACCAAGTTTTTGCTTCACCCAAGGTGAAGAAAGCATATCTTAAGACACAACATTGTTTTTTAATTTTTTTTATGGGAAAAAGATCTCTGTTTGGGAGTGTGGCCTACGCCAACACTCCCATGAGTCTATCTCTCTCCTCCCCCATAGGAAAAGACACCTCTGTCCCCTTGTTTTAAGGAGGAGAGAGATAGACACATGGGAGTGTTGGCATAGGCCACACTCCCATACAGAAAATTGCTTCCCTTTTTTTACTGATACTAATACCAATACGGATCAGCCAATACGCCTAAGTAGGCTATTTTATAATATGGGTGCACAGTTCATAATATTGGCCAAAAATAATAACAATCTAGAATAACAAAAACTCTTAAAATCATAAAATTGTAAATATCAATGGGAAAATCCTAAAAACTTAATTTTTTGTGAAATATTACACAAAATACAACTAAATTACAATAAATATGAAAAAAAAAATCAAAAAGAAAAATATATTAATCAAATTGATATAAAAATCATAAATTTTATTTTTATAATATAATATATTTTATACCAATTAAGGTGGGTCAAAATAAGTCAAATATCCTTGTATGTGATCACTTATCCTTTTTTTTTTTTTTTTTCTTTGACAAAAGACAATTTTACTGAGGCAAAGAGCATGGAACAGCCAAGGCATCCAAGTTACATAAATCTTGGAGCCAAGAAGTGGAATTTGGCCAAATAGTCGAGCACGCTATCGACATGGCCTTCCGAGCTAGAGAATCAGTTATCACTTCTTTTTTTTTAATGAGTGATCACTTATCATTACTGGACTTAGTAGTTCATTATACTAATATCAACACTTACCGATCCGATTTTAGAAAAACAAATAAGGGTGACTTTATTAGCCCACCCAAAAAGGAAACCTCAATATCCCACTTGGGCAACATATGTCAGAAGTTTTAGATTTAAAATATTTTATTAGAATGACTTTTCGGATGAGACAAATTGAATGTGGCCACAGTCAAAACTGTTGAATGGAGTATATACCTAAAGCAAAATGCCTTGGTCCAAATGAAACTACGAACATCACATCTATAATAACATGGAACCAAACACGTCAAAGTGTTTATAATCTCACCAACTTACATTGTATAGTGTGAAAATGTGGTATGAAAACTATATGAAATAGTGATCAACATGTCAATTTCCAAATTTGTCCGGGCTGTAAAGTTGAATAAGCCCAATGAGACGATCAATAAGCGTCACCCAAACGTAACTGCTTCACTCAACAAAACTCATTTTGGGACTGGATCAAGATGTCCCAAAATACTAGCACAAATCTGTTGGACAAGTGTGTGTCCATCAAACTTGGTTCGGTCCGGTTCAACCCGATCCACCTTTGTATTGAACATTTATACATTTTAGTTTAATATTATCACATGCGATATAAACTTTTTGAGCATTATGTGTCCGTAAGTTTTACTTAAAATGGTAGTCACGACTAGGGTTTGGGCTGGACACCCTTATCATATGGTCGTCGCATTGGGTATACCTAGACATGTGATGTCAGGGTACGAATGCGAGTGCTCACATGTTTGATATGTGCATTGGCAAAGAATCTACTGTGTCGATTCCCTCATGTATTACTGCCAGATGTAGGAAGGGATAGACATGTGTCACCGACACCCTATGCCTGAGGGAACCCTATCACTGCAAAGTGTGATCGCATTCTTTGGTTCATCAGTGACTGAGACTCAAGCAAGTCAAAGCCGGTGTTCTGGGAATGCGTGAACACTTTATGAGTGAAGGAGTTATCCAACATGGTCACCACTGCCCGATTGGGGAACACCAAGATTGAGACTGTCTAGGTATGGTCGGATCGGAATCTGGATCCAATGTCGTTTTGGAAATGGTTTTGCAAAATTTATTTTACATAAAATGATACATTATAAATAGTTATTTAAATAAAGTGTTTAATAGAGTTTTGCGGGACCCGATCAGATGCACAGACTCTCTTATATGGACATATACTATGGATTGGGGTTTGACTGTACATGTGTACATGCCCTAGATTCCATAATGATGGTGTTGATTAGTGAGGGGTTGTATATGATAAATAGTTATCATATAGGGAGTTATTTGGAATTTGCTAATTTAATTAGTATTTTATTTAATTAATGGATATGGTGCTAATTATAATTATCCATTAAATATTAAATAAAGTAATTAATTAATACTTTCCCTATTATATTATGCTTCTTCACCTGTGTAGCACTTTGAGTTTAAACAGAACTGCCAAACAAGAGAGAGAGAGAGTCAGACTCTCACTGAGGTTCTATTAAATCCTACTAGGATTTAATTAAATCTTATTATTATATATAGGGGACCAAAACGCTGAGGGGGGTACAGCTCTCCATGTTTTTGGCAGGCACTCTCTCTCCTACGTTTTGGTCTCTCTCTCTCCCTCTTGTGATCTCTCTTCTTCTTCTTGCTTCTCTCATCTGTGTTTGAGAGTTAGGGTTTGAGAAACCCTAGATCTGTGCTGAAGAGTTCGAGAGCATTTGGGATTGGCTTGAAGAACCTTGGTAGCACCATTGGAGGTTCAGATCTGTTTGCTTGGAGCGCTCACTGAAGGAAGAATCATTGTCTATTGGAGGAGCAACACTTGAGGCTCACCAGGTTAGCAGTTCTTTATTAATTCCTTCAGTTATTTAATTATTAATATTTATGGGATACGAAAGAAACTCAAATCGATTAATTTTCGCTGCGCATTCGAGTATGGGATGGATCCCTCTTGCCATATGATGGACTAAAGATGAATTTCTCCGTCCCTATTGTGATAATAAATTTTATGGGACACAATAGGGAAGGAGAAACCCTAATAGGGATGGACCAGGGTTCCCATGGACGACCATGGGAAACCCTAAAAAATAAACGGGGCACCCATGGGACACCATGGGATAACCCAGGGCATGCAAAACCCTAATTTTGTAGTATATTGGTTTCCCTAGGGAACCATGGTTTGATCCCTGGACCGTAGTTATGCCTACAAAATGTTCGAACCAAATGAGGCTCTAATAGCAAATAATGTGTGTGCATTATCCGACATCCTCAATTACTAAGGGAGATAAATACACCACATAGCCTTAGTAATTTAAAGGAGGCAAATTGTGAAACCCGATCAAATTTTTGAATAAATTTGAACTTTTGGAACTTGTGTGATTACAGGTTCCAGCTCTCAGTCTATGATAGCATCGATGCTATGGGCTGCATAGGTCGAGGACACAGAAGAATTACTCGACACACCTATGGAGGACTCCGAGGATCCTTCCCAATTTACCCTTCTGGAGTCAGAGGATCCCTGTGAGACCTCGCACCGGAGTTACCTATGCCGGATCTGTTGCCTGGAGGCTATGCAGAGGCTCTCCCTCAATTAGAATAATTGTAAGTATGATTTAAATGAATTATATATATTGTTTGTACGACCAAATAGGGTTAGAAGGGTATTTTAATAAAATTGCTTCTGTGAGACCCAGTTCCCCAGTAGAAAATGCTGTTCCAGACAATTACCTGTGTTTGGATGATCTCTGATGTCGTCCGACATCACTTTATGGTTAGAATAAGGTAATAAAAACAGAATTTGGGTTATAAATAACTTTAAAAATCAGTTTTAGAAGTAATTTCTGCCCAAAGGACAGATTTACCCCTTAGTGCTTAAATACCACATATATATATATTTATAACCTTCTTTAACTATTCACAAATCACAAACTAAACTAAGGAAGCTGAAGAATTAGTTCCAGCTTGGAAAAGCAAGAAAAGAGAGCTGTCTTGAAGGTTTGAAGTTCATACCTAAAATTGAGCTTTGGGATCTCCAGTTGAGACTGAACTGCATAACTAGAGGCTGCCTGCACTTTGTCTCTGCTTCTATACTAGGGTAAGCCATGAAAAACTTGCTGATTTTCCCTTTGCTTCCCTTCTTCTCCAACCTAAATTCACCTAAACAAGCTGGCCTCCATTAAAGCTTCAAGACTAAGCTTGAATATTGAAATTCTGCCATGAATTGGACTGTTTTGGAACAGTCCTAGACCAATTAAACCTGAAATTGTGTGGTGAACCCTAATCAGACCTTAGTTACTGAAACTATTGACTATGTAATGAACCCTAGGCTAACCAATTTAGGATTAATTGATAGAATTTCTAAATTAGGAAGCCAAACATGAAATTGAACCTCTATTTAGATTGACCCACCTTAATTTGGACTTGAAATATCAAATTTGGGCCATGCATGCAAGAATCTGGCCAATTGGAGCAAAACCCCCCAAATTCGGCCAAACTCCCGGATGGAGTTGCAGGCCTAAGGCCGGTCGACCGGCCTTGAACCCCCCGAATTCGGCTGGTCTTTTTTGGTGCCCTGCTGCCCTGTTACATTGGGAATTGCCTTGACTTTTATTGGAGCCTAATAAGTGTTGGTTTATATGTTGTTTAGGTCTGTTTCCTGCTGTTCTTTGACTGTTTTGCTGGGTTATCTGACTAGGACTAGACTACATTACAGGTAAGGGGACCTTGACCTTAATTTAAGCATGTTTATCATTTTAATTTCACTATTATGCTGAATGTCATGTTATGCATCATTACAAATGTACCAATGCATATAGTCTTCTAGCTTATGATTTAATGCATTAGAATGCATGTGAATTAGGCTGCGCATTGGCATACTGCATCGCACTACATTGATATTTTTGTTATGTGGAAATTGTTGAAGGTGAAAATCAGTACGCTATAACTCAATCCATGCTTGTATCATCATAATTAGACTGCACTAGGTTAGGTTGATATTCATTACCCAGTACTACGCCCCTTACCAATAGAGGGAGAGGTGTTGGACAACCCATGGTACAACCGAAGGGAAATGCCATGGTGCCATCTTCTATCCCATATTAGCGTGTCTGCTCCGCTGTGGGAATAAACAGACAGGGTTGGTCTTTGGGGGTCTATCGGGTCCGCTGCCTAGTGACATGCCGATCTGGCGGGTCCTCACCGTGGTAGAATGGTTTCACTCTGGTGACCGATGTATTAGTTCCAGGACCGAGGTTAGCATCTACCACCAGTAATACTTAGACCTCATGAGACTCAGAACTTGTGCTAGGAGCATGTTAGATTAGGGCATGCATCATGGATTTATTGTGTTTGTATGCTTGTACCCCCCTTACTGGGCCCAGTGGACAGCTCACCCCAGTGGACGTCCTTCTTTTACAGATGAAATTGCTACCGTTGCTGTTGCTGGTTCTGTGGGGACTGCTCCTGCTCAGGATGCTTCTCCTACTGCTGGAGTTAATACTCCTTTCTTTGTTGAGCACGCTGCTTCGTGCTCCTGCGATGACTGCGCGTTCTCCTGAACGTTCAGACTTATCATGCTACTTTCTTTTCTTTTTTTTTTTTGTCTATAACACTTTTGTAAATGTGATAGCATATAACTTTTTGGGTTCTTGAGTTACTGTCTTTTTGGGAAACACAACGTAACTGATGTACATACAAGTTCAGATGAATATAATGTTATCACTAGTTCTTCCTTATTTATTATTTTATTGCTATATTATTGCTTCCGCTGCATTTAAATTCTTATATTTGTGAATGAGATTGCAAATAGAACACTGTATTTGCGATCCTGGTGGGATTGATTGGGTGTCTGAGAAATCCAGTCACACTTGGCCCTTATTAACTGGGTCGGGGTGTGACACAAATAATCTAGTGTGCACACAAATAAATGGCCATAACAAAATGATGTATAGTTATTTGCAAGAATTAAATGAAATGAGATTTAGAAAGTCAGTTGCAACCGATTACCCAAACAAAAGCTCTCACTAACAAAATATAACAAATGATCTAACGAAATCCCATATTAGTAACATGTTCCTGGAAAACTTTAGGGGTCAAGTCATTAGTTAGTGGATTAGCAATCATGTTATCTGTAGTAATGTACTCTACTGAAATATCTATGACTTTCAAAACTTCTCTCTCACAAGAAAATATTTAATGTCAATATGCTTAAAGCCCGGAGTATTTTACTGTCATGAGAGAGAATTGAACGATAGCAGATTTCTCATAGACTATCCTTTGAAGCATAGACCTATAGTCAATAGAATGAAGTCCTGAGATAAAATTTCGTAACTATAGAACCTTTTGAGACAAACTCAAAATGCCAAAGGATCTATATCGACGTGTCTTAATACCCATAACATAAGAGGCTTCACCAAAATCCTTCACATCAAAGTGACTAGATAATAACGGTTTTGTCTAATGTAGAAGAGTAGCATTATTGCTTGCAAGAAGGAAATCATTAACATAAAGTAAAAGGGAAATAAATTTTCTCTCAATGATCTTGAGATAGTTGGATTGGTCTGCAGTATTTCCCTTATAATATATTCTTTTTTTTTTTTACTGAAACCCATGACTACAAGCCGAGTCTTATATCGCTCAATTCACCTTTAGAATCAAACCTGGTTTTGAAATCCATAGAGAATCAATCGATTGGTTCTATTTAGATAATTCAACTAAATCTCATACTTCATTACCAACCATAGATTCAATCATCATGCATGACATCCATCCATTCAGAGTTATTTGGACCATTTATAGACTGTTTTAAATGTAAATGGATCAAATTCCATACTTGTATCAAATTCATGCTCTTATAGATAAACTGCATAATCATTATATATAGTTGGCCTATGAGCTCTTTTTGATCTCCTCAAGGGGAACACCAGCTACAAGTTGATCCTGTATTTCATCAATAACAAAGGGTATAGGCTCTGAATCGTTATCCTCTCCTGTTACAACACGGTGCTATAACGCATCGTGCGGCGCTGGAGAGGCCATGTGGCACATCGGGCTCCACATGGTGCACATGGCCTCTGCAGCCACCGCACGATGCGTTACAGCACCGTGCTGTAACAGGAGAAGATACAAATTGTATAGGCTCTACTACTGCATGTGTCCATAGGTTCTTGAACAGAAACATTTAATTGTTTTATATGAGTTTGTATCATTGTTGATGATTGCAGTAACGACATGGGTACAAGAACATGTTTATAAAAAATAAAACTGCATGGTTAGGTACTTTGAATGTCCATACTATCATCCTCAAATAAATTGTTCAATCAAATTCTACAACTCTAGTTGAATTAGAGAGAGAACATTATTACCAAAACATGCCATTTATGTTCTATATTCCGACAAAAGTTACAAAAATCTCTACTCCTTGCACAATTGTTAAGGTTATATCTTCAAGTCCTCATTCTAACTTTTGGCATTATAGAAAGTCGCGAAGGGATCAAATTAAGTCAGAAATAACTGCATGATTTATCATAATCAGGTATTTTCCCCTCCATTTTACCCA
This sequence comes from Telopea speciosissima, assembly GCF_018873765.1. Lineage (NCBI taxonomy): Eukaryota > Viridiplantae > Streptophyta > Magnoliopsida > Proteales > Proteaceae > Telopea > Telopea speciosissima. The sequence continues at coordinate 16,096,634 of NC_057924.1, forward strand.
ACTTGTTGACATAATTAGTCATTTCACAATATAATTACAAACTCCACTCACACCATCATAACAAATGGATGTAAACATCCATGCAACTGCCCTTCTCAGCCTTATCATGAACAATGAATTTCTTACTTACGACTGCAAGGATCTCTTTAACATTATCAATTGGAGTGACACTTTTTTTTTATGGTATGATCCATAGTGTGCACAATCATTCGACATAACTAATTTAACTCCTCTCATTTTTCATAAAGAGCCTTAGGATCAATAGAGCTACCAGTCGCTGGCTTGGGAGGCTCGTCAACCCTAGGAGCAAACTCCATTATAATAATAGCTAGAGAAACACTGAAGAATTCGTTCCATTGCTCAAATTGAAAACATTCTGACCATTGATGGAAAACAATTGGTCAGTCAAATGTGATAAATATATGAGCAATTATTTACCAAAACATTCAATATGCAAGAACAAAGGCATATTATCTTCCAAATGTTCTATTAAATCTGACTAACTGGGTTATTAATCAGATTTATCCAGTCTCGTTTTTAATAACAATAGGACAACAATAAATTGGGTAAAGATTTCGTGTCATTGGATCATACCTGTGGTGGCAAGTGAAGTCAATATGCAATAGAATCTTTTACATGCAAGGCGAGATGCTTGAAATAATACCACTCTAAATATTCTGTCACCTATGGTGATAATTAAGACAAGAACCTTTGAAGGTATGAAGTCCAAAGCATCACCCTCATTGGGTATCCTATATATAGTCATGGTTCGAGAACTCAGTTTCGATCAGGCCAAAAACCAAGTTAGACCGAGATTATGGCGAGTTGATGCATTTTTTTTTTTTTTAACTCATTTGATGGTTTCGGTGGGTTTTGTACCTAGTTTGGTCATGAAACTTGATATACAACCTATTTTGGGCTATTTAAACACAATGGTACTATCAGATTTTTTAAAGCATTTATTTATTCTAGAAACCAAGACATGCACTTATTTATGCCTAATATCTTTTAAGTAAATATTTTTATTTACTTCATATATTAATTATAAATAAAGTAAATGCCCCCTATTTGAATCCAATAAAAATAGTTAAAAAATAAAATTCTATAAAGATAAAAAATTAACTCCCAGTTCAACAACAAAAATGGTATTTTTGATGGTAGGTGAAATTTTTAACTTTTAAATGCTGGGGGATTTTCAATAAATCCAAGATTGCTTAAATCTGATTTATATTGAAGAAGTTATGTTTTGGTTAAACCTTATGTGGTATGCGCGAATGCTGTCAAAATCACTTTGAATGAAAAATATATAGACATCAAAACAAATGAATGTTTTACCTCACTTTTGGTTTTTAGCAATGTTTTACCATATTAAGATTTATGAAAATTTTAGATTTGAGGAAACCCCCAGCATTTAAAAAATTAAAATTGCATATATTGCCGAAAATCCAATTTTTGTTCTTGAATTGGGGGTTGACTTTTTATCTTTATGGAATTTAACTCTGTAACTTTTTATATTGGATTCAATTATTGAGGTATTTGCTTATTTACGAATAATATCTTAAGTAAATGAAAACTTAAATGATATGAAACATAAATAAATGTTATGTCTTGGTTTCTGGCATAAGTAAGTGTATGTATACCAAGGTTTCCCACCGAGATCTCGGTCGAGGTGAGACAATGCAAGCTTCTCATTTCGCCTAAAGGCCCTAACATCTTGTTTCGATTTTTCAAAAAATAAAGATATTACCGAGATATTGGCAAGTTATTGTTCCATGTATATAATCCTAAATCTACTACGCCAAATTTTAGAGTATGGGTGAAGTGACCCTTTGTTAATTTTTCATGCCTAATAGAGTTATTCATGTAATGAAATGAAGCTTCCAAATTCCTATAGTAAAACTGATGGGAAAAGTTTCCTATTGCGCTTGCACCCAAAATCATTGTACTTTTTTTTTCTTTCAAATTGACTAATGATTTGGTAGGTTGGCTATTAGATAGATGGGGCGGGGTGTCCACCATGGATGTTCCACATGTTAAATTTGGTGTCTTTTATCAACCACATAGGGTGCATCATGTATTAGGTGCTCCTTTTTCAATTGTTATAGCCGAGTCCATTTTTTTTTTTAATGTGTGAAAAGCCAAGGTGGGGAAAATTTATTCATCCTCTTGGGGCAAAAAAGAGTACAGAATGGGTAAAAGATCTTGTGGAAAACAAGATTTTCATATCTCAGAACGAGAGAAACACATGGCCCACTTAATAGGAAGATGAGCTTGCAAATTCTCTGATCTATTTACATAAATCCACAAAAATCAAAAGATTGTTAGAGTACTTGACAGACATCCTAAAGAATGATCGAGACTTTTGTTGATGGCTAAATCTTCTCATCACGTAAATAACGAACAAGAGGCTGACAATCTAAATTGAACATCAGTCGGCGAGTTCCAGCTTGCCTAGAGATGTTTATTCCAAGCCCCACCGATTTGTACCGAGGTAAGGTATAAATTGTGATGCAGCTGAATAGATGGCTGATGTTGTAGATGGCCAGCTGAACCACCCAAAAGCTTTGTGACGTTCAACCCGCATCAAGACAAAAGTCGGCCAGGCCTCAAAGAACCAGACCTAATCAGCCAACTCAAAATCGTTGGAGAAGGCCTCCCTATTCCAAGTAATTTTTTGAAATAAGGAGGATTGGGGGAGGATTAGAGTATTTTGAATAACCTTTTAAATAAAGAGTGATTGAGGGAAGATTGGAATGTGATTGATAATAAGGAGAGATTGGAGGGGATTGACTGTGATTATGTTCTCAATTAGTAACTACTTAAAATAAATTATAATCTTGGCCATAGGATTTTAGGGGAACCAAGATTGGGTTAAGGGATTTTTATTTTGAAAGGAAATCAATTGTTTGTAATGGGCAGATTAGTTTGAATGAATTTGAACGTTTGTTTTTAAATTCCAACTTTTGCAATCTTGAAGAATTGCATCTCTTGTGGTGTACTCTTTCCTTGCTGTTCCTCTTTGGATTTTCAGAAACCTTGAAGAGTGGCTAAATCCAAAACCCTTCCTTCATTAAGTAGTCTGTCGCCAAAAGGCTATCTTCCTTTGGTTATTTAGAATGATGCAACCTAGGCCCATTACCTTATGTTTATATGAGAATTTGGCATCTGAGAAGATGATATGGCATCATTCTGAGGGGTTACATACTAGCTTAGTTAGTAAGTTTGGGAACGGCAATTGAACGGGAACAGATATGTTCGGCAATTAAACGAACTATGGCAATAATACTTTTCAAAAATATGACGTAATAAAATATATACGACAATAATACAATACGTTTTTAATATGTGTTTAATACGACCGTTCTATAAGCAAAAATACGGGCATATTCACTATGTAATAGACATGCACACCACCTAATAAACAAAATAATAGCATATAGACTATGCTTTTATCAAAAAGAAACCTCACAACTAAAATAAACACAATATAATATCCCCTGTTACATCTCATAAGATTATCATTTAACAAATCAAAATATCAATAAAAGTATCTCATCAGACATAAGGAAAAAAATAAAACATAATGTGTTCTAGAACTCATCTCTAAGATGAGCTCACATCAATGAACTCATCTCTAAAATGAACTAACATCACCAATGAAAGTTCATGTACCTTAGTAGCAAGTTAAAAATTCATATAGTCATATACCAAAATAGATGTTCTAGGAATGCCCAAACATTTTGTGAGTGAAAGAGTCACTCAAAATGATCTCCACTCCATTGCCCGATTAGGGAACATCAAAGAGAGATTGTTTGTGGATGGGCAGATTAGAATCAGGATCCTATACCATTTTGGAAATGGTTTTGCAAAACTTATTTTACATAAAATGATAGATTATATATATGTTTTGATTAAAAATGGTTAGTCGTACACAGACGTTGTGATATGGACATATACTATGGAATGGGGTTTGGTAGTATTTATATGCATGCCCTATATTCCATAATGACGATGTTGATTAGTGGAGGGTTGGTACATAATAAAATGTTATAATGTAAGGATATTTTTGGGATTTATTAATTAATTAATTAATTATTTAATTTAATGGACCTGATGCAATTTTTTTTTAATTATCCATTAAATAAAAATAACTAAATAATTAGTTTTCCCTTTTAGATTCTACTTCTTCACCAATTAGTAGCACGCGGGGATTAGACAGATTCAAGTCAAGAAGGAGAGAGAGAGAGAGAATCAGACTCTCACTTGGAAATCAAGAGGGGCTATATATAAACACAAAGGGAGGTGGGGGAGTTGGCCAAACACTCTTGGCCGATTTTTCTCTCTCCCCTCCCTTGGCTAAAATCTCTTGGCTCTCTCTCTCTCTCTCTCTCTCTCTCTCTCTCTCTCTTTCTCTCTTTCTCCTTGCTCTCTAGTTTTTAAGAGTGTGGGTTTGTTGAAACCCTGGTTATTTTAAAACTTTGAAGAGACATCATATTGGCTTGGAGAACCTTGGCTGCACCAAGAAGGTTCAAGATTGTCTTACCTTGTGTGCTCGTTGGGAGAAGAACCATTATCTGCACAGGAGCAACACTTGAGGCTCTATAGGTTAGCATATTAATTTCTTCTTATTAACAATTTCATTGATTGATATTCATGGGATGTAAAAGAAACCCGAATTGTTCTCTTTTCGTTGCGCATTCGGGCGTGGGATGGTTTCTTTTTCCCATGGGATAATGAGAAGAGATGTTTTTTCTCTTTTCTTGTTTTTTCCCTAATTCTTATGAGATGAGAAAGAGATTATTTTTTGTAATATTAAAATCAAAATTTTCTATGACTGATTTATTCAATTGAGATGATCCTACGGATCCAACAATATTTTCCCCAATTATAAAAATGCCTACACTTGCTTCTCTCTTCTCTTCCTGCTTGATTACTGGAGCCACCTCCCTCTGCTTCTTCAGTTCCCTGAATCGAAGTTGTACAGGTGTCACAAATGAAAAATCCAACATTTCTAGGTAGTTGGAATTCCGAACCTTATATAGAAAATTGGCTGAGAAACACACGATTACTGACTCTTGCCTTACCATTTAAAGTTTGGAGGTTTACGCAATCTTTATCCCCCTTATCTACAGGGTCATTTGCCACTAATTAAAAATTACTATAGTTGAGAAAAAAATTCATTGACTTCTGAGTATCTTCAGACAATGGAATCAGCCAGTTATGAAAACTCAAAACTCCTTACTGAGTGATAGTAAGATACCATTGTCAAATAAGTCAAATGAAGTAGAACTTCAACTTGTCTCGATACATAACAATATCTGGACTGACCCATGAGCTTAACCCACATCCCATCTACAAAACAGTTGATGAGTTACTAATTAATAGGTCTTAGAATGCTTCTCTCATCAATTCACTTTTTCCTCCTTCAATCAGCTCAACCATTCTAAATATACCTCTCTCACATCAACCTCATGACGACCAATTATTCACTTTTGTAAATAAGACTAGAATCCTCTCCACCAAGAGTGCAGCTGCATTCTTAGCCTCCAATTCCACCACCAAAAGCCTTCACAACAAACTTTGCAACAGAGTAAGGAAGCTAAAAGTTCACCCCAAATTTAAGCTCTTTCTCTGGAAAGCCTTAATTGAAGGACTATCAACAGACCATTGTCTTGGCCATCCTCAGTGGCTTTCTTAATGGCAACATATATCCTTGTCTACTCTTCCTTCCTTTGGATCTGATCACCATCCTCTCCTCCTCAATTTTGGATTGGTATCTCACAAGCACAAAAAACTATTTCACTTCCAAGCTGCATGGTTGTCACACCCTACCTTCCATGATTTCTCCCACTCCATGTGGCAATCTCTTTGTGATGGGGATTTATCTTCAAAACTTGCGCGCTTCAAGAATTACCTTGTTTCTTAGAACAGGAATGTTTTTTGTAATATCACGCAATTCCGTGATTCCCTCTTCTCCAAGTTACATGACTTAGAAATGCAAGATCCCTCTCGTGAAATCCTTAACGAAATCCATGACATTTCCACTACTATTCATTGGGTCCTCAAGGCTGAGGAAATTTTTTGGTTTCAGAAATCTAGACACTGGTATGTAACCCAGGGTGATAGAAATACAAGGTTTTACCATTCTGTGGCCTCTTATAATAATCACACCCATCGAATTGAATGCATTAAAAACTCGGATGGAAAGCTCATCACTGACATTATGGACATTGCTGCTACTTTTTCCAGTCACTTCTCTTCCATCCTCACTACTTCCAACCCCCTGGACCCTTCAGTCATTGAACCACTCTTTCCTTCTATTCTCCATGAAGCTGATGCCCATTCTCTCATTTCCTTGCCCTCTATGGACGAAGTTAAATTGGTTGTTTTCAGCATTGGACCCTATAAAGCTCCAGGACATGACGGCTTTTCCGTTGTTTTTTATCAGCAACATTGGGATATCTTGTTTCTTGATGTAATGTCTTTTGTTAATACCTTCTTCACCACTGGGTCCCTCCCCCAAAAAATAAATCATACCCTATTGACCCTCATACCACAAAAGGACAATGCCTTGTACCCATCAATTTCCGTCCCATTAGCTTATGCACTGTTGCTTATAAGATTCTTGCAAAGATTCTAGCCTTGAGACTTCGGAGTTTCTTTGATTCTTTCATCTCTCTTTTTTAATCTGCCTTTGTAAAAGGTAGACAAATTTTGGATAATATTATTATTGCACATGAAATTGTTCACTATATGAAACATTGTAAAGGAAAACAGGGTTGGGTTGCAATCAAGCTTGATCTGTCCAAAGCATATGATCATGTTGAATGGTCCTACATTTTAGCCCTTTTCTCTTTCTTGGGGTTCCCCCCGCATTGGTGCATTCTGCTATCCCATTTATTGTCTTCTGTCTCTTATTCCATCAAATTGAGGGGAGGCGCTTTCGATTTTTTTGAACCTTCCCGTGGGATTAGACAAGGTTGCCCCCTCAGTCTGTACCTCTTCATTCTTGCTATAGAGGGCTTGTCTCGACTTCTTGCGACTTATCGTGATCTCAATCTTTTTAAAGGGATTAAAATTGCCGGACAGGCACCCGAGGTCTCCCATCCCCTTTTTGTTGATGATACTATGATCTTTTGTAGGGCCACCCTTGAGGATATTGACACTATTCAGGCCATTTTACAACTCTTTGAAGATTTATCTGGTCTTTCAATAAACTGGACCAAGAGTGAATTTCTGTTTAGCAATAACACTTTTGTTGCTTTACGTGGTCAAATCTGTCAAAAGCTCAAATTACAAGAGATGTCCTCTAACTTTACCTATCTGAGTACTCCATTGCTCCAATCTAAGAATAGAACGACTCAATGTCATATGCTCCTCTCCAAAGTCTAAAGAAAGCTATCATCTTGAAAAGCGAGTTTACTATCTCAAGCTAGGGTTCTACTCAAATCTGTTCTCTGTTCCATGCCTTCCTTCCAAATGTCTTGCTTCTTACTTCCAAAGTCTATTCACTCCAAGCTTGATTCCATCAACTCTCGCTTCTGGAGGGGATTAAATCCAAATGAGAAAAAACAAACCTTTATCTCTTGGAAATCCATTTGCCACCATAAACACTCTGGTGGGCTGGGCTTTCGATCCTCTTCTATCCACAACAAGGCTTTCCTTGTTAGATTGGGTTGGCGGTTAGTCAAAAATACTAACTCTCTCTAGAGCAAGGTGCTAAAAGGAAAATATTTCCCTAGATCATCCCCTTTGTGTACCAACTTTAAACCTAAGAAGGGTTCTAGGATCTGGAATAGTATTTGCATGACTCTCCTTTCTTTGAGGAAAATGGTAAAATGGAAGGTTGGGTCTGGTTCCCTCATTCCTATTTGGGACTACAATTGGATCCCTAATTTCGAACCACCTCTCAGTACTGCTCCCCCTAATTCCTCACAACCTTTGTCTATTGTGGCTGATCTCATGGTGGGACTATCTTGGAATCTACCTCTGATACAATCTCTCTTTCCACTCCCCATCGCAACCGGCATTGCCAAAATCCCACTGTCGATGAGCCCTCATGATGATTTCCTTTTTTGCCCTTTTACCAAAAATGGGGAACTAACTACCAAGGTCGCTGCTCGTCTTCTGGATGAGATTCCCCCATTTGACTCTTTTAAACCTCTCTGGAAATTAATTAGGACCCTAAAGATTCACCCCAAATTCAAAATTTTCTTATGGAAGATCTTCAGAAATGGATTAGGAACAAGGTCAAACCTCGTAAAATTCATGCCTATCCATGATCAGTAATTATTTTGCAAATCAAATTCTGAAACACCTTGGCACCTTTTCCTTTCCTGTGATTTCTCTAAACACATCTGGTTGGCTAGACCTTTGGGGCTCCGTACGGAATCTCTTAGGGCAGCCTCTCTCATTGAACTTTTTCACTCTTTCAATACCAATCCACCCTGGCTATCATTTGATTTAAAATTTGTTCTTTCCATCTTCTCTATCACTTGCTATTTCTTGTGGTTAGAAAGGAATCGTTGTTGGGTGGAACAATCCAATCCAAATCCTAACTCCATCCTTAAAAATATCTGTCGTTGGATTACTGATCTTAGGCTCTACTCTCCCTGTCACACCCCGGCCCGGTTATTAAGGGCCAAGTGTGGCGGGATGTCTCTGACATCCAACCAATCCCCAAGGATCACAAGTGCAGTACCCTATTCACAATCATTGCTCACAGATACAGTAATCAGAGGCAGCGGAAACAATTTAATTAATAGAGATAACATCATTAGTAAGAGAAGTCTAAATGATATTTCATTTATATAAATGATAAGGCTTGTGATACAACTATACAGTTCTCAAAGGTACCACAGAGTAAAAGTATACAAGAAACTATACTATAACTATATAAAGCATTTATAAAGCATAAAAGAGTGGGGAGGTAGCCTGGACTATCAGGCCAAGATCAGGAGGTTGTGCAATCATCACGTGCGCACGAAGTATCGTGCACTTCAAACTCCAGCGCCGCAAATCCAACATTAGAAGTAACTAAATCACCTGAAAAATAAGGATATCCACAGGGGTGAGCTCTCAACTGAGCCCAGTAAGGGGGGGTACAAGCATACAAACACAATAAATCCATGATGCATGTGCTAAACTAACATGTTTCTAGCACAGATACTAAGTCTCATGGGGTATAAGTACTACTAGTAGTGGTAGATGCTAACCTCGGTCCCGGAACTAACCCTTCGATCAGCCGAGCGAAACCATTCTACCACGGTGAGGACCCGCCAGTTCCGAAACTAACACATCGGACCCCGACAGACCCCCAAATGACCAACCCTGCCTGTTTATTCCCACAGCGGAAATAGGGACCCGCTAACATGGGACAGAAGATGGCATCCCGGAACTAACACATCGGTCTCTGCCACGGGTTGTCCAACACCTTTCCCCCTGTTGGTAAGGGGCGCAGTACTAGGTAATGAATATCATCCTAGCCCAGTGCAGTCTAAACATGATGAGGCAAGCATGATCTGAGTTATAAATTTTCGAATTCCATCATCATAAATTCACATCATATAAATAATCAATGCAAATGCAATGCAGTATGTCTTTGTGCAACCTATTTTACATGCAATCTAATGTATTAAATAAAAGCTAGAAAACTACATGCTCCAGGTATAGAGGTAATGATGCATGAGCATGGCATTCAGCATAAAGTTGAAATTAATGTGATAAACACGCAGGAAATTAAGGTCGAATCCCCTTACCTGTAGTTGAGCTAGCCTAGGTGAATAAACTCCAATAGGCGGTAAACAGGACCAAGACAGTCCTAAATATGAGACAAGAATATTATAGATTAGTTATAGAAGGAATTCTAGGTCGCTTACCCACCAACAATCCAACAAACCGACTAGAAAACATGAGAAAGACCCTAAACAACATACCAAACACCATGCAATAGGTTCTGGGATGGTCCAAAGTCAAGTCCCAAGGGGTCTAGGTCATAAGGGCACAAAAATGGGGGAGCTGGATGCAGACTTCCAGGGAGCCGATCAACCGCCCCTGGGCCTGCAACTCCATCCGGGAGTGTGTCCGAATTTGGGGTTTTTCCTATTTTTGGGTAGATCTTCACAAGCAAGGAAGAAACTAAGTGTTTTAACATTATATAAAGGTGGGTCTACCTATATGGGAGTTCAATTTCATAAATAACTTCATAATTTTGGTAATTATTCAATTAAACCTAATTAATTAGTTTAGGGTTTATAAATTGCCATCAAGAACAGCAATACAACTTTCAGATTTGGTAATTTCCCAAATTTCAGGTCTTAGAGAGTCAAAAACTGTTCCAAATTAGTATAATTATGCTCAATTTCACAAACCTAAGCTTGGTCTCCAAGCTTTAATGGCAGAAATTCTTAGTAGGTGAACTAGAGATGGAGAAGAAGGGAAATAAAGAGGAAGACAGCAAGTATCTAAGGCTTACCTTAGTTATAGGAACAGATTTAGAGTGCAGGCAGCTTTCTAATGGAGATTCTTAGTTCAGCTCCAAGTGTTGAAGACAAACCCTAAGGTAAGCTTCCCTTTTTTCCCTCTCTTCTTCTCTTCTCTTTTCTTCTTTCTTTCCTTCTCTCCCAAGCTGGAACGAATTTCTTTAGCTCAGACTTGTGAATAGTGATCAATTGGAAAGGCTTTTGATATTTATCTAACTACTTAAGCACTAAGGGGTAAATCTGTCTTTTGGACAGAAATTGGATTTAAACTAATTTCTAAAATAGTTTATAAACCTGAATTCGTATTTATTGGTCTATTCTATCCATAACTTGATGCCGGGCGACATTAAAGGTCATCCGAACACGGGTAATTGTCTGGAACAACATTTCCCACTGGGGAACTGGGTCCCATAGCGATAATTTTACTAAAATACCCTTCTAACCCTATTTGGTCGTACAAAATGTTATATAAATATATTTTAAATTATACTTGCATTGAGTTTAATTAAGGGGGAGGTCCTGCAGCCTGTCCAGCCAGCAGACCAGACACAGGTAGCTCTGGTGCGGGGTCCCACAAGGTAAAAATTACTATTCTACCCCTAATACACTAATTAATTAAAAATACAACATATATACATATAAAATGGGATTCTTACCTGAGATTCGGCTTAAGACAGAGAGAGGCTTCGCAGGCCATCAATCCAGCATGCCACGCTTATGTGTTGTCTTCCGCTAGACACCTCAGACTCATTTAAGGCCACGGTGGTTGGCTGATCGGAATGCCTTTACAGACGAGTCATGAGATAGGTCTGAATTTCTTAATCAAGACGGCCCACAACTTAGAGGCTAGTATGGGCAAAGTTGAACCAGAACTTAAAATCACACAGATTCCAAAAGTTCAAATTTATTATGAAATTTGACCGGGTTTTACACTCCCCAATAACTGATTCCACTCATCTACCAATTCCCCTACAGGCACCCTTACCCTTACCCACCACGGATATACTTAGCCTTATCCCACCTAAATCAGTAACAATAATTTGTGATGGAAGTTACATTCAAGAAACTAGAGATGCAGGATGGGCAACTGTCATTTTTATTGACAAACAGTTTTTTTGTGCTTGTGCTGGCTTTGGTCGTGCATGATCAGCTTAGGAAACAGAAGCGCAAGGACTTCTAATCGATCTTCAACAGCTTCGAGAAGAACATGGCAGTACTCTCATTGTCTGGACTGATTGCTATAATTTGACACAGTGGCTCACTCCAAAAACTATGCAATGGCCATGGGAAATCTTCACTATTTTGTAGGACATCAAAAGCCTTCTGACTGTATTCCATGATATATGTATTACTAAGCAACATAGAGAACTTGTTCGGCTGGCTAATGATTTGGCTATTGAGGCCAGATCAACTAGAACCAGTATGTACTTATCTGATATATCTCTTCTTTAATCGTTATTAGATTTCCTCTTTCTACAAAAAAAAAAAAAAAAACAGATGAAAAGATTCAAAAATTGGATCCTTCCTTTAATTTATGTCCCATCTGTCAGGACGCACCTGAAACTCTATGGCACATTCTACTCTCATGCCCACTGTCAAAGAGGATTTGGGCTGGATGACCTCTAGGCATCAGAACTGAATTCATACATGGAACAAACATTCTGCATGCTTTTTCCAACTTGATCTTTGATCCATCCATGGCAAAATGAGATGGAGATAGATTACTCAGCAATGTCGGGATCACGTTCTATTTCATCTGGCAATATAGAAACAGAATTGTGTTTCAAGGAATCAAAGGTGACCCCTCAACCGCCCTCCAGAATATCCTTAGATGGACTCATGAAAACCATCTAAAATCCGAGGACACTCTACTTTCTGAAGAGGCAACTACACACTCGCAACTACCACCCTCTCAGGGTTTTCATTTGGATCTGGGACCCTTGGATAGCAGTCTTTTAATTTTTTATGGCAGCTTCAGCCTTACAACTAAGCAAGCTGGGTGGGGATCGGTACTTATTTTCCATCATAAAATAGTTGGATCTTCAATGAATTTTGAATACGCAGGGACAGCACAAGAAACGGAGCTCAGAGGACTCCAAGAAGGAACTAAAGGAGCACTTTTACTGAAGTGCAGGAAAATAGTGATTTGGACTGACTCAGAAGAGATAAGGAGTTGGCTCACAAATGCAGAACCACTCATGGCCTTGGGAACTTTACTATTTTTTGTTTGATATTCATACTTCTTTGAATTTGTTTAAGTCTGTAACTTTAATTAGACAACCTAGACACTTTATCCAACCTGCTCACAATTTAGCACAACACAATCATTCCATGCATCATCTAATTGTATGTCGGACAACCTTTCTATTATGGTTTAATAGTAATTTCTTATTTTCAAAAAAATAAAAATAAAATCTGAGTTATAATTTGATTTAACTTACCTTCCCTTTATTTCCCTTACAACCACACGAAGCCTACAATTCACCAATCCCTCCTTCGCTAAAATCATTGCGATTTGACACACAAATACCCTCATCAACAAATTTTTTTTTTAAAACTAGTATATTGGCCACCAACAAGTTGAAGTTTTTTTTTAGGGAAAAAAATCAGCAAGGAATCCACATTCTCAATTACAGCCATTCTAAGTTTCTCAGTCCTAGCTTTATTCACCAAATTATGAGCTAAACAGATGTACTTTCTATCCTTTTTCAAAATATTACACTCAGATTGATTTAGCATAGATTTGATGTTCAAAAGTATGTGAAATAACTCCCAAGGCCATTTGGAAATAGGGTCATCTTGCATCTAGGCCCGCAATTCTAAGCAATCAGTCCAAATTTCAACAATTGTGACCCCAACAATCTTGCCTGTTGTAGCCCTTGAAGCATTCTCTTACCTCTACTTCCTGATCGTTCCTTGCATAGCCATAATCCATACAGACAGAAATAAATCGATCTTGAGACATAATGACAGTTGCTCATCTAGCTTGACAAGAGTCACTGTTGAAACTACCATCACAAATCAATAAGAAAGTGTTGCTTGTCAATTATAGTAAGAAATTCCTTGCTAGACAGAGACAAAATGGTGGATTAAAATCCTCTGCAGTGCACTGCAGTTCGGGCTTGAGAGCTCGACACGTGGAAATTGATTCATCCATCGGTGCGAGCTCGATTGACCCATTTTTTTTTCCTTCTCGAGCTCGGCAATGTTGGATGTTGCATCTTCCACATGTTGAACTCTCAAGCCCAAACTGCAGTGCACCGCAAGATCGGAGCACTGCAGAGGAATTTTTTTCCCATAATGATTTTAGAAACCTCAGGGATATTATGATGAACAGAAAACAGATTGAAGTTAGCCACCCATCAATTACTATTGTGTTGCAAATTGTCATCCTAATCCTATGCAAAGCATCATCGAGTTGAAGGGTTTTTTTCTGTAATCATCCTATAAAGCTGATGGTTGTGAACATCGAATGGAAAAGTTCCATTAGTCATGGCAACCTATGAAGTAGCAAATAGTAATGGCTTCAACACACCCCATCCTGCCATGTATAAAACATTTGAGTCAGCAACATGAAAAGCATACATGTAAAAGCAGATTGCAGTTGGGCTTATTTTATTTTACTTAAACTGCTAACTACAGATTATAGGTGTTCCAACCTATATTCACTGAACTTACATTTGGGTATTAACTCAATATGGTTTCTTTATTGGACATCGTCGTTTCTCATTGTACAGCTCAAGTGATAGTTCTCGAATTTTTTTATCCTTCTCATCCTGCAACGAGAAAAAAAGGAATAAACCCATGTTACAGCAGTTAGAAGGTGTAATTGTATTTGGTGAGGAAGATACCATCATACAATTTAAAAAGTCAATTCTAAGTATACAAGCATTTTGATAAAATTTTGGTGAGGAAGATATATACCATCATACAATTTAAAAGGTCCTGACTATCAAATCTTTCACACCAAAATTTTATCAAAATCCTTGTATACTTAGAATTGCACTTGTGTAGTACTTGTTGAGAAGCTGGAAGAAGTATTGTATGTATTTTCCGATCAAGGCAATGGATGTTTCTGTGTCAAAACTTAACAAATATGGATTATTTACATTTATTATTGACCTTACAGCCTTAAGAGGTAAATGGTGATACAATTAACAATACAACAAATTGCCTAATGGTGAATATTTAATACAATTTCCCAACACATGTTGGATTCTGACTCCCATGCTCATGTCCACGTAATACTGGACAAACTGATGGTTCAACTGTTTCAGTTAAGCATACTTTGAAATGCCTAGTGGTCTATGTTATCTCATACTATCTCAGAAGAAATTCTCGTGGTTCTTTCCATTTGCAAATGAAATGGTTTTGGTCAATAAAGACAAGAGGGAAAATGAAAAATAAGAACAATGGAGAACAAAATCAGAAGGTTTTGAGATACTCATGCTGAAACATAAAAAAAAACAAAAAGACATTCTAGCATAGGAAATATAAATAAAAATGTTTATAAACGAATAGGAAGATACTACCAAATAAAGGCCAATCTGAGTTAAACTCTATGCATAATCAACCAAGCAATCAGGATTTGCAGGGATCAACCACAGACAACCAAGAAATATCGATTGGCTGATTCTGACAGATCTAGAGGATCACCCCGGAAGCAATCATATCCCTGGTCCAAATCCCTCACTCATTGGTAGAAATGGAGTGGTAAAGATTGAAGAGAATGTTGCTCATAGAATCAATGCAGCATGAATGAAATGGAGAGGAGCTACTAGAGTCATGTGTGATCAATGTATAGCATTATAACTAAAGCGAAATCCTATAAGATGGTCGCAAGACTATCCATGTTGCATGAAGCTGAATGTTTGACGATAAAGAAAAAAAAACGTAAAAGTTTAGTGCAGTTACAGTAAGGATGTTGAGATGGATGAGTGGCATAACAGGGAAGAATAGAATCAGAAAAAAATAATACATTCAAAGAAACATAGGATCAGTAGCAATAGGTTAAAACTTAGAAGTTGAGAGAGAGAGAGAAAGCCATTTGGGACGATTCAGCCATGTGCTATGAAGTCCTTTAAATGCATTTGTTTTCAGTGATTTTTTAAATAATCCCATTTCTTTAGAGGATTTTTAAAGATTTATTTTGCCAAGTGGCAGCTCCACTTGAATGTAATGTAGAAGCAATGGATAAGATGGCTTTCCAAACAAGTCAGAAAACAGTTGGAGAGCAGAAAAACTGAAAGAAAGATGACATTATTATCGCAAATTCTTGTACAGTTACATGCCCTGTTTTGGAACACTTTTATTTACCCAAGTACGTAAATTTCTACTCTAACTACAACTAAAACCTAATAGAATTTCGCGAACTGCCTCCCCACTCAGGCCTTCCTCATTCATCGCCATATGCAGGTCTCCCCCAGCTGCTGCCTCTGTTGGAATGGAATTGAAGATGCAGATCATATGTTCTTCTCTTGCCCCTTTGCTTCCTCCATCTGGACCCGTGTTCTTTGGAATTGCTGGCCTAACCGCCGTAGCCCTCTTCCTCTCTACAGGGAATGGGTTTGGATCGATATGACGTTAGGAGGTAAGACGATTTGTGATTCGGTCGGCAAGATTGCCTTTTGTGCCGCTGACTCCCACATTTGGATGGAATGCAACCTTAGAAGATGGACGTCCAACTCCCACTCTTTCGACAAGATTTGGAATGCCATCTTTTTTGATGTCTCATCTAAAGTTAGTTCCCTCCCCCTCTCTGATGTTAAGGATACCCCAAGGAACAGGCTCATTGTTGTCTCCTGGGGTCTTCCTCTTTCCATTTTGCGCCCTAGCTAGCCTTTAGCTTCGGTTGTTTGCTCTTGGGCTTGTTTATTCCTTCTCCTTTCTTCGTAATTAAAATTTTTATTCATCAAAAAAAAAAAAACCTATTAGGCCTAATTGGATTTTGAAATTGCTTTAAACTGATCAAATAAACACCTAAACACACTCGAAAAAAGAAAAAAATCCAAAAGCAAAACCGTGATCTCGTTTAAGAAGAGGTGGAACTCCTAGTTCTGCTAGGATTTGTAACTGTAGCTTCAAAACTGAAATCTGGAACTTAACCTGGATAGGATTGGTAGGAGAGACAAGAGATACACCTTTCATGAAGAAATCCTTCTGGAATAAGGAATTGGAGCTGAGAACTAAGCATTGTTTCTGTTCAGCAACTAACCATTCTTTTCTGTTGGACTTATTTATTTGTGCTCCTGATTACATCACCTTGGGTCTTACCTGTTACAAAATCTTGGCCCCATATGGACTGGCATTGTTGCAGATATTCGTTTCCTTTTTTGTTACCCTTCTTTTTTTTAGAGCAGAGTATCTGGTTCTTCTCCCTCCATAATTTTTTTTTTAATATTTATCTGATTTTCCTCTTTTTTTTTCTTTCCTTTTTCGAACAGATAAGAGAATTTATTGATAGAAAAAGGTAAGAGTACAACAAGGACTATCACAACAGGGGGTAAAGGATGCCACTAATAAGACACAACAACACAGAATAGACCAGGTATCTACTTACTTCAACTGGCCTCTAGTTAGTCAATCTTTTAGCTTTTAATTTTTAAAAGACCAGGACAATGGAGGGCCAAAGAGGACCTGGCTAGAAGTGGTGGAAAAGACATAAGTACTTAGTGAGTTTGTTGAACATAGCTTGCATTGTGCTGTTGTTGTCATTGTTGTTAACACAGTCAGCTAGGAAGGTCAGTTGAGCAGTGGGCTTGTGTTCGAATTCTTGATGGTCAATACACCCGCTCAGTGTGGTCTTTTGGGGAAAAGAAGACCAAGTCTCAGTAATTGCCCATAATTGACACCGAAAGGAGGAGATTCGATGTCGAGTCATCAGATTCTACAGTTTGTTGATGTTGAATAAAGGACATGAAATGGAGACTGATGTATCTGATGAACTAAACATTTAAAAGATGTTCGACACTTTCAAGAAATGGCTCGATGTCGAAGGAAGAAATTTGATGGTGAGTCGATGTCGAATGTTGTCCAGGAGAATGGTGAGATGCAACATGGAAGACGGCAGTTTTGTGTTGGTGCAGCATCTTCACGGGTATTTTGAGGTGTCCTCCCAACTGGATTTTGTGGAATCTCAAAACATGAGAAAGGAAGATCTCTGAGTTACCTTTAGCTTTCCAATTGTTCAAGTTTCATATCAATCCGACATCGAAGTTGGAAGTTATGGCAAGAACAACCGACATGGTTTGTGTGCTTCGTTCTGCACATCAGTCAGATTCAAGCTCATATTTGGGGATCATGCACTGAACCTGAGTTGAAGATCAAAACAAAAGCGTTGTAGATCTTTAAGCCTTCTTTCCAATGCTGCCAGAATCAAGTCTATCCGAGTCAGGATGATATATAGCTGTTTTGGTGGAAGCATGGATCTGCTAGTTTCGATGTCGAGCTGACCTATTTCGATGTCAAGTAGAACCTTTTAAATGGGAAAAATTGGCAACATGTGACCCAAAATGGGTGTATTTCAGTATATAAGTACCCCCATTTGTCCATTCAGACTTCTAACTTGAAGGGGATGCTATTGGAGATTGAGAGAGGAGCAAAGGGAGGAGAAAGAATTAGAGAAATCTCCCAAGAGCTTGAACCCAAGAATCCCCAATCTTCCATGTTCTATTGAAGCTTCCAAGCTTAGAAGTGAAGATTTGGTGTTGTGCTCTCAAGAAGACATTCATGGGTTGGTGAAGAAAGCTCAAAGAATCCTTAGCTTGCTCAAGAACATTCATTGAAGGTCTCCACATACTTAGGTGAAGCCTATGAGTTGAACAGGGTTGAGTTGTGAAGAGCAAGGAGAAGAAGAAAAGAGAACCTAGGGTTTGGTTCTTGTGAGAAGCTTCAAGTAACCCAAGGGAACACTTGGTTGAAACTTTGACGGCGACGAGACATCGGTGTATGTAAACCGCTAACGAGGATATTGACATCGATTGAAGGCATTCAATCTACGACATCTCCGGAGGTTACCCGTCGGCATAGGTAACCCCTTTTGACAAATCCCATTGTATGTAGTTCACCATAGGCTAGATGCTTGATTAAATGCCTAGGTGAATACTTGAAGATCACTAGGAGGGATTTGTACATTGTAATGAGCTTGTAAATGGGGCAAAGCATATAAGCCTATTGATTATTGT
The DNA here is from genome assembly GCF_018873765.1 of Telopea speciosissima. Lineage (NCBI taxonomy): Eukaryota > Viridiplantae > Streptophyta > Magnoliopsida > Proteales > Proteaceae > Telopea > Telopea speciosissima. The sequence goes on from NC_057924.1 coordinate 16,115,298, forward strand.
ATTGGGGTGTTCAATGGATGCTGTACACGCGGGTTGAAGCTCCCTGGCAGTTGTAGCTACCTAAAGTGAGGCGTTGTAGCGCCTTCCTAGTTTTATGTTGGGTTACAGTTGTGCCTTTGTAAATTGGGGTTGTTGCTGCAGACTTTTGTATTGTGCATTATACAAAGGTAGGATCTGGGTTGTAGCCCAAGCTAACATTTGCACAGTGGATGTAGGCACACTGTTGAACCATGTAAACCATGTCTTGTGGTGTGTGTGCTTCTGTAGATTGTGTATGCATTTTTACTGTGGATGTATCTCTGCTGCAGGATCGATTGTGGTGGATGGGATGCATGTTGAGTGACTGGTGATAGCTGTATATGTGTGTGTGTGTGTGCTGCAGGTGGTGAGTGGATGTGTGGTATGTATGTGAATGTGCTTGAGTGATAGTGACGCCAACGAGTGAGTTGAGAAACGAGCTAGTTGGGAGCGGTTTTTAGTCACCATTGATTCACCCCTCAGTGGCCCTCTGGGTACAAAAGAGTTGACACTTAACAGTAGACATGGCTTGAGATGGAATGGAGAACAGGATTTAAGTAGCTGACCTGGACTAGTTGGAGCAAGATTTGGCTGAATTGAGTTGAGGTTTGATTGGATATTTTAACTTACTTATCCAGCACCATGTATATTGTCAAACAAGTGTAATATTTGTCTTGGCTTCAATGACTCCTCCACCTAAATTTCAGGCCCTGGGAGATGGAGTGTAAGAAAGGCAAATTTTCTTATAAAAATGCTTAATTTTGTTAACTGTGAACCTTTTGTTGCTGAAGCCATATCTTCATCCTCAAGGAAATGGGATCCAGCTCAACCATTTGGCTGGAAAATCAGCAGGTCTATTTCTTTCTCATGTTAATGTCTGATATGGAAGTTTTTAAGGTTCCTAAGTGAGGATATAGAAAGAAGTCTCAACCAACTGCAATTGAGAACTAATTTTTTTTTGGGGGCAGTTGTTAGTCGTTAAAAGTTGGGGGAGGGGACAAGGTGAGGGACAGGAGACTTGAAACCGAGACCTCCTGGAAGATTGGATCTACCACACCAAACTCCACCAACTTTGCTAAGCAGTTGTCCTTAATTGTTAACTGATAACTGGTTACTAGACCCCCTAATAGAGTTCAAGCAAAGTACCTGCAAGTATATCCAAAAACTTGTCTAGAATAAATGTACACAACTATACATAGTTCAGTGCACTTTATCTGCAATAGAAAATTCTTGTAAAGCTTTTATGAAAAACTATCTTTTGTTTTCTCCAACTGGCTAACTTGATGTTGCTCAAATTTTGGTTTACTATAATGAAGCTAAGAAAATGCCAATGTTTTTTGCATGTTGAGGTGTTCAGTGTATGCTATCCAATACAAATAGTAACGAAAGGTCTAGATGGGATTATCTTCATTGTTAGTCCGATCCCTCTAGACCAGAAGATGTGCACTTTCAGAACTCTGCCAAACCCAACTAGGTACAACCATCATGGAGTGCCAGTCACAATGAAGACCCTCTGCATCCTGTTGATAGCAGATGTGGAGTTTCTATTCCATGGGGTGGTCTGCATGTGTGGATCAAAATCCAGTTGTTCAAATTGAGATTCAAAACCCCCCTTTCAATTGTTTACCATAAGGGGAAAACTCTCAATATGATCAGCATATCCCAGATATAATAGGCCTTGAAAAATGCAGGCTTCCGGTCTTGGTGAGGGGTTGCTCACTTTGGGCTTCAAGTCTGTTGAATTCCGTGAATACTGGCTTGAGTCAGAGTGACTACAACCATCTTTATTTATAATAAAGAGAACTTCTGGAATGAGTACAAGGACAGAAATACCCTTATCACTATTCTACCCTTGAACCCATATTACAACACTCCCCCTCAAGTTGGTGCATACATATCAAACATGCCCAACTTGCTAACAATAGGAAAAAAATAACTTATTGCTGATCCCTTTGGCAAGGATATCAGTCAGCTGTTCACTAGACTGGATAAACGGAATACAAACTGTTCCTTGTTCCAATTTCTCTTTGATGAAGTGTAGGTGTGAAAACCAGCAAAAAAAAAAAATTAAAAAAAAATTGAACTTTTGGAACCCAAGTGATTTCAGGTTTTGGTTCAATATTTCCCATGCTAACCTCAAGCTATGGGCAGCATCACATCTTTTTCCTGTGCTTGGCATGCTGGTTTGATGGCCTGCGAAGCCTCTCTCTGTCTTAGGCCGAAACCCAGGTAAGAATCCCATTTTATATGTATCTATGTTGTATTTCTAATTAATTAGTGTATTAGGGGTAGAATAGTAATTTTTACCTTGTGGGATCTACATCCCTAGTGGGAAATCCAATTCCTAATATTTACCCGCGTTCAGATTGTCCCGGATGTCGTATGATATCATTATATAATTAGAATAATGAAATAGGTACGAAATTCTAATTAAAATCTGTTTTAAGAATCTATTTTAGAATCTGATTTTTAACTTAGCTAAACAAACAACTCCTTAACTTAAGCACTATATATATAGAACTTATTTCCAAATTCACTATTCACATAGCTAAACTAAAGGGAAATCGATTCAGCCTTGGTACCTTAGAGAAGAGAAGGAGAACAAGGAAAAGAAGAATCACCTTGGAGCCTTTCATCTTGGTATTGGCTTGGGAGCTTGAAGATATCCATTAGAGACCTTGGAAACTTAGAAGCAAACTGCCATCTACTAATTCTTACTGCAGAATTAGAGTAAGTTAATCAAATACTGCTGTATCCATCCTCTTCTTCCCTAATTTCTTCCTTAATGTCAGTCCTAACTGATTCAGCCATTAAAGCTTTAAAAACTAAGCTTTATTAACTAAAATTCTACCTGTACCCTACTGTTTTGGTGATTGTTTAGATTCAGCTGTACCTAATTTACTGTAAATCACATCTTTGAATCAATTTCAAGTTCTATTATTCAATTGATTGAACTCTTTGAGTTTAATTATCTTTTCCCGAATTAATTGTGATTTTTTTTGAAATTAACCTGAAATTTATATTGACCCACCTTAGTTTAAGTCCAAAACCTGAAATTAAACCTTTGCATGTCAAGATCCAGCCTTATTTCTCCAATTTCCCATCTTAATCTTCTCAATTTCAGTCCCAATTCTGCCCTAATTTGGTTCCTACCATTAAAGCGTAAGAACCAAGCTTTAATTACTTAATTTCAGCTAATGTAATTTCTGTTTTGAACCAATTAATGATTCAGTTGTGACTAAAACCTAATTCCCCATTTTAGGAACTCAAATTCAGGTTTAATTGTTCAAGTTATAGAACCCTAGTTTGCCAATTTGGGTTTATTTGTTAAAATCCCCAATTTTATGTTAGGTTTTGAAATTAATTTATGAATTCAGTTTAACCCACCTTAATTATGGTCTGAAACAAAAAATTAGGACTGTGCATGTTAAGATCTGCCCATTTAAAGCAAAACCCCCAATTCTGGGACTTGAACCGGATGCAAAACCATGGTTTGAACCGGTCGACCGGTTCAGGTGCCCTGTGAATCCGGTTTAGCCAAAATGAACCAAAATACCCTTGACCTCTTGGATTGACCCTTGGCTGTATTCTGACCCCAAAACTTGGTGTTTCTCTGCTGTTTTAGGACTGTTTCAACCTGTTCTTCACTGATTTTGTCTGTGTTGCTGGGATCTTTGGTGGGTAATTGTTAATATCTGATCTATAGATTCAGGTAAGGGAATTCTGACTGTAATTTTGGAGTGTTTATTATTTTAATTTGTTATTGTTCTGATTGCCATGTCATGCATCATCAAAATTATCCTGTTCATATAGTTTGTTAGCTTTTATTTACTGCATTAGAATCTGTATGTGAATTAGGTTGCATTGGCATATTGCATTTGCCTTGATATTTACTTGTTACTAATGATTATTATTGGAGGAGTACTGTTCTATTTAAATTCAGTTATTCATACATGTGCTATCATGCATAGATTGCATTGGGCTAGGCTGTTATATCATAACCCAGTACTACGCCCCTTACCAACAGGGGGTAAGGTGCTGGACAACCCGTGGTACAGCCGAAGGGTATGCCGGGATACCATTCACTGTCCCATATTAGCGTGTGTACTCCGCTATGGGAATTAACAGTAGGGTTGGTCATTGAGGGTTTGTTGGGTTAGCTGCCTGGTGATATGCTTTCCTGGCGGGTCCTCACCGTGGTAGAATGGTTTCGCTCGGGTGACCGACGTCTGGAGCTGCCTGGTGTCATGCTTTCCCGTTGGTCATTGGGGGTCTGTTGGGTTAGCTGCCTTGTGACATGCTTTCCTGGTGGGTTCTCTTCGAGGTTAGCATCTACCACAGTAGTACTTATACCCCATGTGACTTAGTATCCATGTTAGGACATGCTACTTAGAACATTCATCATAATTGCTGCGATATGTTTTGCATGCATTCCTTTACTGGGCTCAGTTGAGAGCTCACCCCTGTGGATATCCTTCTTTTTCAGGTGATTTAGTTACTTCTAATGTTGGATTTACGACGCTTGGTGCGCACGTGATGATTGCGCATTCTCCTGATCTTGGCCTGACAATCCAGGCTATCTCCCCACTCTTTTATGCTTATAAATAGTTCTGTATATATATAATATAGTACTTGTATAGTTTTACCCTGTAGTACCTTTGAGAACTGTATAGTAGTATCACAAGCTTTATTCTTTATATACATGAAAAATCACATAGATTTCTCTTACTACTGATATTACCTTTATTATTTAATTGTTTCCGCTGCCTCTGATTACTGTATCTGTGAGCAATGATTGTGAATGGGGTACTGCACTTGTGATCCTTGGGGATTGGTTGGATGTCAGAGACATCCCGTCACACTTGGCCCTTATTAACCGGGCCAGGGTGTGACAGTAGGTCAATCTCAACATATTTGGTACGATCATGTTGGACCGGGTTGTGAGCAATGCTGATTGCTGACTTGCTGTCACAGTAGAGCCGCATTGGAAGATCAGCATTCATCCTCAAGTCTTGAAGAAGCCCCTTGAGCCAGAGAAGTTCACAAATACCCTGTGCCATAGCTCAAAATTTAGCTTTAGCACTAGATTGAGCTACAACAACTTGTTTTTTGCTTCTCCAAGTAGTTAGGTTCCCTCTAACAAATGTGCAATATCTGGATGTGGACTTCCTATCATCAGGACTGCCAGCATAATCTGCATCAGTGTATGCTTCTAACCGGAGATGGTTATGTGAAGAATACAAGACTCCCTTTCCAGGAGAGGACTTAGGGTAATGGAGTATTTTGTATGCTGCTTCCAAATGAGAAGAGTGAGGATCATGCATGTATTAACTGACAACATTTACAGCAAATGTGATGTCTGGTCGAGTATGTGAGAGGTATATCAATTGACCAACTAGCCTCTGATAGCTACCCTTGTCCACTGGGTCACCTTCCTTACTCTTCAAATGTGTGTTGGGCTCACGAGGGGTGTCTGCTGGTTTACACCCAAGCATCCCTGTTTCACTCAATAGATCTAGGGTATATTTTCTTTGGGAAAGAGATATGCCCTTAGCTGAATAGCAACCTCAATCCCTAGAAAATATCTCAATCTCCCTAAATTTTTTACTTCAAATTCGGTGCCTAAATATGTCTTCAGCTTATGGATTTCATGTGCATCACTACCCGTGATCACTACTATGTCATCAACATAGACAATCAAAATGGTCATTTGCTGTCCCATCCTTTTAACAAACAATGTATGGCCAACATTGCTCTGCTTATACCCATAAGCAACCATAGCCTTATGGAATCGGCCAACCCAAGCCCTTGGTGACTGCTTCAGACCATAAAGAGCCTTCTTTAACTTACACACCTTTCCCTGAGTCTCTGACGAGGTAAAACTAGGAGGTATCTCCATGTAAACATCTTGTTCCAAATCTCCATGTGGGAATGCATTCTTCAGATCAAGTTGTTGGAGTTCCCATCCTCGATTTACAGCACAAGAGATGATAACCAGCACAATATTCATCTTTGCTACAAGAGCAAATGTCTCTTATAGTCAATTTCTTGGGTTTGGGTAAACCATTTGGCTACGTGTCTTGCTTTGTATCTTTCCACTGAGCCATCAGCCTTGTGCTTCACAACAAAGACCCATTTACAACCAACCGGTTTCTTTCCTAGTGGAGGATTTACCAAATCCCAGGTCTCATTTTTCTCAAGGCCAAGCATTTCTTCAGTCATCGCATCCTTCCATTTCTGTTCGGCTATTGCTTCCTGCCAATTGTTAGGGATGGAAATAGAGGATAAAGAAGATACAAAAGCATGGAAAGTAGAAGTTAGGGAGTTGTATGACACAAAGTTGGAAATAGGATGCTGTGTACAACTCCTTTTTGGTTTCTGAACAACAATGGGTAAATCAAGACTGGGATCACGAGGTGGCTTACTAGAAACATGACTAGGAGTAAGACTTCGAGCAGGAACAGATGCCGATTGTGTAGGGTCGGTGATGGTAGTCTCTTTGTACCGAGGGCCATCCAAAGGAAAATCAGTTCCCCAAGTGTAAGTCTCCACTTTATTCGCCCCTGCACCTGTTGTTGTTGCTCAATCTGTCCTACTTCTTATTCCTGAGTTGTAACTCCACATTCTAGTTCAACAGAGACATCCTCTATAGTAGGTATCTGAATATCCAGAGGAGCAATCAGCGGGACCTCTTCACCACTTAGAATCTCGCCCTGCAGAGGTACCAGCTGTTTAAAGTAAGCCTCAGACTCCTAGAAGACGACATCCATAGTGACAAACACCTTTCGTGTAGGAGGATGATAGTATCTATACCCTTTCTTGGTAGTTGAGTAACCCAGAAAAATGCACCGCAGTCCTTTGGGATCAAACTTGCTGTATACATGGTGATTCCTGGCGAACACTACACCGCCAAAGACCTTTGGAGGCACAACAAAAGTCAATTTTCCAACCAATATGTCCAAGGGCAAGGGCCACCTGAGACTAGCGAGGGAAGCCGATTGATAAGATAGGTGGCAGTAAGAACAACATCACCCCAGAAGTGGGGAGGAACAACCATAGTAAACATAAGAGAACGAGTAACCTCCAAGAGATGTTTATTCTTGCGTTCAGCCACTCCATTCTGAGCAGGAGTATCAACACAAGAGGTTTGGTGTATGATTCCATAGCTGCCAAAATAGGAGCGGAAGGCACCATTCATATACTCTTTTCCATTATCTGAGCGGAGAATCTTCACCTTGGCATCGAACTGGGTCTGGACCATTTTATGGAATAGAGTGAGACAAGTAAAGACGTCACTTTTACTATGCATCAAATACACCCAAGTTGTCCGGCTAAAACAGTCAATGAAAGTCACAAACCATCTAAATCAAGAAGTAGAAATACATCGGGCAGGGCCCCACACATTAGAATGTATCAAACCAAAAAGGCACATTGCTCCGATTATCAGAAATAGGAAAAATACTTGTAGTTTGCTTTACCAAAGTGTAATCATCACAAGAAAAATTATGTTTATTACACGGTTTCACTAGACTAGGAAATAAAGTAGATAAAACTCCTAAAGGAGGATGGCCCAAACGACGATGCCAATTATTTAACTCAAAAGGTGTAGAATCAAAATCAGAAGATGCCGGCTGAGATGTCACAGCTACCCGGGAATTGTCAAGCACGTATAGACCACCAACCGCTTTACCACATGCAATCGTACTGTCCATTGCCAAGTCCTGAAACAAACAATAGGTTGGAAAAAATGTTACTTTACAGTTTAAATCCTTAGTTAGGCTACTAATGGAAAGCAAATTAGTAGTAAACTTTGGAACATGTAAGATAGAAGAAAGGCTAAGAGAAAAAGTGCACGGGACATATCCCTTCCCCGAGATAGGAGAAAGAGACCCATCAGCAACACGAAGGCCTGACCTAAGTGCCCGTGATGTAGCCAGAGAGACCACGGGAACCAATTGTAAATAAGCAGGAGCGAGACCATAACAAATAATTACTGCCATTCAACTTGATGGGATTCACCGAAAACGGAATGAAGTCATGTTGCGATGAACCATCAGAACCAGATGAGGCAAAAGTGATCTTAGAGTTGCCAGCCATGATGACTGGTGAAAAAAAACAGAAATAAATCCCCCCAAAAAAATTTAGAACATAAGGAGGGAAGGTAAAAAACCCTCGGTGGGAGTTAACTAACCATCAAAGGGGGTTTAGGAAAAAGGCAGCAAGGGAGAAACCTCTAGCGAAAAAAGGAGGCGAGAGGCCTGCGGGGCCTGGCGGAGGTGGTGGGTAGGCTATTGGGGCCTAGCGGAGGTGGCGGGAGGTGGTGGAGGGCCGGCAGAGCTTGGCGGAGGAGGCGGAAGGCTGTGGAGGGCTTGGAGGAGGCTGGCGGAGGTGGTGGAGGACCTGTCGGGGGTGGCGCTAGGTGGTGGAGGGGCTGGCGGTAGGCTTCCTTAGGGCAGAATCATGAACTGAGAGAGAGAGAGAGAGAAAAAAAATTTAATTCCCATATCCCCGGAATATTTTTGGCTCTGATGCCATGTTGCATTCCGTGAATGCTGGCTTGAATCAGAGTGACTACAACCATCTTTATTTATGTGGAAATCCTTGAATGTGGCTTTTAAACAATGTGTCCACAACCTCTTATTTATAACTAGATGAGGAACATTCCAGAATGGATGCAAATGACAATAATACCCCTAGGACAGAATTACCCTTGTACCCACTACATTACAACACTCCCCCTCAAGTTGGTGCATATATATCAACCATGCCCAACTTGCTAACTACAAAAGAAAAAGACTAGAAACAAAGACTTTTAGTAAGAACATCAGCCAGTTGATCACTGGACTGAACAAATGGGACACACACAACTCCTTGCTCCAGCTTCTCTTTAATGAAGTGCCTATCAACCTCCACATGCTTGGTACGGTCATGTTGAACAGGGTTGTGCGCTATACTAATGGCAGATTTACTGTCAAAGTAGAGATGCAGGGGTAGAGTTATTGGAAGGTACAAATCCTATAGAAGGCCTTGTAACCACAGTAACTCACAAACTCCATGTGCCATGGCTCGGAATTCAGCTTCAGCACTTGATCGAGCAACAATAGACTGCTTTTTGCTCAACCAAGTGACTAAGTTACCTCCAACAAAGGTACAGTATCCTGAAGTAGATCTCCTATCATCAGGGCAACCAGCCCAGTCAGCATCTGTGTATGCTTCAACTCGAGTATGGCCATGAGGAGAGTATAAAATTCCCTTTCCAGGAGAAGTCTTCAAGTATCTCAAAATTCTGTAGGCAGCTTCCAAATGAGAAGAATGAGGGTCATGCATTTATTGGCCCACCAAGATCACGACAAAGGCTATATCAGGCCGGGTATGTGATAAGTATATCAAGCGGCTAACAAGTCTCTAGTAGCTGCCTTTATCAACAGGATCTCCGTCCATGCTCTTCAAATGAGTATTAGGCTCCAGAGGTGTGTCTGCAAGTTCACACCCTAACATTCCAGTTTCATTGAGCAGATCAAGGGTATATTTTCGTTGGGACAGAGAGATGCCACGAGCTGAATGGGCGACCTCAATTCCCAGAAATATTTGAGTTTCCCTAGATCCTTCACTTCAAATTCAGTACCCAAGTACTTCTTCAACTTCTTTATTTCTTCAGTGTCACTTCCTGTAATCACAATATCGTCGACATAGACAGTTAGCATTGTGATATGCTGCCCTGATTTCTTGATAAATAATGTGTGATCAGCATTACTCTGCTTGTTGCCATTTGACACTTTATGAAATCTCCCAAACCAGGCTCTTGGAGACTGCTTCAACCCATACAAAGCTTTCTTCAGATGACATACCTTTCCTCTAATCTTTGAAGTGGTAAATCCTGGAGGAATTTCCATGTAAACTTCTTCCTCAAGATCACCATGGAGGAAGGCAATCTTTACATCAAGTTGTTGAAGTTCCCAACCCTGATTAATAGCACAGGAGATAATTACTTTGACTGTGTTCATCTTCGCAACAGGGGCAAATGTTTCCTGGTAATCAATGCCATGGGTTTGGGTAAAGCCCCTTGCAACTAATCTGGCCTTATATCTTTCAACAGACCCATCTGCTTTTTGTTTGATGGCGAAGACCCATTTATAGCCGACTGGTTTCTTTCCAGGAGGAAGAGTTGTCAACTCCCAAGTTTTATTTTTCTCCAGAGCACTCATCTCTTCATTAATTGCTTCTTTCTACTTCTGTTCGGCAATAGCCTCCTGCCAAGAGTTAGGAATAGAAATAGAGGATAGAGAGGTAAACAAAGGCTTGGAAGGAAGGGGAAAGGGAGTCATAAGACACAAAATTAGAAATAGGATGTTGAGTGCAACTCCTTTTAGGCTTCCTAATAGCAATAGGCAAGTCAAGACTAGGATCATAGGCAGGCTTACCAGGAGAGGAACTCGAAGGAGGTTGAGGAGAACTTGGAGCCGGAAGTACAGGTGGAGATGGTTCAGTGGTGGTAGTCTTTTTGTGCCAAGTTCCTCTGGCAAACGTCCCATCATAATAGGGATATTTTCTTCTAGTCTCCCCTTGGACAATAGGCTGCTCAACAACTCCTTGTATCAGGGGCTGGTCCTGTTCTTGTCCGGTGATCCCATCTTGAATCTCTATTTCCGTCGATGGTTCTTCCACAGTAGAAATCTCAACTTCCAACGGCTCAATGAGAGGAGATACCTCTTTACTCCGAGGCTCCCCCTGAAGAGGTGAAGTAGGTGAAAAATAAGCCTCAGACTCACGGAACACAACATCCATAGAGATCAATAATCGCCGTGTGGGAGGATGGTAACATTTGTAGCCCTTTTGAGTGGCAGAGTATCCCAAGAACACTCACCGAAGACTCCGAGGATCAAGCTTCCCAATATGGTGGTGATTACGGGCAAACACAACACACCCAAAAACCTTTGGAGGGACAACAAAGGAGGAACTCCCCAACAGAACCTCTAGAGGGCAGCGAGCATCCAAGACCTAAGAAGGCAGCCGATTAATAAGATATGAGGCAGCAAGCACAGCATCCCCCCAAAATCGTGCAGGGACATGCATGGTGAACATAAGGGAGTGAGCAACCTCCAAAGGATGTCTATTTTTTCGTTCGGCAACACCATTCTGGGCTGGCGTGTCGACACAAGAGGTTTGGTGGATAATCCCATGTGAGTCAAAGTAAGTGCGAAACCGGCTGTCCATGTACTCCTTCCCATTGTCAGTGCGCACAATCTTCACATGGGCATCAAATTGAGTCTGAACCATCTTATGAAATAATTGGAAACAACTAAAGACATCACTCTTCTGATTCATCAAGTAGACCCAGGTGGTCTGGCTAAAGCAATCGATAAAAGTAACGAACTTGTGCGCACTATTATCAGAATGAGGATAAACAACTCTAGTTTGTTTAGCAAAAATGCAAGCAACACAACTAATATTATTCAGATTACATCACTTAATCAAAGACAGAAACAAAGTAGATAAAACTCCAAGGGAAGGATGGCCAAGACGCTTGTGCCATGTAAGAAGCTCAGTAAGGGCAGAATCTAAGGTGCCAGTAGGAGAACCAGGAGATGCCAACGCAGAATTTGCAGACGAACAGCCGTCGAGCACATAGAGACCACCAACCACCTTACCACTACCAATCGTACGACCTGTGTCCAAGTCCTGAAACAAGCAGTGAGAAGGAAAAAAGGTGACTTTGCAGTACAAATCTTTAGTAAGACTACTAATAAACAAGAGATTAGTAGAAAATTTGGGAACATGCAAGACAGAGGAAATATGCATAGACGACAAACATTGTACGGTTCCCTTCCCAAAGATAGGGGAGAGAGAACCATCAACAACACGAACTTTGGAATTATCAGGTAAAGGAGAATAATTAAAAAAATGAGAAGGAGAACCTGTCATGTGATCGATCAATTGCGCCAGAGTCAATTACCCATGAGGTGGAATCAACAGAAGAGCAACTACCACAAAAAGAAATACCTGAACCAGAATTTTTGGGCAAGGAAATGGCAAAGGCAACCGTAGAAGAGGTAGTAGTGACCAGCTTGGACATCAAAGTACGGAGGTGATGCATCTCATCACTGGAAAGAGGGCCAGTCGGGTTAGAAAAATGATCATCAAAGACAGCCTGATTAGCCTGGGAAGGACGACCCGAACCACGTCCCTGGGTAACTGCAGGACGGCCGTGGAGCTTCCAAAGCGGTCCTTTGTGTGTCGTTCCAGACCACAATAATCACATTTGACAGGAGATCGATCAGTGCCTGTACGATCAGCCCCGGTACTTCGGGCAGAATTTCCACGGGTACTAGACTGAGAACCAGAGAGAAGAGCAGATCGTTTTTGTGTAGCAGGCTGAATCATAGCAGTCCGGCAATCATCCTCAGCAACAACAAGAGTATACACTTGTTTAAGGGAGGGAAGAGGATCACGATGGCGGACAGCAGCCCGGATCTGGTCAAACTCAATATTGAGTCCTGCAAGAAAATTAAACACACGTAAGTCCTCTTCCCATTTCTGAAATCCAGTAGCATCTGTCTCACAGGTAGCAGTATAAGTCCCAAAAAAATTCAATTGTTGCCACATGGTACACAACTTGGAGTAATACTAGGAAAGGGACAGCTCCAGTTGCTTGGTATGAAGAATTTTTTGGCGAAGCTCATACCGAGCAGCAGCATTGCCAACTTTAGAGTAAGTATCCTTGGCTGTCTGCCAAATTTTCGCAGCCGTGCCAAGAAGAAGATAACGCCCGGTGATTTCCTGTTCCATAGAATTGACAAGGTAGGACATGATAAGAAAATTGGAAGTCACCCACTTGTCAAACGCAGAACCAGCATCAGAGGGTTTGGCAACCGTGCCTGTGATACAGCCAGAAAGACCACGGGAACTGATTGCAAAGAGGCAAGAGCGAGACCACAACAAATAATTGCTTCCATTCAGTTTAATGGAGCTAGTCTGAAACATAAGGAAATCACGTTGATTCGTGCCGTCGTGGCCAGAGGTGGCTGTGGATATGTCTGAATCTCCTGGCATGATGGCCAGTTATAGAGAAAAAATCACCGGGAAGATCTAAAAAAAATCTGCCGAATTGTCTTAAGTCATCAAGAGCCCAAAAAGCCCCTTGGTGGGAGTCAACTCACCATCAGGGGTGGAGAAGGGAGTCGGGGAACAAGAAAAAAGGAGAAACCCTTCAGCAAAAAATAAAGGGGAAGGCGGAAGGGTCTAGGGAGGTGGAAAAATTGGAGAAGGGGGGTGGCGGTAAAAGGGGCTGGCAGAAGTGGTGGTGGTGGCCGAAGGTGTGGGGAGGCGAGAAAGGGGCTGACGGAAGTGGTGGGAGGAGGCGAAAGAGAGGCTGCCGGTGGGGGGAAGTGGCGGAAGTGTGTAGTGGGCTAGGGTTTGATCGCAAGAGAGGAAAAAAAAATTTGAGAACAAATTATCTCTAGGATTCGGATCCCAAAGTCCATTGGATTCAGACTTCAGGTCCTACGGTCGACCGTAGGGCTTCACAGTAGCCAACTTAAATTTTTTGTCCACCGGATTCAGAACTTAACTTCCATCGGATTCAGCTACTGGGTCAACCGGTCGACCGGTTGGCGACATAGTAGCATCTTTAAATAAGATCGAACTTCATTCTATTATTTCCAAAATTTGGTCTCTCCCTCTCTAAACTCTCTCTTTCTCTCCCAAGAAGTTTCCTAGGGTTCTTCTATCATACTTTGGGAACTCAAATCACTAGATCAATCTTCCTAAACTACAAGTAAGTGATCTACCCACTACTTTTCTTAAATCTCATGATCATAACCTAGTTTTCTTGTTTTTTCTTAAGTTCCTATGTAATGTAGTACTCTCTTTAGTATCTCTTAAACTTTTGTTTTATTTTTGTTTACCCATTTCTAGTATGCAACACTACCCTCCCTCACTTTTTTTTCCCCCTCATTTTTAAGGTTTCTACCCACTTTTATGCTCTTATTACCCAATGCACAAAACTGTGCATGCCACTTATTTGTAAAAATGCCCAAATGGACTTTTGTACATTATTACTTGTTTATTTTAAAATCTAATGCACTTTTAATGTATGTAATAACTATTCTCCTATCTTCACCAAAAAAAAAAAAACTATTCCCCTATCTTCCTTTCTTATTTCTTTCATTCTCTTTAGTTTTTCTTACACATTGTTTCCCTTCCTATTGATACACAAAATATGCCTATAATGTGTTTGTAAAAATGCATAAATGAATCTCCTTAAATATTCTCGTTTATTTTGGAATATAAAGCTTTCTAAACCTTTCTAAGTCTTCCTATATGTTACCTAAGTGTTCCTTTATATGCCATTACTTATATTTTCCTAAACTTGTATTTCCTGGGTGGCCCAATACACTTATATACACATATATATATATATATGTTTTAAAGTTGCTGTCCTAATTCCTTGTTTCCTAAATCTTTTGCAGCCCTATTATTAGCATGGCTGCACCAAGAGGACAAGGTGGTAGAGGAAGGGGTGGTAGGGGAAGAGGTGCCCCTGCACCCGCAACTGATTTTGAACCCATGTTCTTTCGAAATGCCATAGAGGAAGAAAGATATGGGGAGTGGTTAATGGGTAGGACAGTAGAAGAAGAGCGGGGTGTGATACTAGCAGACTTGGCTGCATTCAAAGTCCAAGAGAGGTTTGAAGGCTTGGGTTGGCTCCCAATGGTTCAGTCAGACAGTTCGTGCTACCCCTAACTGGTTCGGCTTTTCTACAGCAACCTTGACTACTGGCATGAGGGGGAGGATTTCATCGTGAGCAGTTATGTGAAGGGCCGGGAGATTTCCTTCAATACTGCTCAACTGGCTGCATTATTGGAGATATCCAACGAGGGCGAGAGGAGATACTGTTCTCCAAGGGCAGAGACATCCGAGTTCCTCTCACTTACCGAGAGAAAATGGCTATTTTCGGTGCTCACCAATGGAGCATCATATGAGAGGGTGATGTCAGAGTTGGAATTTATACCCTCCGCTCTGGTGCTTTCGAAGATATGCGGTCACAACGTCACCCCGAAGGCAGGCCATCGCATTGAGCTTTCATCCGTGCAGATTCTCACCACCTACTGCCTATATACGAGTTATCAGATATGCTTGGCCTATGCTATTATGTGCAGCATGGCACATCTTCATGACAATCCCGGGCGTGGGAACTTAGTCTATGGGAGGTTGCTCACCAAGATCTTCCGTCGATTTGGTGTCCGACTAGTAGACGAAGAGCCTTCGACGAAGAGAGTGGTGAACATAAATCAAGTCACTCTTCTCAAAATGCACATCCAACTTCCACCATTTACTCTAGAGCTTGGTCACCCGGATTGCACTGAGCTAGCACAGCCCGTGGGGGAGGAGGAGGCTGTAGGGGAGGTCCCCGTTGAGAAGAGGGTAGAGGGTAGTTACATGGAGATGCCTGGTGATTTTCCCACAGGCAGTCAGCCCACCGTTCCATTCGGACACCTTGGTGCTTCTTCTTCTTCTGCTGCCCCGCAAATTCCAGGTGATGCTACTACTTGGGGACAACTGTTTAGTCGCCTCGACTCCTTGGAGAGGACTGTGGCACGAGGTTTTACAGGTGTGAGGCACGATCTTACCCAGATCAACGGTCGAGTAGTCACCGTGGAGACAGAGTTGGGCCAACGGAAATCTTACTTTTGAGGATAGGCACCACCACTACCACCACCACAGCTGTGATCGCCTGCCAGAGTTGGAATTTATACCCTCTGTTCGGGTGCTTTCGAGGATATTTGGTCACAACGTCACCCCGAAGGCAAGCCATCGCACTGAGCTTTCATCCATGCAGATTCTCACCACCTACTGCCTATATACGGGTTATCATATATGCTTGGCCTATGCCATTATGTGTACCATGGCACATCTTCATGACAATCCCGGGCGTGGGAACTTAGTCTATGGGAGGTTGCTCACCAAGATCTTCCGTCAGTATGGTGTCCGACTCGTAGACGAGGAGCCTTCGACAAAGAGAGTGGTGAACATAAATCAAGTCACTCTTCTCAAAATGCACATCCAGCTTCCACCATTTACTCCAGAGCTTGGTCACCCGGATTGCACTGAGCTAGCACAGCCCATGGGGGCGGAGGGGGCAGCAGGGGAGGTCCCCGTTGAGGAGAGGGTAGAGGGTAGTTACATGGGGATGCCTGGTGATTTTCCCACTGGCAATCAGCCTACCGTTCTATTCGGACACCCTGGTGCTTCTTCTTCTGCTGCCTCGTACATTCCAGGTAATGCTACCACTTGGGGACCTCTGTTTAGTCGCCTCGACTCTTTGAAGAGGACTGTGGCACAAGGATTTACAGGTGTGAGGCAAGATTTTACTCAAATCAACGGCTGAGTGGGCGCCGTGGAGACAGAGTTGGGCCAGTGGAGATCTTACTTCTCAGGACAGGTACCACCACCACCACCACCACCACAGCTGTGATAACCTGCCAGAGTTGGAATTTATACCCTCCGCACGGGTGCTTTTGAGGATATGCGGTCACAACGTCACCTCGAAGGCAGGCCATCGCACTGAGCTTTCATCCATGTAGATTCTCACCACCTACTGCCTAGATATAGGATATGTTGCACAAGGATTTACAGGTGTGAGGCAAGATTTTACTCAAATCAACGGCTGAGTGGGCGCCGTGGAGATAGAGTTGGGCCAGTGGAGATCTTACTTCTCAGGACAGGCACCACCACCACCACCACCACAGCTGTGATAACCTGCCAGAGTTGGAATTTATACCCTCCGCACGGGTGCTTTTGAGGATATGCGGTCACAACGTCACCTCGAAGGCAGGCCATCGCACTGAGCTTTCATCCATGCAGATTCTCACCACCTACTGCCTATTTATAGGTTATCAGATATGCTTGGTCTATGCCATTATGCACACCATGGCACATCTTCATGACAATCCCGGGCGTGGGAACTTAGTTTATAGGAGGTTGCTCACTAAGATCTTCCGTCGGTATGGTGTCCGACCCGTAGACGAGGAGCCTTCGACGAAGAGAGTAGTGAACATAAATCAAGTCACTCTTCTCAAAATGCATATCCAGCTTCCACCATTTACTCCAGAGCTTGGTCACCCTGATTGCCCTGAGCTAGCACAGCCCGTGGGGGCGGAGGGGGCTACAAGGGAGGTCCCCGTTGAGGAGAGGGTAGAGGGTGGCTACATGGAGATGTCTGGTGATTTTTCCACAGGCAATCAGCCCACCATTCCATTCGGACACCCTGGTACTTATTCTTCTGCTGCCCCGCACATTCCAGGTCATGCTACCACTTGGGGACAACTGTTTTGTCGCCTCGACTCTTTGGAGAGGACTGTGGCACAAGGATTTACAGGTGTGAGGCAAGATTTTACTCAGATCAAAGGCTGAGTGAGCGCCTTGGAGACAGAGTTGGGCCAGTGGAGATCTTACTTCTCAGGACAGGCAACACTAAGGGTGTCAAAACAAAACCGAAACCATTTATCGAAACCGAATCGAACCATTTAAACCGGAACCGGCAGACCGTTTAAATAAATGGTCTGGTTATGGTTTCAGAAATGCCACCATTTAGCTAAACGGTTCGGTCTGGTTTTAACCGATTAATCCAACGGTTTCAGGCCGTTTAATCCAATTACAACCGATTATAACCGTTTAAACCAAACATCAAAATATTCAAAACCTAACAATAACAACTACTAAGTACTAACCACTAAGTCACTAACTCACTAAGTCACGTTTCTTCAATAAATGATTTCCTTTTTTTCAAAAAATAAAGTAATAACTTCATAATTAATAACTAATTACTAATAACTAATTTGTATTAGTAAATAGAAGGTAAACCGTTTTCTACCCAAAAAAAAAAGGAAAAAATGGGTAAACAGTGATTGAAGGTACAACATTTTCATAGGATCCATCGTCCATTAAAGGTATTTACTAATTAAAAGAGATGCACTACAGGCTACAACCCATTTTCTATTAAAAATGCAAGAGGTTTGGTTTGAAAACTATTAAACTATTTAGTAAATCAGGGATGTTATTCATAACCGGCTAACCCAAATCGTGTAAAATCGTGTAGAACCAAACCGAAAACCGTGTATAACCATTTAACCGAAACCGTTTAAAAATCGTATAACTAAAACCATTTACTAAACGGTTACGGTTTTGGATATGCAACCATTTAGCTAAACGGTTTGGCTATGGTTTCTATCCTCAAGCAGTCAAAACCGAATTGAACCGAACCGTTTAACCAAAACCGGGCCGTTTAACACCCTTAGGCAACACCACCACCACCACCATAGCTATGATAACCTGCCAGTTTCCTTTTAGCTTTTTAGTTTTCTCTCCTTTTTTTTTTTTTTTTTGTAAAGGCTATGTACTCCTTCCCGTGTTTACCTAACGGATGTAAAATTTTGTATCTAACGTTCGGAATATATATATATATATATATATATATATATATATATATATATATATATATTAAAGTTTATGTTTTCATTTATATTGCATTTTACACTCTACGATCTTTTTATTACTTATAGTTTTTTTTTTAGTTGAAGCTTTTATTTCAACCTAAAGTAGACTCACCTTCAGGTCAATGAGTCTAAGATGCTGCTGCATTATGAATCAAACTGTCAATAGGAGTAGAGCACAGTTGCTCTGATACCACCCAGATGTCACACCCCGGTCCGGTTAATAAGGGCATGGTGTGACCGGATGCCAACTGACATCCAATCAACCTCCAGGATCACAAGTACAGTACTCCCATTCATAGCTTATCATAACACAGTAAATCAAACGCAGCGAAAGAGAATGAATAATAATGATAACAACAATAAATAAAGAGATCTGAGTGATAAACTTGATATTTATATAGATTGAAACTGGTATTACATCTTTATAGTTCTCACAAAAGTAATACAAGTCAGAGATATAAACAGCTACTATAAGCTTCACTATACAAAAATGATGTATAAACACAAAAGAGAATATAGCTTGCTCCGTCAGACCAGATCACAAGAATGCGCACGCATCATATACGCAGGACACACCATGTACTTCAAACTCCTGCACCACACGACCCTCATCGGTATGGAAGTCCGAAGCAGCATTAGGTCCAACACCTGGTTTCTCAAAACCAGCCATACCATTTGAAAAAGAAGGATCCACAGGGGTGAGCTCCACTGAGCCCAACAAGGGAAAAACATGCAAGCAGATGCAAATAGTCCATCATGCATGTCCTAAACTAAGCATGCAACTAGCATCAGATCTAGGTCTCATGAGGTTTAAGTGCCACTGTAGTAGGTATGATATTCTCAGTCCTGGAAACGCAAACCAAACATCGGTCGCCCGAGAATACCACTCTACTACGGTGAAGACCTGCCAGTTTCGGAATGTACACATCAGACCCCGGCGGACCCTCAATGTTAACCCTACTGTTTGTTCCCATTCTGATAGTACTCTTCAGACTTGGGAAAGTGAATGGCATTCCGGAATTACTTTTCAGACCTACCATGGGGTATCCAACACCTCACCCCTATCGGCAAGGGTCATAGCGCTGGGTTTATGATAACCTAACCATATGCATTCTAACATGGATGACATATGAAGCTGTTATGTATGTCTCAAATTCTTGGACCCGTTTCGAAGAATGACCCGCTCCGACATTTTTGGTGGCGACCCAAATGGAACTTTTTCTGAGATTTGTGATGGTAACCCGACCTGATGGATCGACCCGGATTTGATGGAGGAGTATTTATGTTCTTTACCAGCTTTATTGTAAAGATGAGTAAGGTTTGGGGTTTTTAGTTTTAGGGTTTCAGGGAGAGAGCAGCAATGCCATTTTGGGTGTTCTTGAGAGATCTCCATTGTAATTTTTCTCCGATTTGCATACTGAATCATCTTCGCCTTCGCCAGTGGATGTAGCACACCATACTGGTGTGTGAACTATGTTATGTCTTTGTGTCCTCTTGCTCTGTTCTTATTTCTTTTCGTGTTTTTGGATGGTGTTTGCTCTTACAGAGGTAGTAGATAGTATAGTAAGCAGTTTCCAGTATCATTTGTCAACACATCAGTATATATATCACAGTGAAAATTATGCAAATGCAGTATGAAATGATAACTTATAATCATACATTCGTCCAATGCAAAAGAAAGCTATAAAACTACATGACTAATAATCCTATATTGATACATGTCAATGGCAGCCAGCAATAACAACAATTAAGTAAAGAAACACACTCAAAATAAGTACAAAAATCCTTTACCTGGAGTTGAATGACTGTACTAGTCCGTGGATGATATAACTCCACAAAAACCTCACCCAACAGGAAATTATAGTCCTAACAGGTAGCAAACAACATAAATTAGGCACTACATAGACCTAGGAATAAGTCCAAACCATCAAGGATTCAAGCTGGGACAGCAGGGGTCAACCGGATTCAGAACTGCCCTGAATCTGGTCGGCCGTAGGGATCACTTGCCTGAGATGGGTGAAACAATGTCTGATATTTGGGGTTTAACACAAGGATCTTGCCATGCATGGAACCCAATCCCCCAAATTAACCTAGGGGAACCTAAGGGTACTGCCATGGGGTCATTTTGACCCAATTACATGTATGATCATACCAAGGGTCCCAATCATAGAAGGTAATAAAAGGATTATTGGAACCCTTATGAACATGGCAGATCATCATAGAAAGAGGGCAAATGGGCACAAGGGGTTGGAGGTGATCCCCAATTGTGTTGAATTAACCCAATTGAGTTAGGTTTTAGGGCCTCATAGGTCAATCTATCTAATTATAAGAAGGTTGGGTTGATTGAGCCATAAGCTCAAATGGAAATCAAAGAAGAAGAGAGGAAGAGGAAATTCCAGAATATGGAAGGCCCAACTACCTTGTGTTTGCTGTGTAGAAGGTAGTAGCACCCACCAATGATCCCCTCCTAAGCTCCCTGCCAAGAGATTTCCAAGCCCTAGTTTCTTCCTTCCTTCCTCCTCTTTCTCTTCTTCCCTTCCTTAGAGTGGAACCGAATTTTGCTTGAGTTGGAAATGAACCTCTAAAGCTAAGGACAACTTATTTATGAGGGGATAACTAAAGGCTGTTTGGTTCAGCCTTAAGAAAATCAATTTTTAGAATTAGTTTTTTGTAAACTAATAATTCAACCATAATTTACAGCCTAAAGTCCTATGTTTAAGTTACGAGTTAGACATAATATGACATAATTGAGGCCCCGGGCATGTTGGCACACAGGCAGCCCCGGACCACAGAGGATGTGTGTCCCACAAGAGAAAAATTACGTTTCAGCCCCCCATTACACTATTAAAACTTCAGTCCTATATGAAAAAACAAGTTCTTACCTAAACCCGGCCTATGAGATTGTGAGGTTCTGCATATGCTCAATCCAACATGTTTGACATATGAAGCTTATGTGTTGGGAGCCGGTAGATTCTTCGAATTCAATGATGGCTAACTGTGTTGGCTCCCCGGAATCCTCCATAGGTGAGTCAGCGGAATGATCCAAATCCACAATCGATGCAGCCCCCAACATAGAGGCAAGCATGGATATTGAACCAGAACCTGCACTCATACAAGTTCAAAAAGGTTCAAATTAGAGGTGGGTCTCACACTTCCTCTCCCCCAGTCTCTCGTTTCCTCATCCCTTGGGCCTCATTCTTCATTCCATTGTGCCTTCCACACCATGTGACGATCGGGTTTGTTGGATTTTGTAATTGATGTAGCGATGTGGTATTACTGCTGTTACACCCTGGCCCGGTTCATAAGGGCCAATTGGCCAAGTGTGACTGGATGTCTCTGACATCCAACCAATCCCCAAGGATCGTAAGTGCAGTACCCTATTTACAATAATTATCACAATACAGAATTTAAATGCAGCGGAAGTAATTTAAATAATAGAAATAATGGCTATAATAGAGAAGACTAGTGATAATGCATTTATATATATTAAGTGAAGTTTGAGTTACACTGATAGATTCACACAGTAACCCAAAACAAAAAGATACAAGATCTATATAAAGCTAAGTATACAAAAGTGTTTTATAAACAAAAGAGTGGGGAGATAGCCTGGTCTGTCCAACACTTTAGGAGAATGCACAATCATCACACGAGCACGAGACATCGTGCTCCACAAACAGTGGAGTATCAACTCCATGAACAGTAGGAGAGTCCTGAGTAGATGTAGCTCCCACAGGAACACCAGCAGCAGTAGAAGTAGTATCATCTGAAAAATATAAGGATCCACAGGGGTGAGTTCCATTGAGCCCAACAAGGGAAACACACAAGCATATGCAGATAGTCCATGAAGAATGACCTAAGTTAAACATGCTCCTAACATGGATACTAGGTCTCATGTGGTATAAGTACTATTGTAGTCAAATGATAACCTCGGTCCCGGAAACACACAAGCAAACATCGGTCACCCGAGCGATACCATTTTACTACGGTGGAGACCCGATAGCTCAGGCATTACATATCACACCCCGGCCCGATTTATAAGGGCCAAGTGTGACTGGATGTCTCTCACATCCAACCAACCCACCAGGATCACAAGTGCTGTACTCGATTCGTAATTACATTCACAAATATAGAATTTAAATCCAGCGGAAGCAATTAAATATATAAATAAGGCAATAAATAAGGAAGAGCTAGTGATAACGGCAATATATATAGATTCAAGTGAATTTGAGTTACATTGGTAGTTCACAAACAGTAACCCAAAACCCAAAAAGACTTATTACAATAGTCTATACAAAAGTGTTATACAAAAAGAGGTAGCCTGTTAGTTAGGCGGCTCAAGAGAATGCACAGTCGTCGCATGAGCACGAAGCATCGTGCTCCACCAAGTGAGGAGTGTCAACTCCGTGAGCTGAAGGAGAGTCCTGTGTAGAGGAGACTCCCACAGAAGCACCAGAAACAATAGAATGATCTGAAAAATAAGGTGATCACAAAGGGTGAGCTCCACTGAGCCCAGTAAGGAAATGCATACAAACATATCCCAACAATCCATGATGAATGTCCTAAGTAAACATGCTCCTAACATGGATACTAAGTCATATAAGGTATAAGTACTATTGTAATAGAATACAAGCCTTGGTCCCGAAAACACATAACCAGACGTTGGTCACCCGAGCGAAAGCATTCTACTACGGTGGAGACCCGACAGCTCAGGCATTATACATCTGACACTAACGGACCCCCAGTGACTAACCCTACTGTTTGTTCCCATAGCGGAGTACACACGCTAACATGGAACAGTGAATGGCATTCCGGAATCATCCCTTCGGACCTACCACGGGTTATCCAACACCTCTTCCCCTGTTGGTAAGGGACGTAGTACTGGGTAATGATATATATATATCCTAGCCCAATGCAGTCTATCATGATGGCATATGGATGTACAGATCAATTGTAAAGTAACAGTGCATCATTAACATCAATTGTACAGTATTAAGTAATATCAATGCAATGCAGTATGTCAATGCAATCTAATTCACATGCAGTCTAATGCAAAGAATTTAAAGCTAGAAAACTACATGACCTGTATAGTAAAAATGATGCATGGCATGACATATTGAACAAGAAGAAATTAAGACAATAAACACACATAAATTAAGTCAAATTCCCTTACCTGATGTGTCTGACTAGCCTAGGCAGTATAACTCCAGCAATCAGACAAGAACAGATAAAAAACAGTCCTAAAACAATGGAAAATACCAAGTATTAGGGTCAGGAGACAGGCTAAGGTTCAACCAAGGTTCAAGGGGCAATTTGGTCCAAAATGACAGAACCGGATTCATGGGTCAGACCAACCGGTCGACCGGTTTAAAACCTGTATTTGCATCCGATTGGTAAGTCAGAATTGGGGTTTTTGGCCCTGGTACATGGATCTTCACATGCAGGCCACCAATTTCATGTTTCAACCCTAATCTAAGGTGGGTTCATCCAATTAGGGTCCAATTTCATAGTCTAAGTCCAAAATCGTCCAAATTTAGGATTTTGTCCAATAATTCCTAATTTTACTGTTTTAGGGTTCATCACTTGTTTATTAGAGTCTGAATTTATGTCTAATAATGAAGCAACAATGATGTTTCAGGTATACCTGAACCATATTGACATAGAACAGGTTATATATGCAGAATTTATGTTATTAAAGCTTGATTCATAAGCTTTAATGGCAGAAATGAGTTTAGGCTGAGATTAGGCTGAAATTAGACTGAATTTAGAGGAGAAAGAGATGGGAACAGCAGGGATTTTCAAGGCTTACCTGAGATCAGTAGACAACAGCCTTGAACCAAACAGCCAGGTTACCAATTAGACTCCCAAGCTTCAGTTTCAGGTGGAGAGAACCTGCCCCAAGTCTAAAGCCTTCTCTTCTCTATTCTTCTCTAGGCTGGAATCGATTCTAATGGCTTAGGATTTTTGAATAGTGAAATTTAGTTTATATATATAGTGCTTAAGTTAAGGGGTTGTTTGTTTAATTAAAGTTGAAATCTGTTTTTCTAATTAATTCCTAAAACTAATTCTTGTTAGAATTTCGTACATAATTAGTTCTTTTAACTATAAAATGATGTCTTATGACATCAGGGGTAATCCGAGTACGGGTAACTATTGGAAATAGGATTCCACACTGGGGATGTGGGTCCCACAGGGATAAATTACTAAACTACCCCTATAAACTCTAATTGGTCACACAATACATTATATACTTACAATGGCTTTAATTGATGGACAGGTTCTGCATGCTGTCTAGCCAGCAGTTCCGACACAGGTAACTTTTGTGCGAGGTTCCATCGGGGTCTTCTGACTCCAGAAGGGCCAGTTGGGAAGATTCTCCGAAATCCTCCATAGAAGTGTCGAGGGATTGATTAGTGTCCTCGACAGATGCAGCCCATAGCATCGAAGCAACCATGGACTCAGCACTGGAACCTGAAATCACACAAGTTCCAGAGTTTAAATTTATTGCGCTTTCCACACTCCACCCTCATTATTAGAATTTCGTCCTCGAAATTGGCGTACCTGGAAGATCGAAGAGATAAGGGTATCTCTCTTTCATCAAGTCTTCTCTTTCCCAAGATGCTTCAGCTGCAGAGTGGTTACTCCACCTGACTTTAACAAAAGAGTTAGTTCGATTCCTCAGATTGTGCTCCTTTGTATCAACAATCTCCTAGGGCACCTCTTCATAGGTCAGATCAGCAATAAGTTCAGCTGGTTGCTGAGGCAGCAGATGTGTCGAATCAGGGATGTATTGTCTCAACATAGAGACATGGAATACATCATGTACACCGGCAAGTGATAGGGGCAATGCAAGCTGATAGGCCACTACACCAATTCTGGCTATAATCTCATATGGACCAATGTATCTGGGATTCAACTTCCCTCTCTTTCCAAACCTCACAACACCTTTAATTGGAGACATTTTCAGGAATGCTTTCTCACCAACTTTGAACTGTATATGCTGCCTTCTTCTATCTGCATAGTTCTTCTGTCTGGATTGTGCAGCCTTGATCTTCTCTCTTATCAAATCAACCTTCTCATAGGTCTTCAAAATCAATTCAGAACCCAATATACGTTGCTCTCCAACTTCATCCCAGTATAATGGAGTACGACATGTCTTGCCATCCAGGGCCTTGAACGGAGTCATCTCAATAGATGCGTGGTAGCTGTTATTATAAGAAAATTCTATCAAAGATAGATGTTCATCCCAGCTGCCAGTCATCTCAAGCACATAAGCCCTGAGCATATCTTCTAAGGTCTGGATTGTCCTCTTTGTTTGCCCATCCGTCTCAGGATGATGTGCTGAACTATGGTTCAACTCAGTACCCATAGCCTTATGTAGACTCTTCTAGAATCTAGAAGTAAATCTGGGATCTCTGTCAGATACAATGTTCACTGGTACTCCGTGTAGTCTGATAATATTATCCACATAAAGTTTAGCCAGTTGATCCATAGAGTAGGTAATCTTCATTGGGATAAAATGGGCTATTTTGGTCAATCTATCTACAATTACCTAGATTGTATCCATTCCCTTCCTAGTGCGAGGAAGGCCAGTGACAAAGTCCATAGTGATGTTCTCCCATTTCCACTCTGGAATGGCAAGGGGTTGCAGTAGTCCCTGTGGTCGGTGTCTGACAACCTTTACTTGCTGACAAGTAGAGCATTTGGAGACATAGGTTGCCACATCATGCTTCATTCCATGCCACCACAAGTACTGTTTCAAGTCTCGGTAAATTTTTGTACCACCTGGATGCATAGAGTAAGGAGATTGATGTGCTTCTTGTAAAATCAGACTGTTCAAGTAATTATCAGCAGGTACACACAGTCTGTCTCTGAACATCAGAATTCCATCAGCTGTCACTGTGAAACCAGTATCTTTCTGTGTCCCAGCCCGAATACTTCTTACAATGTCTTGGAACTCTATATCAGAAGACTGGGCTGCAATGATCTGTGCCCGCAGTGATGGTTGCACCATCAACACTGACAGTAATTCTTCAGTCTCCCCAAATATAAGCTCCACATTCAATGCACTTAAGTCCTTCAGAATATCATCATTTATCACTATTTTGCCCGTTACCCAATCAGAGGACTTTCTGCTGAGTGCATCAGCCACAACATTGGCTTTCCCTGGATGGTATAAAATATCAAACTCATAATCATTAATGAGTTCAAGCCATCTTCTTTGCCTCATATTTAACTCCTGCTGAGTGAAGTACTTCAAACTCTTGTGATCTGTGAAGATTTCAATCTTCTCACCATACAGATAATGCCTCCACATCTTCAATGCAAAGACAACTGTTGCCAGTTTCAGGTCATGTGTAGAATAGTTCTTCTTATGGTCCTTTAGCTGTCTAGAACCATAGGCAATAATGTTCCCATTCTGCATCAACACACAACCTAGTCCTGTCTTGGAGGCATCTGTATACACAACCATCCCCTCAGTTCCCTTAGGAAGGACAAGAACTGGGGTTGTCACCAATTTCTTCTTTAACTCTTGAAAACTATTTTCACAGTCTTCATTCCATTCAAATTTGGCACCCTTCTTAGTAAGCTGTGTCATGGGCATAGCTATCTTTGAGAAGTTCTCTATGAACCTCCTGTAGTATCCAGCTAACCCTAGAAAACTCCTTATCTCTGTCACAGTCTTGGGGCTCTCCCAATTCACTATAGCTTCAACCTTCCCAGGGTCTACTTTAATTCCTCTGGCTGAAATTACATGGCCTAAGAATCCAACTTGAGGCAACCAAAATTCGCATTTGCTGAATTTTGCATAAAGTTGCTTCCCTCTTAGCCTTTGTAGAACAAACCTCAATTGTTGAGCATGCTCTTCCTCATTCTTAGAGTAGACCAAGATGTCATCAATGAAGACCATCACAAACTTGTCCAGGACATCGTGGAAGACTCTGTTCATTAAGGCCATGAAGACTGCTGGGGCATTAGTAAGGCCAAAAGACATTACCAGGAACTCGTAGTGTCCATATCGTGTCCTGAAGGCTGTCTTACTGACATCGGCTTCCTTGATTCGAAGCTGATGGTACCCTGATCTAAGATCAATCTTCGAAAAGACTTGGGCACCCTGAAGCTGATCAAAGAGATCATCAATCCTTGGCAAAGGATATTTATTCTTGATTGTCAACTTATTCAGCTCTCTGTAATCTATACACATACGCATAGAGCCGTCCTTCTTCTTCACAAACAATACTGGAGCACCCCAAGGTGAGATACTCGATCTTATGAACCCTTTCTTCAACAAATCTTGAAGTTAAACCTGTAATTCTTTCAATTCACTCGGCGCCATTCTATAAGGTGCTTTAGATACCGGCGCCACTCCAGGTATTAAATCAATCACAAACTCATTCTCCTTTGGTGGAGGTGGACTTGTCAAGTCATTAGGGAAGACATCAGGAAATTCCCCAACAATAGGGATCTCTGACATAGGCCTAACTTGTGTCCTAGTGTCCATAACAGACACAAGGTATCCTTGGCATCCCTTGTCTAAAGGAAACAAAGTACTAGCAAGAATATGTCAAAAGGGAAACAAAAGAACATAAGATAGCTTAAAAAATCTAAGAAAAAGGTAGAACTATGGTTAGATTTTAGTAAGAAAGAAAAATAGAAATTTCATGAGTTAGAACACTTACTTGAGGATTTGAGATGAAAACCTTATGATTTCAAGCACTCAAATGAGTTTAGAAACCCTAGAATAGGCTTAGAGGAAGTTAGAATGAAACTTAGAAGTAAAACAAAGAAGTTAGGAGCTATTTGGAGTGGGACCCGAATGGGTTTTATAACCCAGTTCCGCCGGGCGGACGACCGGCTCGGTTCGACCCTGAATCCGGCCTCTGAATCCAGCTCCTCCAAATTCTTTATAGGCTACTGGTTCTATGGGCGAACGACCGGCCCAATCTAACTGTGAATCCGGCCTATTTTCTGATCTACATCCGGCTGGTCCAAATAAAATAATAAAAATTTAAAATAAATTAAAATAAAAATATAATATATATTATAACCTATTATACATACTAACCATGTATAATACGTATATGATTAGGTCTTTAAAATAACTTTGTGGGTGAATAAAAGTTAAGTTAATGCATTTAAAAGTATATGTAATAGTACTTATATTTGTATACAATATATATTAAAAACATAATGTAGGTAAGAGTATTAGCATTAATAAACACATATATGTAAATAAATAATAATAATGAGATTATGATAATTATATGTAATTGTACATGTATAGTTATAAAATAATATATATGTATATGTATACATACATAGTAAATGTATATGTAGTGTATTATATACTAAGTATTGTATAAATACTATACATATGTTATTGCTTAGTATAGATGCATGAACTAGTTGTATGTTATTATATTATATTTATAGTATATGTGTACAACATATTATGTAATGTTATATTTTTTTTTAGGTACTTGAATCATTAGCTTAACACGTGATAGCAACTCGAGATGAGTTATGTGTTAAGGCCAATAGAGGAATACAATTACAATCCCGAGAATATCGATGAGTTAAATCGAAAGCTCAAACTACTCATCAATGATCGAAGGTATCTTCAGTCTGTTCTATGGAACGACGGCAAATCCTTGATGACCAGGGACTTCTACATCATAGATCGAAGGGTGGAATACCTTCAATTTCACACCACTCGCATCGAAAGTATCTTCTATAGATGGGCGGATAAGCTTCAAGGCCTTCCTTGAAATGTAACAAGTAGCAATTAAGATAACAAACACGCAGAAATTAATTCAAATTCCCTTACCTACAGTGTTAGGCTAGCCTAGGCAACAAGATCCCAGCAGGTCAGACCACAACAGGAGAAAAACAGCAAAAGCAGTTTTAAAACAGTAGGAAATAACAAGAATTAGGGCCTGGAACAGGTCTAGGTCAGCACCCAATCATTGGAGGGCAAAATGGCATAAAAGGGGTGAACCGGATTCAGACCCAGGCTGAACCGGTCGACTAGTTCAAGCCCTGGTTTTCCATCCGATTCAAAGGGCAGATTTGGGGGTTTTGTCTGTGCTTCATGGATCTTGACATGCAAGCATCCAATTTCACCTTTTAAGTCTTATTTAAGGTGGGTCATTATAATTTTATAGGTTAATTTCAAAAACCAATATCAAATTGGGGGTTTTAACAAATAAACCCAAATTAAATGTCTTAGGGTTTATCATTTAGTCAATAGAACCTGAAATTGGGTTCAGTAGGGGAACAACCATGAGGTTTCAGGTATAACTGAACCTGAATTGACCTAAAGCAGGTTTATATTTGCAGAATTTCTATTTTTAAAGCTTGGTTTACATGCTTTAATGGCTGTCATGGGTTAGGACTGGGTTAAGGCTTAGGATTAGAGAAGAAAGAGATGGCAGCAGCAGGAATTTAAAGGCTTACCTGAAATCGGTGGTGATATCAGTGTGACAGCAGTCTCAGATTGTGCAGGAAGAACTCCAATTGCACTCCCAAGCTCCAATTCCAAGTGTAGAATCAAAGCCCCAAGGTATGGTTTACTTCTCCCTTCTTCTTCTTCTCCTATTTCCTTCTTTCACTAAGCTTCCCTAAGGCTCTCAAGGCTGGATCGATTCTGATTTCTAAGTCCTTAGATTAATGAATAGTGAAGCTTGGTTTATATTTATAGTGGTTAAGTTATTTAAGGGCTGTTTGGTCTTTTTGAGTAAAAATCAGTTTTAAAACTAATTTCTAAAATTGTTTTTAACCAGAATTTTGTATTTATTACATTAATCTAACCATAGGGTGATGTCATCTGACATCATGGGTAATCCGAATACGAGTAAATGTTAAGAACAGGATTCCCCACTGGGGACGTGGGTCCCATAGAGGCAATTTGACTAAAATACCCCTCTAATTCTATTTGGTCGTACAAAACACTGTATAATTACATTTAAACTATACTTACAATGAGTTTTAATTAAGGGAGAGCTTCTGCATAGCCTCTAGGCAGCAAATCCGACACAGGTAACTCCGGTGCGGGGTTTCACAGGGGTCTCTGACTCTAAAAGGCAAGTTGGGAAGAATCCCTGGAATCCTCCATAGGAGTGTCAAGAGATTCATCTGTATCCTCGACCGATGCAGCCCAAATCATTGAAGCAATCATGGACACAGAGCTGGAACCTGAAATCACACAAGTTCCAAAAAGTTTAAATTTATTGTGGATTTCACATTATTACTGCTGTGCACTTCATTAAATCAAACTAATGCATATGCTAATAGTTTAATGTGTTATTTCTTATCTCAGCTGATCATTATATAGGGACAGCGTCCTAACACCTGTAGGAGGCATAATGCAAGAGGGCGTGCAAATACAACTCTTCCTCCAATACTGCTCATAATGATCATCCAGCTGAGGGTGCACAGGAAAACCCTCCAGATATGCCCATGCATGATGTTGCTGGTCTTGTAGATACTATTATGGAAATACAGCAGCAACAAATGCAGCAACTCATGACAACCATGGGTGATCAATTCCAGGCAGTTATCAGAACTTTACAAACTCCACAGGCAGCCCCTGCTGTCCCTACCCCTCCTGCATAGCATAATGATGCAAAAGGCCGCTTAATGGAGAGGTTTTTGAAGATCTAGCCTCTTACTTTTGCTGGAATCTGTAGGGATACCTTGCAGCCCGTGAAATGGGTTAAGGAGATGGAGAAAGCCTTTAAGTTTCTAGGCTGTACTTAAGAGCAGAAGCTTACATGTGCTGGATACAAGCTTCAGTACGAAGCGGAGGCTTGGTGGGAGACAACTAGGCCTATCTTAGAGGCTGCCCACCCGGTTCTGACGTGGGAGATCTTCAAACAACCCTTCTTTGTAAACTACTTTCCTACCAGTGTATGAAAGAAGAAGGAAATAGAATTGGCTGAGTTGACTCAAGGGCCAAAATCAGTATTGGAGTACCAGCAGAAGTTTGTGGAGCTGTTCTTCTTTGCTCCCCCACACCTTAACAATGATGAAGCCAAGGCCCAAAAGTTTGAAGATGGTTTGAGGCCACAGATTGCCTCTATCATGCCCACCAGAACTAATCAAGGGTACTCTGAGACCGTGCAATTAGCCAAGAGGGTTGAGGATAAACAGAGAGATGCTTATCATGTTAGCCAGGGATCCGGCAAGAGAGCAGCACCTTTCATTAACAGAGGATTCATCAAGTTTACTAAATCTTCTGGTCCTAGTTCAGCTCTAGCCCTGTCACAGAGAAATGAATCCGAATCATCTGTATCCAGGCCTGTGTATGCCAACCCCAGTACCAAGGCTACAGATGCAGCAGCTCCAGCAAGTACTGCGGACTTTAAATGCTATACATGTGGTCAGACGGGTCATACATCCAGGACATGCTTCCACAGGAGACATGTACTTCCTGTTCGGCAGCCAGCCAGTAAGCCTCAGGGTCGGGTCTACTCTGTAACCGCTAGTGAGGCTGAGGTTAACCAAGCTGTGGTTACTGGTATCATTCTAAACCTATACATTCCTTGTATTTTCAATGATGATATCATGCATGTATAATCATTAAGTCATGGCATTTAGGTACCATTCTCATCTATTCTACACCAGCATATACCTTGTTTGATACGGGAGTGACGCATTCCTTTGTGTCTCCGTCATTTGCAAAGAGGACAAGTGTATCACCTAAGTGTCTAACAGAGGGTCTAGCAGTTAGTACGCCTACTGGGTCAAGGATAGACCTGAATACAGTGTATGAACCATGTGCTATGAAGATTGCCGACAGAGACATGAATGCCCATCTGATTCAGCTCAATATGATTGACTTTGATGTCATATTGGGGATGGATTGGTTGGCATTATACAAGGTGAAGGTACTATGCGCTAAGAAGAAAATTGTATTCCAGGCAAGAAGCGAGAAGGGATTCATCTTTGTGGGTGACCAGAAGAAAAGACCAAGAAAGATGTTGATTTCAGCCTTGAAAATGAAGAAGTTGTTAGACAAGGGATGCTAGGGATACCTTGTGTCGGTTATGGATACCAGGACACACGTTAGGCCTATATCAGAGATCCTTATTATAGGGGAGTTTCCTGATGTATTCCCTAATGATTTGACAAGTCCACCTCCACCAAGGGAGAATGAGTTTGTGATTGACCTACTACCTGGATCGGCGCCGGTATCTAAAGCACCATATAGAATGGTGTCGAGTGAATTGAAAGAGTTACAAGCTCAGCTCCAAGACTTGTTGAAGAAAGGGTTTATAAGACCGAGTATTTCACCTTGGGGCACCCCAGTATTGTTTGTGAAGAAGAAGGATGGCTCCATGCGGATGTGCATAGACTACAGAGAGCTGAATAAGTTGACAATAAAGAATAGGTATCCACTGCCAAGGATTGATGATCTATTTGATCAACTCCAGGGTGCCCAAGTCTTTTCGAAGATAGATCTCAGATCAGGGTATACCATCAGCTTTGAATCAAGGAAGCCGATGGTAGTAAGACAGCCTTCAAGACTCGATATGGACATTATGAGTTCCTGGTGATGTCTTTTGGCCTCACGAATGCTCCAGCAGCCTTTATGGATTTGATGAACAGAGTATTCCATTATGTCTTGGACAAATTTATTAGTCTTCATTAATGACATCTTGGTTTACTTCAAGAATGAGGAGGAGTATGCCCAGCACTTGAGATTTGTTCTGCAAAGACTAAGAGAGAAGCAACTTTATGCAAAATTCAGCAAGTGTGAGTTTTGGTTGCCTCAGGTTGGGTTCTTAGGCCATGTAATTTCAGCCAAAGGGATTGAAGTAGACCCAGGGAAGGTTGAAGCTGTGGTGAATTGGGAGAGTCCCAAGACTGTGAGAGAGATAAGAAGTTTTCTGAGGTTAGCTGGATACTATAGAAGGTTCATAGAAAAACTACCCTACACATGACCTAGAACTGGCTGCAGTAGTATTTGCATTGAAGATGTGGAGGCATTACCTGTATGGTGAGAAGATTGAGATCTTCACAGATCACAAGAGTTTGAAATACTTCTTCACTCAGAAGGAGTTGAATATAAGACAAAGAAGATGGCTTGAACTCATTAATGATTATGAGTTTGAAATCCAATATCACCCAGGCAAGGCCAATGTAGTGGCAGATGCACTCAGCAGGATGTCTTCTGATTGGGCAACAAGCAGGATTGAAATTTAAGCTGAAATTTTGAAGGACTTATGTGCAATGAATGTTGAACTTATATTTGGGGAGACTGAAGAGTTACTTTCACATATTAATGGTACAACCATCATTGCGGATCCAGATCATAGCAGCCCAGTCTTCTGATGAAGAGTTCCAGAACATTGTGAGTAGTATTCGTGCTGTGACACAGAAGTATACATATTTCATAGTGACAGCTGATGGGGTTCTGATGTTCAGAGACAGACTATGTGTACCTGCTGATAGTCACTTGAAAAGTCTGGTTTTACAAGAGGCCCACCAATCTTCTTTCTCTATACATCCAGGTGGTACAAAAATGTACCGAGATCTGAAACAGTACTTGTGGTAGCGTGGAATGAAGCATGATGTGGCAGCCTATGGTCTCTAAATGTTTAACTTGTCAGCAAGTTAAGGCTGTCAGACACTGACCACAGGGACTTCTGCAACCCCTAGCCATACCAGAGTGGAAATGGGAGAACATAACTATGGATTTTGTCACTAGCCTCCCTAGCACTAGGAAGGGAATGGATACTATCTGGGTAGTTGTGGACAGATTGACCAAGATAGCCCACTTCATTCCAATGAAGATTATTTATTCTATGGATCAACTGGCTAAGCTGTATGTTGATAACATTGTCAGATTGCATTGAGTACCAGTGAACATTGTGTCTGACAGAGACCCCAGGTTTACATCCAGATTCTGGAAGAGTCTACAGAAGGCAATGGGCACAGAGTTGAACCATAGTTCAACACATCATCCTGAGACGGATGGATAGTCAGAGAGGACAATTCAAACCTTAGAAGACATGCTCAGGGCATGTGCATCTATCTCTGATAGAATTTGCTTATAATAACAGCTACCACGCATCTATTGAGATGACTCCATTCAAGGCCCTATATGGTAAGACATGTCGCACTCCACTGTACTGGGATGAAGTTGGAGAGCGGCGTATATTGGGCCCTGAGCTGATCCAGAAAACCTGTGAGAAGGTAGACCTCATAAAAGAGAAGATCAAGGCTGCCCAGTCCAGACAAAAGAGCTATGCTGATAGAAGAAGACAGCATGTACAGTTCAAGGTTGGAGAGAAAGCATTTCTGAAGGTGTCCCCAATCAAAGGTGTTGTGAGGTTTGGAAAGAGAGGAAAGTTGAGTCCCAGATACATCGGCCCGTTTGAGATTCTAGCCAGAGTTGGTACAATGGCCTATCAGCTTGCACTGCCCCCATCACTTGCCAGTGTGCATGATGTATTTCATGTCTCTATGCTGAGACAATACATCCCTGATTCGACACATCTTCTACCTCAGCAACTAGCTGAACTTATTGCTGACTTGACTTATGAGGAGGTACCAGAGGAGATAATTTATAGGAAGGAACACAACCTGAGGAACCGTACCATCTATTTTGTTAAAGTCAGGTGGAGTAACCACTCTACAGCTAAAGCATCTTGAGAAAGAGAAGACTTGATGAAAGAGAGGTACCCTTACCTCTTCGACCTCCCAGGTACGTCAATTTTGGGGACGAAATTATAATAAGGAGGGGGGAATGTGAAAACCACTGCAAATTTGAACTTTGGAACTTATGTGATTTCAGGTTCCAGTTCTGTGTCCATGGTTGCCTCGATGTTGTGGGCTGCATCAGTAGAGGATGTAGATCGAATTCTTGACACACCTATGGAGGATTCCAGGGAGTCTTCCCAACTTGCCATTTTGGAGTCTGAGGAACTTGCTGGTACCCTGCACCAGAGCTACCTATGTCCGAGCTGCTGGCTGGACAGCATGCAGAACCTTTCTATCTCTTAAACCTACTGTAAGTACTAATTTATTCTACTGTATATTGTATTATATTGATCAATTAGAGTTTGTAGGGGCAGATTAGTAATTTACCTCTGTGGGACCTGCATCCCCAATGAGGAATCCAGTTTCCAGTAGTTACCCGTGTTTGGATTTCCCCTGATGTCATATGACATCATTTTATGATTAAAAGAAGATAATTAACAACTAATTCTAGTTAAAATCAGTTTTAGGAAGTAGATTATAAAAACAGAATTTTACTTAAACTAGGCAAACATGCCTTAACTAAACCACTATTTATGTAAACCTATTTCACTATTCACAAATCCTAAGGCATAAGGAATCGATTCAGACCGTAGAACCTTAGAGAAGAAATAGAAAAGAAGGAGAAAAGAGAAGAAGAAGAAGAAGGGAAAAGAGGGCTGCATGATGGGGCTTTGTTTCTCAACTTGAACTTGGAGCTGTTGGGCCTTCTTTGGAGTCCTTGCTGCACAAGATTAAAGCTGCCTTCATCTATTCTTATTGCTGAATTCAGGTAGGCCTTTAAACCTGCTGTACCCGTCTTTATCTTCTCCATTCTCTGTTCCTAATTGAGTCCTACTAGCAATTCAGCCATTAAACCTTAGCATTTATAGGTTTAAGAGACCAAGCCCCATGCCTTAACCCCAATTTGAGTAAATTTCTGGTTCAGATGTGACTGCAAGCTGTGAATTACATACTGTTCTTCAAATTACAGCTGAACTTTTTAGTTTATTAAACCCTAAAATGGTAATTGGGATTAATCTCTTAAAAACCCCAAATTAATTGTGGTTTTTGAAATTAAACTATGAATTTGTATTGACCCACCTTAGTTTAGGATAAAAATCTGAAATTAAACCTTTGCATGTGAAGATCCATGCAGCTGGAGCAAAAACCCCAAATTTGACATGGCAGCCGGATGGAGTTGCAGGCCTAGGGCCAGTCATCTAGCCCTCAGGCAGTCTGAATCCGGCTGCCCATTTTGGTGTTTTGGTCGAATTGGTCCCTTAGGGTTTGACCTAGGACTCTTTCTGTGAAATCCGCAATAAATTTAAACTTTTTGGAACTTGTGTGATTTCAGGTTCCAGCTCTGTATCCATGATTGCTTCACTGATTTGGGTTGCATCGGTCGAGGATACAGATGAATCTCTCGACACTCCTATGGAGGATTCCAGGGATTCTTCCCAACTTGCCCTTTTGGAGTCAGAGGACCCCTGTGAAACCCCGCACCGGAGTTACCTGTGTCGGATTTGCTGCCTAGAGGCTATGCAGAAGCTCTCCCTTAATTAAAACTCATTGTAAGTATAGTTTAAATGTAATTATACAGTGTTTTGTACGACCAAATAGAATTAGAGGGGTATTTTAGTCAAATTGCCTCTATGGGACCCACGTCCCTAGTGGGGAATCCTGTTCCTAACATTTACCCGTATTCGGATGTCAGATGACATCACCCTATGGTTAGATTAATGTAATAAATACAAAATTCTGGTTAAAAACAATTTTAGAAATTAGTTTTAAAACTGATTTTTACTTAAAAAGACCAAACAACCCTTAAATAACTTAACCACTATAAATATAAACCAAGCTTCACTATTCATTAATCTAAGGACTTAGAAATCAGAATCGATCCAGCCTTGAGAGCCTTAGGGAAGCTTAGTGAAAGAAGGAAAAAGGAGAAGAAGAAGAAGAGAGAAGTAAACCATACCTTGGGGCTTTGATTCTACACTTGGAATTGGAGCTTGGGAGTGCAATTGGAGTTCTTCCTGCACAATCTGAGACTGCTGTCACACTGATATCACCACCGATTTCAGGTGAGCCTTTAAATTCCTGCTGCTCCCATCTCTTTCTTCTCTAATCCTAAGCCTTAACCCAGTCCTAACCCATGGCAGCCATTAAAGCATGTAAACCAAGCTTTAAAAATAGAAATTCTGCAAATATAAACCTGTTTTAGGTCAATTCAGGTTCAGTTATACCTAAAACCTCATGGTTGTTCCCCTGCTGAACCCAATTTCAGGTTCTATTGACTAAATGATAAACCCTAAGACATTTAATTTGGGTTTATTTGTTAAAACCCCCAATTTGATATTGGTTTTTGAAATTAACCAAAAAAATTATAATGACCCACCTTAAAAGGTGAAATTTGATGCTTGCATGTCAAGATCTATGAAGCACAGACAAAACCCCCAAATCTACCCTTTGAATCGGATGCAAAACCAGGGTTTGAACCGGTCGACCGGTTTAGCCTGGGTCTGAATCCGGTTCACCCCTTTTATGCCATTTTGCCCTCCAATGATTGGGTGCTGACCTAGACCTGTTCCAGGCCCTAATTCTTGTTATTTCCTACTGTTTTAAAACTACTTTTGCTGTTTTTCTCCTGTTGTGGTCTGACCTGCTGGGATCTTGTTGCCTAGGCTAGCCTAACACTGCAGGTAAGGGAATTTGAATTAATTTCTGCGTATTTGTTATCTTAATTGCTACTTGTTAAGTGTGCCATATCATGCATCATCAATACTATACTGATTCATGTAGTTTATTAGCTTTATTTCCTTTGCATTAGACTCCATGTGAAGTAGACTGCATTGGCATCTTGCATTGCATGATATTTACTGTTATTGTGAATTTATTGATGGTGAAGTATGGTACTTTTTATAATTCAGCTATCCATACATGTGCTATCATGAATAGATTGCATTGGGCTAGGTTGTATATCATTACCCAGTACTACGTCCCTTACCAACAGGGGAAGAGGTGTTGGACAACCAGTGGTTCAGCCGAAGGGTATGCCGGGGTACCATTCACTGTCCCATGTTAGCGTGTGTACTCCGCTGTGGGAATAAACAGTAGGGTTGGTCTTTGGAGGTCTAGCTAGTTGAGCTGCCTGGTGACATGCCGAACTGGTGGGTCCTCACCATGGTAGAATGGTTTCACTCGGGTGACCGATGTATGTGTTTCCGGGACCGAGGTTAGCATCTATCACAGTAGTACTTATACCTCATGAGACTTAGTATCCATGTTAGGAGCATGTTAGACTAGAACATGCATCATGAATTGTTGTGTTGTGTTTTGCATGTATTTCCTTACTGGGCTCAGTGGAGAGCTCACCCCCGTGGATATCCTTATTTTTCTTACAGATAAAGCTACTCTCGTTGCTGCTAGTGTTTCTGTGGGGATTCCTCCTTTTCAGGACTCTCCTGCTACTCATGGAGCTGATACTCCTCTCCTGGTTGAGCACGATGCTTCGTGTTCCTGTGATGCCTGCGCTTTCTCCTGATCCTCCAAAATGATCAGGCTCTTTCTTCCCTTTTTTATATAACACTTTTGTAGTAGCTATAGTTTGTAGCCTTTTTGGGCCTTTGAGTTACTCTTTTGTGAATCACCAATGTAACTCACTTGTATATAAATGTTTATATAAATATAACTGTTATTACTAGTTCTTCTTTAATACTGTCTTATTGTCTTATTTAATTGCTTCCGCTGCATTTAAATTCTAACTATTGTGAATGAAATTGTGAATAGAGTATTGCACTTGCGATCCTGGTGGGTTGGTTGGATGTCTGAGACATCCAGTCACACTTGACCCTTATGAACCGGGCCGGGGTGTGACACTTTCTAAACCTAATATTTATTGTTTGTTTGATAATTAGGGCTATTGTCTGGATCTTTGGAGTTTTATTGACTTAGGCTAGTCTCCCTACCAGGTAAGGGAATTTTGACTTAATTTTTGGCGTGTTTATTGACTTAATTATATCTTGTTGAGTATGCCATGTCATGCATCATAATTATGACTCACTTTATGTAGTTTTATAGCTTTATATTCTTTGCATTAGTTGCATGTGAATTAGGATGCATCGGCATACTACATTGCATTGTTACTTACTTTGGAATTATATGAATAGTGTTGATATACTGGTTAACTTGCAAATATCCTATCTGATACATATGCCATCATGATAGACTGCATTGGGTTAGGATTTTCATTGCCCAGTACTACGTCCCTTACCAACAGGGGAAGAGGTATTGGATAACCCGTGGTAGGTCCAAAGGGTGAATTCCGGAATGCCATTCACTGTTCCATGTTACCGTAGAACACTCAGGTGTGGGAATAAACAGTGGGGTTAGTCACTGGGGGTCCGTTAGCTTCAGATGTATGATGCCTGAGCTGTTGGGTCTCCATCGTAGTAGAATTCTTTAGCTCGGGTGATCGAAGTCTGGTTATGTGTTTCCGGGACCGAGGCTAGTATTCTATTACAGTAGTACTTATACAGTTATACCTCATGTGACTTAGTATCCATGTTAGGAGCATGCTTGTTTAGGGCATTCATCATGGACTATTTGTATGTGTTTGCATGCTTTTCCTTACTGGGCTCAGTGGAGCTCACCCCTGTGGTGCACCTTATTTTCAGATGACATTGCTGCTGGTTCTGTGGGAGTCACTTCTGCTTTGGACACTCCTTCAGTTCTTGGAGTTGATACTCCTCTTGTTGTGGAGCATGATGCCTCGTGCTTGTGTGATGACTGCGCGTTCTCTTGAGCCGCCTGGTAGATAGGCTACTTCCTTCCCTTTTTGTTATAACACTTTTGTATAGACTACTGTAAATAAGTCTTTTTGGGTTTTGGGTTACTATATGTGGACTACCTTTGTAACTCAACTTCACTTATATATATACAACAGCTTTATCATTAGTTTTCCTTATTACTGTCTTAATCCTATATTTAAATTGCTTCCGCTGCATTTAAATTCTGTATTTGTGAATATGATTGTGAATAGAGTACTGCACTTGAGATCCTGGTGGGTTGGTTGGATGTCAGAGACATCCAGTCACACTTGGCCCTTATAAACCGGGCCAGGTTGTGACAAATGAGGTGATCATATGATCTAGTTGCTGCCCTCAATCCAACCTCTTCAATAGATGATTTAATCACAAATTCAAATTGAAGTTGTTGCCCTATTATTCTTCCACCCTCTTCCACTCAATCTTCTCTCTCCTTTTTTTCTCCCTTGTTCTCTTCATCCCCTAGGGCAACACTAATAAGGTGATCATATGATCTAGATGCTGCCCTCAATCCAACCTCTTCAATGATTTAATCACAAATTCAGATCGATAGTTGCTGCCCTGTTTGTCTGTGATTTTTTGGAGTTCTCCCCTTCTTGAAGATTGAGCCCCTCTTTGTCTTGGAGGTTGATTTTCCTTATTGGAGATCCATCTTAGCAGTTTTTGGACAGCAATTATCACAGGTGTTTACCATCAATTGAAGGCCTTACCCAATTATCGATCAATCTCATCTCAGGGATTTTCAAAACCCTGACTCTTATCGATTTTGGGTTTTTCAGTTTCAGCTTTGGCTAATTTTTGGAGATCACTCACACACTACTTCAAGGAACACTCGACCTTGCTGGTCTGCCTTTATATTGAAGATTTCCAGAATTTTCATCTTTGGATCGATTTCTGCCCATATCGATCAGGGTTTTCTGGTTTTGGTTCTTGGCTGGCTGCATATACATCTTGTGATTTGGCTGCTCTCAAGTCCAGTATGGATGGGTTTGACATTACCTCTGCTACTTCTGGCTTTGAAGGCATTAACAAGACTATCTTCCTTATGCTTCTGCTATTAAACTTAATGGGACTAATTACCTGATGTGGTCTCACTGTACCTATTTAACTGTTGCTGGCTGTGGGCTTACTGGGCATCTCCTTGGCACCACTACTGCTCCATCTGAACCTGGTCCTCTTCAAGACCGATGGCTTTCAAATGATGCCATGGTGATGTCTTTCATGTTGCACTCTCTATGCAATCAGACCTATCCAGTGGTTATTTGTTTTTGGACACTGCACATCAGATTTGGGCTGTTGCACAAGAGACGTATGGACAGATTGGGAATGATGCTCAGGTGTATGAAATAAGGAAAAAAGTACATGACATCACTCAAAAAGAGCTCTCTATCTCTCAATACTATGCTACCCTCAAAAGCTTATGGCAGCAATTGGATCACTA
The DNA here is from genome assembly GCF_018873765.1 of Telopea speciosissima. Taxonomy (NCBI): domain Eukaryota; kingdom Viridiplantae; phylum Streptophyta; class Magnoliopsida; order Proteales; family Proteaceae; genus Telopea; species Telopea speciosissima. The sequence goes on from NC_057924.1 coordinate 16,156,820, forward strand.
CTTTGCTTTTCAGCCTACGACTTCTGCTGATATTGCTGCCTATAAGAAGCATGTTCATAAAATTCGAGTGTTTCTTGGGAGGTCTGATGAATATTGAGTACGATCCTATACGTGTGCAAGTTCTTAAGTAGGGTTCCCTTCCCTACACTGGAGCAGTCCTATGCTTTGGTCCATACAGAGGAGACTCGTAGGGCTGCTATGCTTCATACTCCTACAGTTGATAGGTCAGCCCTACTGGAACCCTGCTCCTACTACTACTGATGCTACTCCTACTGTTGCTACTTCCACCAAGGAACCTGTTAAGTGTGAACATTGCAACAAAACTTATCACACTAAGGCTACTTGCTGGAAACTCCATGGGAAACCTACTGACTTTGAAGCCAAATGTGGTCGTGGAAAAACTAAAAAACAAGTCTAATCACACTAAAAGTGTTACTACTACCCCCACTTCTGAACATGGTCTCTCTCAGGAAGAATTATAGGCTTTCAGGCGTATGTTACAGGCTTCTGCTGCTTCTACTACATCTATAGCTACCAGTTCTTCCACTCCATCAGGTTCCCACTTTGCCCAATCAGATATTTCGTTTGTTGGTCATTGTGCATCTGTTGTCTCTTCCCCATGGATTAGACTCCGGAGCCATTGATTACATGATATGTCACACCCCGGCCCGGTTATTAAGGGCCAAGTGTGGCGGGATGTCTCTGACATCCAACCAATCCCCAAGGATCACAAGTGCAGTACCCTATTCACAATCATTACTCACAGATACAGTAATCAGAGGCAGCGGAAACAATTTAATTAATAGAGATAACATCATTAGAAAAGAAATCTAAATGATATTTCATTTATATAAATGATAAGGTTTGTGATACAACTATACAGTTCTCAAAGGTAGCACAGAGTAAAAGTATACAAGAAACTAGTCTATAACTATATAAAGCATTTATAAAGCATAAAAGAGTGGGGAGGTAGCCTGGACTATCAGGCCAAGATCAGGAGGTTGCCCAATCATCACGTGCGCACGAAATATCGTGCACTTCAAACTCCAGCGCCGCAAATCCAACATTAGCAGTAACTAAATCACCTGAAAAATAAGGATATCCACAGGGGTGAGCTCTCAACTGAGCCCAGTAAGAGGGGTACAAGCATACAAACACAATAAATCCATGATGCATGTGCTAAACTAACATGTTCCTAGCATAGATACTAAGTCTCATGGGGTATAAGTACTACTACTAGTGGTAGATGCTAACCTCGATCCGGAACTAACCCTTCGATCGCGGCGAAACCATTCTACCACGGTGAGGACCCGCCGATTCGGAACTAACACATCGGACCCAGACAGACCGAAATGACCAACCTGCTGTTTATTCCCACAGCGGAATTAGGGACCCGCTAACATGGGACGAGAAGATGGCATCCGGAACTAACACATCGGTCTGCGCACGGGTTGTCAACACCTTTCCCCCTGTTGGTAAGGGGCGCGATCTTGGGTAATGAATATCATCCCAGCCATGTCACGATCTAAACATGATGAGGCAAGCATGATCCGAGTTATAAATTACCGAATTCCATCATCATAAATTCACATCATATAAATAACAATGCAAATGCAATGCAGTATGTCTTTGTGCAACCTATTTCACATGCAGTCTAATGCATTAAATAAAAGCTAGAAAACTACACGCTCCAGGTATAGAGGTAATGATGCATGAGCATGGCATTCAGCATAAAGTTGAAATTAATGTGATAAACACGCAGGAAATTAAGGTCGAATCCCCTTACCTGTATTGGAGTCTAGTTCAACTAGGGAGTTCTCCAATAGATCAGCAAAGCACACAAAGACAGCAGAGAAATAGACTTAAATATAATGACAAAACAGTGTTTATGAGGTCCATGAAGTGTCAGGGCAAACCCCAACATAACAGAGCATCAAAGGAATAAAAAATGACCAGCCGGATGCAAACTCCAAAGGAGCCGGTCGACCTCCTCTGGGCCTGCAACTCCATCCGGGAGTATGTCCGAATTTGGGGTTTTTCCTATTTTTGGGCAGATCCTTACATGCAAGGGTAAATCTTGGTGTTTTAACACCATATTAAGGTGGGTCTACCTACATAGGGGTTCAATTTCATAAACAACTTCCTAATTTTGATAATTTCAAGAATTAAACCTAATTAACTAGATTAGGGTTTATGAAATACTATTAAAAACAGCAATACAGCCTGCAGACTTGATGAATTACTGAATTTCAGGTCTCATAGGGACAGAAATTGTTCCCAATTAGTCCAAACATGCTCAATCTCTAAATCCCATGCTGGTAATTGAGCTTTAATGGTAGAATTTCCTAATAGATGAACTAGAGATGGAGAAGAAGTGAAATAAAGAGGGAGACAGCAAGTATTCAAGGCTTACCTTAATATAGGAGCAGGAAACAAGGTACAACAGCCTTCTAATGGAGTCTCTAAGTTCAATTTCAGAAGTAGAAGGTAGGTTGTAGGGTTCTTCTTCTTCTTTTCCTTTCTTCTCTATTTTTCCTTCTTGCTTTCTGGTTCTTCCAAGAGAGAATTCGTTTCTCTCAGCCCCTTTAGTTTGTTGTGATTGTAATAGTAAAGAGAAGGTTATATATATATATATATATATATATGCAAGTAATGAAAGTAAAATATGCAAGTGAAAACTTGAAAAGGTCAGCGGAAATAATAACTTGTGTGTGCTTAACAGGTGCTGCAGTCCATACTAGACTGGTCGCGGCACTCGGAGGGGTAACCTCGGCGATGCCGTTTTGCGGGTAGCCTTACTGCGTGCGGCGGTGAGCCGACCAATATTTGAAGATAAAAGAGAATTAAAATCTTGAATTTTATATTACTAGGAGAATTTGAATTACACTCTTGATATACAGGACTCTTGAAGAAAGCTTGAAGAAAACTATTCACTTACGGGTTTACTTGAAGGAAACTTGAAGCCTGAGATAAAGGCTTAAACTTGTAATTCTGAGACTTAGCGAACACTTGATGAAACTTAGTTCTGACTTGGAGAACACTTGATGAATTACACTTGAAGAAAATAAAATTAAAAACACTGAAATAACTGGGTGTAAGAACTTGAAGAGCTGAGCTACAGCAGTGCTGCGTGCTTCTATTTTCCTCCTCAGAGATTCTCTTCCTCTTCTTGGAGAAGACCAAGGGTTTTATAGAGCTTTGGAGGCTTTGGATGCTTGGCTTTTCCACCGAAAGCAAACCTTATCTTGAAGGAATCTTTAGCGGGCGGAGAAGCGTGTGGTCGTGGGCCCGAGTCTTGACTTTGGAGGCGGGCGCCGAAAGTAGTCTTAGTCCGTAGTCTTTACATAAAAGTCATTTTTACTATTCGCGCTTTGTTGGTAGAACTTGGAATCTTTGAGAAGATACTTCAAAAACCGCACGAGGCATTCCACGTCCAGAGACACTTTTTCCTCGTTGGTTTTGGTTTAGATGGTTCATTGTATTTGAATGGGCCCGGTGGTGGCTTGACTATCTAGGACCGGAGATAAGTCCCAGGACACGACTTTTGATACGGCCCGGCGTGTCGATTCTTGAGCCATTTTTATGATGTAAATCATGGTGACGATTCTCCCAATCGGGGTTTGGAGACTAACCCTATGGGCTTAACGGCCCTTTTACGGAAGTTTGGCTCGTGGACCTTACGGTGGACCTTGTTGAAGAGAGTTGTTGGGTAAGGTCCAGTCCATCATCTGGGTCTTGAGCATATTGGCCTTCATGAAGGTGGGTCGATGGACCCAACATCTTGGCGGTGGTTTCTTCTTTTTCTTCTTGATATCGAGGGCGACAGGTGGGCCTCGATCTCTGCTTGTTTGGCTTTTAGCTTAAGGCGTCTCATTATTCTTGGACTTGTCCGATCCTTGATGAGCACGGCGAGGTTTAGCTTTTGTGAGGATTGGATAAGGGCCTCAGTGCGCCTCTTAGATCGCGCTTGTCCGCGCTTGACTCTGCAGAAGTTTCTTACTAGAAAAGGGATGAAGCGATCGGGGCCCTCAGTTGTCGATTGCGTATTCCCGATATATGATCCACGCCAGGGGCAGCGATGGATAAAGAATCTTAGGAGATCTGGTACATTCAGGGATTTGTTCGGTGTCTTGGCGAAAAATGCTTAGAGCATCGAGCGCTTGATCCGGGCAGGATGTCATTAATTGGCCCATGGCGGCCCACCAACGAGGGAACCAATTTGGAATTGGGCTTGAGAACTTGAAGTCGAAGCAAAAGAACCGGGAATGTTGGTTCTTACTTATTTTGGAATAGGAAAGCATGGTGCGAAGCATCCGTGTAGTCAAAATAGTGATATTCTGAAATTGTAGTAGTTTTGAGAGAACCTTTTTGTAGACGGGGGATGTGTACCCGATCCTTGGGAACCGATAATTTGTAAAATGGTTCTTGAAGTATGGGTAACCAAGTTTGGTTCATTTTTGTCGAAATTTTGTTTGATACGGATGGAATCTGTATCAAGCGAGGATAAACTTCATAGAACTCTTGGCCTTTTGAACTATTTGGGAATAGAAATCCCGACCTTGGAAAAAAGCCCTTTATTTCCACAGGAGTGTTGCGACCTTTGGTGGGCTGGTCATCAAGGGCAAAAATGTCTTAATAAGCTTGTTTGAGGACATACTGACTCTTAGGTAAGTTTTGGGAAGAAGCTGGTTTGACATTGTTGTGGAGGAACTTGGCTAGAGAGCTATTGGGATGACCTTGTGTTAGGAACTATTTGAGTGGACTGACTAGCTACGACTTGGGTGAAGGAATACTTTCAACTATTGTTTTGGAGGGGACAGCTTTGACTAGTTGACTTGAAGATTGGTTTAGCATAGGAACCTTTTGATTTTATACTTGGTTTGGGGGCTCCTTTGGAGCCATGATAACAGAAATTGTTTTAGGACCTACATGAGAATTCACGGGTCAGAAATCAGGAATTGAATTCATTTCTCCTTTTATGTAAGTTATGTCAAAATCAAAACTCGATAAAAGGGCTTGCCATCTTGCAAAAATCTGTTTTGAAGCAATATTTTGAACATCATTTTTAAAACTTGTTTCTTCTTCGCATGCAATTAACTCTTACTAAAAATTTTTGTTTAGAAGATCGCTTTGAAATTTTTGGATGCAAAGAACTCTTGAAAGGATTTCTTTTTTAATGAGTACTTGTAATTTTCTTTGGTGGGTTCCAAACTCAAGCAAATGGACTAATTGTTCTTTATCATCTTGGACTTGTTTAAGAATGCCTCGTATCAAGTTAGGAGGCATCGGTTTCAACAATTTTGAAGAGTGCGGGGATCTGCAAGTTTTAAGCATGGGATTTCCTTGACTAATTTTTAATATCTTGAACTGCTTTGGTATGGTTTGAAGTCCATGGACTTGGTTTTTTCTTGAGCCTAGAGTAAAGATCTTTACATAATTGGCTAATTTGAGGAATGAAATCTCTGACATAATTTAGGCTTCCTAGGAACCTCTGTAATTGTTTTTTGTCTAGGATTTGGTTAGGGAATTTATCAGCAAAAGCTATAGATCTTTCTATTGGGATGACTTGGTTCTGGTAAATGTAATGACCTAAAAATCTAACCTTGGTCTGGAATAACTCCATCTTTTTCTGGGAAAGAACTAATCCACTAGTTTTCATGGTGTGGAAGAAGCTCCTAAGATGCTTGAAATGTTGTTCAATAGACTTGGAGAATACTAGAACATCATCAATATAGACTATTATGAACGGGCCAAAGGGGTTTAGGATGTCGTTCATAATATTTTGAAATTTACTAGGGGCATTTTTTAAACCAAAAGGCATTACGTTCCATTCGTAATGACCAAATGGTGTGGTGAAGGCTGTTTTATAGCGGTCTTCTTTATGAATTTGGATTTGCCGATGTATCAGGACTTGAGGTCGAACTTTGAAAAAATTGTAGCTTGATAAAGCCTGCGGAGTAACTCTTTTTTATTTGGTATAGGATATCTGATCCATTGTAAGGCTTCATTTAAAGGCTTGTAGTTTATGACAAGTCTGGGCGTCCCTCTTTCTATTTCAGCGTTCTTATTAACGTAGAAAGCAGCACAGCTCCAAGGTGACTTGCTTTTACTGATTAAATTTTTATCAAGAAGGTCTTGAATTTCCCTTTTACATATTTCTTGTAGTTCTTGGGTCATTTGAATAGGTCTGGCTTTTGTAGGGATGTCCTTATCCGAAAAACTTGGTTCATAGGGAAGATGGACAATATGCCTACGTCTGTGCCGAAGGCATCGGGAAACTCGAGCGAGTTCTTTTTCAATTTGGGCCTTGGTGTTAGAAATTTGTTTTTGAGCTATTCTTTCTTGGAGTTTACATTCAATTGTCTATGGTTAACTTCTTGTTTTAGATATTGCGAGATGTTTTTGTTTACTTTGAATTTGACTTATAGTTGATTGTTACGAAATGGCTCTTTGTTTTGAGCATGTCTATTTCTTTTGTTTTGGCTTGTTCAAGCTGGAAATGGACTTGTTTACTAGGATAGTTGTTGTAATTCCTTGATCGAAGCAGTGAAGGGTTTTATGAGTTCTAGGGAAGGTTGTCTAGAATAACCCGGTGTTAAGGTCTTTTACTAATATGAATACTTGTTTTAGACAAACTCCTTGGTTGCGGATGTGAGCGTCGATAATTTATAATTTACGTTTAGTCTTGAGCCATTTGCTCTGTCGATTTTGAGTTGTCTTTTAAAATCTTTGGGTTGGGACTAACCCTTCTTGTATGCAATTCATTTGGGCTCTGAGTCGACCAGGGCTATGGTGCGATCTTATTTGAGGATATGACAATAGTAATATTGACATACCCTATTGGCATTTGACTTTGTTAATAATATCAACAAAATCTTCATTATTGTTTGGTAAAGTTTGTATCTTGTTGTCTCCTACTTCTTCTACCTCTAATTCGATCTTTTCTTGAAACTTCTTTAAACTTGCTATATGCCTTTTATATTTTTTATTTCAGTTTTTAAATCATTTGTAGTAAGCCTTAGGTGGCAATTTTAACTTGATCCGGATTTTGTGAAGGAGTAGGAGTTTTGTCAAACTTCTTATAAATATTTTTATGTTATAAGGGGTTGCCTTAGTTTGGGGTTTTGTTGATGAGACTTGTTGTAAGAGTTCTTGGGCATGTTGAAGGTATAAAGTCTTGGTATGTTTATCTTTGATTTGATCGACAAAGTTTAGAAATTCTTACGGTTTGTTAAAGGTTTTAGGTCTGAATTCGATTGTATCATGTTTATAGATTTTGATGATTACGAATCATCACAATTTTCTGAAAACTCCTTGGCTACAATTACAGGAGAAGCTGTTCATCATTATCATTTTGTTTGACTCAATTTGGTTTAACTCATTTTCTTGGGTTTCTGTTCCGCTCTGAATTGTTTTGACCCAAATCGGCTAAGAGTTGGATTTTGGTATCATCGAGGCATTATGAGTGAGTTTATCTTTTTTGCTAGTCTACAATATTTGGCTATGTGGCACGGTTTACCACGATTGTAATAACCCGTCTTGGTGTTTTGGGTTGGTCTTGATTTTTGGAAAGTTCTCTTGTAAGGTCCACTGTTTCTTTGGGCTAGATCTATTGTCTAAATTTTTATCTCGGTTCTTTTACGGTTTGTACTTACTTGAGTATCTATTCTTCTGTTATGCCTATGACTTTTATGTTTCTTTTGAGAAATGATTTTTGAATCGAAATCAAACTGTTCACAGAATCCTCCTAATTCTTGTTTGTAGGATTTTGATTCTTTTCTAATTTGTTTTCTAAGCTTGATATCCGTACATAGGGCTAACCCTTCCTTGTGTACAAGACTTATGAGGTCACCATAGGTGAGGTTTGATAAGGTATTTCTCCATTATTTTCTTCTCTTAATTTTTGTTTGAGTTTTTTAGAAAATAAAGCTGGGTAACCGATGAAGGAATTTTTCTTTCCAACAGGGGAGATTTGCATCTTCCTAGTTAGAACCTTGGTCATAAATGTGTCTTTATACCACTTAAAATCGTGTAATTTTTATATTTGAGGTTTGATAATTGTTCGAAGACTATCCTTGAGTCTTGTGGGATCTCTAAAAAATACTTGGTTATACTAAAAATTAAAGTGTTCTTTGCATCTTATTTGGTTGGTCTCCTATTATAATTGGTAGACCTTGTTCTTTAGTTTGAATGGCATTTAGTATGGATTCTTTTCGATTGGGTGAGAACATTATCCCACCAACCTTTAAGTTGACTGTAAACCCGGAAATAATTATTTCTCTTATGGCTTGATCGGTATGTTCTTGATCCGATGAGCATTGCTCACCGTGGTCATTTCTTGGAGTTTGTTAGCTGATTGTAATCTGACATACCATCTATGAATGGTTCATAGATGGTACCACTTTGGTAATTTGCCTGGGAAAATTCCCTTCTTTGTTCAATTTGAAGATCTGGGTATGTTGGTCTTGGATAATAGTTATTGTTCATGTATGGGCTAGTAATAGCATTTACTTGCTCTTGCTCCTCCTCATCACTGGATGATTCAGAGGAAGCCATTTGTTGGATGTTCGCCACATTGGAAGCAGAGCTTCCTTATGTTTCTTTTTGAGGTGTATCAGGGATAATCAAGCTTTGTAATCTTGTGGAAATTTGGCTTACTAGATCTCTATTTTCTTGAGTATTTAAATTTTTTAAACTCTTGCTAGAAATTGTGAAAGGTTTGAGCAGGGGTTGTTGTTGAGGAAGTACTAGCTTGATTTAGAGACGTTGGTTCACTAGGAGTGTCTTTTTGAACTAAGTTCTCTATTCTAATTAGTTGACTTCTATGGTTTGTAAATCTTGGTTTGTGTAATTTGTTTGTTGATAATTTTCTTGGATCCATCGAAACACCTTGATAGATCTAAAAGGTGTTGCGAGATTTCCGTGTTGTTAATTTTTAATTTAACATTTGAACCAGGAGGGTGTATCGTTTACATGGTCTTGTCATCGGCCGATTTCAGGTGTGGTACACCTTTTCTGGCATTGATGTTTGAGAAGGGATAAGGAATATTGTTATTACTTGTATAGATGTCTAAATATGTGAAAAACATAACATCTACTTTGATGGTTCTCATTTTGTCGTGCAGAGGTTCTTGATTTCTTGTTGTTTCTCTTTTGAGAAGTAGCTAAAAAACCATTCTCTTTTTCAGCGTTTACAGGTGAAGCTGAAATCTACTGCGAGTTTGGGTTTGTACATCTCATAGTCTTCTATCTTGTTATGACAACTCTTGCTTCGTGTTGCATATCGGTTTGAGTTGGTGAATTTGGTTCATTTGGAGAAGACTTGTGAGAAGATTCTTCATAAATTCCTTGGGTGACATTATCATTAATTGGAGTATGCAATCTAGAATATGTAAGGACCTTATTTGTTCATGTAACCTTTGGTTTTCTAAGTGAAGACTTGTTAGAGAGCTAGAGGTTGAAGCTCTACTTGGGACTTGGTGAGTCTTTCAAACTCTTCAGGATTTGGTTTTATTTGTTTATCTTTCTTCCTGGAATGTTATAGTAACCATTCCGTCTTGATCTTGGTTTATAGATTCAACGTCATTGTTTGGCTCGACCCGGTGACTGCAAGCGAGTGCCTGGAAACACCATTTTGTCGGAAACTTAATGTCTTTCCAGCTCACCGTTTTAGGGTGAGCGGTTCTTGAATGGGCCGAAGTCCGTTTCTATGAACGTGGTTTGTCCTTTGATAGTTCTTCTTAGAGCCTTGGGTCTTAAAGTTCTCGTGGCCTTATCTTGGATTCTATGGATTATGGCGATTGGTATAGAGCCTTGTTTCATCTTGTAACCACTTGTAAGGATGTTAACTTTTAAGGTATCCAGGAAGATTTGCATCATTGAGGATAAATTTATGTCTGGGTAACAATTGAAATAAAGCTGGGCCTTTGTGAAGACTTGTTTCTATCATCCACTAGAAGGGAATCATCGTGCGGGAACCTTTGATCCCTGAGTGCAGCGGGAGGGCTACGTTGAGTCCTTCCTGTGCGGGGGTTTGATGGCTACTTGTATAAGTCCTATATGGATATAATTAAAATCCTTTTTAACTTGTTAAGATTTGAAGGTCTAAGAGTTGGATCTCTTCCATATACGGAGAGTAATTGATAGTTTGTTCTACGGTCTTGATAGTTTCGGTGAAACTATACCATTCTTGTTTGTAAACTTCTTTGGTTGGGACCTTGGGTAAGGTCCAGGTTTTGAAGGGACTGATCAAGGTCACTTGTTAGAACTTCATTACTAATTACATGACTTGGCGACTGAAGTCGCCGACTAGTCTCGAGACGTGGTTCTACTAAGTCTACTCATAGTTTATCGGAACATATCCCCTAACTAAGGTATACTTCCATCCACTGAAGGGTGAAGGAGATCTTAGTTGCTAATTAACCGCAATGCGGGTCTTACCTCTTGCCCAACGGCCTAAAAGCCAACTAATACACGAACGCTGACTCCAGAGGACTGAGAAAGTAAAAAGAGAAGGAGAGAAGAACTTAAAACTAAGAGTAGCAAATCGAGAGTTAGGCCTCGATAATACTCTTAGTTTTAAGTTCTTCTCTCCTTCTCTTTTTACTTTGGCAGTCCTCCGGGAGTCAGGCTATGCAGTATTAGTTGGCTTTTAGGGCCATTGCAAAGGTAAGACCCGATTGTGGTTAATTAGCAACTAAGATCTCCTTCACCCCTTGGTGGATGGAAGTATACCTTAGTTAGTGGGATATGTTCCGATAAACTATGTAGTAGACTTAGTAGAACCATGTCTCATGAGACTAGTCGGCGACAGTTCGCCAAGCCGTAATTAGTAATGAAGTTCTACAAGGACCTGATCAGTCCCTTCAAATCGGACCTTACCCAAGGTCCCAACCAAAGAAGTTTACAAACAAGAATGGTATAATTATCACCGAAACTATCAAGACCGTAGAACAAACTATCAATTACTCTCCGTATATGGAAGAGATCCAACTCTTAGACCCTTCAAATCTTAACAAGTTAAAAAAGGATTTTAATTATATCCATATACGACTTATACAAGTAGCCATCAAACCCCCGCACAGGGAAGGACTCAACGTAGCCCTCCCGCTTCGCACTCAGGGATCAAAGGTTCCCTACATTTGATGATTCCCTTCTAGGGATGATAGAAACAAGTCTTCACAAAGGCCCATTTATTTCAATTGTCACCCAGACATAAATTTATCTTTGATTGATGCAAATCTTCTGGATACCTTAAAGGGTAACATCCTTACAAGTGGTTACAAGATGAAACAAGGCTCTATACCAATCGCCATAATCCATAGAATCCAAAGATAAGGCCACGAGAACTTTAAGACCCAAGGCTCTAAGAAGAACTATCAAAGGACAAACCACGCTTCATAGAAACGGACTTCGCCCATTCAAGAACCGCTCACCCTAAAACGTGAGCTGGAAAGACATTAAGTTTCCGACAAAATGGTGTCTCCAGCACTCACTTGCAGTCACCGGGTCGAGCCAAACAAAGCCGACGCTGAATCTATAAACCAAGATCAAGACTTTAATGGTTACTATAACATTCCTGAGGAAAGATAAACAAATAAAACCAAATCCTCAAGAGTTTGAAAGACTCACCAAGTCCCAAGTAGAGCTTCAACCTCTAGCTCTCTAACAAGTCTTCACTTAGAAAACCAAAGGTTACATGAACAAATAAGGTCCTTACATATTCTAGGATTGCATACTCCAATTACAGAATGTCACCCAAGGAATTTAGAAGAAAGCTAACAAGTCTTCTCCAAATGAACCAGCCTCACTAACTCAAACCGATACGCAACACGAAGCAAGAGTTCGCCATAACAACAGAGAAGACTATGAGATGACAAACCCAAACTCGCAGTAGATTTCAGCTCACCTTAAACGCTGAAAAAGAGAATGGTTTTTTAGCTACTTCTCAAAAGAGAAACAACAAGAAATCAAGAACCTCCTGGTACGACAAAATGAGAACCATCAAAGTAGATGTTATGTTTTTCACATATTTAGACATCTATACAAGTAATAACAATATTCCTTATCCCTTCTCAAACATCAATGCCAAGAAAAAGGTGTACCACACCTGGAAATGGCGATGACAAGACCATAGAAACGATACACCCTCCTGGTTCAAATGTTAAATTAAAAATTAACAACACGGAAATCTTGGCAACACCTTTTAGATCTATCAAGGTGTTTCTAATGGATCCAAGAAAATTATTGAACAAACAAATTACACAAACCAAGATTTACAAACCATAGAAGTCAACTAATTAGAATAGAGAACTTAGTTCAAAAAGACACTCCTAATGAACCAACGCCTCTAAATCAAGCTAGTACTTCCTCAACAACAACCCCTGCTCAAACCTTTCACAATTTCTAACAAGAGTTTAAAAATTTAAATACTCAAGAAAATAGAGATCTAGTAAGCCAAATTTCCACAAGATTACAAAGCTTGATTGTCCCCGATACACCTAAAAAGAAACACAAGGAAGCTCGCCCAATGTGGCGAACATCCAACAAATGGCTTCCTCTCGAATCATCCAAATGATGAGGAGGAGCAAGAGCAAGTAAATGCTATTACTAGCCCATACACGAACAATAACTATTATCCAAGACCAACATACCCAGATCTTCAAATTGAACAAAGAAGGGAATTTTCCTGTGCAAATTACAAAGTGGTACCATCTATGAATGGAACATAGATGGTATGTCGATTACAATCGCTAACAAACTCCAAGAATGACCACGTGAGCAATGCTCATCGGATCAAGAACATACCTGATCAAGCCATAGCAGAAATAATTATTTATGGGTTACAGGTCAACTTAAAGGTTGGTGGGATAATGTTCTCATCCAACTGAAAAAGAATCCATACTAAATGCCATTCAAACTAATGAACAAGGTCTACCAATTATAATAGAGACCAACCAAATAAGATGCAAGAAACACTTTAATTTTTAGTATAACCAAGTATTTTTTAGAGATCCCACAAGACTCAAGGATAGGTCTTCTCGAACAATTATCAAACCTCAAATGTAAAAAATTACACGATTTTAAGTGGTATAAAGACACATTTATGACAAGGTTCTAACTAGGAAGATGCAAATCTCCCCGTTGGAAAGAAAATTCCTTATCAAGTTACCCACTTTATTTTCTGAAAAACTCAAACAAAAAATTAAGAGAAGAAAACAATGGAGAAATACCCTATCAAACCCTCACCTACGCGACCTCATAAGTCTTGTACACAAGGAAGGGTTAGCCCATGTACGATATCAAGCTTAGAAAACAAATTAGAAAAGAATCAAAATCCTACAAACAAGAATTAGGAGGATTCTCGTGAACAATTGGTTTCGATTCAAAAATCATTTCTCAAAAGAAACATAAAAGTCATAGCATAACAGAAGAATAGATACTCAAGTAAGTACAAAACCGTAAAAGAACCGGATAAAAATTTAGACAATAGATCTAGCCCAAAGAAACAGTGGACCTTACAAGAGAACTTTCCAAAAATCAAGACCAACCCAAAACACCAAGACGGGTTGTTACAATCGTGGTAAACCTGGCCACATAGCCAAATATTGTAGACTAGCAAAAAGATAAACTCACTCATAATGCCCGATGATACCAAAATCTAACTCTTAGCCGATTTGGGTCAAAACAGTTCAGAGATGGAACAGAAACCCAAGAAAATGAGTTGAACCAAATGAATCAAACAATGATAATGATGAATGGCTTCTCTCGTAATTGTAGCCAAGGAGTTTTCAGAAAATTGCGATGATTCGTAATCATCAAAATCTATAAACATGATACAATCGAATTCAGACCTAAAACCTTTAACAAACCGAAGAATTTCTAAACTTTGTTGATCAAATCAAAGATAAACATACCAAGACTTTATACCTTCAACATGCCCAAGAACTCTTACAACAAGTCTCATCAACAAAACCCCAAACTAAGGCAACCCCTTATAACATAAAAAATATTTATAAGAAGTTTGACAAAACTCCTACTCCTTCACAAAATCCGGATCAAGTTAAAATTGCCACTGAAGCTACTACAAATGATTTAAAAACTGAAATCAAAAATATAAAAGGTATATAGCAAGTTTAAAGAAGTTTCAAAGAAAAGATCGAATTAGAGGTGAAGAAGTAGGAGACAAAAAGATACAAACTTTACCAAACAATAATGAAGATTTTGTTGATATTATTAACAAAGTCAAATGCCAACAAAGGGTATGTCAATATTACTATTGTCATATCCTCACCATAAGATCAGCACCATAGCCCTGGTCGACTCAGAGCCCAAATGAATTGCATACAAGAAGGGTTAGTCCCAACCCAAGATTTTGAAAAGACAACTCAAAATTGACAGGAGCAAATGGCTCAAGACTAAACGTAAATTATAAATTATCGACGCTCACATCTCGCAACCAAGGAGTTTGTCTAAAACAAGTATTCATATTAGTAAAAGACCTTAACACTGAAGTTATTCTAGGACAACCTTCCCTAGAACTCATAAAACCCTTCACTATTTCGGATCAAGGAATTACAACAACTATCCTAGGTAAACAAGTCCATTTCCAGTTTTTTGAACAAGCCAAAACAAAAGAAATGAGACATGCTCAAAACAAGAGCCATTTCGTAACAATCAACTATAAGTCAAATTCAAAGTAAACAAAAACATCCGCAATATCTAAAACAAGAAGTTAACCATAGACAATTGAATGTAAACTCCAAGAAAGAACAGCTCAAAAACAAATTTCTAACACCAAGGCCCAAATTGAAAAAGAACTCGCTCGAGTTTCCGATGCCTTCTCGCATGCACGTAGCATATTGTCCATCTTCCCTATGAACCAAGTTTTTCGGATAAGGACATCCCTACAAAAGCCGACCTATTCAAATGACCCAAGAACTACAAGAAATATGTAAAAGGGAAATTCAAGACCTTCGATAAAAATTTAATCAAGAAAAGCAAGTCACCTTGAGTCAGGCCGCTTTCTACGTTAATAAGAACGCTCGAAATAGAAAGAGGGACGCCCAGACTTGTCATAAACTACAAGCCTTTAAATGAAGCCTTACAATGGATCAGATATCCTATACCAAATAAAAAAGAGTTACTCCAGAGGCTTTATCAAGCTACAATTTTTTCAAAGTTTGACCTCAAGTCTGGATACTGGCAAATCCAAATTCATAAAGAAGACCGCTATAAAACAGCCTTCACCACACCATTTGGTCATTACGAATGGAACGTAATGCCTTTTGGTTTAAAAAATGCCCCTAGTGAATTTCAAAATATTATGAACGACATCCTAAACCCCTTTGGCCCGTTCATAATAGTCTATATTGATGATGTTCTAGTATTCTCCAAGTCTATTGAACAACATTTCAAGCATCTTAGGAGCTTCTTCCACACCATGAAAACTAGTGGATTAGTTCTTTCCCAGAAAAAGATGGAGTTATTCCACACCAAGGTTAGATTTTTAGGTCATTACATTTACCAGAACCAAGTCATCCCACTAGAAAGATCTATAGCTTTTGCTGATAAATTCCCTAACCAAATCCTAGACAAAAAACAATTACAGAGGTTCCTAGGAAGCCTAAATTATGTCAGAGATTTCATTCCTCAAATTAGCCAATTATGTAAAGATCTTTACTCTAGGCTCAAGAAAAAACCAAGTCCATGGATTCAAACCATACCAAAGCAGTTCAAGATATTAAAAAATTAGTCAAGGAAATCCCATGTTTAAAACTTGCAGATCCTGCACTCTTCAAAATTGTTGAAACTGATGCCTCTGAACTTGGATACGGAGGCATTCTTAAACAAGTCCAAGATGATAAAGAACAATTAGTCCATTTGCTTCAGAGTTTGGAACCCACCCAAAGAAAATTACAGTACCATTAAAAAGAAATCCTTTCAAGAGTTCTTTGCATCCAAAAATTTCAAAGTGATCTTCTAAACAAAAAATTTTTAGTAAGAGTTAATTGCAGTGCAGCAAAACAAGTTTTAAAAAATGATGTTCAAAATATTGCTTCAAAACAGATTTTTGCAAGATGGCAAGCCCTTTTATCGAGTTTTGATTTTGGCATAACTTACATAAAAGGAGAAATGAATTCAATTCCGATTTCTTGACCGTGAATTCTTGCAGGTCCTAAAACAATTTCATATCATGGCTCCAAAGGAGCCCCCAAACCAAGTATAAAATCAAAAGGTTCCTATGCTAAACCAACGGCTTCAAGTCAACTAGTCAAAGTGCCCCCTCCAAAACAATAGTTGAAAGTATTCCCTTCACCCAAGTCGTGGCTAGTCACCCACTCAAATAGTTCCTAACACAAGGTCATCCCAATGTACTCTCTAGGCAAGTTCCTCCACAACACAACGTGTCAAACCAGTTTCTTCCCAAAACTTACCTAAGAGTGAAGATGTCCTCAAACAAGCTTATCAAGACATTTTGCCCTTGATGACCCGCCACCAAAGGCCGCAACACTCCGTGGAAATAGCGCGAAGGGCTTTTTTCCAAGGTTGGGATTTCTATTCCCAAATAGTTCAAAAGGCCAAGAGTTCTATGAGTTTATCCTCGTTGATACGATTCCATCCGTATCAAACAAAAATTTCGACAAAATGAACCAAACTTGGTTACCCATACTTCAAGAACCATTTTACAAATTATCGCCCAAGGATTGGGGTACACATCCCCTGTCTACAAAAAGGTTCTCTCAAAACTACCAGCCCCAGGAATATCACTATTTTGATTACATGGATGCTTGGCACCATGCTTTCCTATTCCAAAATAGTAAGAACCAACATTCCTAGTTCTTTTGTTTCGACTTCAAGTTCTCAAGCCCAATTCCAAATTGGTTACCTCGTTGGTGGGCCGCCTATGGGCCAATTAATGACATCCTGCCGGATCAAGTGTTCGATGCTCTAAGCATTTTTTGTCAGCACACCGAACAAATCCCTGAACAGCCAGATCTCCTAAGATTCTTTATCCATTGCCGTCTGGCGTGGATCATATATTGGGAATATGCAATTGGACAATCTGAGGGCCCCGATTGCTCTATCCCTTTTCTAGTAAGAAACTTCAGAGTCAAGTGGTGGGACAAGTGCGATCTAAGAAGGTGCACCCCGAGGCCCTTATCCAATCCCTCACAAAAGCTAAACCTCAAGTGCCCTCATCAAGGATCGGACAAGTCCAAGAATAAGAGACGCCTTAAGCTAAAAGCCAAACAAGCGAGATCGAGGCCCACTGGCTGCCCTCGACATCAAGAAGAAAAAGAAGAAACCAGCTCAAGTGTTGGGTCCATCCCCCACCTTCATGAAGGCCAATATGCTCAAGACCAGATGATGGACTGGACCTTACCACCAACAACTCTCTTCAACAAGGTCCACCGGAAGGTCCATGAGCCAAACTTCCGTAAAAGTGGGCCGTTAAGCCCATAGGGTTAGTCTCCAAACCCCGATTTTGGAGAATCGTCACCATGACGACATCATAAAAATGGCTCAAAGAATCGACACGTGGTCAGTATCAAAAGTCGTGTCCCGTTACTATCTCTCGGTCCTAGATAGTCAAGCCACCACTGGGCCTATTCAAATACGAACCATCTAAACCAAACCAATGAGGAAAACAGTGTCTCGACGTGGAATGCCTCTGCAGGTTTTGAAGTATCTTCTCAAAGATTCCAAGTTCTACCAACAAAGTGGTGAATAGTAAAAATGACTTTTCTTGTAGTACTACGGACTAAGACTACTTTGCGCCCCGCCTCCAAAGTCAAGACTCGGGCCCACGACCACATGCTTCTCCGCCCGCCAAAGATTCCTTCAAGATAAGGTTTGCTTTCGGTGGAAAAGTGAAGCATCCAAAGCCTCCAAAGCTCTATAAAACCCTTGGTCTTCTCCAAGAAGAGGAAGAGAATCTCCGAGGAGGAAAATAGAAGCACGCAGATCGTGTAGCTCGGCTCTTCAAGTTCTTACACCCATTATTTCAGGTTTTTAATTTTATTTTCTTGAAGTGTAATTCATCAAGTGTTCTCAAGTCAGTAACTAAGTTTCATCAAGTGTTCGTCAAGTCTAGAACTACAAGTTTAAGCCTTTATCTCAGCTTCAAGTTTCCTTCAAGTAAACCCGTAAGTGAATAGTTTTCTTAAGCTTTCTTCAAGAGTCCTGTATATCAAGAGTGTAATTCAAATTCTCCTAGTAATATAAAATTCAAGATTTTAATTCTCTTTAATCTTCAAATATTGGTCGGCTCACCGCCTTGACTGCAGAAGGCTACCTGCAAAACGGTAGACCGCCGAGGTTACCCCTCCGAGTGCCGCGACCAGTCCAGTATGGACTGCAGCACCTGCTAAGCACACACAAGTTATTATTTCCGCTGACCTTTTCAAGTTTTCACTTGCATATTTTACTTTCATTACTTGCATATTTTATTTGGTATCCTGAGAAAACTACTGGTATCAGGATACCAATATCAGGATACTATATGGTAATGGCATTTAAGCACTAAAGGGCATTTCAGTCTTTTTGACTGAAATTAGATTTAAATCAATTTCTATAATAGTTTATATATCTGAAATTTGTATTTAATATACTATTCTATCCATAATTCGATGCCGGGCGACATTAAAGGTCATCCGAGTACGGGTAACTATCGGGGACAGCATTGCCTACTGGGAAAGTGGGTCCCACATGGTCAATTTTACTAAAATACCTTTCTAACTCTATTTGGTTGTAGAAAACGTTATATAAATATATTTTAAATTATACTTATATTGAGTTTAATTAAGGGAGGTCCTGCAGCCTGTCCAGCCAGCAGACCCGACACAAGTAGCTCTGGTGCGGGGTCCCACAAGGTAAAAATTACTATTCTGCCCCTAATACACTAATTAATTAAAAATACAACATATATACATATAAAATGGGATTCTTACCTAAGATTCGGCTTAAGACAGAGAGAGGCTTCGCAGGCCATCAACCCAGCATGCCACGCTTATGTGTTGTCTTTCACTAGACACCTCAGACTCAGTTAAGGCCACAGTGGTTGGCTGATCGGAATGCCTTTACAGACGAGTCATGAGATAGGTCTGAATTTCTTAATCAAGACGGCCCACAACTTAGAGGCTAGTATGGGCAAAGTTGAACCAGAACTTGAAATCACATAGATTCCAAAAGTTCAAATTTATTCCGAAATTTGACCGGGTTTCACATGATAGGTTCTTCCAGCCTCTTTCATACATATTCTCCTACTTCTAGCAAGGATAAAGTCCGGGTAGCTGATGGCTCCCTCTCCTCCATTTTCGAAAAGGATTCCATTAGTTGCTCATCATCCATTACCTTATCTTCAGTATTACATATTCCTAATTTTACTACTAATTTTCTTTTCATTAGTAGTCTCACTAAAGATTTGAATTGTAAAGTTATATTCTTTCCAACTCATTGTGTTTTTCAGGAACAGGAGACAGGGCGAACGATTGGATGTGGTAAAGTGCATGGTGGATTGTACCTGCTTGATGTCGTCTTCCTCCTACAGCATTGCCTTCTGAATTGTATCAGCCTTCCTCTTTCTCCTCTGAATTATTCCACTGGCATTCTAGATTAGGACACCCCCCTTAGGAACTATGTCTCATTTATTTTCAGCTTTGGTTAAAAATTGTAATTAGAAAGATTTTTTTTGTGAGGCTTGTGTCTTGGCCAAACAGACACGTTCAGATTATCCTATTTCTAATAAAAGCCTTTTGCATTTGGTTCATACTGATTGATGTGTGGGGTCCTAGTTGTAAAGTTTCTATTCTAGAACCACTTGGGTTTACATGATGCATACAAAAAATGAAGTTTTTTTTTTTTCCTGTTTTCAGCATTTCCAGAAGATGGTTCAGACCTAATTTAATGCCACTCTCAAAATTTTTGAGAAGAGTATATGGAAGGTTAGTTCTAAAAATACCTATTTATGTTTTTTTACATCTATAAACTTTCTAAGTTAGTTCCAAACATACCTTTTTGAAAATCAATTCAAGCATCTCCGCATTAATAAGTCATTGTTATTTTTTACATCTAGAAACTTTCTAAGTTAAACTTCTGGCCAAAAAGGTATATTGATCAGGCTAATGGAAACACCACATCTAAAGCAATAGATGAGGCCAATTTAGAAATTCCTATATTTAATAAAGAAAAAATTTTGAGATTATGTAAAACACATCCTCAAATAAAGTATATACATATAGGAGTCAATCAGATCGGAGTAACAGCTTTATTTCGACAGGGAATAGATACTCTTATATTAATGGCTGTTTTGGATAAACAGCTCATCGATGATCCGGTTTCAGCCCTAATTGGGGGCATGGAATCAAATCTTGTTGCTGGAACAATCTGGTTTAGAATAAAACCAAATTATTTCATCTCTGTTACAGATCCTAACATCGAGGAATCTGTTGTTCTTAGAATTAAACCTCAAGGAATAGGTATGAAATCCAATAGTCATAACCTTTCCATCAGCTGGAAATCCTGGCATAAGTTAACAAATGTTACTCAAACTTCTATACACCCAATTGATAAAAGAATTGTTGAAGTCTTTGAACCAAAATCATTTGACACAGAGATTCAACCAAGACTTATTAATTGGACAGACTTACGGTTGCCAAAACAATGGCTTATAAAAGATATAATACCACCTAGAAGATCCCTAGAATACAATACCATGGATATTCAAGCTTCAAGAGGAAAAACCTTTATTTTAATAGAAGAGAGAAAAAGTCTCTAACCAGAACTTTATCGGAAAGAAAAGATAAAGCGCTAGCAAATGTTGTAGGATATAAGCATGGTAAAATACCACTATATTCGGGACAACCTAGTAATTCTTCAAATATTAAGAATGTCGAAGAAATCAACACATTAATTATGTTTAAACAAGTATTTATAGATAAAGAATAACTAATTTTTTCTGCTCACCAGGGAAAAAAGAGACATACATATGCCACTGCTTTCTTTGATTTTCCAAAATATAAACCATAAAAATTGGATGTCTTAATTGATACAGGAGCGACAACATGCTGCTGTAGATGGAATGCTATTCCGATGGAAAAATGGGTAAAACTAGAAAAACCTATTAGCACTATAGGTGTTTCTGGAAAATCAACAACAATCATATATAAAGCTAGTAACATTTCTATTATCTGGAAAAACAAGAGTTTTTAATCCCAAAAATCCTTTGTTTTCCTTTTATGCATGGAGACCTTATTTTAGGAAATAATTTTATACAAGATTATATACTTGTTACAATAAATACTAATTATATTTCTTCAACCCTAAAGAAAACTACTATAGATATTCCCCTAAACTAGGATCATAAATATCGATGTGACACGGGATTTACACCAACTCCTGCGACTCATCAAATTTGTCAAATCAATAAACAACATTGGCTTTTTTCAAAATTAAAAGAGAATTTTGATGAAAATCCATTAAAACTATAGGCTAAAAGCCCTAGATTTGTTCTCTAAAACTTAATAATCCTAATAAAGTCATTAGGATTAATCCTCTTCTTTATGTCAAACAAGATGAAGAATTTGATCTTCAATTGAAAGACCTCTTATCCAAAGGACTGATTGAAAAAACAAGTCTGCACTCCAGTCCAGCTTTTATGGTAAGAAACCATGCTGAGATCTTGGAACCAAATCTCACGATATATCAGCGAAATTTTGCCATATTTCGGTAATTTCGACCTGGCCGAGACGAAATGCCCAAACGAAATGGAAAAGTACAATATTTCAGTCGAAATTTCGCGGAATATCGGCACATTTCGGTCTAAAACCGATATATCGACGAAATTTGTAAAAAAACAGAATTTTCACTTAAGAGGTCACGTGACCTCTTACATAAAGACCATATCTCGTTTTCGACCAAGACCTCTACAGAAGTGATTTTTCCTGCTCCTCTCCTCATTTCTTCTCTTCTCCTTGATTTTCTTCCACTCTCCAAGCATTGGTCTTTATAGTTTTCGACGCTTTATCGCCGGAAACACGTCGGAGGCTCATCTAAGCTCATCCTCCAAGCCTTTTATCGCTATTTAAGGTAAATCCTATTTCTCTAAAACTATTTTTTTGAAAATACTATGTACAACTGTTGTTGGATGGTGATGATATTAATATATGTTAGACACCGGAGGCCGCCGATCTACAGCCTCACGGTGGCAAAAAAAATTTTCCATATTTTATTTTTATTTTTATTTTCTGGTTTTAAAATTTGATTTTCCTACAACTAAAATATGAAATAATTAGGGGTAATATGACTTAGATGGGAATGAATTAAATATATGTTAGACACCAATGGCCGATCTACGGCTTCACAGTGTCGAATTTATTTTTCTACCCATAAATAATTATTTTAATTTTTGGAAGTTAAGAAAAATATATAAAAAAATAAAAAATAAAAGAAATAAATAAGGAAAAATATGAGTTTTAAGCTTGAAAAATAATGAAAAAATATGAAAGTAATTTCTACATGTTTTGAAATGCATTACATATATATTATGTTTACTAATTTTCGGTTTTGTTGTGTTAGGTCAATATTTATACTAACATTATATATAAAAAATTGTTTTTAATTATGTGAAAAATATAAGGGTTAGGGGAAAAATATTAAATAGCTATACAAGTGTATTAGTAATCTAAAAGTGTTAATTGAAGTGCATCTACATTAAGTTTTTAATTATTTGTTTTACTTACATTGTAGTAAACAAGTATTATTATGGCGGATCGTGATAGACAACGTGCGAAGGGCAAGCAAAAGGTGGGGGAAAGTAGTCAACAGAGGGGGCAGATGGAGCAAAGAGAACAGAGGGAACAAGAGAGACCAGCCAGCCAGCATAGGGGTGACATTGCATAGTTACATGGCACTCCAATTGATGGGGATAGGAGAAAATCCCAATGTAACTATTGTCACATGCAGTTTTTGGGAGGTGGGTCCAGTAGACCTAAACAACATCTGACTGGAGGATCTAAAGATGTTGTAGGTTGTCATATGGTGCCTACTCAAGTAGCTAGAGAAATTGGTGACAGTTTGAGGGGAAACAAGAAGAGGAAGGCTGGCAAGCAGAGGATAAGAGAACAACTTGAGGATACAGTGAGGAGTTCAAAGGGAGGAGGAAGACGATACCATGATGATGATGATGATGATGACTCCTCTGATGATGATGATGTGGACAATGCAGTACCTGATGACATACAAAAAGCAGAGGAGGCTAGGCATTTTAGACGGACTGTTTCAAGGAGTAGAGTTAGTTCTCAAGATGATCAGCAGAGACAGAGAGTAGGGGGTAGTGGAGGAGCTGGCACATCTGGAGGTTCTAGATCTTTCAATCCTTTTAGAAGATCACAAAGTGTGAGGGCAGCCCCAACACCTCTTTCAGTACCAGTACCACTATCAGCATCAGATCCTAAATTGCATAAGAAGAAAGGAAGCAGTCAACCAAGAATCAAAGGAGCATGGAAGGGGATGAAGGGATTGGTTAAAGAATCAATAGCTAAGTGGATGCTATACCATACATTTGGTTACTAATTACCTATGCATTTGACAATACCTCTATTCTATATGTCATATTTCAGCATACTACTTGAACCCTAAGTATCAATATAACAATAGGCTTGGGTTGGAAACTCAACTTATTGATGCTGTGAAACAAGTAGTAAAGAAGTTGGAGCCAGATAGTGCACTATAAGCAATTTGCAACAATGAGGTGAGTCTTACAATTCATTTGGAAACTCAATTTATTGATGCTTTCAAACAAGTAGTGAAGAAGTACTAACTAATTTTCCACATGGGTGTAGATCAAGATATTTAGGGATGCATTGGGAAGTTTTGGAACTATTGCTGCGATACAAGGCAGAGCACGCAGTGATGCTGGTAATTCTTTTAAGTTTTAAATTATATATGTATTACAATTTGAAAGTTGAAACAACATTTGACACGTCTTTTTTTGTTGTAAACTTGTAATGCAGCTGAATGGTGGGTGTTGTATGGGGAATCGGATGAGTACTTAAAAAGAATAGCAATCAAAGTCCTTGCCCAAACATGTTCCGCATCTGGCTGTGAGAGGAACTGGAGTACCTTTGCACCCATCCACTCCAAGAGGCGCAACAGCTTGGGGTCTGAACGTCTATCTGATATGGTGTATGTTCACTACAACTTGAGGCTGAAACTGCAACACATACGCATGGGACATGAGGGACAGAGGGGCACTATTGACCTCGCTGACATCTTTCAAGTTGACTCAGACGATAAGGACCCTATTGTGGATTGGGTGAGGGATAGAGGTGAGCCAGTGTTGGATCAGGAGGGAGGTAGGCCCGACCCCGTGATAGCTTCTGAGATTGGTGCTGATGTGGATGATTATATGGCTGACGAGGGTCAGATACATGCACGAGAAGCCTCACCCATCCCATTCCAGCCTATTGGGGGCAATGTTGCTGATGGTGAAGACTGGCCTGAGTCCACAGATGATGATGATGGTCGTGATGGGGATGGTGATGGTGATGGTGGTGTTGTTGGTGGTGGTGGTGAAGATTTTGACGGCATGCGAGAGCGTTATGTGGTAGGCGAGGATATGGCGCCTATAGAGCCAATCCGATTCACTGGAGAGACACAATTTGATCATGCCACACAAGATACGGACCACGGAGCACGTGCCCCCCGCACGCCCACCCTCAGGACGCCCCCTACAACCATACAACAGGAAGTGTAGGGGTAGACAAACACAGTTGCAATCTGATTACATGGACATTGATGACCTATCTAGCTCTGTTGGCGGTTTGAGTATGGGTGATAAGGAGGGAGGACCGACTGGGCATTGGCATACCCCATCTTTTGACGCACATACCACTCCATTGTCATCGGATTATAGTGCATCACAACCGCATCACAACCTTACGGTGGATATGGATATGGATCATATGGGCAGTTTAGTAGGGTAGGGGACTATGATTACCAGTCTCAGGAGCATACTGGATCATCTTTTGTAGATGACATCTTTGCATACCCTAGTGGGCCTAGCTTCCAACCTCACCAGCCATACATGCAGCCAGTGCCAACACCTCTTCCGCCGGCGCCGACATCATATGACACTGGATCATCTTCTTCACAGACTGGATCGATTGGTAACCCTAGCATATATCCTAGGATAGGTAACCTACAGTATGTTGATGACTCCATTTACATGACACTACACTCGTTTCTTCTCCGATTCTATACTGTGGTCCACATATGTCCTTCAAACAAAGAATAATGGACGTCGACTGCTGCGGGCCATGAGTGGGGTTGATCCAGGGAGGCACAACAACTATTATTAACACTTGTAAGTTGTAAGTTGTGAATTGTGATTTCACTGATTTGTCAACTAAATCTGTTGTGAGTTTGTGACTTTGACACTTTGTGTATTGCACTATTGCCTGGGGGCATTTGATCTATTGAGTATTTTGACTATTAAGTTATTAACTATTATGGAGTTTATAAGAATATGATTTATGAATTATGTCTTATGAGTTTTAAATAGTCTGTTTAAATTTCTTTTGTCTTTGACTGCCTAATCAATGTGTATTTAACTATTTATATATTAGGGTCAACGACCGTATACTGTCAATCAAGGGTGCAAGCCCAAAACACCATTTTGAATTCATTTCTTTGCAATTTTATTCTTTAAATGTGTTTATTTAGCTTAAATAAGGGTCTCCATGAAGTATCAGACCTAGATATGGCCAAATACCCATCGAAATGGACCCCCGAAATATTGCAGAAAAAATGCAATATTTCGGCCATATTTCACAAAATTTCGGATATTTCGGATATTTCGGGTATCTCGGTAGGCCTAAGATACCGATATATCGCGAGATATTATTCCTTAGCTGAGACTGAGATTAAGCGAGGAAAAGCAAGAATGGTAATCAACTATCGTGCTTTAAATCAACATCTAATTTTTTATGGATATCCCTCGAGAAGATGTTCTTATAGATAAAGTACGAGATTCAAAAATTTACAGTAAATTTGACTGTAAATCAGAATTTTGGCAAATAAAGTTAACTGATGAGTCAAAACCATTGACTGCATTTAGTGTACCATATTATAAGCATTATCAATGGACTGTTATGCCATTCGGATTATGTAATGCTCCACAAATTTTTCAACGGTGGATGGATAAATTGTTCAGCCATCTAACATTTTGTGTTGTGTACATAGCCGATATTTTATTCTTCTCTAAAACCATGGAAGAACATAAAAATCAATTATTAATCATTGCTGATATATTTCAAAAACATGGAATAATTCTTAGTCCAAAAAAGATTGAAGTCGAACAAGCTTCAATAGAATTTCTTGGATTACTTTTAACTCAAAATGGAATCCAATTACAAGATCATATCCTTCTCAAAATTAAGGATTTTCCTGGACAAATTCAAGATAAAAAACAATTACAAAGTTTTTTAGGGATATTAAATTATGGTAGAAATTTTATCAAAAATGTTTCTAAAAAAAAAAAACCCATTACAAGAAAAGTTGAAAACCAATTAACCTTTTGCTTGGACTGATTCTGATATTAATTTAGTTAAATCTATTAAATCTGAAATTACAGACTTACCACCCATATATTTTCCTAAATAATGAGACTATATGATACTTGAAACAGATGCTTCTATTGAACATTGGGGAGCTGTTTTAAAATGTAAACCGGATAAAAATCCTAAACAAGAAGAAGTCTGCGGATATAATTCTGGAAAATTTTAACCAAATGAAATAAAATATATGAAAAAGAATTACTAGCCATAAAAAATGGAATTAAAAGATTCAAAATATATTTAGCCTCTGAAAATTTTCTAATCAGAACAGATAACCAAGCTGTTAAAGATTTCTTAAAAGCGAAAAAACGTGAAGAAAATCCACAAAGAGTAAATTGGTATAATTACATTTGTCAATTTCCTTTCGAAATTGAGTTTATCAAAGGCACTAATAATACTCTTGCTGATTTTCCTAGCAGCGAACATAATACATCCAGCCATGGCAAACACACCACCGGACAAGGGAAAGGACAAAGGCAAACAACCTTAGATCCAACCCAAAAAGAATAAAAAGGGATAATTACCATTTGTGCCATTTAACTCTGGACGAGGTATCATAATCAATGACTCACCTCCACCACAAGCATTTACAGGTAGCCAACCTGGATTCTCGTTTAAGTCACAACCAATGACTCATACTCCAGTTTTCCAGATCCAGTATGCCCAAAACCCTTGGTCGGAATACGTGCATGATATTTCCTATGTTGAAGCATTAAAAAATACAGAACAAATTAAGCATTCAACGACAGGGAAATACCTCACCTAATACTCGCCCATTCACTGAAATTCAACCAGTTTTAGATTTCTTTAACCCCAATCTTCCTAGTGACATTTACCAAGAAATTAATGGAGCTTGGAAGGCATATGTTACTGAACAGAAAAAACTGTTTCGT
Source organism: Telopea speciosissima (assembly GCF_018873765.1). Lineage (NCBI taxonomy): Eukaryota > Viridiplantae > Streptophyta > Magnoliopsida > Proteales > Proteaceae > Telopea > Telopea speciosissima. The sequence goes on from NC_057924.1 coordinate 16,184,331, forward strand.
CAACAAAATTGGCAAAGCATTTCCAAAAAGATCTTGATTTCCAAAAGCTCATTCTCAAGATTGTTAAACAAACAAATTGGGACGATGATTTTACTTTTGAGAAAATAAACAATTTTCTTGAAATCTCTAAATTTTTTGATGAGACACATTTTCCCAAAATCGAGAGTTTTATCGGATTTATTTATATGAAAAGTACAAACAGCTCTTTCCTTCTGAACTCTTTTCTCAGATCTGACATTACTGCGAAAAAGAGCATTATGTTAAATTTAACAATGTTTTATCAAAATATTACAAAAATATGCTTGAAAATCAATTCAAGCATATCCGCGTTATTTTTTATATCCAAGAAAATGACCCTTGGGATGTTAACTCTATCGAGTGGGGTTTAGTTAGCAGACTAGTCATTATTCCTAATAGCCATCTTTTAAAAGAATTCCCTATGATGATCAAAACCATGATCTACCATGCCACAAAAAATTGGCGAATTCAAGATTATATTGTCTTTGACATTTTGGGAACTCTTGGATGGAGACAGAAAGATAAATTCTTTCAACTATATTAGTTTTGGATCCTGAGACGTGCCAACGAAAATGATTTGTTGGACCCCCAAAGATTGAAGACGATAGGGCATTACAACTTGCATGACAAGTTTGTCCCGAATCAATGTATCGAGGATCTCTCATAGAACTACATACGACTGCAGAACTATGGAGATATGCTACCACCAGAATCACTGATGGCAGACGAATTTTCTGTTCCAACCTGGAGATTGATTATATCTTTACTGATGAACAAATCCAAAAAACAGATAATCTAATCACCAACTGCCTAAATCTAAATTGTTTAGATGTTCCATATGACTTACTTCTAGAAGCAAAAGAACTCATAGAGGCAGAATGGATATTTGTTGAAGAACAACAGGGATCCGCCTACACGTCCACCGACAGTAGCGATAGCGTAATTCAGCATAACATTGATAATATGGCAGAACCATAATTAGTATGCTGATAACACATGAATCTGCTTTTAAAAGAATCTACTTTTTGAACGGCCACTGATCAGAACTTTTTGAGAGGAATCCACTTTTTGAAAAGCAAAGGCTCAGGACGACTGCATGTGATAAGATTCCTTCTTATCTTCTAGCACACGACAAGCCATTTGACCACCGATAGAATCCACTGTCCATTTATCAGATTTAATAATCAGTTGGAGTCCGAGGCTTATAAAAGGAGGATACCAAAGCTGGAAGAAGCACTTCGAATTTGGCTCTTGTTTTGTACTATCAACTTTCCATCTGTTTTCAGCTTTAGCTTTCTCTTTGTATTTCAGCGTATATGTTTGGTATCAGAGCAAGGAACAACCTTCTCTTGTAATCTTGCTACTCTATTTAGAGAGCTCAGAGGAACAGTAGTACTGTCATCTGGTCTATCTTCATAAGGGACGCATATAGGTATAATATCAAAGATTTCATTCAGGTATTTTACAAACTCTTCCAGTTATTTCAATCTATTTAACTTTTTCTATATAGAATTCTTAAGATAAACCCATATATCTTTGGGAAGTTGATTTTGTCAGCATAAGACCATCTGTTAACAGCTTATGACAGTTCCTTCTATAACCAAAGACGGTTTTAGGTACCATCTCAAGGTTCTTATGGATTCAGTTGATTGTTTAGTTTCTTCTGGAGGAACAGTAGATAAATCCTTATATGATCATAGCTTACATGTAGTAAAAAATTACAAAAATATCAATTCTGCTTGTGATGCTATTAATATGTTGATAGATATTACAACTACTTATTTTAAAAGTATTGATAAAAAAATCAATAAAATAGACTCCGATATTAAAACTATTGAATCTATTATAGATCTAGACCTAAAAGAGCAAACCAAAGCTCAAATGCAAACTTTGTCCAATCAACTCTCGATCTTTGTGGATGGGTATGTTTCCCCAAATACCTCCCATCGTTCTAATTTATTTTATGAAAACACCATAAACATTTTCGATGAAGATACTTTAAACTGTTCATTTGAAGAATCTGATTTTATTCCGTTAAAAGAAATAATGGATTGTTGGAAAACGCGTTTTATAGATGAAGATGATCCGGATGAGAAAAATAAGCTCTTATCCATGATGCAAGAACTCTACTCTGAACATGAAACCTTGTTCAGCTTGCATGACTATCAAATCTTTTTCGACGAATCAGATACTGAAACTATTCAGGCTGAGACATGAATCGAGCTCCAGTTTGTCATCAAACTCAGAAGATGAACAAGACCCAGACCCAAAAGGAAAAAGAAAGGTCGGTTCTTCTGATCATCTAAACCATGATGACCTATTTCAACCACAAATGGGATTAAGATCCGATTTTGGTCATAACCTTTCCGAAGAAGTAAAAACTACTTCTGGCGATGAACTTGTCCCAACCACACAACGAAGAGATGATCTAAACAAACAACATGTGTCCTCTGGAGGTACATATTTAGATTTAACTAATATTGCTTATAAAAACTATGAGCAAACAATAGATGACTGGGCTCAATCTCTAGCTATTGTCATAACAAATTACAAAGCCTCATGGGCTAAAGAAAAGTTCATTGCTTATATAACTGGAACCCTCCAGGGAGATGTCTTACAATTCATTAGAAAATGGGAAGCCTCTGATGAAGGTAAGATTGAATATGCAGCATTACAAGGAGATTTATTAACTCTTGAAAACATACTTCATGATTTTACTACAATAATTAAAAGAGAATTTTGTGGAATATCCTCACAAAATGCTTTTATAGAAGATATAAATTATATATTATCTAAATTAAAACTATGTAGTATAGTTGAATTTGATTATTTTGCTAAAACATTTCAAAAGAATTATCATCTTCTCGATTCGAAACAATCCAAGTTTTGGCCCAATCAATTCTTCTATAAATTAGTACCTCCTTGGGATGAAATATGTCATTCTTCCTATCCTAAATATTGTACTGAAACAGGTAGTACAGACACTTCAGGAAATAGAATAAACTTTGTTCATCGCCAACTCATTACTCATTGTCTAGAAACGAAAACGACTAAACAAATAAAGAAGAAGCTTACACCTACTATGTGTAACTCTCTCCTTAAAGATAACTGGGAATTTGGTTGCAAACCCATTCCTCAGAAATCTATTAAACCTTTTAACAAAAATAGGTTTAAAAAATTCAGATGGACTAGGTATAATAAAAATATGCCTAATCCTCCTTATAATAGGAAACAACGATTTGTTAGAAAAAAGAATACTAACAAAAAAGATACTACTCCTAAAAAAGGATTTAAATGTTATATTTGTCAAGAACCAGGACATTACGCAAACTCTTACCCAAACAAGGGAAAAGGGGCGCGTAAAAGGGTTAAATTTATAGAAGAAAATGATTATGAAGTCTGTTATGAAAATGACATCTCAGATTTTGATAATATTTTATTTTCTATAAATAGTGAAACCGATTCTGACTCAAAAGATGAGTTAATTTTCAAGGTTAACGAAGAGTCAAATCAAGCTTTAGTCTCTTCCGAAAAAACTGAAGAAACAGTAGTATTCAAATCCGTACCAGAATAAGAAATGGATACTATTCCTTTATCTGATCTAGTACATGAAGACCTTGTTTTTTATTTAAACACTTTTCAAAAACAAAAGATGCTTAAAAAAGAAGACATCTATAAACTTTCTAAGTCAAACTTCTGGTTAAAAAGGTATATTGATCAGGATAATGGAAACACCACATCTAAAGCTACAGATGAGGCCAATTTAGAAATTCCTATATTTAATAAAGAAAAAATTTTCAGATTATGTAAAAAACATCCTCAAATAAAGTATATACATATAGGAGTCATTTAGATCTAAGTAACAACTTTATTTCGACAGGGAATAGATACTCCTATATTAATGACTATTTTGGATAAATAGCTCATCGATGATCCGGTTTCAGCCCTAATTGGGGGCATGGAATCAAATCTTGTTGCTGGAATAGTCTGGTTTAAAATAAAACCAAATTATTTCATCTCTGTTACAGATCCTAACATCGAGGAATCTGTTGTTCTTACAATTAAAACTCAAGGAATAGGTATGAAATCCAATATTCATAACCTTTTCATCAGCTAGAAATCCTGGCTTGAGTTAACAAATGTTACTCAAACTTCTATACACCCAATTGATAAAAGAATTGTTGAAGTCTTTAAACCAAAATCATTTGACACAAAGATTCAACCATTGCTTATTAATTGGACAGACTTAAGGTTGCCAAAACAATGGCTTATAAAAGACATAATACCACCTAGAAGATCCCTAGAATACAATACCATGGATATTCAAGCTTCAGGAGGAAACCTTTATTTTAACAGAAAAGATAAAAAGTCTCTAACCAGAACTTTATCGGAAAGAAAAGATAAAGCGCCAGCAAATGTTGTTAGATATAAGCATGGTAAAATACCACTATATTCGGGACAACCTAGTAATTCTTCAAATATTAAGAATGTTGAAGAAATCAGCACATTAATTATATTTAAACAAGTATTTATAGATAAAGAAGAACTTATTTCTTCTACTCACCAGGGAAAAAGAGACATACATATGTCACTGCTTTCTTTGATTTTCCAAAATATAAACCATATAAATTAGATGCCTTAATTGATACAGGAGCAACAACATGCTGTTGTAGATGGAATGCTATTCCGATGGAAAAATGGGTAAAACTAGAAAAACCTATTAGCATTATAGGTGTTTCTGGAAAACCAACAGCAATCATATATAAAGCTAGTAACATTCCTATTATTCTGGAAAAACAAGAGTTTTTAATCCCAAAAACCCTTTGTTTTCCTTTTATGCATGAAGACCTTATTTTAGGAAATAATTTTATGCAAGATTATTTACCTATTACAATAAATACTAATTCTGTTTCTTTAACCCTAAAGAAAACTACTATATATATTCCTAGATATTCCCTTAAACCAGGATCATAAATATCGATGTGACACGGGATTTACACCAACTCCTGCGACTCATCAAATTTGTCAAATAAATGAACAGCATTGGCTTTTTTCAAAATTAAAAGAGAATTTTGAAGAAAATCCATTAAAACTATGGGCCAAAAGCCCTAGATTTTGTTCTCTAAAACTTAATAATCCAAACAAAGTCATCAGGATTAATCCTCTCCTTTATGTCAAACAAGATATTGAAGAATTTGATCTTCAATTGAAAGACCTCTTATCCAAAGGACTGATTGAAGAAACAAGAAGTCTGCACTCCAGTCCAGCTCTTTTAGGTCTAGATCTATAATAGATCCAATAGTTTTAATATCGGAGTCTATTTTATTGATTTTTTTATCAATACTTTTAAAATAAGTAGTGGTAATATCTATCAACATATTAATAGCATCACAAGCAGAATTGATTTTTTTGTAATTTTTGACTACATGTAAGCTATGATCATATAAGGATTTATCTACTGTTCCTCCAGAAGAAACTAAACAATCAACTGAATCCATAAGAACCTTGAGATGGTACCTAAAACCGTCTTTGGTTAGAGAAGGAACTGTAAGCTGCCAACAGATGGTCTTATGCTGACAAAATCAACTTCCCAAAGATATATGGGTTTATCTCAAGAATTCTATAGAGAAAAAGTTAAATAGATCGAAATAACTGGAAGAGTTTATAAAATACCTGAATGAAATCTTTGATATTATACCTATATGCGTCCCCTATGAAGATAGACCAGACGACAGTACTACTGTTCCTCTGAGCTCTCTAAATAGAGTAGCAAGATTACAAGAGAAGGTTGTTCCTTGCTCTGATACCAAACATACACGCGGAAATACAAAGAGAAAGCTAAAGCTGAAAACAGATGGAAAGCTGATAGTACAAAACAAGAGCCAAATTCGAAGTGCTTCTTCCAGCTTTGGTATCCTCATTTTATAAGCCTTGGACTCCAACTGATTATTAAATCTGATAAATGGACAGTGGATTCTATCGGTGGTCAAATGGCTTGTTGTGTGCTAGAAGATAAGATGGAATCCTATCACATGCAGTCGTCCTGAGCCTTTGCTTTTCAAAAAGTAGATTCCTCTCAAAAAGTTCTGATCAGTGGTCTTTCAAATAGTAGATTCTTTTAAAAGCAGATTCATGTGTTATCAGCATACTAATTATGGTTCTGCCATATTATCAATGTTATGCTGAATTACGCTATCGCCACTGTCGGTGGACGTGTAGCCGGATCCCTGTTGTTCTTCAACGAATATCCGTTTTGCCTCAACGAGTTCTTCTGCTTCTAGAAGTAAGTCATATAGAACATCTAAACAATTTAAATTTAGGCAGTTAGTGATTAGATTATCTGTTTCTTGGATTTGTTCATCAGTAAACATATTATCAATCTCCAGGTTGGAACAGAAAATTCGTCAGCCATCAGTGATTCTGGTACTAGCATATCTCCATAGTTCTGCAGCCTTATGTAGTTCTATGAGAGATCCTCGATACATTGATTCGGGACAAACTTGTCATGCAAGCTGTAATGCCCAATCGTCTTCAATCTTTGGGGGTCCAACAAAATCATTTTCGTTGGCACGTCTCAGGATCCAAAACTGATATGGTTGAAATAATTTATCTCTCTGTCTCCATCCAAGAGTTCCAAAAATGTCCAAGACAATATAATTTTGAATTCGCCAATTTTTTTGTGGCATGGTAGATCATGGTTTTGATCATCATAGGGAATTCTTTTAAAAGATGGCTATTAGGAATAAGGACTAGTCTGCTAACTAAACCCCACTCGATAGAGTTAATATCCCATGGATCATTTTCTTGGATATAAAAAATAATGCAGAGCTGCTTGAATTGATTTTCAAACAAATTTTTGTAATATTTTGTTAAAACATTGTTAACTTAACATACTGCTCTTTTTCGCAGTAATGTGAGATCAAAGAAAAGAGTTTGGAAGGAAAAGAGCTGTTTGCACTTTTTATATAAACAAATCCTTTTAATCCGATAAAACTCCCGATTTTGGGAAAAGGTGTCCTCATCCAAAAATTCAGAGATTTCAAGAAAATTGTTTATTTTCTCAAAAGTAAAATCATCGTCCCAATTTGTTTGTTTAACAATCTTGAGAATGAGCTTTTGGAAATCAAGATCTTTTTGGAAATGATTTGCCAATTTTGTTGAAAGTGTACTGAGATGTTTACGAAACAATTTTTTCTGTTTAGTAACATGTGCCTTCCAAGCTCCATTAATTTCTTGGTAAATGTCACTAGGAAGATTGGGGTTAAAGAAATCTGAAACTAGTTGAATTTTAGTGAATGGGCGAGTATTAGGTGAGTTTCCCTGTCGTTGAATGCTCGATTTATTCTGTATTTTTAATGCGTTAACATAGAAAATATCATGCCAGTATTCTGACCAAGGGTTTTGGGCATACTGGATCTGGAAAACTGGAGTATGAGTCATTGGTTATGACTCAAACGAGAATCCAGGTCAGCTACCTGTAAATGCTTGTGGTGGAGGTGAGTCATTGATTATGATATCTCGTCCAGAGTTAAATGGCACAAATGATAATTGTCCCTTTTTATTCTTTTTGGGCTGGATTTAAGGTTGTTTGCCTTTGTCCTTTCCCTTGTCCGGTGGCGTGTTTGCCATAGCTGGATGTATGATGTTCCCTGCTAAGAAAATCAGTAAGAGTATTATTAATGCCTTTGATAAACTCAATTTCGAAATGAAATTGACAAATTTAATTATACCAATTTACTCTTTGTGGATTTTTTTCACGTTTTTTCGCTTTTAAGAAATCTTTAACAGCTTGGTTATCTGTTCTGATTAGAAATTTTTTCAGAGGTTAAATATATTTTGAATCTTTTAATTACATTTTTTATGGTTTATAATTCTTTTTCATAAATTATATATTTTATTTCATTTGGTTTAAATTTTTCAGAATTATATCCGCAGACTTCTTCTTGTTTAGGATATTTATGCGGTTTACACTTTCAAACAGCTCCCCAATGTTCATTAGAAGCATTTGTTTCAAGTATCATATAGTCTCCTGATTTAGGAAAATATGGGTGGTAAGTCTGTAATTTCAAATTTAATTGATTAACTAAATTAATATCGGAACCAGTCCAAGTAAAAGGTTGATTGTTTTTCAACTTTTCTTGTAATGGTTTTTCTTCTTTAGAAAGATTTTTGATAAAATTTCTACCATACTTTAATATCCCTAAAAAACTTTGTAATTATTTTTTATCTTGAATTTGTTTAGGAAAATCCTTAATTTTGAGAAGGATATGATCTTGTAATTGGATTCCATTTTGAGTTCAAATTAATCCAAGAAATTCTACTGAAGTTTGTTCGACTTCAATCTTTTTTGGACTAAGAATTATTCCATGTTTTTTAAATATATCAGCAATGATTAATAAATGATTTTTATGTTCTTCCATGGTTTTAGAGAAGACTAAAATATCATCTATATACACAACACAAAATGTTAGATGGCTGAACAATTTATCCATCCACCGTTGCGTTGATACTCCAGCCCAGAATGGTGTGGCTAAAAGAAAAAATCACCATCTCTTGGAGGTGGCTCGGCTCGGGCCCTTATGTTTGCTCGGAATGTTCCCTCCTTTTATTGGGGGGATGCTGTCCTCACTGTAGCCTATTTGATTAATAGGCTGCCTACCTACTAGGGTTCTTGATTTCAAGTCCCCAACTAAGCTATTACATGGCTATTCTTCCTTTATTGTTCCCCCTAGGGTGTTTGGCTGTGTTTGTTATGCTCAGGTCACTAGATCCCCAGGTAAACTTAAACCCCGTGGTCTCCGCTGCATTTTCTTAGGTTACTCTGCCTCCCAAAAGGGGTACAAGTGTTATTATCCTCCTACTCGACGTACTATGGTCAGTATGGATGTTGTCTTTCACGAGAGTCTCTCCTATTATTTGTCCTCACCTCTTTAGGGGGAGAGTTTTAGTGAGATGTGTTGTTGACCATAGAAACTCCTCTTCGGTATGTGCATAATGAGTCTGTTCCTGCTCCTGCTCCTGTTGCTCTTGTTCCTCCCTCTCCTCAAGGGGAGATGTTCCTATACAGTGGGAGATGTTCCTATACAGTGGGAGATTACAAATAATAATGAAATTGATGCTCAGGGGGAGATCACTCCAGTCCAAAAAACCATTAGTGAATGCCAACGGAGGATTGATGATTCTAATTTGAAGGTCTTTACAAAGAGCAGAACCAGACATAAGCAACTTCAATCCACTACAACACAAGTACCCGTCTAGTTGCCAACCCCGGATCCAGGACCTACCTCTCCACCTGGTAATACTTCTTGTCTTGACGTACCTATTTCTGTTCGTACTCAACACTCTATATCTTATGTAGTTTCCTATGATTCCCTTTCCCCATCTTTTCGTGCTTTTGTTTCTTCTCTTTCTTCTGTTCGTATTCCTCAAAATTGGCAGGAAGCTATATCAGATGGAAAGTGGAAAGTAGTAATGATGGAAGAAATTGAAGCCTCAAAGAAAAATGACACATGGCAGCTTGTTGTTCTTCCACTAGGGAAAAGACATGTTGGGTGTAAGTGGGTGTTTGTAGTAAAATAAAAGGTGGATGACATAGATAGAGATATAAGGCACCACTCGTGGCAAAAGGGTTTACTCAAACCTATGGCATTGATTATCAGGAGACATTTGCCCTTATTGCAAAGCTGAATATTGTTCGAGTTTTATTATCATGTGCAGACACTGTTGGATGGGATTTACAACAATTGGATGTGAAGAATGTTTTTCTTAATGGAGAACTTGATGAGGAGGTGTACATGGATATTACACCAAGGTTCTCTTGTGACAAGACCAAAGGCAAAGTATGTAGATTGAAACGTGCACTTTATGGGCTGAAGTAATCACCTCGAGCATGGTTTGGCAGGTTTCACAAGGCTATGATTTCTGTAGGCTATAAATGCTGATCACACTCTTTTTATCAAGAGAGTTGGTAAAAAAAATTACTGAAATTATAGTCTATGTTGATGATATTGTGGTAATCGGTAATGATGGCGATGAAATCAGCAGTTTGAAGAATTATTTGGGACAGGAATTTGAGAATAAAGATCTACGAAAATTGTGGTACTTACTTGGAATTGAAGTTACTTGGTCCTCCAAGGGCATCTTTCTTTCCCAAAGGAAGTATATATCCTAGATTTGTTGACAGAAACTGGTCTGTTAAGATGTCACCCTTCAGATACTCCTATGGATGCTAATGTTCGTCTTAAAGAAAAGGAGGGTGAACCTGTTGATAAAGGCCGGTACCAAAGGTTGGTAGGGAAGTTGATTTATCTCTCACACACGTCCTGACATTGCTATAGCAGTGAGCACTGTGAGTCAGTTCATGCATGATCCCTACTCTTCCCATATGGAGGTTGCTCTTCGCATCCTTCACTACTTATAGTCAGCTCCAGGAAAAGGCATTCTCCTGTCTCCTCATGATCACCTACGGATAGAAGCATATACTGATGCTGATTGGGCTAGTTCTCCTAACCCCAAGTCCATCTCTGGGTACTGTACTTTTGTAGGTTCTTGAAACTTGGCATAGCAAGAAGCAGAATGTGGGTAGCTCGTTTTAGTGCTGAAGCAGAGTTTCGTGCCATGACACAAGGTATTTGCGAGTTACTATGGCTAAAAGGTTTGTTACAAGACCTTGGTGTTCTTGTTCGTCTCCCTATGATGTTGTACTATGCCAACAAGGCTGCAATCAGCATTGCTCATAATCCAGTACAACATGATCGTACCAAGAATGTTGAGGCGGATAGGCATTTTATCAAGGAAAAGTTGGAAGATGGATTGATTTGTATTCCCTTTGTGATGTCTACTGATCAGCTTGCTGATATTTTCACTAAGGGATTATCTGGAAAGTTATTCCGTCCTGCTTTAGTCAAGTTGGGCATGTTTGACATTTATGCTCCAACTTGAGGGGGAATGTTGAATAAGTACTCCAGAATACCATGGGGGTATTCTAGTCTTTTTGGTATTTTATTTATGCTTTATTTATGTACTTTTAAACAAGGGTAGAATTGTAATTAGGGTTGTGATACTATTCACATAAACAGTGTCGTGAACAGTGTTTCCCTTGTAATAATCTATTACCAAAGCGAGAGGAAAAGAGGGGGGAATATGCAAAGGAAAAAGAGAGAGGGGTAATGAGGCCCTAAAAGAGCACTATCTAAACCCCAGGAATCAACGTCAAAAAAGGGTTTTTGAGGGAGAAAACTCAGCTTCGAGGAGACATCTGAAGAGATGGCTTTCTGTGGACAGATTTAAAATTAGGGAAAGCTTGGATGATCTATTCATCCCAAACACTCTTTATTTATAAGAGTAATAAAACAGTAAACATCTGTATGGTAGCAATGTGGGACTAAACCACATAATACAAAACTAATAAAATAACAAAGAAACGAGGTCCAGAATACCCCCACGGTATTCTGGCCATATATCTAACACTCCCCCTCAAGTTGGAGCATATATATCATGCATGCCCAACTTGACTAAGATAGGATGAAACAGTTTGCTACTCAGTCCCTTAGTGAACACATCAGCCAGTTGATCGAGTAGACTTCACAAAAGGAACACAAATGAGGCCGGCCTCAAGCTTCTCCTTGATGAAATGTCGGTCAACCTCCACGTGCTTAGTACGATCATGCTGGATAGGGTTATGAGCAATGCTAATGGCCGCTTTATTGTCACAATAAAGCATCGTGGGAAGATGGACAACAACACCGATATCCTGTAATAATCCTCTAAGCCACGAAGTTCACAAATTCCTTGGGCCATCACACGAAACTCGACTTCAAGACTTGGACCTGGCCACAACATTCGCTTCTTGCTACGCCATGTGACAAGGTTCCCACCAACAAAGGAACGAGAACCAGAGATAGATTTCTGTCGGGAGAACCAGCCCAATCGGCATCGAGATAGGCTTCAATCTTAAGGTGACCCGTGGGAGATAGAAGGATTCCCTTTCCTGGAGCGGACTTCAAATACCTCAAAATACGACTGATTGCATCCATATGAGAGGAATAGGGATCATGCATGAACCGGCTCACCAAACTCACGGCAAGAATGCAATGTCGGTCGTGTATGAGAAAGGTAGATTAACTTGCCCACTAACCGATAAACACCCTTGTCAACAGGCTCACCTTCTTTCTCCCTAAGTTTTGTAGTAGCTTCCATAGGAGTATCCGAAGGATGATGACCTAGCAGCCTGTTTGATCAATAGATCAAGGACATATTTCCTTTGAGAAAGAAAGATGCCCTTTGAAGAGCGAGCAACTTCTATCCCTAGAAAATATTTCGAGAGGACCAAGATCTTTGACCTCAAACTCACGGCGAGGAGGAGCTTCAAATCCTCGATAGCATCACCATCATTACAGTGACCACAATATCATCCACATAGACTATGAGAAGAGTTACCTTGTCACCAACTCGTCGATAAACAAAGTGTGATCAGCATTACTCTGCCTATAACTGCTGAAATCATAACCTTGTGAAATCGCCAAACCATTGCCCTAGGTATTTTTCAGCCCATAAAGTGCACGCTTGATCCTGATAGACCTTGCCCTTGGTCCTGTCATCGAGAAGCCTGGTGGAATGTCCATATATACCTCCTCCTCAAGCTCCCCATGGAGGAAGGCATTCTTTACATCTAACTATTGAAGATCCCACCCAAGATTTACAGCACAGGATAATAGCACCCGGACAGTGTTGAGCTTCGCCACTGGTGCAAAGGTCTCCTGATAGTCAACTCCATAAGTTTGAGTGAACCCCTTTGCAACCAGACGTGCCTTATATCGATCCACAGAACCATCAGCCTTCTGTTTGACCACGAAGACCCATCTACATCCAACTGGTTTCTTTCCCGGAGGAAGAGTCACAAGCTCCCATGTATTATTTTTATGTAGTGCTCTCATTTCTTCCAACATTGCTGCCTTCCACTTTCCATCTGTAGATGCTTCCTGCCAAGTTTTAGGAATCGAAACAGAAGAAAGAGAAGATACAAAAGCACGAAAAGATGGAGAAAGAGAACTATAAGAAACAACACGAGATATGGGATGTAAAGTACAAGTCCTAGTACCTTTGCGGTGAGCAATAGGTAGGTCGGAAGAAGAGGGATTACCAGGAGATGGAGGATCTGGATCTGGAGCTGGCAATTGGATGGGTATTGGTGCTAAAGTGGATTGCAACTGCCCTCTGTTGGTTCTGCCCCTTGTGTAGGTGAGTATGTTGGAATTGTCAATTCTCTTGAAATTCACCAATAGTTCTCGGTGAGTCGGCTCCCCTGAATAAGAACATTAACAACACTATTTTCTAAGGTCTCCCCCTGTAAAGGATTCCCATTAGGTGAGGGAGGAACAGCCGGAGGAGGTTGGACATCATCCAAAGGAGGTTGGGCATCAGTCAAAGGAGGCTGGGCAGCAGCCGTGGGTGCCGGCAAAGGAGGCTGGACAGCAGCCAGAGGAACCTCTAGTGGAGGAATCTCAAAGGGCACATCTTCACTAGAACTCTCCCCTTGAAGAGGTGGTGAAGAATAATAAGAAAGGGTCTCATGGAAAACAACATCCATACTCACCAAGGTACGACGGGAAGGGGGATGGTAACACTTATAACCTTTCTGGGTTGGAGAATAACCCAAGAAAATACAACGGAGCCCACGAGGCTCAAGCTTGCCTGGAGATCTGGTATCCCTAGCATAACACACACACCCAAATACTTTGGGAGGGACAATAAAGGAGGAATGGCCCAGTAGAACATCAGAGGGGGTACGGGAATGAAGAACCCGAGAAGGGAGCCTATTGATGAGATAGGCGGCAGTGAGAACCGCATCCCCCCAATATTGAGAAGGAACATTCCTCGCAAACATCAAAGCCCGGACCATTTCCAACAAATGGCGGTTTTTTCTTTCTGCCACACCATTCTGGGCATGGGTATCAACACAACTAGTTTGGTGAATAATGCCATGATCAGCCAAATATTTTTGAAATTGTGATTCAGTAAATTCGGTTCCATTATCACTTCTCAATATTTTGAGAGTAGCTTGGAACTGAGTTTGAATCATCTTATGAAAATGCTGAAAACATGAGAAAACCTGATTTTAGTGTGGAAAGATATACCCAAGTGTTCCGAGAATGACAATCAATAAAAGAGACAAACCAAATGATGACCGGAAATAGAGGGCTTGCGACTAGGCCCCAAACATCGAATGTACCAAATTAAAACAAGAAGAACTCCTTTTATTTGAAATAGGATAAGTTGAACGTGTCTGTTTGGCCAGAACACAAGCCTCACAAAAAAGTCATCCTTAGTATGTAGGGTGACCAAACTAGGAAATAAATGAGCTAAAATTCCTAAAGGGGGTGACCTAACCGAGAGTGCCTGGTAAAGTTGAAGAAACCAAGAGGAGTTCGATGCGCGGAGAAGGCAATGGTGGTGGAGAGAAGCGACCGTCATCAAGCGTGTACAAGCCACCATACACTTTACCCAATCCAATCGTCTTCCCGCAGTCCGGATCCGAAACACACAATGAGATGGAAAAAAATGACTTTGCGAGTTAAGATCACGAGTAATACTACTAATGGAAAGAAGGTTAGTAGTAAAATTAGGAATATGTAAAACAAAAGACAAGGGAAGAGAGGAAGTGCGTTGATGAGTCATTTTCCGGATATTGAAGAAAGGGACCCATCGGCCACTTTGACCTTATCTTTCCCGAAGTGGGAGAATATCTCGTAAACAGACTAGAGGAACCGGTCATATGATCGTGGCTCCGAATCTATGATCGAGGATGGGAAGCCACGAAGCACAATGACCTACAAATGGAATACTGGCCAGGGCAAAGTGTGAACCTGAAGGAGGCGAGGAATTGGCGATGGGCGATGTAGTAGAGGCGGCAGCGTGAAGTCCTGAGCATACGTAGGAGGGCTTGTAGATCATCCTGGGATAGACCATTGTCGATAGTAGGGGCTGTAATGTGATCTCGATCCCGATGGGCCTTGGTCTTTGTCTTTATCTTTGTCTTGGCAGCCCGTTTAGCTTCAAAATCAGCCGGTTTCCATGAAGTTTCAGCACTTCTCTTTGGTGTAATAGGGTTTGTGACAGTGCTCACAAACAACGATCCTGTAGTAGAATCACCAAGAGAAGCGATGCCAGCTAGTGCGAGAAGGAGTCGGGGCAGCGGCCTTGAGAGCGATCTATCGATAATGGCGGGTGCAACATGGCAGCCCTACGGTTCTCCTCGGATGAAACCAATGCATAAGATTGTTCGAGTGTGGGAAAAGGCTTATGGCCCAACACTTGAACACGAATTGGATCATACTCCACATTCAAGCCGGACAAAAAATCATAGACCACGATCTTGTCCACATGCTTCTTATAGGAAGCAATATCAAGAATCTGTAGACGGGTGGAAGTCGGAGAAGTGGTCTAATTGCTGCCCATGATGCGTAGAGTAGCATAGTACTTGGCGAAAGTTCACCTTGAGTGGTATGGAGGACCTTACGCCTAAGTTCATATACCTGAGCATCATTGCCAAGCTACCCGTAGGTTTCCTTGCAAGCAGCCCAAATCTGTGCAGCTGTGTCTAGAAGAAGAAAGTTAGGCTGCAAATCTGTAGTCATTGAACCAATTAAGTAGGACATGAGAACACCATTATTAGCAAGCCACCTGTCCTGAGCAGGGCCTGGGGTAGTAGGTTGAACACTAGTGCCATTAATATGGCTGGTGAGACCACGGCCAGCAATGGCAAAACAGGCAGACCTGGACCATAAAAGGTAATTCGAGCCATCAAGTTTAATAGGATTTGGTGTGAAGCTGTGGTAGTCAGTCTTGTGGTGACCATCGGTAGGTGGCTGATCTGAAGTAGCTGAAGAATCGAGAGAGTCACCCATCTTGCTAGTAAAGAAGTCCAATAATGTCTTCAAGTGAAGGCTAAACTAACTCCAAAAATCGAGACAGCAGCGAGTGAAGAGTCCTATATCGATAATGGCAGGGTTTTTTGATAAAACCTGAATTGCTGAAATCGATGAGGATAATAAGGAGTCCAAAAATCTGCAGAAAAATGGCTTCAACTGAGGTCAATTAACCCTCTATACTGGAAGAAACAGCCTGCAGAAAAATCAGGAACACTGGGCTGCAACAACTCCAAGATCGATAGGTGTCAGGGTTTTGCAAAAAAACCCTGTGATAGTAGGATCGATCTCAAGGAGGTCTTCAAATCTGTAGATAAGAACTGAACCAATAAAAAAAGAAATCCTGCTGCAGTTTGTGGTCTTCAAAGGAAGGAGTTAATGCCTTGTAGTTGTTGTAGAAGCAAGCTCCAAAAAAACTGAAGATCCAATATCGCAGACAGGCTTGGCAGGTCCTTATCGAGCAGAATTATAGTGCATAAAAGAGGTAATGGGGGCAGCAACTGGATCGTATGATCACCTCATCAGTGCTGCCCTATATGGGAATGGAGAACAAGGGAGAAGAAGGAGAGAACTAGAAGAGAAGAAGATCGAAAGAGAGAGGGAGAAGAAAACTGAAATTCGAAGGAGGGGTTTTGTCCCTAACTTGAAATCTGCTCTGATACCATGTGGACAGATTTAAAATTAGGGAAAGCTTGGATGATCTATTCATCCCAAGCACTCTTTATTTATAAGAGTAATAAAACAGTAAACATCTGTATGGTAGCAATGTGGGACTAAACCACATAATACAAAACTAATAAAATAACAAAGAAACGAGGTCCAGAATACCCCCACGGTATTCTGGCCATATATCTAACACTTTCCAAATCGAGAAAGACCGAGAATTGGAAGTCCATCTCCTAAGGTTCCTCTCCATCCAAATGTGGTAACTAGTGGTGCCAAACACAAGCTTGCCAACAATGTCGTAGATAGAACAGCCAGGATAAGTTATGGGCTAGCAAAGGGGAGGGGTCTCCTTCTGCAAGGCCAAATAAACGATAGGGCTTTTTTTCCATATGGAAGAGGTAAAACGGCAAGCAAAGAAGAGGTGGTCAATGTCTTCGTAACCGCTCCAAGAAAAGATACAAAAAGGGGAAACAAGAATTCTTCGGTGGAGAGGAAGGCTTGGGTGGGAAGGCAAAGGTTAAGGGTACTCCAGGCCAAGAAGCTATAGCGAGGGATGTGACCTTTGAACCTGACTAGCTTGTGCCAAAGGACAGTAGGGGCATGATGTTACGTATCTTTATTTTAATATTTAAGATATTTTTTATAATTAGTATTTTTAGTTATTATTAGTTATTTATGGGAGGAGTTAAAAGATAATTACGGTTGTATTGTACGTGGGTGGTTTTGTAGAGGAGTTGTAGGAGTTATAACTACTTGTTATCTAAGCCTATTTCATAGGTAGCATATGAAGTGAATGGATATAAATTGAATCCCTAAAAAATCTCTATTGAGAAACGAGGCATGACTTCCTCCGTAAAGTCAAGAGGATCGGCTTCCTCCTAGCCCATCTCCTATTTTCTCTCTCATTCTCTCTTCCTATTATTTCTCTTTTATTTTCTTATTTTTATTTTAGGCTTATCCGTGCATGTCTCATTTGGTATCGAAGCCTAGTCGATCACTATGGGTACAGAGATTGAGATCATTGAGGCCATGCGGTCATTTGTTCAGGACATGATGGCAATCTCCAACGAGATGACTAAAGTTTATCAGTGTGTGCAACAGAGTTTGGTCGAATTGAGGAAGAAGGAGAAAAAGAAGAAAAAGAAGAAAAAGAAGAAGAAGAAGAAGATGAGGAAGACAAAGAAGGTGAAGGTGGTGAAGAAGAAGAAGAATCCCAAGCAATGCAATTCATGCACCACTTCCTTCAAGGTGATAACATTCCCTACAATGAGATCGACATGCCGTGAGATAACCAATCCTGATTCATTCATTTGGATTTTTCCTATTACGATATGGGATCCTGGTGGACGCTTCCTAAATTTCATTGTCCTTGATGACAAGGACGATTCAAAGAAGGATGGAATGTTACGTATCTTTATTTTAATATTTAAGGTATTTCTAATAATTAGTATTTTTAGTTATTATTAGTAATTTATGGGAGGGAGTTAAAAGATAATTGCAGTTGTGTTGTACGTGGATGGTTTTGTGGAGGAGTAGTAGGAGTTACAACGACTTGTCATCTAAGCCTATTTAATAGATAGCATATGAAGTGAATGGATATGAATTGAATCCCTAAAAATTCTCTATTGAGAAACGAGGCATGACTTCCTCCGTAAAGTCAAGAGAGGATCGGCTTCCTCCTAATTAAGCCAAACTCATCCCCTATTTTCTCTCTCATTCTCTCTTCTTATTATTTCTCTTTTATTTTCTTATTTTAATTTTAGGCTTATCCGTGCATGTATCACATGAGTCCTAACAAAATTCCAGGTGGATCAAAAGCTAAAAAGGCTGTTGGTGTTGTGTCAAGAAATCGCCGAGCGGTCCTGCAAGTGAACCAAGGGGTCAACAGAGAGAACCGGTGTGGTTCCTGCCTAGGGTTCTCCGATGCCAAAGTTAGATCTCCTGAGCAAACAGATGAATGTAGAATTCAATATGAGTTCTTTTTTCTTCCTCTCCTGAGGGTGGTGTAGCTTTCCTTTTATAGTGGAGTATGACGATATGGAGAGTCCCAGTTTGATGGCGAGTGTACCATTGAGTGGATAGAGGCCCTGGGTAGCAGGGCTCTATCCTGATTGGCCATCTCCCCGCGGGAGGGAGTGTCCTGGTGGTATCAAGATCCTTGGTGGATAGATACTCGCGTGTGGTGATAACGTCATTGGTGCTTGAATCCGTCTAGGTGACGTGACTTCTAAGCTGTGGCCCAGAGTCCTGGTGGTGGCATAAGTCTGCAGTGACACGATTGGGTCATAGACGAGCGGCCTCGGTGTCCGTGTACATCACGTCTGCGTCCACGATGCCGCGCCTGGGTGTGAGACCACGCCTGGGTGAGGCGCGTGCCTGGGTGCAGGCCGTGCCCGGGTGGGACCCCCGGTTGGTTCTCCTTGGTTCTAGAACGGGTCGCTTTGTGACACGTGGCAGCCGCTGACTGGTTCGGTGAATCTTGGATGTATCATTTTCATTTGCCCCCCACTCCCTTAAGATAGGATGTCTGAGAGAGTAGATGCCTTTATATAGTGAGCGGTCCGCTGCGAATGAACTTCCTTTGTGGGGCTTGCCTGTAAATCTATTAGTGAGGTAGGAGAGGTTGGAGGTTCAAACCTCTCCTCCTACACTTTTCCTTCTTCTTTTTTGCTTTGTTTTTTGTAGATATATGTCCATCTTCTTCACTTTCTCTTTTTTCACTTCTCATTTTTCCTCACCATTTCTCTTTCTTACTTTTTGCTTTTTTGAATTTCTCCTTTGCATTGCACTTTTGTCTTTTGCCCTCTTTTTAGTGCCCACCATGTGCTTGTCCTTGGGTCACCTAGACTAGTGTCAACTTTTTGGTTTTCCTTCCTTTGGTTTTGGGTCCCTGTGCATGCGTTGTGCTCACTTAGTGCCTTGCTTACTTGGAGGGCTTGAGTGCCTTGCATTTGGTGATCTCTGTCACTTGACCGTGCCCGTGGTGTGGTCGCGTCGTCATGTGTCTGCTCCCCCCGTGCGATCACCCTCCCCCTAAGGTAAGTTCAACCCTTTTTTTTTATTTTTATTTATTTTTATGCAAGGCCTACCTAGGTGAGGCCGCGCCCGCGGGTGTGGCCGCGCCTATGGGTGTGAGGCCGCGGTTATGGATCTGCTATTTATACTTTGTAGGTGGTCTTCATTTCATTTTTCTTGCTAGCTTCTTGTCTTTGAGGGAGATCACTTTCTCGAGTAAGTAGTCTATTCTTCTCTTGTCGTTCATGTCGTCTCCTAATGACCCTGGCCCTGCTTCGGTCGGGGTTGGATCTTCAGAAGAGCGTTCCCCAGGATCGCCTTCTTTTGTGTGTACTCCATCCTCTGTACCTTCCCCCAGTGCTAGTGATGGGGTGTGGGATCTTTTAGTATCTCTGGTCCTGGTAGGGATCGTAGGCCTTCTAAGGCGGCGTCCTCAGTCGCCGGTCCTACTGATATGTTGGGTCATGTTGTTAGTATCTTGTCCTCTTCCGACTTGGTCTCCCTTCGTGAGGAGTTCCACATTCCCGCTGAGGTCATGTTAGGTATTCCCGGACTTGGTGAGTATGTCTTCTCTCACAGTGCGGACGAGATCTGTCTCTACCGTACCTTTTTCCTCCAGGGCCTTCGCCTTCCTATCCCTCGCTTTGTCGAGTTGGTGCTAGAGCGTTGGCACCTCACCCCTGGGCTGGTGTTGCGCAATTCTTAGAGGGTGATCCTAGGTTTCTATGTATTTTTCGCTCGCATGGGGCGTGCCGGCACTATTCCCCTGTTCTCCCACTTTTATCTGCTGAAGAAGGGGGATCATGGATGTTATCACTTTGCTCGCCGCGTGCTCAAGGAGCCCTATGCCTCTTTGGAGCTTCTCACAGGGATCACTAGCAACGTGAAGTATTGGAGGGATCGCTTTTTTTTTGCCATGGCCCCCCGATGCCCACTACGGACTGGTTGGGAAGTCATTGACCTCAAGAGGGTCAACCGGGGGCTTGAGCTGAGTGATTTTGAGGGTGACTCCCTCAAGTAGTGCCTGGGTCGCGATCCATTCCACGTCCAGGAGTTGGACTCGGAGGTCTTCCTGTCCCTTTGGAAGCTGAGTCCTGGTAAGAGCACTGTCTTTTGTACTTGATTGACATGCTTGTATTTTAATATGTATGTCATCTGACTGCATGACAACATCAAGCCAAGACCACCCAACCAGTCAGATGACATACAAATTAAAATACAAGCATGCCAATCAAGTACAAAAGACAGTGCTCTTACCAGGACTCAGCTTCCAGAGGGACAGGAAGGCCTCCGAGTCCAACTCCTATTGCGACTCAGGCACTGCTTGAGGGAGTTACCTTCAAAATCACTCAGCTTAAGCCCCCGGTTCACCCTCTTGAGGTCAATGACTTCCCAAACAGTCCGTAGTGGGCATCGAGGGACCATGGCAAAAAAGAAGCGATCCCTCCAATACTTCACGTTGCTAGTGATCCCTGTGAGAAGCTCCAAAGAGGCATAGGGCCCCTCGAGCATGCAGCGAGCAAAGTGATAACATCCACGATCCCCCTTCTTCAGCAGATAAAAGTGGGAGAACAGGGGAACAGTGGCGGCACGCCCTATGCGGGCGAAAAATACATAGAAACCCAGGATCACCCTCCAAGAATTGGGCAACACCTGCCCAGGGGTGAGGTGCCAACACTCTAGCACCAACTCGACAAAGCGAGGGATAGGAAGGCGAAGGCTCTGGAGGAAAAAGGTACGGTAGAGACAGATCTCGTCCGCACTATGAGAGAAGACATACTCACCAGGTCCGGGAATACGTAACATGACCTCAGCTGGAATGTGGAACTCCTCACGAAGGGAGACCAAGTCGGAAGGGGACAAGATACTAGTAACATGACCCAACATATCAGCAGGACCGGCGACTGAGGACGCCGCCCCAGAAGGCCTACGATCCCTACCAGGACCAGAGACACTAAAAGGTCCCACACCCCCATCACTAGCACTGGGGGAAGGTACAGAGGATGGAGTACACACAAACGAAGGCGATCCTGGGGAACGCTCCTCTGAAGATCCAACCCCGACCGAAGCAGGGCCAGGGTCATTAGGAGACGACATGAACGACAAGAGAAGAATAAACTACTTACTCGAGAAAGTGATCTCCCTCAAAGACAAGAAGCTAGCAAGAAAAATGAAATGAAGACCACCTGCAAAGTATAAACAGCAGATCCATGACAGACAAGAAGGAGAGTGGAGAAGCATGAGGGTCCATCGCACCCACGGGCGCGGCCTCCCATGGGCGGGGGCCTCACACCCATAGGCGTGGCCACACCCGCAGGTGCGGCCTCACGCCCTCAATCGCGGCTACCCTAGGCGCGGCCTCACCTAGGTGCGGCCCTGCATAAAAAAAGAAAAAAGAAAAAAAAAAAGGGGTTGAACTTACCTTAGGGGAGGGTGATCGCACGAGGGGAGCAGACACACGACGACGCGACCACACTACGGGCACGGTCAAGTGACAGAGACCACCAAATGCAAGGCACTCAAGCCCTCCAAGTAAGCAAGGCACTAAGTGAGCACAACGTATGCACAGGGACCTAAAACCAAAAGAAGGAAAACCAAAAAGTTGACACTAGTCTAGGTGACCCAAGGACAAGCACATGGTGGGCACCAAAAAGAGGGCAAAAGACAAAAGTGCAATGCAAAGGAGAAATTCAAAAAAGCAAAAAGTGGGAGACAAAAAGTAAGAAAGAGAAATGATGAGGAAAAATGAGAAGTGAAAAAAGATAAAGTGAAGAAGAGGGACATATATCTACAAAAAACAAAGCAAAAAAGAAGGAAAAGTGTAGTAGGAGAGGTTTGAACCTCCAACCTCTCCTACCTCACTAATAGATTTACAGGCAAGCCCCACAAAAGAAGTTCATTCGCAACGGACCCCTCACTATATAAAGGCATCTACCCTCTTGGACATCCTATCTCAAGAGAGTGGAGGGCAAATGATACATCCAAGATTCACCGAACCAGTCAGTGGCTGCCATGTGTCACAAAGCGACCCGTTCCAGAACTAAGGAGAACCAACCGGGGGTCCTACCCTGGTGCGGCCTGTACCCAGGCGCGGCCTCTCACCCAGGTGTGGTCTCACACCCAGGCGCGGCATCATGGACGCAGAGGTGATGTACACGGACACCGAGGCCGCTCGTCTATGACCCAATCGTGTCACTGCAGACTTATGCCACCACCAGGACTCTGGGCCACCGCTTAGAAGTCACGTCACCCAGACGGATTCAAGCACCAATGACGTTATCACCACATGCGAGTATCTATCTGCCAAGGATCTTGATACCACCAGGACACTCCCTCCCGCGGGGAGATGGCCAATCAGGATAGAGCCCTGCTACCCAGGGCCTCTATCCACTCAACGGCATACTCGCCATCAAACTGGGACTCTCCATATCGTCATACTCCACTATAAAAGGAAAGCTACACCACCCTCAGAGAGAAAAAGAACTCATATTGAATTCTACATTCATCTGTTTGCTCAGGAGATCTAACTTTGGCATCGGAGAGCCCTAGGCCGGAACCACACCGCTTCTCTCTGTTAACCCCTTGATTCACTTGCAGGTGACGGCACTCGCAGGATGGCTCGGCGATTTCTTGACGCAACAGGGGGAGGGGAGCCAAGTAACCTTGTCCGCATGAGATGGGGGGGAAAGGGGGGAATGGGGGAATGGGGGGAATGGGGGGAATGGAATGCCAGATTTGGGAGAGGATGAAGGAAGAGGGGGGACCAAGAACCTTGAGAAATAAGAATTTATTTATTTATTATAAATAGTAAGCTTGACTGATCTCATTGATCATTCAAGCATTCACTATTTTTTTCCGTTTTGTTAACACTTGTATTTCATGAGCCTAATTTATAAGCCCAAAAAGTAGGGTGAAGTGAGTATACAGAATTAGTAGTTAAGATAATATTTGAGTTAGATACTTAGAGTAGGATACTTCTTAGTAAGTATCGATTTCTGTTTTGAATCTATTAAGTCAAGCCAGTATAAGAAAGTGATTGGGAGTCATTTTATGAGTCAATTCACGAAAGTTAAAAAGGTAATAGAAAGATACCCCTTCCCCCATCAAGTACAAATGATTTGATAATACAAAATTGAAGTTTTTTACAAGAGTTATTGTAACTGTTCTGCAAAAATGGGTGAAGGCTCTTCTTCTTGCTACTCCAGTCCTTTCTTCTATTTTTCTTATCCTATTTGTTATTATTACTTCTTCTAATCTACAGTACCCCTATTTTCTACCAATGTACAGCTTGCATTCCATCTCCATATCCTATTTAGTTACTGCACTGTTTTAGCAAAGAAGAAGATTCAGTAATGAGATTGAAAGAGGGAGGCAGAGAGAAATAGGAAGGGAATCTGGCTGCAACACAAGAAATTCATAAGAAACTAATCTTTTTTGAAAGACAAAAAGTCAGGTTGTGTGGCAGAAAGCAAGAAGAATCACTATCATAAAACCCTAGTATAAAGTTAGAACAATTAAAAGTACAAGAGATAAATGACAATTAAACATCTTACCGATGCATGAAACAGAACCAACAGAATCATGATATAATATGCTATGATAGAAAATAAAAGAGACAATTACCGGTGCATAAACCTAGATCTACAAGAACACGATAACATGAGTGCAATCAGAATGGATGAAAGAGGTAACCAGTGAGGAATAAGATATAAAGCAAAAGAGCCTTGCTAACTAGGATAAGAAAAATAAATATGGCGCACAATAAGATTAAATTGCAAAACAAAACTGGGGAGACTCTAAAGTAAGCGGCAAAAACACCAAAGCATGGAGGAGAACAACCCTAGAGTGAAGGACAAGGCTAAAATTTTCCATAGAAATACATTGGAAACAAAATAAAGTGCCTCGAGAAATAAGTAGCACTTGTTCACATAAATTTTGAAACATTATCACTGTAACACGAACGATGCGTCAAATCAAGCTCAAGCACACCATAAAGCCACAAAATATACTAAATCCCAGAATGAAAACAACATAAATCGCACAGATAAAAGACTATAGATCTGAAGATTTATGCAGCAGAGATGCGAGACAATAAATAAAAGTATGGAATCTACACAAAACCAAAAATCGAGGACAATACAAACTAGAAAAGAAGCCAGACCTGGATGCCATGCTCAAGGCAATAAAGTTCCCAGAATGCATTGCCAAAACTGGGGAGACTCTAAAGTAAGCGGCAAAAACACCAAAGCATGGAGGAGAACAACCCTAGTGAAGTTGACTAAAATTTTCCACAGAAATCCATTGGAAACAAAATAAAGTGTGCCTCGAGAAATAAGTAGCACTTGTTCACATAGATTCTGAAACATTATCACTGTAACATGAACGATCGTCAAATCAAGCTCCAGCACCACAAAGCCACAAAATATACTAAAACCCAGATTTGAAACAACATAAATTGCTCAGATATAAGACTATATGCAACAGAGATGCAAGACAATAAATAAAAGTATGGAATCTACACAGAACCAAGAATCGGGGACAATACAAACCAGAAAAGAATCCAAACCTGGCTGCCATGCTCGAGGCAATAAAGTTCCCAGCATGCATTGCCAACCTCGACATGGTCTGACCTATGTGGATCAAAATGCACTCTCACTGTCACTAGGGAGAGAGTGCATTTTGATCCACATAGGTCAGACCATGTCAACAAAATAAAGTGCCTCGAGAAATAAGTAGCCCTTGTTCACATAAATTCTGAAACATTATCACTGTAACACGAACGATGCATCAAATCAAGCTCAAGCACACCATAAAGCCACAAAATATACTAAATCCCAGAATGAAAACAACATAAATCGCACAGATAAAAGACTATAGATCTGAAGATTTATACAGCAGAGATGCAAGACAATAAATAAAAGTATGGAACCTACACAAAACCAAAAATCGAGGACAATACAAACTAGAAAAGAAGCCATACCTGGATGCCATGCTCAAGGCAATAAAGTTCCCAGAATGCATTGCCAAAACTGGACTCTAAAGTAAGCGGCAAAAAAACACCAAAGCATGGAGGAGAACAACCCCAGTGAAGTTGACTAAAATTTTCCACAGAAATCCATTGGAAACAAAATAAAGTGCCTCGAGAAATAAGTAGCACTTGTTCACATAGATTCTGAAACATTATCACTATAACATGAACGATGCGTCAAATCAAGCTCAAGCACCACAAAGCCACAAAATATACTAAAACCCAGATTTGAAACAACATAAACTGCACAGATATAAGACTATATGCAACAGAGATGCGAGACAATAAATAAAAGCATAGTTGTCACGGCGGTTAGGCGACCCAAGACGGTGGAGAGGGCCAAAGTTTAAGTCAACACCAACTAGGCGAACAAGTCGTCCAAGGCGCCCGCCTAGGCGACCAAGATGCCCAAGTCGACCAAGGCGCCTGGACGCCTAGGCGACGCCTTGACAACTATGAATAAAAGTATGGAATCTACACAGAACCAAGAATCGGGGACAATACAAACCAGAAAAGAATCCATACCTGGATGCCATGCTCGAGGCAATAAAGTTCCCAGCATGCATTGCCAACCTCGATATGGTCTGACCTATGTGGATCAAAATGCACTCTCACTGTCACTAGGGAGAGAGATCTATTGGAGGAATTCAAGAAATGTAGGACAAAAGAAGGCGTGGAGAAGAAAACTCAAGAGCACACAAAGACGCAGGTGTTCTTAAGATGCCCTCCGATGAAAGGGTTTGAGGATTTCTCTTCGCATTTCAGTGGAGGAGGGGGTGGAGCCTGGATTACAAGAAAGAGGAAAGTGTTGGAGATGAGGATTCTTAGATTCAAGAAGGATTTGGAGACCGACCATGGGTGGTTATGAGGTATTATGGTTCTTTGTTTTATGAAGATAGAAACAATGAAACGATAGCATCTCAATGAATCGAAATACCTGGTTTGAACTGCCATTTCTGTGCACAGAAAAGTAAATGGAATTCTAGCGAATTGAGTTTAGGGTTTCAGGATTGAGTGTAGTTGACGTCGTAAATCTCGGCCATGGCAGGGGCTGTTTTTGAACAATGAAGATTCAGTGGAAGGAGATGGTGTTTGAGCCTTCTTCTGTAACATTAACGACAGCCATGGAAGGGGCTATGGTTCGGTGGAAGAGACACAAAGAGAGAAGATGAGAGCCGGAGAGAGAGAGAACCATGTGCGGTGGTTATTTGGTTTTATTGGTGAATGACATGTTTGCTCTTCCTTTGGGACGTTGGAAACAATTACCAAAAAAAAGAGACATTGGAATCATATTTTCATTAATTGATTAGCGGTCACCTATTTTGAAATTTTAAAAAAATTCATAGGGTGTATAAGTCATACCAAACTCTCAAAACAATGAAATCAACCCCAAAAGTCCAAATCCAAATCCAACCAAAGAAAGCTCTTTTCATACTGAAGTCGTCCTCTTGAAAACCTGGTGACTCAGGTGAGTTATACATGGTCAAGATGAGTCATGTATTGCCTAATTTGTCAAATACCTTAACAAATAACACTTAAAATGCAGTAAAATATTAAAAATCAAAGAATTATTATGACTCAAATTTTTAGATAGTGTACCAGAAAACCAATTGCCTTAAACAAAAGTGCTCGGAATTGGAATCATCCCGGTGAATCCAGTCTACAAAAAAAAGAATCGTCCCGAAATCAATTGGGAATCAATCGCACTCGGTTGGAGTCAGCTAGAGTCAGTGGTAATTGGTCAGAATTGGCCAGAACAAAATCCGCTAGAACTAAAATCAGGTCTGTCAATTCCAATTCTAAACAACTGATTCGGTTGATTCCAATTCGTTTTTAAAACCACAGTGTGGAATACTTCTCTTTCAAAGGAACTTAAGAATATTTTTTCTTATCACTTGGGTTCTCTTTAATGAAAAGCTATCTTTTGATTTCTCCATCTGGCTAACTTGATGTTGCTCAAATTTTGGTTTACTATAATGAAGCTAAGAAAATGCCAATGTTTTTTGCACGTGTGAGGTGTATAGTGTATGCTATCCAATTAAAATAGTAACGAAAGGTCTAGATGGGATTATCTTCATTGTTAGTCCGATCCCTCTAGAGCAGAAGATGTGCACTTTCAGAACTCTTCCAAAGCCAACTAGGTGCGCAACCATCATGGAGTGCTAGTCACTATGAAGACCCTATGCATCCTGTTGATAGCAGATGTCGAGTTTCTATTCCATGGGGTGGTCTGCCTGCATGGCTCAAAATCCAGTTGTTCAAATTGAGATTCAAAACTCCCCTTTCAAATTTTACCATAAGGGGAAAACTCTAAATATGATCAGCATATCCCAGATATAACAGGCCTTGGAAAATGCAAGCTTCCGGTCTTGGTGAGGGGTTGCTCACTTTGGGCTTCAAGTCCTTGGTAGGTTGCCTTCTGATGCCTGTAAAGCATTAGGTCCAGGCCCATGTGTTTGTGATGAGGAACAATCTATAGGTTTGTTGGGCCCTATTTCTCGAGGGGCAAAGAAGGTGGCAAGGGAAGGCCAAAAGAGATTCACAACCAAACAAAACACTTTTGGGGACGAGTGGAAGCGGGTAGCCCGACCACAACCTTCCCATCGTTGGTCTGGAAGAGTCTATGCTTCAACTTCCTTGGACCTTCAAAACAGTGGCAAATTTCCTTCTCATAGGGAGGAACTGGTATCCAACTATCATTCAGTGCCTAAGAAGGTTGGGACTATTTCATCTGTGATGCAGTTGCATTAGACATTGACCCCATATAGAGGCTTAGACGTAAGTCTAGATCACTAGATGGCCCACAAGGGGCATGTGGCATGTGGTAGTCCAATGGACTGAAAACAAGCTTTGGGTAGTTATAGGATGGGTCTTTTTTTTTTTTTTTTTGTATTTCATTGTAATGAGCCTAATTTATAAGCCTATAAAGTAAGGTGAAGTAAGTCTCCAGAATTAGTACTTAAGATAATGTTTGAGTTAGATACTTAGATTAGGATACTTATTAGTTATCCTATGCGGGTAGGCTTGAATGCATCAAATCGGTGCTACAATCATCTTACATCTACTGGTGCGGCATCTTTGCCCTTCCCAAAGCCACCATCAAAGCTATGGAAGCCCTTTTCTGTGCTTTCCTCTGGAAAGGGAAAGAATCCTACAGATTCCTCCACCCTCTCAACTGGAAATCCATCTGCCTCCCAAAATCTGAAGGAGGTCTTGGCATCCGCCGAATCCGTGATTCCAATACCGCGGGTATTTTGAAGCTTATTTGGAAAATCTCCTCTAAGCATGACTCCATTTGGGTCCATTGGGTCTACTCCCACCTCCTCAAGAATGACTCCATTTGGACTGTATCCGTCCCTGCGGATTCTTCTTGGATCTGGCGCAAGATCCTTCTTCTCCGCCCCCTGGCCCTTAGAGCCATTTCCTCCTCCATCATGGATGGATCCTCCACCTCCCTCTGGCATCCCTTTGGTATCCTCTACAACTTCTTTGGTCCCAGAACAATCTATTCCTCCGGCATTCCAAAGTCTGCTCCCCTCTCCTCCATCATTTTTCAGGGTTCCTGGTCTCCCCCCTCCCCCTCTCCTTGATCTGGAATTCCCTCCCTACCCTTCCTCCCCCCCCATGCTCACGCGGACAAGGTTATTTGGCTCCCCTCCACTAATGGCCTTTTCAGCTTTAGCTCTGCCTGGAACCTAGTCAGAACCCAAGCCCCTACTGTCCTATGGCATAAGTTAGTCTGGTTCAAAGGCCACATCCCTCGACATAGCTTCCTTGCTTGGAGAACCCTTAACCTTTGCCTCCCTACCCAAGCCTTCCTCTCCCACCGCAGAATCCTTATCCCTCCATCTTGCATTTTCTGTTGGAATGGTTCAGAAGACATTGACCACCTTTTTTTTGCATGCCCCTTTACCTCCACCATTTGGAAAAAAGCCCTTTTGTTTATCTAGCCTCGTAGTAGGAGACATCTCCCTTTCGCTCAAGAGTGGCTTTGGTTGGTCATGACTTATCCTGGTTGCTCGATCTGTGATACTATTGGCAAGCTTGTGTTTTGCGCTACTCTTTACCACATTTGGATGGAGAGGAACCTTAGGAGATGGACCTCCAAATCTCGCTCTTTTGACTTGATTTGGAAAGCCATCTTCTGGGATGTCTCCACTAAGCTTACTTTTCTTCCTACCAAGGCTGTTTTGGACTCCCCAAGGAAAAGGAATATTGTTGTGTCTTGGGGTTTAGATAGTGCTCTCTTAAGATCCCTCTCCCCCACTTAATTGGGACTAGGATCTGCTCTCCCCCCCCCTTTTTTCGGTTCTCTTCCCCTTTTCGCCCCCGCTTGGGCTTTGGTAATATAATTTTTTATTCACCAAAAATAAAATAAAATAAAATAAAAAAAAGGATACTTATTAGTAAGTATCGAGTTCTGTTTTGAATCTATTAAGTCCAGCCAGTACAAGAAAGTGATTAGGAGTCATTTTATGAGTCAATTCAGGAAAGTTAAAAAGGAAATAGAATAGAAACATACCCCTTCCCCCATCAAGTACAAATGATTTGATAACACAAAATTGAAGTTTTTTACAAGAGTAATTGTAACTGTGGAGTTCTGCAAAAATTGGTAAAGGCTCTTCTTCTTGCCTACTGCTTTCTTCTTCTTCCAGTTCTGAATTCTACTGCAAATCAGGTGCTATCTCTCCAATCCTTTCTTCTATTCTTCTTATCCTATTTCCTATTATTACTTCTTCTAATCTACAATACCCCTGTTTTCTACCAATATACAGCTTGCATTCCATCTCTATATCCTATTTAGTTACTGTACTATTTAGCTAAGATGAAGAATCGGTAATGAGATTGAAAGAGGGCGGTTGAAAAAAATAGGAAGGGAATCAGGCTGCAACACAAGAAATTCATAAGAAACTAATATTTTGAACGACTAAAAAAATTAAAAAAGAGAAGACAAAAAATCAGGTTGTGCCGCAGAAAGCAAGAAGAATCACTATCATAAAACCCTAGTATAAAGTTAGAACAATTAAAAGTACAAGAGAGAAATGCCAATTAAACATCCTACCGATGCATGAAACAGAACCAACAGAATCAAGAGATAACATGCTATGATAGAAAATAAAAGAGACAATTACCAGTTCATAAACCTAGATCTACAAGAACACGATAACATGAGTGCAATCCGAATGGATGAAAGAGGTAACCAGTGAGGAATAAGAGATATAAAGCAAAAGAGCCTTGCTGACTAGGCAGAGAAAAATAAATATGGCCACAATAAGATTAAATTGCAAAACAAAACTGGGGAGACTATAAAGTAAGCGGCAAAAACACCAAAGCAATGGAGGAGAACAACCCTAGTGAAGTTGACTAAAATTTTCCACAGAAATACATTGGAAACAAAATAAAATGCCTCAAGAAATAAGTAGCACTTGTTCACATAAATTCTGAAACATTATCACTGTAACACGAACGATGCGTCAAATCAAGCTCAAGCACCATAAAGCCACAAAATATACTAAAACCCAGAATTGAAACAACATAAATCGCACAGATATAAGACTATAGATCTGAAGATATATGCAAATGAGATGCAAGACAATAAATAAGAGTATGGAATCTGCACAGAACCAAGAATTAAGGGCAATACAAACCAGAAAAGAAGCCATACCTGGCTGCCATGCTCGAGGCAATAAAATTCACATCATGCATTGCCAACCTGGATACGGTCTGACCTATGTGGATCGAAATGTACTCTCACTGTCACTAGGGAGAGAGATCTATTGGAGGAATTCAAGAATTAGGACAAAAGAAGGCGAGGAGAAGAAAACTCAAGAACACACAAAGACGCGGGTGTTCTTAAGAAGCCCTCCGATGAGAGGGTTTGAGGATTTCTCTTCGCATTTCAGAGGAGGGGGGAAGGGGAGGGGGTGGAGCCTGGATTACAAGAAAGAGGAAAGTGTTGGAGATGAAGATTCTTAGATTCAAGAAGGATTTGGAGATCGACCATGGGTGGTTATGAGGGATTATGGTTCTTTGTTTTATGAAGATAGAAACAATAAAACGATAGCATCTCAATGAATCGAAATACCTGATTTGAACTGCCATTTCTGTGCACAGAAAAGTAAATGGAATTCTAGCAAATTGCGATTAGGGTTTCGGGATTGAAGGGTGTAATTGACGTTGTAAATCTCGGCCATGGCAGGGGCTGTTTTTGAACGATGAAGATTCAGTGGAAGGAGATGGTGTTTGAGCCTTCATCTGTAACGTTAACGACAGCCATGGAAGGGGCTATGGTTCGGTGGAAGAGACACGAGAGAGAAGATGAGAGCCGGAGAGAGAGAGAACCATGTGTGGTGGTTATATTGTTTTATTGGTGAATGACATGTTTGCTCTTCCTTTGAAACATTGGAAACAATTACCCAAAAAAAGAGACTTTGGAATCATACATTCATTAATTGATCAACGGTCACTTATTTCGAAATTTTAAAAAAATTCATTGCTTTCTATTTCAATTAATAGTGTGTATAAGTCATACCAAACTCTCAAAACAATGAAATCAACCCCAGAAGTCCAAATCCAAATCCAACCAAAGAAAGCTCTTTTCATACTCAAGTCATCCTCTTGAAAACCTAGAGACTCGGGTGAGATAAACCTGGTCAAGATGAGTCATGTATTGCCTAATTTTTCAAATACCTTAACAAATAACACTTAAAATGCAGTAAAATAATAAAATCAAAGAATTATTATGACTCAAATTTTTAGATACTGTACCAGAAAACCACTTGCCTTTAACAAAAGTGCTCGGAATTGGAATTGTCCCAGTGGATAGAGTCTACCAAAAAAAAGAATCTTCCCGAAATCAATTGGGAATCAGTCGCACTCGGTTGGAGTGAGCTAGAGTCAGGGGTAATTGGTCAGAATTGGCCAGAACTAAATCGGCTAGAACTAAAATCAGGTCTGTCAATTCTAATTCTAAACAACAGATTGGATTTATTCCAATTCGTTTTTAAAACCACGGTGTGGAATAATAAGAATATTTTTTCTTATCACTTGGGTTCTCTTTTATGAAAAATTATCTTTTGATTTCTCCATCTGGCTAACTTGATGTTGCTCAAATTTTGGTTTACTATATTGAAGCAAAGAAAATACCAATGTTTTTTGCATCTGTGAGGTGTACAGTGTATGCTATCCAATTAAAATAGTAACGAAAGGTCTAGATGGGATTATCTTCATTGTTAGTCCGATCCCTCTAAACCAGAAGATGTGTACTTTCAGCATTCTGTCAAGCCAACTTCAACCATCACGGAGTGCTAGTCACTATGAAGACCTTATGCATCCTGTTGATAGCAGATGTCGAGTTTCTATTCCGTGGGGTGGTCTGCCTGTGTTGATCAAAATCCAGTTGTTCAAATTGAGATTCGGAACTCCCCTTTCAATTTTTACCATAAGGGGAAAACTCTCAATATGATCAGCATATCCCAGATATAACAGGCCTTGGAAAATGCAGGCTTCCGGTCTTGGTGAGGGGTTGCTCACTTTGGGCTTCAAGTCCTTAGTGGGTTGCCTTCTGATGCCTGCAGAGCATTAGGTCCAGGCCCATGTGTTTGTGATGAGGAACCATCTATAGGTTTGTTGGGCCCTATTTCTCGAGGGGCAAAGAAGGTGGCAAGGGAAGGCCAAAAGAGATTCACAACCAAACAAAACACTTTTGGGGACGAGTGGAAGCGGGTAGCCCGACCACAACCTTCCCATCGTTGGTCTGGAAGAGTCTATGCTTCAACTTCCTTGGACCTTCAAAACAGTGGCAAATTTCCTTCTCATGGGGAGGAACTGGGATCCAACTATCATTCAGTGCCTGAGAAGGTTAGGACTATTTCATCTGTGATGCAGTTGCATTAGACATTGACCCCATATAGAGGCTTCAACGCAAGTCTAGATCACTAGATGGCCCACAATGGGCATATGGTAGTCCAGTGGACTGAAAACAAGCTTTGGGTAGTTATAGGATGGGACTTTTTTTTCTTGTATTTCATAGTAACGAGCCTAATTTATAAGCCCATAAAGTACGGTGAAGTGATTATACAGAATTAGTAGTTAAGATAATGTTTCAGTTAGATACTTAGATTAGGATACTTATTAGTAAGTATCAAGTTCTGTTTTGAATCTATTAAGTCCAGCCAGTACAAGAAAGTGATTAGGAGTCATTTTATGAGTCAATTCAGGAAAGTTAAAAAGATAATAGAAACATACCCCTTCCCCCATCAAGTACAAATGGTTTGATAATACAAAATTGAAGTTTTTTACAAGAGTTATTGTAACTGTTGAGTTCTGCAAAAATGGGTGAAGGCTCTTCTTCTTGCCTACTGCTTTCTTCTTCTTCCAGTTCTGAATTCTACTGCAAATCAGGTGCTATCTCTCCAATCCCCTTTCTTCTATTCTTATTATCCTATTTCCTATTAGTACTTGTTCTAATCTACAGTACCCCTGTTTTCTACCAATATACAGCTTGCATTCCATCTCTATATCCTATTTAGTTACTGCACTGTTTAGCTAAGATGAAGAATCAGTAATGAGATTGAAAGAGGGATGTTGGTTGAACCGTGGGTCAGAGAGAGGGAATAAAATAATGGAATGGCTTATTTTATTGATAGGTAAGCCCTCTATTTATAATAGAGGGGAAATTACAAATAGTCTAAGCTAGGCGATGTGGGACTAAAACCCACATAGCCGACATAAGCTAAATACACTTAATAACATAAAAATAGCCCAAAAGGACCAGAATACCCCCATGGTATTCTGGAGTACATTATTCTAACACTCCCCCTCAAGCGGGATTATACAAATATTAAAGGACCAGAAGATCCAGCTTGGACTAAAGAAAAAAATCTCCATAACAATGCTAACACTCCCCCTCAAGTTGGCGCATACAAGGTACTAATGCCCAATTTGAATAAAATGGGAAAAATAAGTTGTAGCAGAATCCAGCTTCAAAATGAATGCAACTCCCAAATAGACCTTCAAGAACTTGAAAAAAAAAATAACCTTCAAACTTGGACAGACTTGATCAGCAAAAAGGCATCTCTCACCAATCTTTGTCCAATAATGAATCTCTGAATTATAATCTTGAAGACAAGTAACTAGGGTAGCGAGCAGATGAATCGAGCAGCAGTAAAAATCAAGCAGCGGAAAAAAACAACCCAACTGTAGAACATATAGGTAGGCAATAACCAAACATCTTCAAAACTTTAAGACCAGCCTCCCCCTTACGGCAAACTTAACCCAATAACAAAGTAGATACCCATTGGCAATGGTGAAACCTCTGACCTTCTATGTTTTGCACCAAGTGTTCTTGCATGTTCTGCTTTCTGCAATGGCTGCAGGGCTGCAGGTATACTGTATATAATCCCCCCCTCACATGTAATGCACGTGGACATAAGAGAGGTGATGTAAGAGATAGGGCAAAACATAATATTCCAGAATTTCCAAAGAGCTGCCAAGGGTAATTGAAACAGAAGAAATGGTAAAGAAGAGAATACCATGAACTTCCAAGGTGTTTATGGGTAATGCCAAAGGTATGTTTTGGGAGGTGGAGAAGGAAAAACAGCAGTGGGATAATGAAGTACGGAGCCCATAATGCAACATATAAAGTTCCTACCATCTTCCATCGATCAAACAAACACTTTTGATGGAAACCCCTATAGGGGAGAAACTCCTAACTCCAATATTCAAATCTGAAAAGTATACATCTGATTTGAAGTAAGGAAATGCTCCATTCTTCAAGGCTTGATCAATCTTCAAACAAGGAGGAACAAGTGTGCAAAAATTCCAATGTATAAAGTCCCACATGCTAAACAGTACTAACGAAGATATCTGGACAGTAATGCTTCAACAAAAAATTGGATCAGATCTGAAGTAGTAACAATGCTAGGATTCAAGCTCCAAAGTGAGCCGGATATGAACCAGAAAAGCTCCACATAACTGAATAGGTTCGTTGGTGCAGCCAATAACCGTGGAACACACTGTTGTAGTCCCAAAGAAGCTGATCTCCAGGGTAGTAGATTCGAGTCTTCCATAACGAAAGAAATTCGATCTCCAATAAAAGGAAACTCAGTCACAATCATAGGGCAGCAGTATTTCACATGAAGGCAGCAGTAACACATCAACCAGTCATGCTTACAGAAGCCAATCAATAACACCAGTCAGGTAAGTAGTGAAGCTCAAAATAACCAGCAAATATAAGATAAATAGCCAGACAAATCCATAGGCAGTTGAAGCAGCCAGCCATATAGGAACAAGTAAGAAAAATAGTTTGATAATTGGAGAAACCGAGCCATAAGAATGAACCTGAATTTTTCCAAAAAGAACTGATGAATGATGCTGAAATAGGGGCTGAATACTCCTCTGATTTTTATAAAACTCTCCTAAAAATATCAGCAATAGTGGACTGCCCTAACCCTTAGATCGATTATAGTCAGGGTTTTGTAAAAAACCCTGAAAGGGAAGATCGATTGTAGGGAAAGGGGCTTCAACAAAGTGATGATGACTTGTCAAAGGTGATGTCTTCTGGTAATAGATGCTGACCATCACTGCTGGAATGGATCTCCAGTTCGAATAACCAATCTCCTTGGTAATTGAGACTTGATCTTCACGTAGGAGAAACACCAAAAAATTGCAGAAAAATAGGACAGCAGCTATCATGTGCAATAGACCTTCTTCAA
The DNA here is from genome assembly GCF_018873765.1 of Telopea speciosissima. NCBI lineage: Eukaryota > Viridiplantae > Streptophyta > Magnoliopsida > Proteales > Proteaceae > Telopea > Telopea speciosissima. The sequence goes on from NC_057924.1 coordinate 16,220,699, forward strand.
GTCAAGAATAGTTGAAGTAGAATGTCCTTCCTGATGGTAGAAACACCAACAAAAAACTCCAATAGCAGCAATCAACCCTAACCCTAAAATCGATATGGGTCAGGGTTTTAAAAAAAAACCCTGAAAAGAAGGATCGATTGGGGTTAGGGGGTCTTCAAACACTTGGAAAGAGGTAAATACCGAGGCCGAGTGGTCTCTGTAGGTGGAGTAATCATCCCTCAAAAAGGCAGCAAGAACGCAAACCTGTAACCCTCATGTCGATTTGAGTTAGGGTTTTAACAGGGAACCATAAAAGGCAGGATGAGAAGATTTTGTTGTAGGGACAGATCCAGCCATCAGATTGTGTTCAAACTAAGGTCGATTAAGGTTTGGATTAGTTGGGAATTATCCCTGAAAAATTGGCTGCATCTGACAAAGGAAGCCCCAAAATCAATTGGAGTCAGGGTTTTAAAAAACCCTGACAAGGTGAGATCGATTTGGGGATCGAGGCTGGAAAAAATTAATAAACGATGGAGATAAAGAAAAAAGGGAAGTTAGGTTTTGGAATAGAACAGAATAGGGCTGGAAAAAGGCTGCATAGGTGCTCCAAAATTAGAGGATCAGTTTACATAGAGATCTGATCTCAAAGAAGGGAAACTCCAAATCGCAGAGAAGGATCCAGCAGAATTTTAATGGAAAAATTTGAAGAGAATGAAGGAGGGCAGCAACTAAATCATTGGATATTTTATTTTCCTCATTAGTGCTGCCCCCTTACATGGGTAAGAAGAAGAAAACCAGTAGGAGGAGAAAACCGAGAAAAAGGAGAAGAAGAAGGAGATCGATTGGAGGAGAAGAAGTGAGAAATAGGGCTTTTTCTTCTCTCTAACCTTGATCAGACCAGCTCTGATACCATGTTGGTTGAACCATGGGTCAGAGAGAGGGAATAAAATAATGGAATGGCTTGTTTTATTGATAGGTAAGCCCCTCTATTTATAATAGAAGGGAAATTACAAATAGTCTAAGCTAGGCGATGTGGGACTAAAACCCACATAGCCGACATAAGCTAAATACACTTAATAACATAAAAATACCCCAAAAGGACCAGAATACCCCCACGGTATTCTGGAGTACATTTTTCTAACAAGGGAGGTTGAGAGAAATAGGAAGGGAATCAGGCTGCAACACAAGAAATTCATAAGAAACTAATATTTTACACGACTACAAAAATTAACAAAAAAAAGACAAAAAATCAGGTTGTGTCGCAGAAAGCAAGAAGAATCACTATCATAAACCCTAGTATAAAGTTAGAACAATTAAAAGTACAAGAGAGAAATGACAATTAAACATCCTACCGATGCATGAAACAGAACCAACAGAATCAAGAGATAACATGCTATGATAGAAAATAAAAGAGACAATTACCAGTTCATAAACCTAGATCTACAAGAACACGATAACATGAGTGCAATCTGAATGGATGAAAGAGGTAACCAGTGAGGAATAAGAGATATAAAGCAAAAGAGCCTTGCTGACTAGGCAGAGAAAAATAAATATGGCCACAATAAGATTAAATTGCAAAAATAAACTGGGGAGACTATAAAGTAAGCGGCAAAAACACCAAAGCAATGGAGGAGAACAACCCTAGTGAAGTTGACTAAAATTTTCCACAGAAATACATTGGAAACAAAATAAAATGCCTCAAGAAATAAGTAGCACTTGTTCACATAAATTCTGAAACATTATCACTGTAACACGAACGATGCGTCAAATCAAGCTCAAGCACCATAAAGCCACAAAATATACTAAAACCCAGAATTGAAACAACATAAATCGCACAGATATAAGACTATAGATCTGAAGATATATGCAAATGAGATGCAAGACAATAAATAAGAGTATGGAATCTGCACAGAACCAAGAATTAAGGGCAATACAAACCAGAAAAGAAGCCATACCTGGATGCCATGCTCGAGGCAATAAAATTCACATCATGCATTGCCAACCTGGATACGGTCTGACCTATGTGGATTGAAATGTACTCTCACTGTCACTAGGGAGAGAGATCTATTGGAGGAATTCAAGAAGTAGGACAAAAGAAGGCAAGGAGAAGAAAACTCAAGAGCACACAAAGACGCGGGTGTTCTTAAGAAGCCCTCCGATGAGAGGGTTTGAGGATTTCTCTTCGCATTTCAGAGGAGGAGGGGGGAAGGGGAGGGGGTGGAGCCTGGATTACAAGAAAGAGGAAAATGTTGGAGATGAGGATTCTTAGATTCAAGAAGGATTTGGAGACCGACCATGGGTGGTTATGAGGGATTATGGTTCTCTGTTTTATGAAGATAGAAACAATAAAACGATAGCATCTCAATGAATCGAAATACCTGATTTGAACTGCCATTTCTGTGGACAGAAAAGTAAATGGAATTCTAGCAAATTGCGATTAGGGTTTCGGGATTGAAGGGTGTAGTTGACGTCGTAAATCTCGGCCATGGCAGGGGCTGTTTTTGAATGATGAAGATTCAGTGGAGCCTGGATTACAAGAAAGAGGAAAATGTTGGAGATGAGGATTCTTAGATTCAAGAAGGATTTGGAGACCGACCATGGGGAAGGGGAGGGGGTGGAGCCTGGATTACAAGAAAGAGGAAAATGTTGGAGATGAGGATTCTTAGATTCAAGAAGGATTTGGAGACCGACCATGGGTGGTTATGAGGGATTATGGTTCTCTGTTTTATGAAGATAGAAACAATAAAACGATAGCATCTCAATGAATCGAAATACCTGATTTGAACTGCCATTTCTGTGTACAGAAAAGTAAATGGAATTCTAGCAAATTGCGATTAGGGTTTCGGGATTGAAGGGTGTAGTTGACGTCGTAAATCTCGGCCATGGCAGGGGCTGTTTTTGAATGATGAAGATTCAGTGGAAGGAGATGGTGTTTGAGCCTTCATCTGTAACGTTAACGACGGCCATGGAAGGGGCTATGGTTCGGTGGAAGAGACACAGAGAGACAAGATGAGAGCCGGAGAGAGAGAGAACCGTGTGCGGTGGTTATGTGGTTTTATTGGTGAATGACATGTTTGCTCTTCCTTTGAGATGTTGGAAACAATTACCCAAAAAAAGAAGACTTTGGAATCATATTTTCATTAATTGCTCAACGGTCACCTGTTTCGAAATTTTAAAAAAATTCATTGCTTTCTATTTCAATTAATAGGGTGTATAAGTCATACCAAAATCTTAAAACAATGAAATCAACCCCAGAAGTCCAAATTCAAATCCAACCAAAGAAAGCTGTTTTCATACTCAAGTCGTCCTCTTGAAATCCTGGTGACTCGGGTGAGTTAAACCTGGTCAAGATGAGACATGTATTGCCTAATTTTTCAAATACCTTAAAAAATAACACTTAAAATGCAGTACAATAATAATATCAAAGAATTATTATGAGCCAGAAAACCTCTTCCCTTTAACAAAAGTACTCGGAATTGGAATCATCCCGGTGGATCCGTCTACCCAAAAAAAAAAAAGAAAAAAGAATCGTCCCGAAATCAATTGGGAATCAGTTGCACTAGATTGGAGTTGGCTAGAGTCAGTGATAATTGGTCAGAATTGGCCAGAACAAAATCGGCTTGAACCAAAATCAGATCTGTCAATTCTGATTCTAACAAGGTTCAAAATCTAGCGAAATTTCGGCGATATTTCGCCAAATTTCGTATATCTCGAGCTGTCCGAGATACGATACCAATCCGAAATAAAAAAATACTATATTTCGACGATATCTCGTGAGATATCGACGAAATATCGTGGACTCACGATATATCGCGAGATATTGAAAAAGCCACTAAAATTGTCACGTGAGGGCCTAACTTATACCATATTTCGCAGCTCTCGGTCGATATTTCGACCGAGACCTGCTGAAACTCTGTTTTTCTCTCTTCTTCCTCATTTTTTGCTCTTCTTCCTCCCTTCCAAGCATCATCCAAGCATTGTTGAAGCTCCTTGTCGCCGGGAAGACGTCGGAGGGTCATCTAAGCTCACCATCCAAGCCTATTTTCACTATTTAAGGTAAATTCTATTTCTCTAAAACTATTTTTTTTTAAAATACTTTGTACAAATGTTGTTAGATGTTGATGATATTAATATATGTTAGACACCAGAGGCCGATCTACACCCTCACGGTGTCGAAATTTTTTTTCCATATGTTTTTTTTTTTTTTTTTCTGGTTTTAAAATTTCAATTTCCTATAACTAAAATAGGAAATAATTAGGGGTAATATGACTTAGATGGTAATGAATTAAATATATGTTAGACACCAATGGCCGATCTAAGTCTTCACGGTGTCGGATTTATTTTTCTGCTCTTAAATAATTATTTTAATTTTCAGAAATTAAGAAAAATATATAAAAAATTAAAAAAAAAACAGAAATAAATAAGGAAAAATATGAGTTTTAAGTTTAAAACTAATTTTCGGTTTTGAAATGCATTACATGTATATTATGTTTACTAATTTTCGGTTTTGTTGTGTTAGGTCAATACTTATATTAACATTATATATAAAAAAATATTTTTAATTATGTGAAAAAGATAAGGGTTAGGGGAAAAATATTAAATAACTATACAAGTGTATTAGTAATCTAAAAGTGTCAATTGAAGTGCATCTACATTAAGTTTTTTAATTATTTGTGTTACTTACATTGCAGTAAACAAGTATCATTATAGCGGATCGTGATAGACAACGTGCGAAGGGCAACCAAAAGGTTAGGGAAAGTAGTCAACAAAGGGGGCAGAGGGAACGAAGAGAACAGAGGGAACAAGAGAGACCAGCCAGCCAGCATAGGGGTGACATTGCATGGTTACATGGCACTCCCATTGATGGGGATAAGAGAAAATCTATATGTAACTATTGTCACATGCAATTTATGGGAGGTGGGTCCAGTAGACTTAAATAACATCTAACTGGAGGATCTAAAGATGTTGTAGGTTGTCATATGGTCCCTACTGAAGTAGCTAGGGAGATTGGTGATAGTTTGAGGGGAAAGAAGAAGAGGAAGGCTGACAGAGAACAACTTGAGGATACAGTGAGGAGTTCGATGGGAGGAGGAAGACGATACAATGATGATGATGATGATGACTCCTCTGATGATGAGGACATTGCAGTACCTGATGACATACAAACAGCAGAGGAGGCTAGGGATTTTAGGCGGACTGTTTCAAGGAGTGGAGTAAGTTTTCAAGATGATCAGCAGAGACAGAGAGTAGGGGGTAGTGGAGGAGCTGGCAGTTCTGGAGGTTTTAGATCTTTTAATCCTTTTAGAAGATCACAAAGTGTGAGGGCAGCCCCAACACCTCTACCAGTACCAGTACCACCATCAGCATCGGATCCTAAATTGCATAAGAAGAAAGGAAGCAGTCAACCCAGAATCAAAGGAGCATGGAAGGGGATGAAGGGATTGGTTAAAGAATCAATAGCTAAGTGGATGCTATACCATACCATCCCAGTAAACACTACACAAGGCCCCCATTATGATACCATGATAGATACCATTGCAGAGGCTGGCCCAGGATTCAAGGGCCCCACCCCATATGAGGTAATGAATGTTTATCTACCTCAACAAAAGAGTGAGATTGATGAGTACATTAGTGAGATGAGGAGTATGTGGAAGACATATGGGGTGACTATAATGGCAGATGGATGGACTGGGCCTATAAGAAAGTCCATCATCAATTTCATGGTTTATTGTGATGGGAAGATAGTATTCCTCAAATCTGTGGATGCATCCAAAGAGATAAAGGACGGAAAATATATTCATAGATTGTTAAAGGAAGTAGTGGAAAAAGATGTGGGTATTGAGAATGTTGTCCAGATTGTAACGGACAATGGAAGTAACTTCAAGCTGGCCGGTGAGAAGATGATGAACCATAGTAAGTACCGGCTCTTCTGGACTCCTTGTGCAGCCCATTGCATTGACTTAATGCTAAAGGATATGGGAAAGTTAAAGTTGGTGAAGACTGTGGTTGAAAGTGCAAGACAAGTCACCAACTTTGTATACAACCACTCCTATGCACTCAATCTATTGAGGGAAAAATGTGGGGGTGACTTGGTTAGGCCTGGTATCACAAGATTTGCCACCAACTACATTGCTCTCAAAAGCATTAAGACAAAGAAGGTCGGGTTGAGAAGTATGTTTGCTTCTGAGGAGTGGTTTGGATGGAAGGGTTCCAAGACTGCAAGTGAGAGGAAAGCCCAAACAACGATGTCATCTGAGGACTTCTGGACCCTTAAGCAAAGTGGTGAAAGTTTTGGAGCCAGTAGTTAAAGTTCTACATGTTGCTGACTTCGCTCTAAAGGGCCCAACCATGCCAGTCCTATATGCTGCAATAGACTTGATAAAAGATAGTGTCTACAGTGTGGCTCCTCGCAGTAGCAAACACTTCTTAGATATCATCAATGCTCGCTGGGAGAATCAACTTATGCATCCACTGTGTGAAACCCGGTCAAATTTCATAATAAATTTGAACTTTTGGAATCTGTATGATTTCAAGTTCTGGTTCAACTTTGCCCATACTAGCCTCTAAGTTGTGGGCCGTCTTGATTAAGAAATTCAGACCTATCTCATGACTCGTCTGTAAAGGCATTCCGATCAGCCAACTACTGTGGCCTTAAATGAGTTTGAGGTGTCTAGCGGAAGACAACACATAAGCGTGGCATGCTGGATTGATGGCTTACGAAGCCTCTCTCTGTCTTAAGCCGAATCTCAGGTAAGAATCCCATTTTATATGTATATATGTTGTATTTTTAATTAATTAGTGTATTAGGGGTAGAATAGTAATTTTTACCTTGTGGGACCCCGCACTGAAGCTACGTATGCAGTCGTCCGGGTTGGACAGTGCAGACCTCCCCTTAATTAAACTCAATGCGAGTATAATTTAAAATATATTTATGTAACGTTTTGTACGACCAAATAGGGTTAGAAGGGTATTTTAGTAAAATTGCCTCTCGTGGGACCCGATTCCCAGATGGGGAATGTAATTCGGACGATTACCGTATCCGGATCATCACCGATGTCGCATGACGTCGATCTGTAGCTGGAATAAGGTAATAAATACAAAAGAATCAATTTTAGAAATAATTTATAACCAAATGACCATTCTGCCCCTTAGTGGTTAAGTATCCTATATATATATATATAACTTCTCTTATACTATTTACAAAACACATTACAGTTAGTGAAGTTGAAAAATTCGTTCCAGCTTGGAGAAGGAAGAAAGAAAAGGGAAAAGAGAAGAGAAGAAGAGAGACCAAGGGCTGCTCTTGAAGGCTTACCTCCCACAACCGAACCTGAACTTGAATCTCCATTAGAAGTGCTTCCAGCACCTGTTCTGCCTCTAATTTTTGGTAGGCCCTGAGAACCCTTGCTGTATCCTTCTCCTTCTCCTCTAAGTTTAGTTTATATTTAGTCTAAATACACCTAAGATGGCTGAACTCCATTAAAGCTTCAAAGTTAAGCTTGAATAATTAGATTTTGTTGTGAGATTGGGCTGTTCTAACTAATTCCAGCCCAATCAGACCTGAAATTGAGTGTTAAACTCTAATCAAACCTTTAATGTTGAAGCTATTACTTGTATAGTAAACCCTAACCTAGCTAATTTAGGTTTAATTGAAGAAATTCCTAAATTAACTAACTATTTATGAAATTGAACACCCAAAATAGATTGACCCACCTTGAATTAATGTTAAAACTCCTAATTTGGGCCATACATGCAAAGATCTGGCCAATTGAAGCAAAACCCCCAAATTCGGACACTGACCCGAATGCTGTTGCAGGGCCAGGGGCGGTTGACCGGCTCCCTGGAAGTCTGCATCCAGCTCCCCCATTTTTGTGCCCTTATGACTTAGACTCCTTGGGACTTGACCTTAGACCATCCCAGAACCTATTGCATAGTGTTTGGTATGTTGTTTAGGGCTGTTTCTACTGTTTCTAATCGGTTTGTTGGATTGTTGGTGGGTAACTGACCTAGGATTCCTTCTATAACTAATCTAAAATATTATTGTCACATATTTAGGACTGTTTTGGTCTATTCTTGCCTGACTATTGGAGTTTATTCACCGAGGCTAACTACAAGTACAAGTAAGGGGATTCGACCTTAATTTCCTTCGTGTTTATCACATTAATTTCAACTTTATGCTGAATGCCATGCTCATGCATCATTACCTCTATACCTGGAGCATGTAGTTTTCTAGCTTTTATTTAATGCATTAGACTGCATGTGAAATAGGTTGCACAAAGACATACTGCATTGCATTTGCATTGATTATTTATATAATGTGAATTTATGATGATGGAATTCGGTAATTTATAACTCAAATCATGCTTGCCTCATCATGTTTAGACTGCACTGGGCTAGGATGATATTCATTACCCAAGATCGCGCCCCTTACCAACAGGGGGAAAGGTGTTGACAACCCGTGGTAGTGACCGATGTGTTAGTTCCGGATGCCATCTTTCGTCCCTGTTAGCGGGTCCCTAATTCCGCTGTGGGAATAAACAGGCAGGGGTTGGTCATTTGGGGTCTGTCGGGTCCGATGTGTTAGTTCAAATGCGGGTCCTCACCGTGGTAGAATGGTTTCGCTCGGGTGACCAAGGGTTAGTTCGGGACCGAGGTTAGCATCTACCACTAGTAATAGTACTTATACCCCATGAGACTTAGTATCGTGTTAGGAACATGTTAGTTTAGCAACGCATCATGGATTTATTGTGTTTGTATGCTTGTACCCCCCCTTACCTGGGCTCGTTGAGAGCTCACCCCTATGGATATCTTTATTTTTCAGGTGATTTAGTTACTTCAATGTTGGATTTGCGGCGCCGGAGTTTGAAGTGCACGATACTTCGTCTGCGCACGTGATAATCGGGCAACCTCTCGATCTGGCCGATAGTCAGTGCTACCTCCCACTCTTTTATGCTTTATAAATGCTTTATATATTTATAGAATAGTTTTTTGTATACTTTTGCTCTGTGCTACCTTTGAGAACTGTATAGTTGTATCACAAGCCTTATCATTTATATAAATGAAATATCATTTAGACTTCTCTTACTAATGATGTTATCTCTATTAATTAAATTGTTTCCGCTGCCTCTGATTACTATATCTGTGAGCAATGATTATGAATAGGGTACTGCACTTGTGATCCTTGGGGATTGGTTGGATGTCAGAGACATCCCGCCACACTTGGCCCTTAATAACCGGGCCGGGGTGTGACACACTGCATAAGGCTGGTGAGTATTTGTTTTATGTTTACTAATTCATAGTATTATTATTTACTAATTACCTATGCATTTGACAATACCTCTATTCTATATGTTATATTTTAGCATACTACTTGAACCCTAAGTATCAATATAATAATAGGCTTGGGTTGGAAACTCAACTTATTGATGCTGTGAAACAAGTAGTGAAGAATTTGGAGCCAGATGGTGCACTACAAGCAATTTGCAACAATGAGGTGAGTCTTACAATTCATTTGGAAACTCAACTTATTGATGCTTTCAAACAAGTAGTGAAGAAGTACTTACTAATTTTCCACATGGGTGTAGATCAAGGTATTTAAGGATGCATTGGGAAGTTTTGGAACTGAGGCTGCGATACAAGGCAGAGCACGTGGTGATGTTGGTAATTCTTTTAAGTTTTAAATTACATATGTATTGAAATTTGAAAGTTGAAACAACATTTGACACATGTCTTTTCTGTTGTAAACTTGTAATGCAGCTGAATGGTGGGTGTTGTATGGGGAATCAGCTGAGAACTTAAGAAGAATAGCAATTAAAGTCCTATCCCAAACTTGTTCTGCATCAGGTTGTGAGAGGAACTGGAGTACCTTTGCCCTCATCCACTCTAAGAGGCGCAACAGATTGGGGTCTCAACATTTATCTGACATGCTGTATGTGCACTACAACTTGAGGCTGAAACTGCAACACATACGCATAGGACATGAGGGACAGAGGGGCACTATTGATCTCGCTGACATCTTTCAAGTTGACTCAGACGATGAGGACCCTATTGTGGATTGGGTGAGGGATAGAGGTGAGCCAGTGTTGGATGAGGAGGGAGGTAGGCCCGACCCCATGATAGCTTTTGAGATTGGTGCTGGTGGTGGTGATGCTGGTGGTGGCGATGCTAATGCTGGTGGTGGTGATGGTGATGCTGGTAGTGGTGGTGGTGATGCTGGTGAAGAATTTGACGGCGTGCGAGAGCGTTATGTGGTAGGCCAAGATACGGCGCCTGTAGAGCCACTCCGATTCACTGGAGAGACAGTTTGATCATACCACACAAGATACGGACCACGGAGCACGTGCCCCCGCACCACCACCCTCAGGACGCCTCCTACAACCATACAGCAGGAAGCGTAGGGGTCGACAAACACAGTTTCAACCTGATCACATGGACATTGATGACCTATCTAGCTCTGTTGGTGGTTTGAGTATGGGTGATAGGGAGGGAGGACCGACTGGACATTGGCGTGTCCCATCTTTTGACGCACATACCACTCCATTGGCATCGGATTATGGTGCATCACAACCTTACGGTGGATATGGATCATCATCATATGGACAGTTTACTGGGGTAGGGGACTATGACTACCAGTCCCAGTCCCAGGGACATACTGGATCATCTTTTGTAGATGACATCTTTGCATACCCTAGCAGGACTAGCTACCAACCTCACCAGCCATACATGCAGCCAATGCCAACTCCTCTTGCGCCGACGCCGACATCATATCCTAGTGGATCATCTTCTTCACGGACTGGATCGATTGGTAACCCTAGTTTATATCCTAGGATTGGATACCTACAGTAAGTTGATGACTCCATTTACATGACACTTGGGGATGACTACACTCGTTTCTTCTCCGATTCTATACCGTGGTCCACATATGTCCTTCAAACAGAGAACAATTGACGTCAACTCCAGCGGGGTATGAGTGGGATTGATCCAGGGAGGCACAACAACTATTATTAGCACTTGTAACTTATAAGTTGTAATTTGTGAACTTGTGAAGTTGTGACTTTGACACCTTCTGTATTGCCTTTAAGGCTTTAAGCATTTGAGCTATTGAGTTTTGACTTTTGAGTTATTGACTATTAATGTATTATGGAGTTTATGAGAATATGATTATGAATTATGTCTTATGAGTTTTAATTAGTTTGCTTACATTTCTTTTATGTCTTTAAGACTTTAACTGCCTAACCAATGTGTATTTAACCAAAGTTTATACATTAAGGTCGGCGACCGTATGTCAATCAAGGGTGCAAGCCCAAAACACCAATTTCAATTCATGTTTTTGCAATTTTATGGTTTAAATGTGTTTATTTATCTTAAATAAGGGTGTCCATGAAGTTTCAGGCCTAGATATGGCCAAATAACCCCCGAGATGGACCCCCGAAATATTGCAGAAAAAATACAATATTTCGGGAATATTTCGCGATATTTCGGATATCTCGGGCCGATATATCGCGAAACATTAAACCTTGAAATTCTAAACAATTGATTCGTTTTATTACAATTAGTTTTTAAGACTTTGTGGTCAATTCTAATTCTGCTGCCACAGTAAGAATGGTTAATCGACAGAGGTGTAGTCTCTGGAGGGGTTGGTACTGGTTCTGGGATACGATGGTATTGCTGCGGTCTACTCGACCTCTCTTATCCTTTGCCTATAGGGAAAGTAACAGGGCTGCCGATTGGCTTGCCAACTTAGCTTGTGCTACAAGGTCTTCTAGCATTTTCAACTGTGGCAGCCAGCCACGGGGAGCTTCAGTGTATTCTTCGGGAAGGCGTGCGGGGTTGCCCGTTCTCGAAAGTAGTCTGCTTTTTCTTTCTTTATTAGTTGTATGGGTTTGGGCAGTGTTTCTGCGAGAGTTATACTCCTTGGGTTGGGGTAAGGCGATACGTCCCTCCTTGTATTCTTTTTCCAAATTATTGGTTTTAATAAAATTTAGGGGCTGGCCCAAGTCCCAGGTAATATTTGGGTTAAAAAACAAACAAAAAGAGAGAGAATCTGCACACTGGCAGCATGGCAATCTTTTTCTCAAAAACTATATATTGCATTTGTACAATGAGGATAAATATTAAAAACTAGAAGGAAATAATTACTTTTACAGTTGGGGAACAGGACTCCCTAGACATTACCATAGTACTATATCTCGCGATATATCGGTATCTTGGGCCTACCGAGATATCCGAAATATCCGAGATATCGCGAAATATGACCGAAATATTGCATTTTTTCTGCAATATTTCGGGGGTCCATCTCGGGGGGTATTTGGCCATATCTAGGCCTGAAACTTCATGGACAGCCTTATTTAAGCTTAATAAACACATTTAAACCATAAAATTGTAAAAATGTGAATTCAAATTGGTGTTTTGGGCTTGCACCCTTGATTGACATATGGTCGCCGTCCTTAATGTATAAATAGTTAAATACACACAGATTAATGAAATCACAACTTAAGTTACAAATTACAAGTGCTAAACTGCTAATAGTAGTTGTTGTGCCTCCCTGGATCAATCCCACTCATGCCTCGCTGGAGTCGACGTCCATTGCTCTCTGTTTGAAGGACATATATGGACCACGGTATAGAATCGAAGAAGAAACGAGTGTAGTCATCCACAAGTGTCACGTAAATGGAATCATCAACATACTGTAGGTAACCTATCCTAGGATATAAACTAGGGTTACCAATCGATCCAGTCCGTGAAGAAGATGATCCACTATGATATGATGTTGGCGCCGCGCAAGAGGCGATGGCATTGGTCGCATGTATGGCTGGTGAGGTTGGTAGCTAGGTCCGCTAGGGTATGTAAAGATGTTATCTACAAAAGATGATCGAAGATGTCCCTGGGACTGGGATGTAGTCATAGTCCCCTACCCCACTAAATCGCCCATATGATGATGATCCATATCCATATCCACCGTAAGGTTGTGATGCGCCCATAATCCGATGCCAATGGAGTGGCATGTGCGTCAAAAGATGGGGCACGCCAATGTCCAGTCGGTCCTCCCTCCCTATCACCCATACTCAAACCACCAACAGAGCTAGATAGGTTATCAAATGTCCTCCCTCCCTATCACCCATACTCAAACCACCAACGAGCTGATAGTTATCAATGTCCATGCGATCGTCAGAATCAGGTTTGTCGACCCCACGCTTCCTATCAGATGTATGTAGGGGCCTCTCGAGGGGGGCGCGGGGCACGTGCTTCGTGGTCCGTATGTGCGGTATGATCAAACCGTGTCTCTCCAGCCAATCGGCTAGCTCTACAGTGCCGATCCCGGGCCTCGCCTACCACATAACGCCTCGCATGCCGCCAAATTCTTCACCAAAGATCACCACCACCAACATCACCACCACCAAAGATTACCACCACCAAAGATCACCATCACCACCACCAAAGATCACCATCATCACCATCAAAATCATTCGAGGACTCTGCACCAGCCTTCATCATCAAGAACATTGCCACCAATGGGCTGGAATGGTATGGGTGAGGCTTCCTTGCATGTATCGACCCTCGTCGCCCATATACTCGCCCACATCAGCCTGACAAATCTCGGAAGTTATCCGGGTCGGGCCTACCTCCCTCCTCATCCAACACTGGCTCACCTCTATCCCTCACCCAATCCACAATAGGGTCCTCATCGTCCGAGTCAACTTGAAGATGTCGGCTAGATCGATGGTGCCCCTCTGTCCTCATGTCCCGTGCGTATGTGTTGCAGTTTCGCCTCAAGTTGTAGTGCACATACACCATGTCGGATAAACGTTGAGACCCCAATCATTGCGCCTCTTGGAGTGGATGAGTGCAAAGGTACTCGGTTCCTCTCACAACCGGATGCGAGAACATGTTTGGGCGAGGACTTTAATTGCTATTCTTCTTAAGTTTTCAGCCGATTCCCATACAACACCCACCATTCATGCATTACAAGTTTACAACAAAAAGACATGTGTCAAATGTTGTTTCAATTTTAACTTTCAAATTTCAATACATATGTAATTTAAAACTTAAAAGAATTACCAAGATCACCATGTACTCGCCAGATCGCGACCTGGCCCAAAACTTCCCAATGCATCCCTAAATACCTCGATCTACACCCACGTGTGGAAAATTAGTAAGTACTTCTTCACTACTTATTTGAAAGCATCAATAAGTTGAGTTTCCAAATGAACTCACTTCATTGTTGCAAATGCTTAGTAGTCGCACCATCCGGCTCCAACTTCTTCACTACTTGTTTCACAAAGATCAATAAGTTGAGTTTCCAACCCAGCCTATTGTTATATTGATACTTAGGGTTCAAGTAGTATCTTGAAATATGACATATAGAATAGAGGTATCACAAATGCATAGGTAATTAGTAAATAATAATACTATGAATTAGTAAACATAAAACAAATTTACTCACCACCTTTTACGGTGGATGCATAAGTTGATTCTCCCAATGAGCATTTATGATATCTAAGAAGTGTTTGCTCGCGAGGAGCCACACTATAGACACTATCTTTCATCAAGTCTATTGCAAGATATAGGACTGGCGTGGTTGGGCCCTTCAGAGCGAGTCGCAACATGTAGAACTTTAACTACGGCTCTAAAACTTTCACCACTTTGCTTAGTTTGGTCCAGAAGTCCTCGATGACATCGTTGTTTGTGCTTCCCTCCCATTTGCAGTCTTGGAACCCTTCCATTCAAACCATCTTTCATCAAGTCTATTGCAGCAAATAGGACTGGCATGGTTGGGCCCTTCAGAGCGGAGTCAGCAACATGTAGAACTTTAACTACTGGCTCTAAAACTTTCACCACTTTGCTTAGTTTGGTCCGAAGTCCTCAGATGACATCGTTGTTTGTGCTTCCCTCCCATTTGCAGCTTGGAACCCTTCCATTCAAACCACTCCTCGAAGCAAACATGCTTCTCGGCCGCCTTCTTTGTCTCAATGCTTTTGAGAGCAATGTAGTTGGTGGCAAATCTTGTGATGCCAGGCCTAACCAAGTCACCCCCACATTTTTCCCTCAATAGATTGAGCGCATAGGAGTGGTTGTATACAAAGTTGGTGACTTGTCTTGCACTTTCAACCACAGTCTTCACCAACTTTAACTTTCGGATATCTTTTAGCATTAAGTCAATGCAATGGGCTGCACAAGGAGTCCAAGAGCCGGTACTTATTGTTCATCATCTTCTCACCGCCACTTGAAGTTACTTCATCGTTGTCATTCAATCCTGGACAACATTCTCAATACCCACATCTTTTTCCACTACTTCCTTTAACAATCAGTAAATATATTTTGCATCCTTTATCTCTTTGGATGCATCCACGATTGAGGAACACTGTCCTCCCATTACAATAAACCGTGAAATTGATGATGGACTTTCTTGTAGGCCCAGTCCATCCATCCGCCATTATAGTCACCCCATATGTCTCCCACATATTCCTCATCTCACTAATGTACTCATCAATCTCACTCTTTTGTTGAGGTAGATAAACATTCATTACCTCATATGGGGTGGGGCCCTGAATCCTGGGCGCCTCGCAATGGTATCTATCATGGTATCATAATGGGGGCCTTGTGCGATGTTCTTTGGGATGGTATGGTATAGCATCCACTTAGCTATTGATTCTTTAACCAATCCCTTCATCCCCTTCCATGCTCCTTTGATTCGGGTCGATCGCTTCCTTTCTTCTTATGCAATTTAGGATTAGATGTTGATGGTGGTACGGATCTGGTAGAGGTGTTGGGGCTGCCCTCACACTTTGTGATCTTTTAAAAGGATTCAAAGTTCTAAGACCTCCAGAATCGCCTCTCTACTACCCCCTACTCTTTGTCTCTCTGATCATCTTGAAAACTTACTCTACTCCTGAAACAATCCGCCTAAAATCCCTAGCCTCCTCTGCTGTTTGTATGTCATCAGGTACTGCAATGTCATCATCATCATCAAAGGAGGAGGAGGAGTCATCATCATCATTGTATCGTCTTCCTCCTCCCATCGAACTCCTCACTGTATCCTCAAGTTGTTCTCTTATCCTTTGCTTGTCAGCCTTCCTCTTCTTTCTTCCCCTCAAACTATCACCAATCTCCCGGCTACTTCAAGAGGGACCATATGACAACCTACAACATCTTTAGATCCTCCAAGATGTTGTTTAAGTCTACTGGACCCACCTCCCATAAAGTGCGTGATGACAATAGTTACATATAGATTTTCTCTTATCCCCATCAATGGGAGTACCATGTAACCATGCAATGTCACCCCTATGCTGGCTGGCTGGTCTCTCTTATTCCCTCTGTTCTCTTTGTTCCCTCCGCCCCCTTTGTTGACTACTTTCCCCCACCTTTTGCTTGCCTTTCGCACGTTGTCTATCACGATCCGCCATAATGATACTTGTTTACTGCAATGTAAGTAATACAAATAATTAAAAAACTTAATGTAGATGCACTTCAATTGACACTTTTAGATTACTAATACACTTGTATAGTTATTTAATATTTTTCCCCTAACCCTTATATTTTTCACATAATTAAAACCAATTTTTTATATATAATGTTAATATAAGTATTGACCTAACACAACAAAACCAAAAATTAGTAAACATAATATACATGTAATGCATCTCAAAACATATAGAAATAACTTTCATATTTTTTCATTATTTTTTAAACTTAAAACTCATATTTTTCCTTATTTATTTCTGTTTTTTTAATTTTTTATATATTTTTCTTAATTTTTGAAAATTAAAAGAATTATTTAAGAGCAGAAAAATAAATCCGACACTGTGAAGCCGTAGATCGGCCATTGGTGTCTAACATATATTTAATTCATTACCATCTAAGTCTTATTTCCTATTTTAGTTGTAGGAAAATGAATTTTTAAAACCAGAAAAAAAATAAAAAAAATACATATGGGAAAAAAATTTCGACACCGTGAGGCTGTAGATCGGCCTCCGGTGTCTAACATATATTAATATCATCAACATCCAACAACATTTGTACAAAGTTTTTTTTAAAAAAATAGTTTTAGAGAAATAGAATTTACCTTAAATAATGAAAATAGGCTTGGATGATGAGCTTAGATGACCCTCCGACGTCTTCCCGGCGACAAGGAGCTTCAACAATGCTTGGATGAGGCTTGGAAGGGAGGAAGAAAAGAAAAAAATGAGGAAGCAGAGAGAAAAATTGATTTTCAGCAGCTCTCGGTCGAAATATCGACCAAGAGCAGCGAAATATGGTATAAAAGGGGCCTTAGTGTGACACTATTTGTCACTTTTTCAATATCTCGCGATATATCGTGAGATCCACGATATATCGTCGATATATCACGATATATCGACGAGATATTGTAGTTTTTTGTTTCGGAAGTGTTTCGTATCTCGGACATGTCGAGATTTACGAAATATGGCGATATATCGCGAGATTTTATACCATGGTTATAGGATGGGCCTTTTATTTTCTTGTATTTCATTGTAACGAGCCTAATTTATAAGCCCATAAAGTAGGGTGAAGTGAGTAAACAGAATTAATAGTCAAGATAATGTTCGAGTTAGATACTTAGATTAGGATACTTATCAGTAAGTATCGAGTTCTCTTTTGAATCTATTAAGTCAAGCCAGTATAAAAAAGTAATTAGGAGTCATTTTATGAGTCAACTCAGGGAAGTTAAAAAGGTAATAGAAGGATAACCCCTCCCCCCATCAAGTAGAAATGTTTTGATAATACAAAATTGAAGTTTTTTACAAGAGTTCTTGTAACTGTTGAGTTTTGCAAAAATGGATGGATGCTCTTCTTCTGGCCTACTGCTTTCTTCTTCTTCCAGTTCTGAATTCTACTACAATCAGGTGCTATCTCTCCAATCCTTTTTTCTATTCTTCTTATCCTATTTCTTATTATTACTTCTTCTAATCTACAGTACCCCTGTTTTCTACCAATATACAGCTTGCATTCCATCTCTATATCGTATTTAGTTACTGAACTGTTTTAGCTAAGAAAGAATCAGTGATGAGATTGGAAGAGGGAGGTTGATAGAAATAGGAAGGGAATCAGGCTGCAACATAAGAAATTCATAAGACACTAATATTTTGAAAGACTAAAAAAAATAAAAAAGAGAAGACAAAAAATCAGGTTGTGTCGCAGAAAGCAAGAATAATAACTATCATAAAACCCTAGTATAAAGTTAGAACAATTAAAAGTACAACAGAGAAATGACAATTAAACATCCTACTGATGCATGAAACATAACCAACAGAATCACGATATAATATGCTATGATAGAAAATAAAAGAGAATTACCGGTGCATAAACCTAGATCTACAAGAACAAGATAACATGAGTGCAATCAGAATGGATGAAAGAGGTAACCAGTGATGAATAAGATGTTAAGCAAAAGAGCCTTGCTGACTAGGCAGAGAAAAATAAATATAGCGCACAATAAGATTAAATTGCAAAACAAAACTGGGGAGACTCTAAAGTAAGCGGCAAAACACCAAAGCATGGAGGAGAACAACCCTAGTGAAGGACAAGACTAAAATTTTCCACAGAAATACATTGGAAACAAAATAAAGTGCTTCAAGAAATAAGTAGCACTTGTTCACATAAATTCTGAAACATTTTATCACTGTAACACGAACGATGCGTCAAATCAAGCTCAAGCACCATAAAGCCACAAAATATACTAAAACCCAGAATTGAAACAACATAAATCGCACAGATATAAGATTACAAATCTGAAGATATATGCAACAGAGATGCGAGACAATAAATAAATGTAAGGAATTTACACAGAACCAAGAATTGGGGAAAATACACACCAGAAAAGAAGCCATACATGGATGCCATGCTCGAGGCAATAAAGTTCCCAGCATGCATTGCCAACCTGGATACGGTCTGACCTATGTGGATCGAAATGCACTCTCACTGTCACTAGGGAGAGAGATCTTTTGGAGGAATTCAAGAAATGTAGGACAAAAGAAGGCGAGGAGTAGAAAACTCAAGAGCACACAAAGACGCAGTTGTTCTTAAGATGCCCTCCAATGAGAGGGTTTGAGGATTTCTCTTCACATTTCAGAGGAGGAGAGGGGAAGGGGAGGGGGTGGAGCCTGGATTGCAAGAAAGAGGAAAGTGTTGGAGATGAGGATTCTTAGATTCAAGAAGGATTTGGAGATCGACCATGGGTGGTTATGAGGGATTATGGTTCTTTGTTTTATGAAGATAGAAACAATGAAACGATAGCATCTCAATGAATCAAAATACATGGTTTGAACTGCCATTTCTGTGCACAAAAAAGTAAATGGAATTCTAGCGAATTGCAATTAGGGTTTCGGGATTGAAGGGTGTAGTTAACGTTGTAAATCTCGGCCATGGCAGGGACTGTTTTTGAACAATGAAGACTCGGTGGAAGGAGATAGTGTTTGAGCCTTCATCTGTAACGTTAACGACGGTCATGAAAGGGACTATGGTTCAGTGGAAGAGACACAGAGAGAGAGAAAACCGTGTGCGGTGATAGTTGGAGAACATTTTCATCTTGAATAAGAATAAATTGCAAAACAAAACTACCGATGGTTGAATGACCAGAAGATCTAGGTTTATGAACCTTTCATTGTAACGAGCCTAATTTATAAGCCCATAAAGTAGGGTGAAGTGAGTAAACCGATTAGTAGTTAAGATAATGTTTGAGTTAGATACTTAGATTAGGATACTTATTAGAAAGTATTGAGTTTTGTTTTGAACTATTGAGTCAAGCTAGTATAAGAAAGTGATTAGGAGTCATTTTATGAGTCAACTCAGGAAAGTTAAAAAGGTAATAGAAGGATACCCCCTCCCCCATCAAGTAGAAATGATTTGATAAAACAAAATTGAAGTTTTTTACAAGAGTTCTTGTAACTGTTGAGTTCTGCAAAAATGGGCAAAGGCTCTTCTGCTGGCCTACTGCTTTCTTCTTCTTCCTGTTCTGAATTCTACTGCAATTCAGGTTCTATCTCTCCACTCCTTTCCTCTATTCTTCTTATCGTATTTCTTATTATTACTTCATCTAATCTACAGTAGCCCTGTTTTCTACTAATATACAGCTTGCATTCCATCTCTATATCCTATTTAGTTACTGCACTGTTTTAGCTAAGATGAAGAATCAGTAATGAGATTGAAAGAGGGAGGTTGAGAGAAATAGGAAGGGAAGCAGGCTGCAACACAAGAAATTCATAAGAAACTAATAGCTTGAAAGACTAAAAAAAATAAAAAAGAGAAGACAAAAAATCAGGTTGTGTCGCAGAAAGCAAGAATAATCACTATCATAAAACCCTAGTATAAAGTTGGAACAATTAAAAGTACAAGAGAGAAATGACAATTAAACATCCTATCGATGCATGAAACAGAACCAACAGAATCATGATATAATATGCTATGATAGAAAATAAAAGAGACAATTACCGGTGCATAAACCTAGATCTACAAGAACACGATAACATGAGTGCAATCAGAATGGATGAAAGAGGTAACCAGTGAGGAATAAGATATAAAGCAAAAGAGCCTTGCTGACTAAGCAGAGAAAAATAAATATGGCGCACAATAAGATTAAATTGCAAAACAAAACTGGGGAGACTTTAAAGTAAGCTGCAAAACACCAAAGCATGGAGGTAGTGAAGTACAAGACTAAAATTTTCCACAGAAATCCATTGGAAACAAAATAAAGTGCCTCGAGAAATAAGTAGCACTTGTTCACATAAATTCTGAAACATTATCACTGTAACACGAACGATGTGTCAAATCAAGCTCAAGCACCATATAAAGCCACAAAATATACTAGAACCCAGAATTGAAACAACATAAATCGCACAGATATAAGTCTATAGATCTGAAGATATATGCAACAGAGATGCGAGAGAATAAATAAAAGTATGGAATCTACACAGAACCAAGAATCGAGGGCAATACAAACCAGAAAAGAAGCCATACCTGGATGTCATGCTCGAGGCAATAAATTCCCAGCATGCATTGCCAACCTGGATGCCATGCTCGAGGCAATAGATCTGAATGACATGTTTGCTCTTCCTCTAATCCTTCTTCCATCCCTCCGGTCGGCTTTCTACTTTCTGCTTTGAACTACCTCTCTTCTGTCTCCCTGTCAGCTAACAATGTCCTTTCACTACTGCTAAAAGCTAACCGGGGAAGAAGGAAGAGATATCAAAATTGATATCTTCTGAAATATTGAGGATTCTGCAGCAGTTTGGTTTCACCTCGTCATGGTGTGAGTGGATCACACATGTTCCTCACCAACGAAAGAGGTAGTGGCACTCCATTATATGTTGATGAACAACCCTAATTCACCTCTGATAGTAGATCGATCACCTTCATCTGTCGATGTTGTAAGCCCTAACTCCAAACTAGACCCTTTCTTGTCCTTCTACCATGTCCCTCTCCTACCTTTACGGTGGAGCACAATAACCATCATGATTCATGACCATGCCCAATTGCTGCTATTAAATGGTCACTTGCTACCGCAACAGCAGCTCTTGACTGCGAATACCAGTTTGGTCAGTGGAATTGTGATTGACAGGGCGGTTTCCATCAAGAAGTCGATAATGACCAACAGTGATGTCGATGCGTCAAACCACAACTACAGTGCTTCCACATGGGTACTGCCGTGAAGCAAAACCTGAATAAGCAGAAGAGATCGGTAAAGAGGGGGATCGGCACAGCAAGATTTTGACCGCTCAAGGTGTCAGAGACCGCCGGATGACATTGTCGATGTTGCACCGGAGTTCTTTGGTCTCCAAGACTTGCGTGATGACGACAAACCTAGCAAAACTATCAGATGGTTACTCAACCAGTGCAAGCGAAGGGAGCAATCAAGGAGCTCTCGTTAGAGCTAAGGAAATGTCAATAAGAAATCAAAAAATGATTTCAATTGATCAACGGTCACCTATTTCGAAACAATTAGCTAAAGAAAGAAAGAGACGTTGGAAACATATTTTCAATTGATCAAACGGTCACCTATTTCGAACTTTTAAAAAATTCATTGCTTTCTACTTCAATAAATGGGGTGTATAAGTCATACCAAACTCTCAAAAAACTGAAATCAACCCGAGAAGTCCAAATCCAAATCCAACCAAAGAAAGCTATTTTCATACTGAAGTCGTCTTCTTGAAAACCTGGTGACTCGAGTGAGTTAAACCTGGTCAAGATGAGTCATGTATTACCTAATTTTTCATATACCTTAGTAAATAACACTTAAAATGCAGTAAATTAATAAAATCCAAGAATTATTATGACTCTTACTTTTAACTAGTATGCCAGAAAACCTCTTCCCTTTAACAAAAGTACTCGGAATTGGAATCGTCCCGGTGGATCCGATCTACCAAAAAAACAAAGAATCGTCCCTGAATCAATTGGGAATTAGTCGCACTCGGTTGGAGTCAGCTAGAGTTAGTGGTAATCAGTCAGAATTAGCTAGAACAAAATTGACTAGAACCAAAATCGGGTCTATCAATTCCGATTTTAAAGTCTAAACAACTGATTCGGTTGATTCCAATTCGTTTTTAAAACCATGGTGTGGAACACTTCTCTTTGGAAGTAACTTAAGAATATTTTTTTCTTATCTCTTGGGTTCTCTTTTATAAGTTTTTCATGGTGTTTTTTAAGCACTTCTCTTTGGGTCGAGTTTTCCTTCACCCACATTGAAGGAAAATTTTCTTCATCGAGAATTTGTTGTGCTTGGATGGGTGTCAAAAAACAATGAAAGGCATTTCAAACATCCAACATGTAGGAGGGGAGTAATAGTGGCAATAGATCTGTAATTTTCCTTCAGTCATAATGAAGGAAAACTTTTGTCATTATCTTTAGTTTCCCAAAAGATAAATCGGATTCCAAGTCTCCCATTTTCCACCCAATAAAAAAAAAAAACCGTGTCCAGTATGCGAGGCTCCTAATACTGCAAGGTCTGCAAGGTCTGGGAGTGATAAAAGTATGCAATCTTGCCCCCGCTTCGCATAGAGGTTGTTCCTATTTTCAAACCCGCAACTTGATGATTGCAATACCACACTTCACCGTTTCTCCAAGGCTCACTCACTATTTTGTACCCAATCAATGATACCAATTTTTTAGGGATAGTATTCTAAATTACAAATTGGGCTTTCTTCTGTTTTGTCAAACGAAATGGATCCATTATAAATTACAAATTGGGCCTTTCTTCTGTGTTTCCGTTCTAAATTACAAATTGGGCTTTCTTCTATTTAATCAAACGAAATGGATCCATCCTCTCTCTCTCTCTCTCAAAAGGCTCATGCCACAGTAGGCTCTAGGGAGGGTCATAATGTATGTAGCTTTACCCCACTGCGTAGAGTATGACCCACAAAATATATTTTGTGTTACACACTATGCCATTATCGTAGACAAATGAAATAACATATCAGATCCCTATATATTGTGGGAGGAGAGAGATAGACAAGTGCAAATCAAGTCCTTGTACAAGGACCATCCTTGGGACCTTGTAGCCACCCACATGGAATCCACTGCCCCTCTGTGGGTCCTCTGGATTCCATTTGGTTGGCTACGAGGTCCCGAGGATGGTCCTCATACAAGGACCTGACCTGAGCTCAAGATAGACATAAGGAGACGATAGGGTACACTACATAGTCGGACAGAGAACTCAATCCTTTTTTTATTAAGAACCACACGTCATTACCGCATCAAGTATCAAGTGAGATCTATTAACAATTAACAATTTGTTTAAGGTTACGCAAGTAATTATTTTCTTAACCACCTTGGATTATCCAAATTTTCCAACCCACAATGGCACTAAAAGACTTGGCTCCTTATAACATAATAATTCCTTTTTATTGAGATCCAATGTCATTTCTACTTGTTTATTTTATATAATTAAAAGCTGGATTTCTGTTTTTTGTAAAAAAATTGTGTTAAAACAAAAGAATCACAAAAGGAGACCAGTTTTATGGAAAGATTTCCAGTCCAACCATCAGCCTTGGCTATCAGAATGTTAGGACTACTAGGCCTAAATGATCTGGCATGTACTCCATGTTTGGGATCATAACCTTTGCCCATAGGAATTTCACTACATTAATATGGTCATGCACGAAATTGAGAGATGTGAAGAGACACTTAACAATGGTATTGGGAAATGCCTCTTGACATGGTGATTTCTACAGTATAGTAGGGCACTAGTCTAAGTCTAAGGGAGAGGTCATTGTTCGCCTATCCCTACCCCAATCGGATGTTAGACATCCTTATGCCTGCTCCTCCTCCTTGTCATCCTCTCCTCTCGGAGTTGGGACACCACCATGGCCGACCTATTGGGCTGTTACCCCTAGTGGCATATTGGCCCTCTGTAGGGCTAGCCTCTCTGAGCTTGGACTTTTCAGGTCAAACTTGCATTCCTACTTCTTTAGTGTTTGTGGTTCTTTCATATATGCACTTGCTTTTTTTTTTTTTTTTGTATTTGTCAAAATTTTGTACTCTTCTTCCAAATAATACTATTATCAAATCCCTCAATTGAGTTGACCTAACCCTATCTCTTTAATTAACTCTTCTAATTGCGAATATTTAGAACCCATGCTAAAGGTTTGGATATTTAATTTTACGGTGCAAGTTGCCAAATTCATGCACCTACACTCCTCGAGGGGATTGGAGCTGGCAATACAGGATGTAGAAACTGAAACCCATTCACAATGTAGAAAACATAATGTGACAAAAAGGAAAAATAAAAAAACAATCACAAAGCAAGGATATACGTGGTTCACCAAGGTGCCTATGTCTACAGGAAACCGAGAGCACCCTTCACTAGCAATGGAGAAAGGGATACAATACAATTTTAAATTATTGATACCTCTTAAGTTGCCTACGTCCACAATAAGCTGAGAGCAGTTTTCACTAGTAATGGAAAAGGTTCTCTGAGTTGCTAGGGATGTGTACATTGGCATCCTCTCTCTATCTCATTCTTTTTCACATGAAAATGATCGCATTGCCCTCCTATGTACGAAACCATTCTATCGTACCTCATTGGTGAGCTCCTTTATGCCGCTTGCTAGAACACCCTCTCCTATAAGTAAAATATGTTCTTTTAATCCATCGAAAACACCAGCAAAAGGAGTGCTTCAATAATATATGCTCTCTTAGTAAAAAAGGAGGTTATTCATTTATGCGTGCCCAACGCCAAACAAAGGAAATCAAGATACATAAAACAGATAGAGAACGTGATAAACACAAGGTATGGATATATGGGATCCAAAACCAAGGAATGTGACTCTATCTCACATGCCATTGACTGGGTCATCTAGACTAGGGGACAGGTCACAACCACTTCCCTAGAAGAAAAAGTTGTTGACACAGTTAAAATTAAGCGCATGCACATGCGTGCTAATAGAGGGAGCCCCATACATGCCGAAAAACCAACGCCAAACTACCCACGCGTGCTAACACACTGTCACAGCCTACTTCCAAACATAATGTATGCAGCTTTACCTCTACTTCCCAAAGATACTATTTTCCAACTCGAATCCATAACCATTAGAAATGGATCAACCTTATCGTTTTTTTTAGGACAACCATTAATACGGAGTTGGGTTCCTCTCCCCTGCGGTTAACCACATCATCCATGAGGTGTGGAGACCATCTTTGGGGTGAGGGGACCACCTTTCGAGTAGACCGGCTTGCCCTCTAGGCTTTCTCGAACTCTTTTTGTTTTTTCATTTTGGGCTTCCACATTCCCCGGACTCTCTCTTTTGAATCTACCTTAATAAACCGATTACCATTGGACTCAGAAATATTAGAATATACTTAGGTAAACGGATTCCACTTCTAGAAGCTAGAGGTGGAGAATGTATATTGCATGTTTGGCTGATGGAATTTGGAATGGAACATAAAATTAAGCAAGACTTGATGGAATTGTAACACATGACAAAATAAAAAACATTAAAAAAAAAAGATTTTAGACATTTATTAAGATCGAATTTTAGAAAGAAAAAAATTGAAAATAGTGAACATGGTTCCACCGGATACAATGAATTTTTATTGTTATTTCTTAAGGTGTGAAATAATTTTAAGCTTATTTTTCCCCTTTTAGTATTAATATATATATTTTTTTCACTGATAATAAAATCCTTTCATTTCACTTGTGTATTTGAAAAGCGTGTGCTACTAAATTCAATTTTAAATTATTTTAAAATTTCTTTTGGAAAAACTTTCCCTTGATCCCAGAATGCAATTTCTCTCACATAAATTATAAAATCCTTTCATTTCACACGTGTATTTGAAAAGCATGTGAGACTAATAATGTAATTTTAAATTATTTTAGAATATTTTTTGGAAAAACTTTCTCATGATTCGAAAATGCAATTTCTCTCTCACATAAATTATAAAATCTTTTCATTTTTGAAGATCGTGTGAGACTAATAATACAATTTTAAATTATTTTAGAATTTCTTTTGAAAAACCATTCCTATGTTTCGAGAGTACAATTTCTCTCACATGAATTATTTAATTATTTTCTTACAAAGAAAAGAATTAAATTATTATTTTCTCTTTCCTAAATACATTAGTCCCATGTGGATATAATTTTTTCAAGACAGGTATTGGTGTGGCGTATAGATTTCTCCCCACTTTGGCAACATAGAGAACCCTCTGTCATTTTTTATTTATTTTGACTTGGCTTACAAAACTTTTATGAATCAGACAAAGATGGTTACACGTTTTTTTGGTTAAACATGTTATAAATACATTTATATAGAGGTATCAGTCCCTTTATAAAATATGAAATACAAACAACTTATACTGATAAAACTGAATAAAATGATAGAAATATCCAAACTATATATTTTGGTCCCCTGCAGAATTGGTCCATAAAACAGAATTTACAATCATAATTCATGACTCACATATCTCAAGAACAAAAATGAGATTTGGTGCCTGGTTTCATCCCTTCATAGGTTTCTACCCATCCAAGAGCACGACCTAATTTAAAATCCAGGAGGTTCTAGAGAAGTCTAGATTATTTATGGTTGGAGAAAAGTTTTTTATGAGGGGTGTATCGCCCACACCAAGACACAAAGGAGGGGGAGGCGAAATGATTACCCTGCCCCTAATGAAAGATGGAAATTCCTCTCTCATGATGCCAACGTGTGCTCTCATTGACCCCATGTGCATGCAGGGAACACGCTCCCCACAGAGAGCCCTGACCCTTTATGATTTTAGTGAAGGTCTCTTTCATTTGTTACTTGTCTTTGGTAGAAATTAGGAATTCTTTTGGACTAATTGATATCTCCCCAACTTATTAATTGCGGTAGATCGAGTTGTCACTAGATGATGACTGAACACCCCTGATAATTAACTTTATTGTTGGTCACTGCCTATCCATGCCTACCTTACCTTCTCTTTTCTAACACTATTCTCTTGTCAATGACTCCATTTGTGGTCTCTTTGCATTGGCCATGCATTATATATTTTGTATATTTCTTAATAAAGTTGAATTAAAAGCAGATTATGATTGTGAAGTATTGACAGGAGACAGACAGTGGATTAATCTATTTGATAGTTACTTACTTCTACCAGCTTCATTTCCTATCCATCTTATTCATTGTCATCTAGAGGGTGTGATGGACAAAATTTATGATGGCATTTTGTTTATCAAATTTTGGCCCTTGATCTCCCTATAAGCAGTTTATGGCAAAGAAAACCCTGGGAGTAGGAGTGGGGAGGGGGTGAGGAATGTCTCAAAACACGGAATTGAGGATTGAATTGATTAGAATTGATCCCAAGAACACTAGAATCAGTCATCAGATCTGAAATTTCAACGATTCTAGGATTTCTTGGCATGAATCAACCATCTCAAATTGGGATCGTTTATGGTTGATTTCAATTCATTCTTGATTTTTGAAACAGCGGAGCTAAATTTTTTGTGTATTATGGAAGAAAGTGTACCGTGTAAGAAGATGATCATTCATTGAGGAATTGGATCGTCAATTCTAGCCGAATTGAATAGAAATTGGCTAGTTTCGATTCTTGATTAAAAAACTAGAACGAATTTTTAGGGTTCAAACATATTTCAATCAAATCAGAATCAACTTAGGCCGATCAATTGCCGAGTCCGCTCCCTCAAACCTTGAGGAGAGAGAGAGAGAGAGAGAGGGTCATATATGTATATCAAGTGATTCAACCCCAAAGGTGTAGCTCAGTTGAGGGAGTGTGCCTAAATCGACATGCATCCTGAGTTCAACTCCCCTATTCTCTTGGAGTCAACCCCACAACTTCTATGGTTCTCATAGGATCCAGTGTTGACTCAATGCGCGTGTGTAGGGATGTATGTATGTACCCAAGGACTAGTGGACTCCCTTGGGGCTAATCCCATGGCTTCTATGGTTCTTATAAGATTTGATGCTGACTCAATACGCGTTTGTAGGAGCATATGCACCCAGGGACTAAGTATAAACATCATAATTTTATAATTTGTGGTGAGATTCTAAAGGTTTGTGGTTGATTTGTCACTATAAATATCACTATGTCATCTAACATGTTCATATTAGGGTAAGGGGGAGTTTATTATTACAACTATCTAACATGATGGTGACTGAATTCAGTCAATAGCCCAAAGATTTTTTTTTTTATTATTTTTTATTCTGGGGGGATGAAATAGACCAAAGAAAGTTGCTCACAAGTCTTTAGGAGTAATTATAGTTGTAGTGTTTTTTTGGTTTTTTTTTTGTTTGCTTGGATTTTAACGATCTCAATTTTTTCTTTTAATTTAAAAAAAAAAAAAAAAAAAGGGTTGTTTTTTCATGAACCTAAATCATTTGATGGAATTTTTTGGGCTTCAGCTTAATTGCAACGTGATAATTGTTAACAGCATTATGGAATGGGTTCGACCTAAACCCTAATTTCTCTTAATCTGGTGAAGAGAGAATCTCTTTATCTATAGAATCTGACCTTCTCTTATATTGGACTAAAGAGATAGGGGTAAGAGTAAATGATAATATTCACGTTTCTCAAAATCCAATCATAACATCCAATCACCATCGAAGAAAAGATTCCATTACAATGAGGAAAAATTGAATCCTTTTGGCATATGACCGTGCCTTGGAACCCGGATTATGTTTGGAAGCTAACAAAAAAAAAAAAAAAGGCAAAAATAATGATGCCACTATTGATGAGCTAATATGTGTGTCTCTCGCCCCTTTTTCAAAAGGAAAAAGAAAAACTTGAGATAGGAAGGGATCCAAGAGGTAGGCCTGTTTTTGCATTGGCTGGAGGGTTACAAAATCGTGATCTTATACACATGGAGTTTTGTGCTTTAAGGACTGGTTTATTGAAGGCTAGAGCCATGCAGATACAATAGGTGCAGGTGCGTTCAAACTCTATGGTGGTAGTGCAAATGATTGTGGGAACGTTTCAATCACATTGGGAATTTCTATGGTTACTTGAGGAGATTTGGAGTTTATGTGATAGTTTTTGCAGTTGTAGCTTTAACCACCATGTTAGAGAGATTAATGGTTGTGCAGATTTCTTAGCAGGTATTGTACACCATGTAGAAGAGGTTGATTTTAGTATTTTTGGTCTTCCTGAAGCACTTTCCACTCATATTAGGAATGATGCTTCGGGTATGACTTATTACAGGTTGTAAGTTCGTTATATATATACTAATATAAGCTCTTTTTAACCAAAAAAAACACTTGATTATCATTTACAGATGTGATACAAGGCTCCATCAACCACGGAGAGGGATTTGGTCAACTATCGTGACAAATAGATAGAGCCTTCCGAGCTAAGGAATCCGCTATGGAATTAGCTTCCTTAGGAATATGACTAAACTCACCGTCCAAAACAATAAGACAAGTGGGTGATATCCGCAACAATCGTTTGGTTGTATCATTTACAAAACAATTTCAATTGACAAAATCTCTAAAAGAACCATCAAACCATAACCTTAGGGGCAAGTCAGGCTGAACTTGTAGTGGAATGCTGTTTGCCATTGCCGGTGCAACTTTTGTTGGAGGTTATTGCCTTGGAGAATACTAGACTTGGTAATGTTGGGGCCATTTGGAATTATTCATTCACAATTCTTATTGGAGGAAGTGCAAGACATATCATTGCACATATTACAATCTGATGATCGGTTGGCTTTTGATTAATGATGTAAAAGGATTGTAGGAAATCCGTATTTGATTAACGTTTGTATCTGTTTCGGAGAATTAGTATTCGAAAAGGCGTTTTCCAAAGGCCGTTTGTATCTGTTTCGGAGAATTAGTATTTGAAAGAGCGATTTCTAAAGACGAATCCATTTGGAAGTTATATTATCCTATTATAAAGATGTAATTAAATAATAATTTTATAATGCCAATTCATAATATATTACATGTAAGGGTGTCAATTTAGGACCGAAATCGGGAACCATCCCAATACTGTCCCACTAAAATCCGGTACCGGACCGTCCCATTTACTAATGGGACGGTACTGGTATCTGATTTTGGAATCGAATGATAAATGGAACGGGACGGTTTTGGGACGGGATTCCCAACAGTACTAGTATCGAAATACCAATTAGGTACCGGATGGTACCGAAACTACTAGTATCATTTGAAAAGAAAGAATATATAAGATCTTTTTTTTCTTACAAAAAAAGAAAGGGTATAAGAATTACGTCTCTTTAGGGTTTCACTAATTGCCTTTTAATTATAAAGAGGAACAACAGGTCAACAACCGTAGCTTAAAGTCTCTCCTCACAGAACCTACTACAGTGCTACTCCCTCCTCCCTCGACCAACTACATCTACCAGATTCTTCATTTTTGCACTTCGTACTGCGTACCATATTACCATGTGACATGTGTGATAAATAGAGTTTTGTTTGGGAAAATCAAAGAGGAAAAACAACGGGATTCTTCCATTTTGTAGGGCTTCTCTAAATTTAAAAAAATGAGAAGCTTATTACATATGATATTAGGGAGTTTGAAGAAGTAAAACTATGATTTCATAATTTAAGTTGCTTTATAAAAAATAGTAGACAACTTATATTTCATGATAGTGAAAAAAATTCCACAACACTAATAAACCCGCCTTGTTAGAAATAATTAAACTTCTTCTCCCTTTTTCTACAGTGCCTAGAACCTTTTAAAAATCGGTACCGTCCCGGCCCGTTAGTAATCGGGACTGAGATCTAGGTTTGGTCCCGTTAACTAAATGGAACGGTATTGAGATTGACACTTTTAATACCGGTACCGATACTGTCCCATCCCAAATATCAGAAACCGTCCCAATTGACACCCTTAATTACATGTAATTAAATAATAAATTAAATAATAGACGACGATTCATGAAGACATCTATATAATTTCAAATGTGACACTTCAACATGAACCCTAGTGGGTAGTGGTTCAGTCGTTCAACATCAACCTTAGTCTAGTTTTGTATTCTTTAATTTTACTCCACTTAACATAGGCAGCTAATGATGTAAAATCTGATTCAAATTGTATCCCTAAAATGATATCCGTATTTAAAAATTGATTTCTGAAAACAATCTCTTCGCAGCCAAACAAATATGAGTAACGGATATGGATACCCCTAATTGAATACGAATGCGAATCTAATTTGGATTTTTAAATACCAGTTTACATACCTATTTCCAAAGTCTCTGCACGAAAGCCAATCGAACGTGAATGCGGATAGTGCAATATCCGATTCATATTCCATCCGTTTACTTCTCTACTTCTGATCTCCTGGAATTCCTATTAATCCTTATCTTATGCTCATCCAAGTATTTTCCTTGGCGAAGTAACTGATGATTGGATCTTAGATTAATCGTTAGCCCTAGATTATTAAGTGGGACCCATGTCATCACAAGTAGGGTAGACGGCTCTATTACAGTCCTTCTTTCCTGACACAAGTCTTTCTCCTCCAATATTCTTTCTTTGTTGGTTCTGTCGAAGCAAAAAAGCCTCTTTGCCACGCCGAATGAGAGAAACACAGAGAAGGAGCGACGTGGAGTAATGGCTACTGTGGCTTCTGCTTGAACAACTTCTAGATCGGTACCCTTCACTGCAATAAATCTAACAGAGACAGAAATATAGAACAACGGGAGAAGCCGGGCCCTTAGGCTTAGATTCTCATTTTCAGGTAACTTTTGATTATATATCCTTAATAACTGCTCAAAGAACTTGGCGATCTCGAAGTTCCCGTTAATTGTTGCTATCCAAAACCTGACGGCAAGATTCCATGGTTTCGTTTCCGCTCGACTTATGTCTTTTTCTATCTCTCTTTCTCATGTTCTGCCGCGATTCGGTGGAGCGTCGCCTCAACCTCTCTTGTTTCTACCTAACGGACTTATAACCAATTGAATTCAGAACTAATGCTTTTTCCTTCGAGTCTGAGCTACATTTGCATTTTACATTTTCTTCATCATTCATAACTCAATTCAAATTGTTGGTCCGTATAATTATGCTGGAAAGAGGCATGGATTGATTCATCTGACTGCTCACACTATTTCAGAGTTTGGTCTTTCGGTCTGGGACTGAATTAAGTTTATGTTGTTGTCCAGTTTCAGATGCAATGCTGATTCTGTGTTGTGACGAGGAGGTTGTGGAAGAGGCATTTGAATTGGGTCACTTGCCTGGTGTCATTGTGTTCTGGACCTCAAAATCATGTATTCTATACGTTTAGGCAGTGAGAAGGAACATTTGAAAGAGTTTGGGTGTTAACATGGCTGATGCAGCAGCGATAGCGGATGCCATTGGATCTAGATTTAGTTCGCTGGAGCTGATTGGGAGAGGATCGTTCGGTGATGTTTATAAAGGGTGAGTACTAGTTTTCCAATTGACTATTGGTTGATCTTCATTGATGTTTACTACTTATATCTTCGCAGCAAGACTGAATTATTAATTGAACCTGCAAATTTTTTTTTTAAACTCTGTGCCCGTATCCAGTTGATTCATCACTGTCATCCGTGATTCCTTTGAAACTGGACTTATGCCTTTCACTATTTCTCTTGCATTTCTATTGTGATTTTGTTGGGTGGGTTATAGGGGAAGAAGCTAAATCATGATAATAGAAGACAACTTAGTCCACTGGCATCACTTTTCTTCTACTTGTAGCCAAGTAGGTGTTCCCTTTGTCACAAGGCAATGTACTTTCTTTTTTCAATGGTGAAGGTGAAATTTTATGATACTAAATAGAAAAGGGATGATAATGTATTTACTTACTGGAAACAATTGGTTGCAATGAGTTGCTTATAACGCTAGGCAGTAACCCAAGTAGAAGAGCTGGAATGATCGTCTGATATTCGCAATACGACATTTGATTTCTTGAATCAGTTCTTAGTCTTGTCTATCAGATATTTTATGCATTAAGCACTTATGATACCATGATGTCTGTATGAGGCAACAGTAGCAGTACCCTGCTTGTATGAAACTGACTGGTCTACACTATATGGCATGCTAATGAATCAAACATATCCAATATTTTCGTACATCAGGAAATCATTTTATGCTATGATCTGAAGCTGTGATTGTCTGTTAGACTTAAAGAACTCTCCTTCCTATATTTCAAATATGTTATCTTCATTTGTATAATGCATCAAATATTATGCTCTCCGATGGCTTAATTTGTGACATTTCAATGTTGAAGTGGAGAAATATACAATGATACCACATTGCCAAATCAAGCAGTTTAAAAATCGCCTTTGTAAATTGTAACCTATTTTTTAAACTTTATGTTCTATAATTTCATTTAAATGTAAGGTCTTTAGTTTTTCAAGTTTCATACTTTTTGTACCAAGTTCGCAAAAAATACAACTTATTATATCTTTCCAACTTAAAACTTTGTTCAGTATTATATCTAGTCACTGAACAATGATAATTATTCTGAAACATGTCACTTTGAATTGGCATCTTATCCAATACATAAGTACAATTTGATGCAACATGTAGACTTGAGAAAAAAGAAACCAATATGTGTTTCTGTCATCAGTTCATAGACTTTTGAAAATGTGAACTTTGGACTTTGGAGTACAATTCCTGGTTGCTATTTTCGTATCTGTGTATCATAATTAAGTGGCTTTTTTTTTTTTTGGATAGGCAAGTGGCTATTCTTTAATGATTAGTTCAATGACTTCTTGTACCTATTATAAAAAATTAGTATGCATGCACTGTTTGCAGTGCAGATGTTTGAGATCTGGCTTACTGAATGGAACTCAGTTGCCCGGTGGAGCTAAAGTTAGTTGTCTTTGTGTCTAGCACTTATCAAAGTCGGGGATATTTGCGCCATTGTGAAATTAGCTACCTAAGGACCCTTGTGGATGCTGACTGGTACTTCAACTGTTTGGTTTGAGTCCAATTGGAGAACTTTGCTTTGTTTGTTGCTTTTATTACTTGCTTTTAATAATTTATTGTTGAAATCAGCACATAGAATGTTGAGGATTGGCTTTCTTTTCCTCCATGATATGATAGATGGTGTATCCGTGTATTAAGCCCTAGTCCATGTGTTGTGCTAAGGTCAGTGATCTAATAAGTTTGTACATATTAATGGTCAATATCTTCATTTTCCAAGAGTACAGAAGAATTAGATGGCACTTTTGCTACTAATTGCGGAAGATTGTTTCTGCACTAGTTCATTTGCTTTATGAATGCCAACTTTTGTATGAAGTAGCTGTGCCAATCGGTATGGTTATTGCATTTTCATAATAGTTTATGGCTTGGCATTTTTTTAGAGTTCCCTGATAATTTTTTTATTTTGCAGGTTTGACAAGGAGCTGAATAAGGTTGTTGCCATTAAAGTTATTGATTTAGAAGAAGCGTGAGTACAAATATTGTTTTATTTTTAAATCAGTGTTAATTGTCTTCTCAATCTTGTCACCGAACAATGTTTTGCAAGGTTCCTGACTTCCAGCGTATGCAATTATGCATTAATTTCTAATTCTATTATTTGTAGTTTTACCATCCATCAACCTTAGGATGGATGAATAGGCAAAAACCAAAAATAAGCTTGTTCAAGTCATGTAAGATGTATATTCATTTACTTAGTGATGGTATTGCGAATAATTTACAATTTTATGTTGGCCTCAAGGCCTTGTCATGGTTTTCGCCATGGTTTTCAAAAATCAGACTGGACCAGGCGGCCAAACCATGTTCAAATGGAAGCAGTTCATATAACCTAAGAGTTGCCATGTGATTCAAATAATTTTGAGGTTGGGAAGACTATGAGTACCATGTGGTATTAATCAAACTTGTAAAGACTTAGATTTCATTTTTTGTCCCTATTTTTGGGAAAGTAACTGCATAGATAAATGAAAACATAAGTAAATGCTTCTGGAATAGAGTGACAGTACAATGATATCAAGCTTACATCAATTCCAAATATATAAGTACAGGAAACAACTTGTTGTCACCAAAGTGGTGAACTAACAAGTTGTACTGCCCCTTGTCTTATTTTCAAAAGTTATTTAATGCAGGGGGAAAAAAGGAATTTAAAAAATTAAGTCATTTAATGTAGCATTTAATGCAGTTATTAGGTGAAATGACAGATTTACCCTCATTGGAAGAAAAAAAGTGTAGACTCTTGCTATGCAAGCAAACTTAAGAGTCAAAAGGATAAAAATATTTAGATTCTTGCTATGCAAGTAAACTTAGAGTCAAAAGGATAAAAATATTTGTGAAAATTGATATCAGTCATATCACCACGAAATAATCAACTACTTATAAGACTAACCCTGGATCCTTGCCCCTGAGAAATAAATAATTACTTTCTGCCCGAATGTCCTATTTACAACCCAACAAAGTAGGGGTTCTAGTGGAATAGAACAAACTATGTCGAGCCAAGAGCATCATTATTCCTTTAGAAAATGGTGGATGTAAGAATCCACAATGGATCATGTCCTTCAAGTCTGCAGAACCGGTTATGAGAGTTTCTTCTTAATCTTCAGCAGAGTGAACAGAATTTTTTTTTTTGTTGGGGGGGGGGGGGGAGTGTGGGGGTGGGGACCTAGTTATTAATAACATTAGGCATCTGTCCACAAAGGCAAAGTTGACCAAAGGTGGTTCTATCATATACAATGAAAACAAATGACTGTATCAAAGAGGAGTTATATGGTCCTAGTTGAAGGTGTTACAAGGAAAAAGGGTAGGCCTAACATTACATGGCTGAAGGAGAGAGCACATGAATGATTATGATTTGATGAAAAATGTGGCCCTAAGTAGACTGTAATGGTGGAAGAGGATCCGTGTAATTGACCCAGGTAGTTTGATGAGGCTTAATTGAGCTGGTACATTAACTTAATTTTGATGCTGCTCCTCTTTTCCAAATGTTTCTTTTTTAATCGCTGGAGGAAATGATAAAAAAAAATAAGTACAGGTCAGCTCCAGTAAGAGCAGGGAAAAGTTGGATGGATGTGAAGTAGAAGAGTATTTAGAGGTAGATCCAGAGACATTATAGTTGTCAAGGCGACCCAAGGCGGTAAGGGGTGCCTAAGCGCTTAGACAACTAGACGCCCGCATAGGCTACCAAGGCACGCCCAAGTGCTATTTTTTTTTTTTGTTTCCCCTCTTTTCTGACATTATTTAGTATGCTACAATATATATCATCAAAAATCAACATTAAGCCACATCAAGTCATAAAAAATCAACATTAAGTCGCATGAAGTCATCAAAAATCAACATTAAGCCACATCAAGTCATAAAAAATCAACATGGACCTAGAATACAGCAGGACTGAAGAAGCAAGCTATTGACCGTTTGAAACAATCAAAACATACATTTGGTTTATGCTGTTCTTGGAAATGATCATTGTCCTGGTATACCTAGTCTCACATTTGGTTTATATTGTTCTTGGAAAATATGATCTTATCTATAAGTGATTAAACTGCTCTCGATTTAGAGAAATATTCTTGCTCTCTAAGAAGTTTGACTAATCAAATGATTTTATTTTTACATGAGACTTTTTGTATTAGGTAGAAGAGCACAAATCCAAGATTGCTTAAATCTGATTTATATTGAACGAATTATTTTCCGGTCAAATTGGTGTGTACGAATGCTGTTAAAATCGCTCTTAATGAAAATATTTTTTAGATATCAAAACAAATGAATATTATACACTTTTGGTTTTTAACAATGTGATACCATATTAAGATTTATGGAATTTTTAAATTTGAGAAAAACCCCAACATTGGAAAGTTGAAAATTTCACCTAACGCCAAAAATCCAGTTTTTGTTCTTGAACTCAGGGGTTGACATTTTATCCTTTTGGAATTTGATTTTTTAACTACTATTATTGGATTCAAATAGGGGTATTTGCTTATTTATGACTAATATCTTAAGTAAATGAAAATTTCACCCAACTCCAAATCATTTACTTAAATTATATTTGGCATAAATAAGTGCAAGAACCTAGTTCGATACCAATTAAACTAGTGCAAGGTGCCTTGCACGAAAGGTGACAGTCTCCTAGGCCCATAGAAATCCGCCTGGATGTCTAGGCGGTGGCAACTATGGTATTAGGTAGAGCACAAAACCAGCTTTCCACCAAACCCAAGGTTGCTTAAATCTTATTTATATTGAACGAGTTATGTTCCGGTCAAACCTTATTTGGTGTGCACGAATGTTGTTTAAAATCGCCCTGAATGAAAATAAATTTTTAGACTTCAAAACAAAATATTATTTTACCGCTCTTTTGGTTTTTAGTGATGTTTTGGTATAATAAGATTTATAGAATTTTTAGATTTGAGAAAAACCCCAACATTTGAAAGTTGAAAATTTCACCCATCGCCAAAAATCCAGTTTTTGTTCTTGAACTGGGGATTGACTTTTTATCCTTTTGGAATTTATTTTTTAACTATTTTTATTGGATTCAAGTAAGGGGGTATTTGCTTATTTATGAATAATATCTTAAGTGCCAAACTTGGTTCGATATTAGTAAAATCAGAACCTTGCACTAAGGCAACAGTTGCCTAGACCCCAAAAAAACCACCTGGACGCCAAGGTGATGTCTAGGCAACGCCTTAACAACTATGAGAGACATTCTGGCTGGCCTAGGAAGCAGCAACAAAATCTGGTCAAGTTAATAAAGCTTTGGGGTTGTGTGGCCTGGAGGAAATGAACATGCCTTTAATAATTATTCTTTCATTGGAATCAAGGCTGGCGTGTGATGCAGTTGCCTTGGCCTGGCTGGACCGAAATGGCCCTCTTTGGAAGCCTAAACAGAGACGCAACCGGGCCAACCTGGTTTTCTGGTGTAAAGGGGGTTGGTTGATGATATAGGGTGCAATCTTGTATTTTCTTTTTAGTCTATACGGGTAGGTAGATTATGTAGGAAGTGTTTTGGTAGTTTCTTTATTTGAAGCATTGCCTAATTTGTTTAATTTCTATTTTAATTGGGTTTCCATTGCTATGTCTTGTCTTTTTTTTTTTTTTTTTTTATAAGTTGGGTTATCAATTTGTTCTTTGTGCTTATTGAATATATTCCAATTCATCAAAAAAAGAAAGGAATTTGAATGAATTGAAAGAAACATTGAGTTGTCTGTTGTGGTGTTGCATCTCTTTGTTAGCCAATAGCGAGTTCTTCCTCTATTCTCTCATCTTTTCTTCTTATTCCCCTCCTTTCTTTTCCCTGGGATTCTGGATTTTCCTTTTCTCGTAACCCTTCTTCCTCTACTTCTTCTGTTCTTCATCTAATTCTTCCTTCTTCTATCTTGTTGTTCTGTTCTGTCCCTCTGTCCTGGCATACCGCAGGTGACGTAGATACACTACCTTGGACCAACCCAAACCCAGTTGGGTATCCAGATGGAGATGAACCGGGTCCAGATACAGTTTTTTGGAATTTATGTTATTTGGGGAGCTTTTAGTTTATTTTATTCTCTTTATTTTAGAAGTTAGTTAGGTAGGATATTTGGTTTCCGAATTGTTCTTGGTTTCCTAGTTAGAGAGTTGGTCTTTATGTTTAGGAGTCTTTTATTTCTCTTTATATATGATGTAATTCCCCATCGTTGGAGACAGTTTTGAAGAATGAATTGAGTTTATGGGTTGAGTGACCTGAGGGTTGTGTGCATGTGCAGTCTCCCCCCCCCCCCCCTCAACTCTGATTTTTCCCCAGCTTCCTCTCTTCTCCTAACCGGCCCTCCACCAGCAGGTTCAGCAAGTGAGACATCGAACCTCTTCGGTTCTTCGCTAATCAGTTCAACAACCTAAGGTGTGAATCCAGGCCTTTGGGCGACCACCCTGCAAAGCCCTAGACTGGATTCTTACTGGAGC
Organism: Telopea speciosissima; assembly: GCF_018873765.1. Taxonomy (NCBI): domain Eukaryota; kingdom Viridiplantae; phylum Streptophyta; class Magnoliopsida; order Proteales; family Proteaceae; genus Telopea; species Telopea speciosissima. Next base: position 16,259,924 of record NC_057924.1, read on the forward strand.
TGTGAGGTATTGACTGGAGAACAGAATTGGTTTCAAATCTCTATCACCAGGTTCAGCTTGCAGAAAATAAATATTCCCATGCGTGATCTCTTTGGCCTGATGTTGGTAGTTCTTAAGAGGGTTAGGACTTACAAAATTGTATCTAAAATTTCTGATAAAAAAGCACTCTATTGAGTGAGCTTCATCCATCAAAATTGAGAGAGATCTCTGCTGGTTTATGTTAGTTTTCAAAGGTTAAAGATAAGTTCTTGTCCCTTCTCACGATATATTATCTTAACCCTTATTTCCCATAGTACCCCTTCCCCCATCTTTTACAACAAACTCAGCCTTATCCCAACTTAATGTGGTCAGCTACATGGATCCAAACAAAAAAAGTAGGGGAAAACAGAGGTTAAAAAAAAGGATGGAGTAGGAAAGAGGACTGCCTAGTAAGTCAGGAGAATCTTAGCTAAATGGGTCTACTACATGGATCCTTGCCCTCCAATAGGCTCTATCTGAGGTCATACTAGGTACAATCCCTAGATTATGTATGTCCTTCCTCACAACTTCTCCTATGGTCATTTTAGGCCTGCCCCTAGCTCTTTTAGCACCTTCAATCGGGATCAACTCAGGCCTCCAATGAACGTGACCATACCACATCAAACAACTCTCTCGGAGCTTATTATTGATCGGGCAACTTCCAAGTCAGTTCTTAACATCCTCATTTCTGCTACACATAGCTTCTCAACATGACACTTCTTAACTGCCCAACATTCTGCCCCATACATCATAACCGGTCGAACAACAGTCCTGTAGAACTTCCCTTTAAGCTTTAAAGGAATACGTCGGTGACATAGCACTCCGGACGCACCTCTCCACTTCATCCATCCCACTTTAATTCTCTGTGAAACATCGTCCTCTATGTCACTTTCTTTATTTATAATTGATCCCAGATATCTAAAATAGTCACTTTATCAGAATCCAATACAGTATGACTAAAGTGTGCTCCATCTTCGTTCTACTAATACTAAAGCCTCTTGTTTCCAAGGTAGATCTCCATAGCTATAACTTAGCGTTAATTCTTGCGTTCCCCCATCTTTTATTCCCATTAAATTGTATTTCCTTATTCTTCCAAGAATACCCTTCCCATTCATACGTGCTTTCCCTATTTACTTGTTTTCTTTGTGGCCTTGACTTTCACAGAATTACAGCACTGCCACTACTGGCATTATTTGAATTTTCACTTATTATTTTATATTTATCGAGTGCTGGACAGTGATACAATTTACAGATTTGCCATTATTCATAATACTTGGTTTGTTTACTGTTTGGATGGGCCCAATAGCAATCTGATCTGGGTTCAGAACCCCGGATTGCACCACTGTTGTTGTCTGGAGGGTGTGTGAAAAGTACATCTTCTCATACTTTCCAAGTGTTCGGTTGTTAGGAGAAAACCCTCGGCTTTTGCATCTTTCCCATAACTCCCACAACCTCTCAAATAAGCCATAGTACAGTCAATTTTTGCTATTTCCGTTGAGAAAGTTTCCAAGCTGCGGTGATATGGGGCTCCATCAGCCACATTTGTGTTGGGGGTAGGATATCTTGTATTTTGTTGCATGGGTTTGTGGGGGAACATTTTTAGGGTTTACATGGGGGCTATTAGGGTTACTGGGAATTCTTTGTAAACACAGAGAGGCGTGAGGAAGAGTGCTTGGAACCTTTTCTCCATTGTTAGTGAAAACTGCTCTCATCTCTCTCGTGAACGTAGGGACCTTGCCGAACGACGTAAATCCTTGTATTGTGCTTGCATGTGATTGTTTTTTCTTTCCGTTTATTGTGTTTTCTGGATCGTGAATGGGTTTCAGTTTCTACAATTTGATGTCCCATCATTGTGATTTGAATGATACCCAAGTTGACCCCTTTTGATGAAACTTCGACCTGCAACCAGACTCTTTGCGGCTGCTGTTTTGCTGTGTTGGCTGATAGTCAAGTAGTGGCATAATTGGCATCCAGCGCCAGAGACGCATGGAACTGAGTTGTTTGTGTTCATCTCCTCCTCTCTCTATATTACCTCTGATTTTGGTCACAAACCACATGTTGCAGAACCTATCTTTGTTACTGATAATTGTTGTGATCTCAAGAGTCGCAGGACCCAATATTGGCCAATCTCAGGGAGTACTCCCTCTCCATTCTGACCAGCATCTTTCTCTCTCTCTCACGTATGTTCTCAAAGACTGGATCGACCTTGTAGAGCTCCTCTTCTAGTTGAACTCCTTGCAGAATCTCTTTATTTTCTGTTGGGGTGGGGGGAAGGGGGAGGAGGGGTGTAGCAACGGGGTATTCTTTCTGTTTGGTCAGTGTGGTTTTTTACACCTTTTCTTTTTCTTGGTTCAATTTTAATAAAAAATTATTCTTGCAAAGTAAGCTGTGTGGGAATCAAAGTGTTTAATCTTTTGAAATATTGTTTTCTTCTTTTTTAGTTTTATATTTTTAAAATTTCGAGTTAGCAAGAAATATGGCCTTAAAGTGTGGAATGGCATGTTGACAGAACAGGATTTGTCTGGCTGACCAAGTAGTTGTATTTGGGCTTAGTAAGTTGAGGTGAGTTGAACTGTTTCTATTTTAGAGTTGAATTTTTTTCCCCTCATCCCTCTTTTCCCTTCTCTTCGTTTTCCTTTGTTTAGACCACAATTTTACTTACTTTTCTTTGTTTGGATCCATGATGCCGACCCCATTAAGTCGGGATAAGGTTGAGTTTGTTGTTGTTGTTGCATAGTTGGAATGTGTTTGTTTGTGACACACAAATGGTTTGTTTTTTTAAATATTGCTTTTGCTTCATGACTTAAACTCAACAAGTTTTGTGTAAAAAATTTAAAATTTTTACTTGTAATTTCATCTTCAAGTGTTTTTATTACGTGCTTTTATTGCATTTTTCAGGGAGGATGAGATTGAAGACATTCAAAAGGTATTCTTTTATATTCTTGGTCTGGCATTGAAGTAGTTCTTTAATGGTTATGTTCTTTAATTCTTCTCCTTCCAGGAAATTGCAGTTTTGTCCCAATGCCGATCTTCATATGTTACCGAGTACTACGGATCATATCTCCACCAAACCAAACTATGGATAGTTATGGAATACATGGCTGGTGGTTCTGTTGCTGACCTAGTATGTTCCTCTTTCTTCTTTGTTTTTGACATGAAATTGATTTTTTGTTTCTTGCAGATTGTTGTTGTTAGGAATTTTGAAAATTTTTTTCTCACCTTTCCCTGATGCTGTATGTAACCAATAGATGGGCCCTTTTTAAAGGAACATTGGGATGCCATCGGAGACTTTTAATGGTAGCCCTGACTGTTTACCATCTTTTGGGTTGTGTGCTGTTCAGGACAGGAAACCTTAAACATTCAGCCCTCCTGTCAACTATTTTTCACTTTCAGAAACACCGATAAATGACAAGCCATGGATATTGTTGGTCCTTTTGTGAGAAATATTATTTGGCTTGGCAGGGGTTCCATTCAGTCAAAGGCACCAAACTAAGCTGTTAGTATTACATGGCTGAAGAGAAGAATCGGTTTCCCTTTGCACCATCAATTGTGAAGTCCCATCTAGGTTTAATAGTTTTCATAGCAGCTAGCAGGTATCCTCTGATACAAAACGAGGACCCAAAAATTAAAAACAAAAATGCACAATACGTGCTAATAACTGGAAATCTGGATCACCAGATCATCTGGTTCTTCTTTATTCTCTAAGTACCAGTTCTAGTTTTCTGATTATAGTTCCAAACTTGGCCATCTGGCCCACCTCTATCATCTCATAGCAAACCAGCCACAATTGGTGAGAAGTTCAAGGCATTATTACACTAACCTGAGGCAAGCTTTGACATTTCCTCCAAGAATACCCAAGAAACTTCATATATTGTTTTGCCTAGAGAGAGGCCAAAGTAAGGCAGTGAAAGAGCAGAACTTCTTTCACGCACTGAAAGGTGGGCCTTTTTCATGGGGAGTCTCCTTTTTTTTTGACTTCCATGAAAAGGGGAAGGGGAGTGGCGGCCAAAGTGCCTTTGATTGCAGTGCAATAAACTGGAACGGCTGCGTTAAGCATCTCTCTCCCTTCAAAATATCCAATTTGTGAATTATGGAATTCTCTCCTAGAGCTGCGGAACTCACGACTTTATTAGAAAGTAGAATTACCAACTTTTACACGAATTTGAAAGTGGATGAGATCAGGCGAGCAGTGCAAGGAATAATGGCCCCCGTTCTATCCACTAACCATGTAAAAAAATGATGGGTGGAATGGTGCGGCGCTGTAGGAACCGGTTGGATTTGAACCGACGAATAGAAGTTTTGCAGACTCATGCCGTAGCCACTTGGCTACGGTTCCCTATCAGTTCCATGTCAAGTCATTTTATTGAATGTGAAAAGCTAGTATCGGATCCAGGAACGGATGGTTTGATCTACCCAATGAACGGTGGTACGGTGGAAGTCGCCAGACTGGCTTTCCTGCATAGAAGAACCGCTGTTTGCTGATTTTCTAAGGTCTAACCTTTCGCTACCCTACTGAAAAGGGGCAAAGCCGCTTCGCACCACTGATAGACTACTACAGAATGTTGAAGATTTGATCCTGAGATCAGACGGGAAAGACTTATTGAACCGGCTCAACTCTGATCACATCTCCCTTACAAAAGAACCTAATGTAGTCCTAGATTCGAATAATCAAACTAAGAACCAAACCAGGATCTTTTCATCAAAGGATAGTTCAAATTAGGGAAAATCTTGATTACAGAAAACCAGATTGTTAGAATGATCCCAAATTCCATATGAGTTTACCAAATAGGGACTGGAACAATTGTTGAAAAGCTAAAATTGATCCAATGGTTAGATCAGCTGATATGGGGGAATCCTAGTACAACTAGGAAAAGGGCAAAACAGTAATTTAACCAGGAAATTCAGAGATCATAAATTAGGGTTATGTTCAGTAATCGAATATAAATTTAGTCTATAAATTAGGGTTATTAACCGGATGCCAACTCCACTCCTTGTCTCCAAATCCCCCTGGCTCTTCTTTCTCCTCAATCCTCAGTTTTCTCCTTGCCTCCAAGAGTCTTTGGTTGTGTTTGTTATGTTCATGTCAACAAATCAGCCTGTACCAAGCTTGATCCCAAAGCTCTTAAGTGCATCTACTTGGGCTACTCTGATTCAACCAAAGGGTATAAGTGCTACCATCCTCTTTCCCGAAGGCAACTTCTCTCCAAAGATGTCACCTTCTTTGAGTCTATCCCTTATTTTTCTTCCCCTCAACATTTTGTTCAGGGGGAGAGTACTAGTAGTGAATAGAATGCTGATGTCATTCCTTTTCTATCTCCCTTGCCTACCTCCACTTCCCCATTCCTATTTGATATTGGAAAGTACACAGAAGTGGATGTTGTCGATGATGCTGATGCTGATGGTGTTGTTGATATTGATGCTAGTAGTGGTGGTGATATTAGCAGAAAAAAAGAATACAAGGGAATAAGATTCAAAGAAGATGGTGTATTCACAAGAGATGAATGCTTGTTGAAGGGAAAAGCGAAGCAACCATGGTATAAACAACCCTGCCAAAACCCCTCTTTAGATCCACATCCTCAGTCTCATCCTCCTCAGTCAGGTAATTCTTCTCCTTCTGAATTAGATCTTCCCATTGCTATGAGAAAGGGGAAGAGAGCCTATAACCCCATAACCCTATTTGTTTCCTATGACTCCATTTCTACTATAGGTATTGCTTTTTCCACTGCTCTTGAATCTTCTTCCATTCCCAAAAATGTCATAGAGGCGTTATCCGATCCAAAATGGATGCAAGCAATGATTGAGGAAATGGTGGCTCTGGAGAAGAACAATACTTGGACACTAGTTGATCTTCCCAAGGGGAGAACTCCAGTTGGATGCAGATGGGTTTATACAATCAAGTATACATCTGATGGTACAGTGGAAAGGTACAAAGCTAGGCTGGTTGTAAAAGGGTATAGTCAGGTGTATGGCATTGACTACCAGGAGACTTTTGCCCTTGTAGCCAAGCATAACTCAATCAGGGTTCTTCTTTTAGTGGCAGTCAATAAAGATTGGCCAACGTACCAATTAGATGTGAAGAATGCAATTCTTCATGGAGATTTAGCAGAAGAAGTGTACATGCAGCCTCCACCTGGTTTTAAGTGTCCCTCAGCTGAAGGGAAAGTGTGTCTCTTGAAGAAAGCTCTCTATGGCCTCAAGTAGTCTCCTAAGGCCTGGTTTGAGAGATTTAGACAAGCCATCCTGAAGAATGGATATTATCAGAGTCAAGCTGACCACACCTTGTTTATCAGGAGGGGTAATGGTACAATTACAGCTCTCATTGTCTATGTTGATGACATTATGGTAACTGGGAATGATGTTGCTGAGATAAATAGATTGAAGTCTTATCTGGCTAAACAGTTTTAGATCAAAGACCTTGGACTCTTGAAATACTTCTTGGGTATTGAAGTATCTAGATCAAGGAAAGGAATCAACATTTGCCCAAGGAAATTTGTCTTGGATCTTCTAAAGGAGACAAGGATGATGGGGTGCAAACCAGACACTTCCCCCATTGATCCGAATCATAAACTTGGTGATAAATGTGGTTCTTCTCTTATAGATGCAAGCAAGTACCAAAGATTAGTTCCTTCTCTCCTTGACTCGACCAGACATCTCTTATGCAGTTGGAGTGGTGAGTCAGTTCATGCATGCTCCCAGGGGTGGACATTTGGATGCAGTATCGCATCATTAGATACTTGAAATCCTGTCCAGGAAAAGGTCTTCTATTTGCCAGGCATGACCATTTGCAGATTGAAGGCTACATAGATGCTGATTGGGCTGTGGTTCAGTCTCTGACAGGAGATCTACTTCTGGGTACTATACCTTTGTGGGTGGTAATCTAGTTACCTGGAGGAGTAAGAAACAACCAGTTGTAGCTAGATCTAGTGCAGAGGCCGAGTTTAGGGCCATGACTCATAGAGTATGTGAGCTTATATGGCTGAAGAGACTTCTTCAAGACTTGAGCTTTGAAACTGAAGGGCCAATGAGACTTTATTGTGACAACAAAGCTGCCATAAGCATTGCCCATAATCCGGTTCAAAATGATCGAACCAAGCATATTGAGGTTGATCGTCACTTCATCAAAGAGAAGTTGGATTCTGGGTGCATTTGTACTCCCTTTGTGAAGACAGGTGATCAAGTAGCAGATATCTTCACCAAGGGTCTCACTTCTAGTCTATTTAGTGCCTTATTGTGTGTTATCGTGATCATGGTATTAGCGCAGAGAGCTAACACCGAGAGCACAGTGAGGAGGGTATATTAGTCTATTAGTTATTAGGTTGTTTCTTTTATTTATTTTGGTGTTTACTGTTTTACCCTTTAAGTGATTACATAATGAAGGTTTAGAGGAGAGTAACACATATCGTGGAACTCTCCCAATTCTGCAGATTCTCTTCTCTTCTCTCTCGGCTTCTCTTCTTCTTCTTCTTTCTTTTTCTTCATTAGTTTACATGGTATCAGAGCTGTAAGGACTGCTACAGATTTCGTGGATCACTGCTTCCCTTATCTACAGCATTCGATTGAAGTTTTAAATATTTTTTGAAGACTTGAAACACTTGTGGTTTCTTCTATTTTTTGTTTGAAGGGGTGCAGCACCCTATGCTGTTTTTTGGATTTGTTTAGAGACTAGTTCATGCTATGAATTAAGAACTAGGTTTCTCTTTTTTGTTTGAGGAATATTTGAAGGAGTTTTTTCGATGAAGTGAAGATTTTGTCAGGGTTTTGGTTGAGGAGATCGATTGCTGCCTCCACTGTCTGTATCGGATTTTGTCAGGGTTTTATCTGAGGGAATTGATTGTTACCTTTTGCTGCCTCTATTAACTTCTATCAAGGTTCTTTAGTCTTTATCGATTTCTGTCCCTGTTTTCAGCATTCTTCATTCTATTTTGTCATAACTTCATCAAGTAGATCATGGGTGATGAGTTGAAATCTGTTGAAGGTTCAAAGTCAGTAACAACAGAAATTTTTTCTTCCTCTTCCAATCGTATTACCGAGAAGAAGTTGGAAGGGGTTACCAATTTTTTGCAGTGGAAGAAAATTGTTCGGCTAGTGTTAACTGGCCGTGATCAACACAAACACCTCTTCGATACTATGCCTGAGAATGACTCTTCGTGGGAGACAGTTGATGCTCGAATCTTGGGACAGATGCTGAATTCTATGGATCACCAAATTGTGGACTTGGTGACACACATTGACACAGTGAAGGAGTTGTGGGAGTATCTTAATGTTTTGTATTCTGGACAAAACAATCTTTCCTGCATTTATGACTTGTCCCAAGAACTTTGCTGATTTTAAGAGAATGTATGAAGAGCTTAATTCCTTACTTCCTATCACTGCCAATGTGGAACAGATGTAGAACTAGTGGGAACAACTTGCTGTTATGGGTTTTTTGGGAGGTCTTGGGAAGGAATTTGACTCTGTTCGCTCCCAAATTCTTGGTGGTGACAAGGTCGCCACTTTGTCTGAAACCTTTTCCAGGGTTCTTCGTGTTTCTCGAGAACACACTACTGATGGTGATACTTCAGCCCTGACTTCTTTTCCATCCAACCGTGTGCCCAACAGTGGGGCTGGTAGTGGTGGTAATGTCAGTTTTGGTGGTGGTGGGGCTGGTTTTTCTAGTAAGGCACCTACCTTGGGTATTCAGGGTACCTCTGATGTTTCTGGTGGTTCAATGCGCACTTGTCATCATTGTGGTCGTCCAGGACATATCTAATGTTTCTGTTGGAAACTTCATGGCAAACCAACTCAGCAACAGTTTGCCAGTACATTCAATGATTCTCCTGTTTCTCCGACTGAGGTAAGGCGTGAAGATGTCCGATGATGAATATGCCCGTTATACACAGTTTCAGATTTCTCAACCAGCCCAGCCTCCAACTGCGACCTTTGTTCAGACAGGTAATGCCACTGCATGCCTTTCGACTGTCTCTTCCCGTCCCTGGATCATTGATTCAGGGGCCTCCGAGCATATGACTGGCGTTTCAGGTATACTTTCTTTTCAGCAATTCTCTTGAGTGTCACTTTAGCTAATGGTTCCTTGGCTAAGGTGGTGATCTAATCTTAATCTTGTCCATATTACACCTTCTCTTTCTTTGTCTTTCGTTCTTTATGTTCCTGATTTTCCTTTTAACCTTTTCTCTGTTAGTCGGTTTATTAAAACCCATAACTGTTTTGTAACCTTTTCTTCTGACTCTTGTGTATTTCAGGATCTTTCGTCGAAGAGGATGATTGGTAGAGGTCGTGCATCAGGGGGACTTTACATACTTATGGACACTTCATCTATGGCGTGTACCGGTGTGGCGTCACCCCACCAGATTCATTGTCATTTGGGTCATCCTTCGTTGGAGAGTTTGAAGCTTCTTGATGGTCGTTTTCGGTCAATTTCTAGTTTTAATTGTGAGTCGTGTTAGTTTGGGAAACTCCACTGTGCGAGTTATCCACCTAGAGTCAATAAACGGTCTGACCAACCACTGTCTTTAGTTCATTCAGATGTTTGGGGTCCATGTCCTGTCGTTTCCACTTTGGGTTTTCGTTACTTTGTAACTTTTGTTGATGATTATTCCAGGGTTACCTGGATCTATTTAATAAAAAATCGTTCCGAGTTATTTTCTATATTCTGTGCATTTGTGAATGAAGTGAATAATCAGTTTTCACACTCTTTGCGTGTTCTTCCTAGTGATAATGCTAAGGAATATTTTTCTGCTCCTTTTGCTGAATTTATGACTCAGTGTGGTATTATTCATCAGTCCTCTTGTGCCTCACCCCCCAGCAAAATGGTGTGGCTGAGAGGAAAAATAGACATTTGATGGAGGTTACTTGTTGTCTCTTGTTTGAGATGAAAGTGGCTAAATCCTTTTGGGCAGATGCTGTTTTAACCTCGTGCTATCTTATTAATCGTATGCCTTCTTCGGTTTTACGTGGTGCTATTCCTTTTTCTTTGTTGTTTCCTTCTGCACCACTGTTTGTTTTGCCACCACGTGTGTTTGGTAGTGTTTGCTTTATTCGTGATCATCGTCTAGGTGTTTCCAAGTTGGATCCCAAGGCTCTCAAGTGCATGTTTGTTGGTTTCTCTTGCACTCAAAAGGGTTATCGTTGTTATTCTTTTGACTTGCGAAAATATTTTGTTACAGTTGATGTATCTTTCTTTGAGTCTACACCGTTTGTTCATTCTTCTAGTACTGTGTTTGACTTGGATGATGATATTCCTGTTACTGTTGTTCGGTCTACTGTTCACCATGCTCTGCAGGCTGTCTCATTACCGGCACCTCAACCTAGTGTTTCAACGTCACCAATGGAAAGTATATCCTTGGACCCCTGCTACATCGACTTCTACGCCATCTCCTACTTTGCCGGCAGATCCTGTGATAGGTAATGATCCTCCTCCTTTGGAACCTTCTTCTGATCTCAATATTCCTATTGCTCGTCGTAAGGGGGTTAGGGCCTGTACCAAACACCCCATTTCTAACTTTGTTTCCTATGATGGTTTGTCTTCCACCTTTCATTCTTGTTTACATACTGTTGAGAACCATCCTGTTCCTAAGTCTGTCACAGAGGCATTGTCTAGTCCTGGTTGGAGGGCTGCTATGGGTGAGGAATTATCGGCAATGGAGGAAAATCAGACTTGGGATCTTGTTCCCTTACCTTTAGGGAAGACTGCTATTGGTTGTCGCTGGGTATATGTGGTAAAGGTGAACCCTGATGGGTCCTTGGCTTGCTTGAAAGCCCGTCTGGTTGCCAAGGGTTATGCCCAAGTATATGGTGTGGATTACTTGGATACCTTTTCTCCCGGGGCAAAGCTTACTTCTGTTCGTATTTTGATATCTCTTGCTGCTACTTATCATTGGCCCTTATATCAGCTTGATGTCAAGAATGCATTCTTGCATGGTGATTTGCATGAAGAAGTTTATATGGAGCAACCTCTTGGGTTTGTTGCTCAGGGGGAGTCTGGCTTGGTGTGTAAATTGAAGAAATCTCTCTATGGGCTGAAACAGTCCCCTAGAGCTTGGTTCGACGGGTTTACTGAAGTTGTGTTAGAGTTTGGGCTGACACAGTGTGATAGTGATCATTCTGTATTTTTCTGCTGTTCTGAAGGTCGAAAATTGTTTCGTGTGGTTTATGTTGATGATATAGTCATCACAGGAGATGATGTTTCTGGAATTGATGGTTTCAAGGCACACTTACAGTAGAAATTTCAGACCAAGGACTTGGGAAGGCTAAAATATTTTTTGGGTGTAGAAGTTGCTCAGTCAAAGAAAGGGATCTCGCTCTTATAGCGGAAATATGTTCTTGATCTTCTGTCAGAAACAGGAATGCTAGGTTCTAAACCTCTAGATACTCCTATGGATCCTAATTTAAAACTTGTTGCAGAGGATGGTGAGATTTTAGGTGATCCAGAAAAGTATCGGAGGCTTGTTGGAAAATTGAACTATCTCACAGTGACTAGGCCTGATATAGCTTTTCCGGTTAGTGTGGTGAGTCAGTTTTTGTCTGCTCCTCGGACATCTCATTGGGAGGCTGTTATGCATATTTTACGCTATCTTAAAAAGGCTCCTGGACGTGGTCTTCTCTACAGTGATCATGGTCATGGGCGGATAGTAGGTTTTTCAGATGCTGACTGGGCAGGATCTCTGGTTGATAGACGATCTACTACCGGTTACTGTGTATTTGTTGGTGGAAATTTGGTGTCCTGGAAGAGTAAGAAACAGACAGTTGTTGGCTTGCTGCCCGCTCCAGTGTAGAGTCCTAATACAGGGCTATGACACATGTTACCTGTGAGTTGATGTGGGTAAAGCAATTAATGACTGAACTTGGCTTTATTGATGGTGCTCCAATGAAACTGTGGTGTGATAATCAACCTGCTGTCCATATTGCTTCAAATCTGGTGTTTCATGAGAGAACGAAACACATTGAGGTTGACTGTCATTTCATTCGAGAAAAGCTACAACAAGGTTTAATTTCTCCTGGCCATGTCCGTACAGGAGAATAACTTGCAGACGTGTTCACAAAGTCATTGGGAAGTGCAAGAGTGGATTATATTTGTAACAAGCTGGGCATGATTGACATCTATGCTCCAGCTTGAGGGGGAGTGTTATCGTGATCTTGGTATTAGCGTAGAGAGCTAATACCGAGAGCACAGTGAGGAGGGTATATTAGTCTATTAGTTATTATCTTGTTTCTTTTATTTATTTTGGTGTTTACTATTTTACCCTTTAAGTGATTACATAATGAAGGTTTAGAGGAGAGTAACACATATTGTGGAACTCTCCCAATTCTACAGATTCTCTTCTCCTCTTCTCTTCTTCTCTCTCGGCTTCTCTTCTTCTTCTTCTTCTTCCTTTTTCTTCATTAGTTTACACTCCAGCTTGAGGGGGAGTGTTAGAGTTGTTAGAATATCTTGTATAAGGGTAGTTCTGTCATTGTCCTGTTATAAGACATGACCAAGTTGTAATTTTCTTGTTATTGTTTTATTTTCCTTTACCTCCCTATGGAGGCCTGTGTAATTTGGAAGAGTTTATTAATGAAGTAATATGTGTGTTGAGAATCGCTCAACACACACAACTGATTCTCTCCCAATTCTTCTTCTCTTCTTCCCTTTTCCTTCCTCTTTGCTGTTAACTCTTTAATCTCTCATTAGAATTGATCCATTGAAGCTTTAACTCAGTATGGGTGTGGGTGTTGAGAGTAAGCCCAAGATATGTAATCGTCTACCATGTGAGCAATTTGAAGGTGGTTGATCTAAGATTGAGGGTTGCAGAGTTGGTCATGAGGTGTGTCATTTGCAGACTAGGAGTTTTTGCAGCCGTTCTTTTAGCTTCAGATACGCCGGTCAGGGAGATATGCTTCAGATGGGATCCAGAGATGGGTGGATCTAGATTTTTTTCCCTGGCGGTACAGGGTTCAAGTTTCAATAATTGAGAATTAAATCAGTGAATTTGCCGATTTGGGTCGGAATTGACTACTAACTTAAAAAATTTCATCCATAAAAACCATAGAAATTTCTTAGGGTTATTTCAATATTTTTTCCATTCCTCGTGTTGCAGATGCGATGCAGTAAGGGGTAGGGGCGGTAGGGTTGCAGGCAAGGTTCTAAAACTCGGGTCTCGGTGGCATCTCGGCTCAGCCAGAAACCGAGACGAGTCCAGATCTCGGCGAGTTGCAGCATTCTTTTTTTTTTTTTAACTCGGACCCCCAACTCGGTGGGTTTTACACATATTTTGGGTCTAAAACTTGGTATTTAGCCTATTTCAGGCCATTTAAACACAATGGCATGCCCAGATTTCCCAAAAAACAAGTCCAAATATAAGTTTCACTTTGGACCATAGGTTGTTAGGCAATGAGTTGTACTAAAACAATCTACTCTATCAAGGATTACACAAATTTTGTTGAAAAAAATAGATTTGGGGAAAACTAGAAAATACCTTTGAAAATTCTTGAAATAGGTGATGATTCTTGGACTGTTGGAGTTGAATATTCAATTTAACACTTGAATCTCACTTGAAACCATGCAATCCACCCAAGATTTGAAGGAAAGAGGAAGAAAATGGAGCAAAATGGGCTGTTTTCCCTTTCTTTAGAGCTATGGACAGAACTCAGCGAGATTTTCGAGTTCTGTCCATGTAGCTTAATTTATAAAATGGGTTAGATGGGTGAAATGGGGAGAAAATGGGTCAAAACCCATATCCAGACCCGATACCGAGATCTCGCTGAGAAATTGCATTTTTATAATGCAAAAAATCAGGAAAAAAACTTCAAAATTGGTCTCATTTGGCTGGATCGAGACGATACCGAGATCTCGCCGAGAAAGTGTATTTTTATAATGCGTATGGCATCTCGACTTGAGTTCTCAAACCATGGTTGCAGGAAGAAGAAGAAGAAGAAGGAAAAGAAGGAGAAGCAGGAGGAGGATGAGGAGGAGGGGGTAAAAGGGTCACTTCACTACCTTTAAAGGGTAGTTTGGGTATTTAGGATTTTTCTAACCCATGACGTCATCACTAAACTGTAACTGACTAAAGGATAGGACCTACTTGAAAGAAATCGTAAAATGCAGGAGGTGTTCAAGTAAGTTTTTGAAAAATGAAAACGGGCAATTGTCTAGGGGGTGTACAAGTAATTTTCCCTTTACTATATTAAGATTTATAGAATTTTTAGATTTGAAAAAAATCCCAACATTAGAAAGTTGAAAATTTCACCTACTGCTGAAAATCATGTTTTTGTTCTTGAACTGGGGGTTTTAGAAATCTGAAAATTTCACCTACTGCTGGAAATCAAGTTTTTGTTCTTGAACTAGGGGTTTGACTTTTTATCCTTTTGGAATTTGTTTTTTAACAATTTTTATTGGATTCAAATAGGGGGCATTTGCTTATTTATGAGTAATATTTTAAGTAAATGAAATAACAAATATATAAACATTTAGTTACAATAACATTATGGCGACAACCGCCTAGACCCTACAAAATCCGCCTGGACACCTAGGTGGTGCCCTGACAATTATGGGCAGGTCGCATGAACTGCCTCCTCAATTGCTATCCTCGCCTTCTCATTTTCTACCTTCCCCCTCTGCCCTCCCCTCATGCTTTTAGCTATGGCCCTAGCAATCTCCACAGGTACCATGGTGCATGCCATCACATCTGTGGCATTCCCAGCCAAATATGATTTCAGTCTTGTGGCCCCACCTGACATAATCCTCTTGTGACAGTAGTTACATTGTATTTTTCTTTTGTCACCACCAATGGGAGTACCATGCAGCCATGCTATATCTCCCCTATCACCTCCCCTACCTCCTCTCCTACCTTTTCCCCTATCGTCTTCCCCGTCGCCTTCCCTGTCAACCATTATCTCACCTCCTTACCATTGCATAAAGGAAAAAGAAGCCATTATTAACTGAGTAGTGTCAAACTGAGACCATTAAAACAACTATGTAGGTACTTATTATTTTTCCCCAAACCCTCATATTTTTGTCATAATTAAAAATAATTTTCAGAATTTTCTTTCAATAAAATATTGGCCTAATACAAGGAAACTAAATATGGTACAGAATTTGAAGCCTCATATGCGCTTAAAATGCTGTACCATAAATTTCCTTTATTTTTTCTAAACAAAATAGAATATTTTTCTCTATTTTTTAATTAAAATTTTTTTTTTATAATTTTGGAAATTAAACTTAATAATTTGTTGGAATCGGCCAACGGTTATTAACATATATATAATTGAGCCCCATCCAATCTACGCCCATACAACAAATATTTGTCATATTTTTTTTCAAAAAATAGTTTTTGGGAAAAGGAAGTTTACCTGAAATGGTTGATTGTAGCTAAATCTTCCCTAGTAAGCAGCAATTGATCTCTTTGTAATATGGAGTGGGGATGTGGCAATTGATCTTCCCAAAAAATAGTTTTTGGGAAAAGGAAGTTTACCTGAATGTGGAAACCCCCAGCATTGTATTCCAGTAGTATGGAGTGGGCATGTGGCAAAAAAAGCAAGGTTCTAGCAATTTTCCCCTCCTCCGGGTCGAAACCAACGAAACAGTCGAGCTTCTGTTGAACTTTCGAAGTGAACTTGTGAGCATAGTTCAAGATCTCGTCTCGTCTCGTCTCGTCTTGTCTCGCCATTTCGGGTAGGTTGAGATTTCTAAAATATCCGAAATTTACCGCAATTTTGCCAAAATATGGTATTTTTTCTGCCATATTTCGGCAGTCTATCTCGGTGGGTTTTTGGCCATATTAAGGCCTAATACTTCATGTACACCCTTATTTAAGCTCAATAAACACATTTAAACCTTCATATTACAAAAAAGTGAACTCAAAGTGGTGTTTTGGGTTTGCATCCTTGATTGACAGTATACGGTTGGACCCAGATGTATAAATAGTTAAATACACATTGTTCAACGAAATATACCAAAATTTCATGAAATTTCGACGAAATATACTAAAACATACCGAAATTTACTGAAAATATTCCGAAATTTGGACATTTTTCATTTCAGAAGCCCATCTCGTCTCGGTAGTGTCGAAATTACCAAAATATACCGAAATTTCAGCGATATATCATGAAATTTTGAACCATGCTTGCGAGACGTTGCCTTTTTATATAAGGCTTTGTATCGTTTTGGCGAGATGGTACAAGCAGTACCGAAATCTCGGTCGAGACTAAGCATGTCCTATATTTCGTATGTAGTTTTGTTTCGAGCAGGTCAAAACCACCAAAATTTCGTCGAGTTTTCGAACTATGGGTGAGATGATCCAGAGAATCTAAGGCCCCATTTGGTAATGTTCTGTTCTGCAGGATTGATTCTGAGCAAGAGATTTGTGATTCCGTGTCGGAGGAGTGATTCTGCAAGGTAGAATGGCGTTTGGTAACATGGAAGTATTTCTGCATTTCTCCACCTCCACCTCTCTCTCTCTCTCTCTCTCTCTCTATAATGTCTCTCGTTCCATCTGTTTCTTGGCCGTGCTCGTTCACAGTTTCTCTTACAGACAAAAATCAACACAAGCAGAACGACAAGCAAAGCAAGAGAGAAGAAGTAAAACCAAATCCGCAGTTGGCTGAGATTTGAGTTCCCAACGATTTCTTTGATTTGAATGTAGGGTTTTCCGGATGCGAGCAGAAATGATTTGAGTTCCATTGTTGAACTCAGATGCGGAATCTGCAAAAGAAAAATAATTAGAAAGCGGGAACCAAACAAGACTTATGGACTTAACAGAAGTTTATTATTCATATATCCCTCAAGAAATCAAATATTAGAGGCCACCTTAAGCAGCAAAACCCTAATTCTTCAATCCTAGAAGACCTTCACGGAATAGCTAGCCACAGAAATGAAAGACAGAGATGAGGGAGAGGTGTGGTGACTATACGTTTGATCTCATGGATAGGCGTCTGGGCATCTTCGATTTCGGGGACGAATGTTGGTGAAATAGGACCAGGGTCCCTCAGGATGGTAGTGGCGTAACTGAAAACCCACATGCAAGCCATGGCCATGAAAATGAAGGCGTTCATGAGACCAGGAGACGTCTTGAGACCTAGCCAAGACCTAGCCAATCGTCGATGAAGATGAAGATAATGGTGTATTACCGGTAGCAGATGGCCAAGAGAACTACGAGGACTGGAAGAGAGATGCTGCAGATCCGCCTCATCAGGGCTCCGAAACTTATTGGACCACACAATTAGATTTTATGCTTGAGGCAGGCATGCTTGTGAACCAAGGAAGAAGTAAGGGAGCCAACCAAGGGGAGGGTTACCACTTATCACTGAGGAAGAGAGAGATGGAGGACATGGGTAGTCTTTTAAGGTCTGAGGAGGGACATAGAGAGCGGTGATCTATCGTGGTTGTCCGAGCCACCAATGTCTATCATGACGGTGTCTTAGAGAAGAAGAAAGTGCAGAGGAGGGCTCTGATGCAGATCCAAGGGCCTACATCCGCAAGAAGAAGCAGCAGCTCTAGGAGTAGGGCCAAGTGTTTGGAGCCTTAGTTTATTTTTGCATTAGTGGTTTCCATAATTTAATTTCTATACTTAGTCTATTTTGTAAACTTAAATTGAACCGGTTCAAACCATAGTCCAATTTAAGTGATTTTTAATCTCTTGTTGTTTAGGGAATATTCTTTTATTTTAAGTTGTTTTCTTAGTCCCGACACCCCTCCACGATTTCTATAGAGGGAGTGACTTGTATTAGGAGTCAGCCTAGTGATCAAACTCCTAGTTTGAATAGGATTTAGGCCATTGGCCATATTATAAATAAAGTAGTCCGTGGGAGGCTCCCCCACAATTCAGAATTTAAAAAAACAAACTTTTTCTTGCTGCTGCTGCCCTGCTCTGTTGAGTGTTGCCTTGTGAGTCATATCAAGGTGAAGGGACTGGTGGATCTCCAATTGACTCTTTCCGTCTTGTAGACCGGGAGGACCTGCTACTTGTCTTCAAGTTGCTGCCATTGAAGACCTGCAACTCCAAGTAAGTGATTAATATTATCAACCATCCCCCTTCTCCTAATCCTCTAAACCCAGCCCCATCGATCCCCATTGCCAATACTTCATCCTTACTACCTCCCTCATCCACCATTAAAACTATCAATCCATTAAAACCCTAAACCTTCACATTCTGTCCAGCATTATTCCACCATCAGAATTCAACCATATTTGAACTACAGTACCCTCTCAACCTTCCCTACACTCGATCCAAGCCTTTTCCCCTTTCCCCCATTAAAACCCTAATTTCCCTCATCTCCATTAAATTCCCAAAACCCTAAAAATCCACCTAGACAATTCCAGCCACAAAAACCCTCCATACTTTGGCCGAGTGTTCATCTCCATCCTAGGAGAACTCGATCCAAAGCCCCCACCTTAATTCCCACTATAAACCCTAGAATCCCTCACTTCCCTCTTTTCAAAAACCCAAAACCCTAACCCTAGTTGCTGCCCAAATCCATCTAACCTACTTCTACTCATCCAAAACCCGTAAAATCTAGTTCATTATACTCCCCTACACTTGCCTAGCCGTACCATATAAGACACATTCCCATCATCTTAATCCTAACCCAAAAATTGACCTAAAACCTCAATTTTGCCCCCATCGAACCAGCACCTTAACAGATCCTGGTTGTTTGGCTCCTAGTAGGTCTCCTACCTATCTAGGACTACATTAGGCTCACATGCAAAAGTGTGCAGCTCGGGCTTAATTAGATTTGGAGTGTTTCTCCCCCCCCAAAAAAAACTTCATTTTTATCTTAGACCATTTTTTGGACCAATTTGTTCTATGGGAACCAAAAATCAACCCAGAATTGCCAAACGCAATCATCGTTGTCAAGGCGACGCCTTGGCCGACTTGAGTGCCTTGGACGCCTTGATCGCCTAATTGGTGCCAACTTGATTTTGGACCCTCTCCAGCGCCTTGGGTCTCGCCTAGACGCCGTGACAATTATTTACGCAATTCCACTCCCAAGTATTCCTCTAGAACAAAAAATCATCAGACAAAAGAACATTACCAAACAAGGCCTTAATTTCTTGTAATGATTGGGAGAGCATATGAAATCTTATTCTGTGCGCATTGGATTGATATACTCCAACGTGCGAAATATTATATTTTCTTGAAGGATTAGACTAGTTGGGGAAAATTTTGAGGCCCTGATGATGGTTGGAGGCGATTTATCAAGTGGCTTATCACCATGATTCTTGGTGATTACTCTAATCTGGTCACATCATCAAGTTGGTTGGAAGTTCATTCATTATCTTCTCTTTAAAAGATGAAATAACTAGGGATTCTCTTTGAAATGCAGAATTCTGATCCTCTTTTTTTGTGTGGGGAGGGGGGGGGGGTTACTTTGCCACCTTTTTGGTTGATATAACAATTTACTAGATGAGAGACAGGAATAATGTATTATGAGGACAATCATCCTAAGGGGACCAAAAAGAACAACGTGCAAAAACTACAAGGCTCGAGATTTTTCCTCTTATTTTATATGAACATCTGGCAGACCTGATTATCTGTGGGTTCTCATTGTTGGTCTTTTGAGAGCGACTCTATATGGCTGGAAGAAACAATGAGGCATTTGAATTTTGAACCATGCCGATCCTGCCTACAAGGTGGATTACGTGACAAAGCAAAAGATAATAATGTAGGGCTGAGATTGGAAGGGATTGGACTGTTTTTTTTGTGTGTATAGGTTCCAGTCTGTTGTAGAAGTCTTTTTGACCCTTGTAAAGTTTTGAGGGCTTATCTCTGGTTTTTTACTTTTATCTTTGATAAAGCTATTGCTTTTTACAAAAAAAAAATAATTATATTTGAATGTTTTTCTGCTTGAAGAAGGAAACTTCAAGCTAACTTGTGTCTACTTCCCATTTCTGTTGGATGTGTTTTATACTCTTTAACGCAGCATCTAAACTCCCAAGAAACAATTTTATTTCTCGGTTATTGTAAAGATCATTCCATCAAATTATTCATTTTGTTTTGTCTTAAAAAAAAAATAAAAAGAGCAATACATTGTTTGTTTTGTAGGTATAATTTATCATGTAATTATGTTGTGATTATGCAGATTCAGACAGGTTGTCCTCTAGATGAAATGTCTATAGCTTGCATTTTACGTGACTTACTGCATGCCATCGATTATCTCCACAATGAAGGAAAAATTCACAGAGACATTAAAGGTCATATTCAAAAGCTATTTGTATGGTATTGGTGGACAATTTCTTTTCAAAAGTTTTAAAAAATCTTCATTTCTTAATACTATTGTAGAATTATTTTGCTCTTTACTGTTTGGCATCATGTTATATATCCTTCAATTATGCTATTTCCTTTTCTGCCTAATGCAAACTTGTTATAGTACTTTTGGCAGCGGCAAACATATTACTGACAGAGAATGGAGATGTTAAGGTACTTAAAGCCTTTTAACCCAAACAAATTCTAATGTCAACCCTGTCTAGCCAGAAGGGTTAAGAATGGCTGCATTTATTGATGGTTTCTTAAGCTTAAATCCCTTGGCTATGTGACAGGTTGCAGATTTCGGTGTTTCTGCACAGCTAACACAGACAATTTCGAGAAGAAAGGTCATCTCTTACAATATCGGTCATGCTTTGATTGAGCATCTATCAACAGCATCCTCCATTTCATATTTTCTTCATTTCTTTCTCCTTCCTTTGAACAGTTCATGTTTCTTCATTTTGTTTTATTTTTTCTTCTTCTAATTGTTGTCATAAAAAAAGGGCATACCCAGTGCACGAAGCTCCGCCACTGCGGGGTCTGGGGAGGGTCATAATGACACAGCCTTACCCCTGTTTTCACAGAGAGGCTGTTCCCAGACTCGAACCCGTGACCACTTGGTCACAATGGAGCAACCTTTACCGTTGCACCAAGGCCTGCCCTCATTGTTAGCGCGTATAATTTAAATGCCTACATGCCTGACCTGTTTGTTTGGTCATATCTTCCTGCATTTAGTGTTTATTTAAATGCCTCCATGCCGTGACCTGTTTGTTTGGTCGTATCTAATGAAGAGCTTTTACATTGAAAGTGACATTTATGAGGCTTGTTATCCTTTGATATGTATCTTCCTTAAGCAGAAACAGGAAAGCTTGAAATAGGTAGTGTCTTATTTTTGGACAGTTGATTCCTTGACATCATGCTTATATACAGTCATTCACTTATGTTTTCTATGAGTCTCTTAACAGTTTCTTCTAGGATTCATATTTTTTAGTTATTCAACTTCTTTCTCTGTTGCTTCCTGTGAATTTCAGTCCAGTTTTAGTTTTCTAAATAACATTGCAAGCAACGAAAGAGACTAAAGGAGAAATGTTGAATCTTGAACTTGAGAATAGGGTCTTGAGAGAGGGATTCAAAGAAGAAATCTAATGAAAAAGGTCAAAAGGGATATTTCCTCTTTCATTGAAAAGCCTGACGGGTATATTCAGAAATATTGTTAGTTGAAGAACACTTGTTTGTGTAGCTTTGTGATCCCGCCTCTTGTATGGGTCTGGTAACATAATTCCCAATAATATGTTATATATATATATATATTCAAGAAAGTTGGGAATGAGAGAATGTGAATCTGTTCCATATTTCCTAAGAATGCGTCTCATCTTATTGAAGATCCATTTTCTTGTTGGTGCTATTAAGCATTGGCCGAAGGTCTAGCATGTTGTTAATTGCATAAACAAGCCTTCATGTGCCCATGCCACTCTTCATACACGAGAGGGTATGAAAGGCAACTTGCAGAGGCTAAAAGCAAGACTGATTTCAATTGCCATTTTTCTTCCTGGTTGTTTCACCTCCTTTTTGGGTTTGTTCGGGATTTGTTTTTGGAGGAAAATTGTTATGCATATTGATTCTGTACTGACGGGTTTAAGCCTTGGTAGACACTTGTAGGAACACCTTTCTGGATGGCTCCAGAGGTGATTCAGAATTCAGAAGGATACAATGAGAAGGTAAGTCATGGAGAAATTGTCTTGGGTAATTTTTTGTCATTTTAAACCTTGGGTGACTTGTTTCACTCAATTTGCTTTTGCTGGATGCAGGCAGATATTTGGTCCTTGGGAATCACTGCCATTGAGATGGCAAAAGGGGAACCTCCACTTGCAGATCTACACCCAATGAGGGTTCTTTTCATCATACCTCGCGAAAATCCACCCCAGGTTTATTAGTGTTCTTTGATGTGTGGCAAAGACCATCACTGCCAATTGATATGGAAACATGCGATGTTTTTTGCCAGATTACTCATTATTTTAAGGTATCAGAATTTTGTTTGTTGTGCAGCTGGATGAGCATTTTTCCCGTCCTATGAAAGAATTTGTTTCGTTATGTTTAAAGAAAAATCCTGCGGAGGTAATTGTTTATGTTGTTCTGGTACTTTATTTTATTTTCTTTTGGTGTCAAATATTTTAGGTGTGGATGATAAAGACTGTCACTTCTTATTTCCGAGAAGTGCAAATTTAAAGATATATAGACGTCTTAAGTTATGACATTTCTGTCTTCGTCTTGCTAGCCATAAAATAGACAAGAATTTTTTGTTTTTGGGAGGGGGGGTTGGCATAAAACTGTTCTTAAACAGCAAAAAAGTTCTCATTCTTTTCAACTGTCCATCAACAACAACAACTCAGCCTTATCCCAACTAAATGGGGTCGGTACCATGGATCCTTTCAAAACAAAGTAGGGAAAACTGAGATCCATACAAGGAAAAGAGAGTAAGAAGAATGAAGAAAAGAAATGAAGAAATGAGACAAGAAAAGTGAGAGATGGAAAATGAAAGTAAGAGGAAAGAGGATAGCCCAGGAAATCAGGAAAATCTCAGGTACATGGTGCCACGACGTGGATCCTTGCTCTCCAATAGGCTCTATCTGAAGTCATACTTGGCACAAGACCAAGGCTATGCATGCCATTCTTCACAACCTTACCTATGGTCATTTTAAGCCTGCCCCTAGCTCTTTTAGCTCCTTGAATCGAAATCAGATCACTCCTCCTTACTGAGGCATCCCTAGGCCTCCGGTGCACATGGCCAAACCACCTCAGATGATATTCTGGGAGCTTGTCGCTAATCGGGACAACCCCCACATCAGCTCTAATACGTTCATTCCTCACTTTATCCTTCCTAATTTTGCCGCACATCCATTTTAACATCCTCATTTCTGCAACACATAGTTTCGCTATATGGCACTTCTTAACTGCCCAACATTCCGCCCCATACATCATAACAGGTCGGACAATGGTACTGTAGAACTTTCTTTAAGCTTTAAAGGAATGTGTCGGTCACAACTGTCCATTCTCCTACCTATTAAATGAACAATAGTCATGGGTGCCCATTTCAGGTTGAAAAATTGCTTTGTGAATTCTGCCTAAGTTGGTTTGTCGTGGAACTAACTCTTCCTGGTATTACTCAATGAAAACTGCATTTTCTTGGATTTTCTTAACAGTTCCCTTTTGTTTTTTCTAGGGTAATCTTCCCCAGCATGATGGAGAGTGCAGTGGATTCCTTCACTATATTTTTTTGGCCCATGGTTTCATTCATATTATTTAATATATTGAGGGTAGAATAGTAATTTCACATATTAATAAACTGTACCAAACCCTACTCTGGTTCCCCCTCCCCGGCTCCCACTCTCACTCCGCACCTCTCCCTCCTCTGCTTCGACTCCCTCCACAATCCCTCAGTTGCTCTCTCTCTCTCTCTCTCTCCCCCCCATCCCTCTCCTTTGTTTGTTACTGGTTCGCTATCTTTGGCAATCATGGAAAGAGAACTCAGTCGAAACCTATCGAAACTACCAAGATATCTTGGTTTCGCAAGAATCTGAGACTAGATGTGGGTGGCGTTAAAAAAGTCACTGGTTTCGAAAGGTTTCGACCAAAACAACCCATTTTTCGCAAGTTTCAACACTCATGCCCATCGAAACTGGAGGAAACCTGACTCGAAACTAGGATAAACAGTTATTTATGCCAGAAACCAGGTCAAACACTTATTTATGCCTAATATCATTTAAGTAAGTTATTATTCATAAATAAGCATATACCCTCGTATTTGAATCCAATAAAAATAATAAAAAAATAAAATTCCAAAAGGATAAAAAGTCAACCCTCCAGTTCAAGAACAAAAATTGGATTTTCGGTGGTTGTACAATTTTCAACTTTTAAATGGTGGGTTTTTTCTCAAATCTAAAAATTCCATAAATCTTAATATGGTAAAAAATTGCTAAAAACCAAAAGTGTGGTAAAATATTCATTTGTTTTGATGTCTAAAAAATTATTTTCAATCAGAGTCATTTTGACAACATTTATGCACACCAAATTAACTTTGACCAGAACATAACTCCTTCAATATAAATCATATTTAAGAAATTTTGGACATGGTTTAAAGTATCGGTATCGGTTGGTATCGATAAGATACTGATCAATACGTCTCTTTTTTTTTTAAATGTATTGTATCGAATGTATCGATATTTATCGACCGATACGTGCCGATACCATACGATACAATCGATACATAGTGATACACTCGATACGTATTACTGTTTGTTTGGGTTTTTAAATGTATCGATACGTAGAGATACACATGCCTTTTTTCACATTATACAGCAAACACGAACCAAAACCCCCAAAAAATTTTGGCCCGACCCTCCACTTCACGAACTAAATCTCAACTTTTTCTCTCTTCGGGTTGCGCCACAAAATATGTCGGGTCGGGTCGGATCCACATCGCACTCGAATCCTTGAAATACAAGACATACTCAACACTTGAAGGGAAAGGTAGTTTTTTTTCAAAAAACTTGATCTTTTGCTTCAAATCTTGCATTGTAGTTCTTTCTTTTTTTTGCTATGATTCAAGGAGAATAGGTTCAACTAACTATTAGATGCATGTTTTGTATATATTTGCAAAGATTTGAACTCAAATCCACCATTTTTCACCCAAAACTGAAAATGGCTTCCTTAAGGGTTAGTATTGTGCTAATGTTCAGTCAGTACACAACATCATCCTAGTTGCTCTTATTCTTGAATACCCTTACAGACATGAGTTTAATCCACCCCGACATTCTTTATGGCAATAGAGTGACTCTGCATGTAAGAAATCTCATATTTTATAACAATTTCAAAGTGCCGCACTTGTCTGGTCATACATTATTCACAATTATTAGCGTATATGCATGACATACGACATTTTGTTTATATTGTTTTTTGTGTACAAAAGTGTCTTTTCATGTGTATTTTGATCATTTTCATGCGTTTGCATTTATCGATACGTATATTCGATACGATACGATATGAAACGATACGTCTCTTAAAATCGCCTGATCGATATGATACCCGATACAGATATCAATACTTTAAACCTTGATCTTGGATTTGTTGGAAAGCTATCAAAACAAAGCTTTCTAATAAATCCAAGATTGTTTAAATCTGATTTATATTCAAGGCGTTATGTTCCGGTCAAAGTTAATTTGGTGTGCGCGAATGCTGTCAAAATGGCTTTGAATGAAAATAAATTGTGCATAAATAAGTGTCTGTCTTGACAGTTATGATTCTCAGGCATAGTTAGCAAAAATGGGAACAACAAAAAAATAGTCTTATGGTACGGGTTTTAAACAGTAAAAAATTGCAAACGGACAATCAAATAAACCGTTAAAAAAAAGCAAAAAATGGAAAACGGACGGTAAGGGTTTTAAACATTTATATTTCAAAAACACGGAACCAAAAAAATGACACTATTCTCATACAAATTAAGGAATTTTTATTTGAAATACATGCTTCTAATTTCAGTATCCATGCATTGACCTTGAGTTGAAGATGATATCATGAAAAATGTATCCCTTAGAGTCATCTTTACGTTGGTGAAAGAATCAGGCCGATCAGAGTTCGGGAGAGAAAGATATGGTCACTTAAGTCCAAGGTCTTAAAAAACACCAAAAAAACAGGAACATATTTTAAATGCGTTTAAAACAAGAGTGCTTGCCGTTTGCCTTTTTTTCCTGTATGTTTGAGAAACATACGGCAAAACGTGTTTAAAACGGTAAAAAACGAAAATGCTTTTAAACGCATTTTTGCTAACAGAGTTCTCAGTACACTGTGCGTACACTAGTAAACTTGGGTAAAAAACCACAAGTACCATTTTGAGAGTTTTTTTTTTTTGAAAATAGTTCATGCATTGTGTTTAGAATGTCAAAAATAGGCTGTATACAAAAAATCAGATAAAAAAAAGCATTTCTGGGCCTCGAATCCACCAGCTCGAGTTGGCTGGGAAAAAATCACAGGTTTCGACCTTATCTCGGTTTCTAGTTGGTTGAAACCCGAGTTTTAGAACCTTGCTGGCAATCAGAAGCTCATGTCCAAACTATAATTACCACAAGAAAGAAAATTGTCACTTTTGGATTTTTTTTCAAACAAACTCTACTAACAGGCAAGCCTCTTCAAAAGTCATACCCAGATGCCACTCCGCCAATGCTTCAAAAGGAAGCCTTTCAGCTGAACGAAATTTATTGCCAAAGCCACCATTTCAGGAGAAGAGAAGAGGGAAGCAGAACTCGGTCACAGAAAACTTCATCAGCAATCACCGACCCATCAAATTTGCTGCAAGCTCAGAAAGAGAAAACAAAGTAAGGAACACTAGGTCCAATTGTAACTCTTAGTCTCAGCATCATTTGAACCAGAACAAACAAGGAATAGAGTAGGATTTTCATGGGAAACAAAGGC
Source organism: Telopea speciosissima (assembly GCF_018873765.1). Classification (NCBI taxonomy): domain Eukaryota; kingdom Viridiplantae; phylum Streptophyta; class Magnoliopsida; order Proteales; family Proteaceae; genus Telopea; species Telopea speciosissima. Next base: position 16,286,623 of record NC_057924.1, read on the forward strand.
CCATCTTCTATTATATCTGAAATCCTGAAATCCCAGAGTTGTGAAAATGGTGGCCGTGATTTCTATCCAATTTACATGATCCCCACATATTCCTTGTGGGCATGTTGTTGGTTTTTATCCTTGCATTGTTCGTCCCCTGTGATTCCCACAAATCCCCTTCAACTAAACACCGGAGATTGAGAACACAGCCAATACAAATGTGCCAAAGACGACACAGAAAGAAAACTGCGGGAGAGAGAGATTTGGTACGGTTTTCGTAGTCTGAAATTCTTATACCTGCGCTCAACATATTGAACAAAATGAATGATATGGGCAAAAAGTGATAGTGAAACGATATACTTCACTATGCATAGTGATGTCTAAGAGGATCCATTATATATATATATATATTCTGCATGGTATTGAACCTGGGTAAATTTGAATCTTCCAACAAATTATTGTTGCTATTGTGTACGATGTCAATTCTTTTTATGCAAAATGGATGGGTTATAATGAGTCCTTTTTTATTATTCATGCATTATAATAACTTGTAAGATAGTTTTCAGATTTACTCTATTTTGTTGTCTTTATTTCAGAGGTCCAGTGCCAAGGAACTTTTAAAGCACCGTTTTATCAGGAATGCTAGGAAAAATCCCAAGCTTTTGGAAAGAATAAGGTGCTTGATAGACCATTTTCTGCTGATAACCATTTCTTTATATTGTGTTTGAGATACGAAGGATGTGATTTTTTGAATCATGAGTGTGAGATATGATGGGAATTCTCTGAAAACTGATTTTGAATCCTGCCCTCTTTTTTGCTATGTTTATTCGATAGAGAGCGGCCCAAATACCAGTTAAAGGACGATGTAGAAACCCCTACCAATGCTCCTATGGCTTTTGGAGATTTATCTGGCACAGTGAAGGTGAACAGAGATGAAAAAACATTACAAGCCAGGTCTGTCATTTATTTGGATTGCTGTTGCTTATATGTTTTATAGTTTAATTTATACTGATATCGTCTAATTTACACTAGTCATGTTAAAACCCTGAGAAATGCTGGGTGGGACTTTAGCATGAATGGATCACAGGGTACAGGAACCATCGCTGTAAAGCCACCGCAGGTGCTTGGCACAAAAGAAAAGAAATCAGAAGCCTCATATACTCAGGCTACCCCAAAAAAGACTTCAGAAAGTGGTAGTAAATTATATTCTCCATCCAGACGTGTGGTTCAGGAATCATCAGAACTGTCCCCAGTGAAGGATGCTAGAGATCTATTTGATGATGGATTACAAGATAATTCCCATGAGGATGTAAGATTTGCTTTCTTTTGGTATTGATCAAGTTCTCTTGTGCCTTTTAATTTCAGGAAGTATCTGAATTATTTATTTTACAGGAGCAATTATCTGTAAGTGGGTCGGGAACATTTGTTGTACGATCTCCAAGAGTTCAGACATCTACAGTGTTAAGTGAACAAAGTATTTTGGTATGATTACTTAAAGCTGATTGGGAAAATCTTCTATGAATTGATCCTCACGTATATATTATGTCTTGGCTAGACATTAACTTAGAATCTCAATCCTTTCTTGTGTAGTCTAGCAACAAATATTCTTCTTTTGAAGATTTATCTCCCAGTGGGACTATAGTTCTCCATGGCCAGCATGATGATTCTGACACTCCTCGAACTCCTAAATCCAGATTGGGTTTCCAAGAGAAATCTTCGAGTGCCTCACTTGAAGATAGTGCAACCAATCTTGCTGAGGTTGTTGATTGCCTCTGGGCTATTGTACAATATATACCATTCTACTTGTTTCTGTGAATAACTTTGTATGTCATATATATTTCAGGCGAAAGCTGCTATGCAAGCAGGATTCAAAAAAGCAAATGCTCGGGAAAGGTTCATATTGAGCAAGCTTAATAGAGATGGACAAGAAAGTAAAGTAACAGAAGGAACTAGTAGCTCTGCTTCTTCTAGGTACATGTCATTACTGTTGTTTATGTGTATGCTAATGATTGTACTATTTCACAAGATGCCAGAAAATGTAAGATGATAAGATCTACTTATTATTGTTTCTGATTGACCACTATTCCTCTCAGTCAATCTCATGATTACTTTGATGCACACAAAGTAATTCCCAGATTACATCAAGCAAGTGATGATGAAAATGCAAGAAATTTAGCAGCCGCATCATCTCCTGCAGTATCGGTTTTGCTTGTTCCTTCACTTGAAGAGGTAAACATAAAGAGAAATCTCATGTACTGCATCATTTGTCTAGTATATCCAATTTACCAGCTGTCTTTTATGTTTTAGATTGTGGTAAGCTCCAAATGATAGATTTGTTTCTTTTCTTTTCTCCCTTCCTCTTTTCATGAGTTTCTGTTCGCTTCCCTTATGCTCCATCGGTTCATGGCCGTACCTTGGATCATGTTGTAATAAATCCTATCCCCCACTATCTCCACTTCTGCTAATGAATGCTAGAGTTGGGATATTGAGAAAGAGAGTCGACTGTAGAGGGTCCAACAAAGAAAAGAAAGGAAATGGATGCGCAGCCTCACAGCTCAATCCATTGCTTTGTTGCAATGGCTTTCATGCTAGGGTGCTCAGCCGTTGCTTGTTTGCTAGCACATGAATCCCTTGCTTGTTTTGGAGTGATCTGGAATTTCTATTTGGGAGTATATGCAATAGATGTCCCTTGGAGGAGGGAGAATCCCATCTGTAAGGATCTTGCCTGCCTGCTGTCAACTTGAGGTCTGACATTTTATGATCAAGCGATTATTTTCTGTTTGCGAATTGTTTTACTTGATGTATCTACCGGGTGTTAGGATGGCCGAACCTCCTTTTTCCTGTTGATATTTGTCAAGGTTTTATACTATTTGGTTATTTGTTTCTTCCCAAAGTTTGGAACTGTTTCTTTGTTTTCCTTCTTGTTACTATATGTTGATTTAGCTCCACAGTTCCCTTGAGTTGTGTGGGGCTACTATTCTAATAGTATTTTTTGGATTCTTCATGTACCTTGATATTTTTTTTTTTTGGGTGAATACCTTGTTGATATTTTGCTGCTGGGCATATCATTATTGACTGCAAAATTTTCAAATAGACTCTACCATGGCTGTACCTCTTAATTATTTGGCACTTGTATTCCTTTTCTGCACCTTGTTAAGGTGCATTTTGGCACTAAAGAACATTATCCTCTGGTATTTTATATGCGATGACCGATGTGTAGTATTCAAAGAAACCTAGCAGGAGGTTTAGCCTGATTTCTGCCCATATACTACTTCCCCCATTGATGTTGAATTACTTATAGGCTCAGAACACATTATGTAGGCAGTTGGTGATGATTTGGAAGGGACAGGTTCGCGTGTTGTGGCAGATTCACTTATGGATCTGGAGCATGCCAAGCCCGGTTCTTGTGAAGTCCTTGTCAGCAGGTTGCTTCAGCGACTGGGAAGGTTCACATCTTTGATATTGTCATTTCTACTCCATTTTGTGATGTTTGTTTCACATTGTAGTTTGTGTTTTCTGGTTTAGATGAAATATGTAGATTAAATGATGTGCAGCTCAAAAGAAACTTCATTAAAGGACCTCCAGGAGCTGGGAGCCAGCATCTTTACAAAGTGCAAAATTGCCAGTGAAACAGAAAATGCAGATGCAGAATCTAAGCACAGATGGAAGCAACAAAATGTGGATCTGTCTGAGAACCCGAATTTAAGTCCACTTGCAAGGTTCCTCCTTGCCAGGTTCGTTTGTAGTTGTTTTACATATTGATTTTCTTTTGGAATTATGTCAGGAAGTAATGTGAAATTAGTTCATGTTGCAGATGGCAGGGTCAAGTTTCAAGAGATCTCAACCCACTTTGAGGAAAGGTTGAATCTATTGCTTCCATCGGCACTACTCTGTTCTCTGTTTGTATATTTATTTTGATTTTATGTACATATGATTATTAGAAAACTGTATTTTTTGCCCTCTGATTTTTCAGAAGCAGAATTGCTGTACAATGAGCAGGTTTTTATTTGCCTTCTTATAATTTAATTTTTCTCTTTCATTGGAGGTTCCATTCTCTAATAGTCCCCTCTCCCCCTTTTTTTGGTGTTGATTCTTTCTAATAGTTGTTTCATTCATAAGCTGACATTTTGATTTGCATGTGGAGCATAGTTGTCACGGCGTCACGGCGATCCAAGTCGGTGGAAGGGTGTCACGTCGATATATCGACATGTCGCCCGCCATGGCGTTGCCATGGCGAGCATGTCGACCATGTTTAATTTTTTATTTTCTGTATTTTTAATTCATTTAGTATGCTATAATATATGTCCTATAACATCAAAAATCAACATGAAAGTGTACTACACTACTACTAATATACTATGCCACTATGGTTTAATTCATGAAAGTGTAACTAATATCCATTAGTGTATATGAAAGTATGAAAAATTGAAAATATAGATTAACCTATCAAATAATTGAAAGCAATAGTAAAAATCAAATGATAGGCTAACCTGTTTACTGAAGCTTGATAGCAATAGTCTTTCTTTAGTGTATGTGATTTGGAGCAAAGCATCTAAGCTATTAAATGGTTTAAAAAAAAAATTTTAATATGTGGGCCTAATGCCTGTGATGTGAGTGCCTAATGCCTGTGTGTTGGGCCATAAATAGTTCCCATAGTCAAATGTCTTTAAACGGTGTACGATTCTTTTGGGTAGAGCACAAAGGATTGGCCAGCCATCAGCGACACAATTCTCTTTGTTGCGAGACAAGTTATGCAATGAAGGGGTTGACCAAGTTTCCGTCAGATGATCAAGGGGAAGAGTATTTTCGAATTCATCAATAGGGGTCAGGAGTTTTTCCCATCGTATGATCACATCATCAATGGGCTGGGGATTCTTACTCCTCAACTGGTGAAGTAAAACTTTAGCTAAAGAGGATGAGTGGGGATGATTTACAGTGCAGTTCACTCCGCCCACCCGAAAAAATAAAAGAGACCTGATCTGGTTAACGATGATACTTCCCCTAAATATTGAAAAGAGAGATGAGATGGACCTTTTTATTTTTTGTTAAGATGGGCCCATCACAATGGCGGCTCAAGAGGGGGTGGATCGGGATCCTCTCCAATGAGGCATCCAATGGCTTGGTTGCCTGGCACACATCCTGGCCCACATCCAATTATCATGCCCAAGCAGCCCAGCCGTCGGATGCTCATTGGGCAATGCCCTCATTGGAGAGGATTTGGAGGGGGCTGCCTGCCTGCCAGACTGATGCGGTAGGGAGACTCAAACACGAGACCAATCTCAGATCCTGCTGCAACAAGCACAAGCAAGAGCACAAACCACTAGAGCAAGCTGGTATCCGCAAAATGAGCTAGATTTCACTGATTAAGAAAATGGTACATTACGTCTCCCTCCTTTGTCATTATGGCTATGAAGGGAAGCAAAAGTCACCTACAACATATCAACTTGCTTTTTAACAGTTGTGTTAGTGGTTTCTTTCTATTTCCTTTATTTTATTTTATTTTTGTTTTAATAACCCCCTCCTCCCCTTGAAATTATTATTTTTTTCTTATTACAATAAAAGCAGCCTGTAATGAGGAGGATTGGGCTATAAATGAGGGAATTTAGGGCAGTTTTTTTTTTTTTATTTATGAAAAAGAAAGATATTATAAAAGTTAGGAAACAACAAAGTCTATATTACAAGCATTCTTAGCCATGTTCCTAGCAAACGAAATACACAAGTTGCTATCAGTTTTAACAAAATTCACTCCTTGAGTGTGGTCAGATATGTATAAAAAATCTTTAAATAGGTTCCACGGCCATAAGCATTTGGTAGGAGATGGAAGAGTATCTGAAATGATCTGATTGTCACACCAAACTTCTTTAATCTTCAACCCAATGCAAGCTGCACGATCAACACCTTTACGGATTGCAAAAAGGAGCTGTAATATCGTTCCGCTGAGGAATTTAGGGCAGTTATACTGCACAAAGGGTGAAGCAAGATCTGATCCTACGATGTGGCTCTACCATCAAAAGTTCTTGCTAGCTGAGTTAGCAGGCATCAATTATTTTAATGGTCAATTTGAAATTTTTTTGAAGGGGAAAGGTTTCCTCGATGATCCATCCCCTAAAAATATGCAATGTGACAGATTAGATGGAGTTTTGATTTTATACATTGGTAGGCCGCAATCTTCCCTGCCTACATGTCGAGTTTCATCCTAGTGGCATGGCCGAGTGGTAAGGTGGGGGACTGCAAATCCCTTTTCCCCAGTTCAAATCTGGGTCTCACCTAATCAATCAAAGATTCAGAATACCTTATTCTGCTATTCTGCTGATATAACTCGTCGATTTTTTGCCCAACAGAAGTACAAAATAAGATTCTAAAATTTGACACGTGGGACAATCCAAATATAGACATGTCTATACAATAGTAAAAATTGCCACATCATTTTGTCACATGGCTCAAAGATAGTGGGCCGTTATATGAGTTTATCTCAATGACTTCGGTAAGCAAAATTATCCTTTTTTTGAAATTTCCCTTTTACCCTCATAAACTGATATAGAACGCCATTCCATCACTAAACTGCTTAACAAATCCTTATAGTCTAAGTTTGAAGAAATTGATTTACATTTGAATTAATCAAAACTGATGAGGATAGAAAAATGGATGATTATTTTGTCTATCTTTTTAATACTATGTCTATTATTTTCATATGGACCAAGTTTCCCTCCACCCACTGTGAATGAGATCTAGAGGGCATTTTGGAACATACAGAAACCATAGGAGGGGTTTGTGAACCCTAAAATGATGGTGAACCGTCCTTTATGGGTGGAAGAAAATTTTGTCCATTTCATATAGTGGGAAAGATTAGTAAATTTTTTTTTCTCCAATCCCAGATCAACATAATTCTCACTTTGGTTTGTGATTATTTTGCCTTATGACGAAACAATATAATAAAATATTGGGGAAAGTTTTCATACACGGCTGTGTAAGCCGTGTATGTGAGAGGGTCTTTCAAAAGGAGTTGGAAAAATCATAATTCCCCACCCATTAATTAATGTCTTGAAACTCCCACCCTCTCACATACACGGTTTACACGACCGTGTATGAAAACTTTCTCCTAAAATATTTATATATTTTCATCATCTGGGATTTTTTTTTACCAAGTGATCGGGGTGGAGTCCTCTACTATTTTAGTAGAACATCTGGAATTTGAAATGAATGTAATTTTTCAACCGAACCACTTAAAATATTTTGGTTGTGACCCATATCATTACCTAACCAATTTCGCATCTCATTTGGGTATGGATTCTTCAAAAGGCACCAAGTCACTAACCTTCTTGATTTGCACCATTTGCATGGCACTGTTAGAGAATAGTTTCCTCTAACGTAGCCAGTTTGAACTGAATCAACGATACATGAAACTTGTATTTCAACAGAGCCACTTTCTACTATCTACGGCCTATTGCCAGGATCACTAGGATCACCCAAATTTTCAAATGCAAAATGCATAGTTGTCACGATGTGTAGGCGACCAAAGTGTTGGAGGGGGCCTGGATACAAGGCGACCCTAGTTGTCAAGGTGCGACAACTATGGGAAAATGAGATGATCCATCAACCTGAAATGCTTGGTCAGGTGTAGCGATGCCTTGGTTCGCACCTAGGAACTCAAATTATGACAAAATGTCAAGATTTATGGACAGCCAAAGAAATACAGTTGCATTAAAAAAAGAAAAAAGAAAGAAAGAAAAGGAATACAGTCATCCTAATTCCAATCCATCTTAGTTTCTTCACACAGGTATGCACAAACAGCTAATAAGAGTAAGAAGAATATCCCTAATGCTCCAATAAAAGCTTCTCTACATGATGGGGGCTATTAACAAATTTGTTTTGGATCAGGCCTACATCTGCAACTATACAAGATAACTTTTGAACGGCAAATTAATGTATATAATCTCGTGTAATGAACAATAAAACCATGAATGAAAATGTTAGTAAATGTTTTAGTCGCCAGCAGGGAATTTTAATGGAAGAAGAATCCCAAATCCGCTCCAGAATCTTAGTAATCTGATCTGATGAGAAGCACCCTGATTGGGGAGCTGTAATGTATGAATAATTAGCTTCATTGATCATTGATGCTGTTAAGACATTTAGGAGACATGTCACTGAGAAATTAATAAAAAAAATCCCATTTCTTTTTTCCTCTAACACAGGGCAAAATTGAAAGGCATCCTTTCATGCACTGGAACTCCAACTAATATTTCCATTTAGTGATGATGAGGTGTTTACTTGACATCTTGTAGCTCCATGCATACAGAAAAAAAAAATCGCATATACTTTAGTAGAGATGCCAAAGGTAATCAGCTTCTGTATTTGCTTTGCTGAACTCTTTTATGCCCATCTGCCTGAGTGAGTTGCTTTGTAGTAGTTAACTTCCGAAGTGAGGCATGCAAAATCAAAACTGAAAAAGGGATGGACACAAAGGGATTATGAAATGAAATTCACGGATTAAAAAAGAGTGTCTTGTGTATTGATCGATTCAACAAATACCTGCATAACTGACACCAATTGCACAAAAGAGAGCCAGCTGAACATGGGTCCAATAGAGAATAACTGCAGTTGCTGCAAAGGGCAGAGGGAGTTAATTCCCAAAGGCATTTTGAGAGGGCAAAAAACCAGAAGAGAGAGAACACAAAAAATATTTCATGCCTAGTTTGCATACTTAGAACTTTGTTAAGGAAGAGTAAGTACTCTCAATACTATGAAAGGAGTGAAAAACAACTACTAGCTTTTCAAAACCCCCATTTGCTTTATTGATTGCAAAGAAAAGTCAAGCATCCTGCAAAGGATCTTCCATCTAGAAACTTCTTCATAGTAGAACTTTGAATCCTATGAAGACTATGAACTAAAATTCAACTTAATAATAAGAAGCATGTTTGACAGTACACATACATTGCTTTACCAATATCCTCGATCATGCCTTCTCATAGCTCCAGTCCCACCCTTCCCCCAATATCCTAGCCTCTCCCTCCACCCCCCAAGGTTATTAAGTTTGTATCTCTGTCTAGAGATAAAGCCTCGGTGCAACGGTAAGGTTGCTCCATCGCGACCTAGTGATCTCACGTTTGAGTCAGGGAACAGCCTCTCCGCGAAGTGGAGTGGTAAGGCTGCATACATTATGACCTTCCCCAGACCCCGCAGTGGCGAGAGCCTTGTGCACTGGGTTCGCCTTTTTTTTTTGGTCTAGAGATGAAGACACAAAGGTTGTATCTGAAAAAAGAGTGATTGAGTTCATTTGAAACAACTTAGAAGATCAGTTTTCATCCAAGGGCTTCCTAAATTGTTCTGCCTGTATCATGCACTAATCATTGTTTAGAATGATTGGGATCCAAGTGGTAACCTTCAAATTTGTCTGTTCCTTGTAAACCAAATTTCAAAGGCACAAATATAAAATTCATATAATGGTTTGATCTAGCCCTGTTTCGTAAAGAATGGAACTCCTATTTAATTACTGAAATTATTAAGATTTTGCCAAGCAAATAAACGTAAGGGTACCACCATAACTACGAGTCAATGGACCCAACCCTGCTAAATCGAGAAATGATTACTACAAAGTAGTGGATCTGGATGTCAATATACACTTTTTTTCTTCTCTCACATCTTGCTGAATATTGAGATCTCTAAAAGGAGGACGCACAAAAGTGTCATCTGTTAATGTATTACACCAGCATTAGCACAAAATCCAAAATCAAAGCATGTCAACAAGTATCCATAATAAGATTGTGCTTGAAGAGTACAATATGAACTTCACCATGCTCTAGGCTGCAATTTTATATATATATATATATCTCCGCAACAGATTTCTAGGGGAACTATATGACCATCTAGGGTAAATGAATACAGAGATCGATAAAAGAGATTATCAAGCTTTTCGCAATGAGGATGGATAATCTAATATAATAATTAAAATTGGAGAGCCAAAGAGGCCTCTGTCTGGACTCTGTGGGTTTACTTCATGCTCCCCTCCTCCTCCCCCTTTTTTCCTTGATAAGTTAATTAAGGCTCTATCCATTTCAAAGGAAAATAGTTCACAGAAAATTCTCATAAAAGCAAAAGAAAATTGCATAGGAATAAAAAACAGAAACTACTTTACTGATATGAAATATAGAAATAAGGAAAGCAAGTTCCAATTTTATTTTCTTGATGTCATTCCCCACCCCCCCCCCCCCAACCAAAAAAAAAAACCATGGTATTTTGGTCAACATACAATTGCCACTTAAGGAGGAAGCTCTCCCATCATATAGTAAGATTCTTTTTTAATCAACCATGCCAAAAAAATAAAAAGAGAAAAAGAAAGAGAGGGTACTTATTGGTGTCACAACTATTTGTGACGTTTCCGGAAGTCAAAAAAGAGATTTAAGCAGTCCATTTTCATGGTTTTTCCTACCTAAACCATCTGTTCCTTCTCAGAGTTGGGAGAGTGCACAGTAATGGCTAGAGTGTTGGTACACATGCATGCCAGTACAAGGGGGCATTTTATCGAATTACATGGCTAATCTAGACCATGTCCTCTCTATTCAACAGTTGGAATGGATTCATCATCAGTCCACGTGGCATAATAGGTGTCGTGTGAGATTTGGAAAAGTAACAGACAAGGTACTCAAAACAAAGCTTTCCAATAAGTCCAAGATTGCTTAAATCTGATTTATATTGAAGGAGTTATGTACCAGTCAAACTTAATTGGGTGTGCGCGAATGCTATCAAAATCGCTTTGAATGAAAATATTTTTTTGGACATCAAAACAAATGAATATTTTACCGCACTTTTGGTTTTTAGCAATGTTTTACCATATTAAGATTTATAGAATTTTTAGATTTGAGAAAACCCCCAGCATTAGAAAGTTGAAAATTGCACCTACCACCGAAAATCCAGGTTTTGTTCTTAAACTGGGGGGTTGACTTTTTCCCTTTTGGAATTTTATTTTTTAACTATTTTTATTGGATTCAAATAGAGGGTATTTGCTTATTTATGAATAATATCCTAAGTAAATGAAATACAAATAAATTTACTTAAATGATATTAGGCATAAATAAGTATCTGTCCTGGTTTCTGACATAAATAAGTATCTGTATACCAAGGTTTGCATAGATAGGTGTCTGCATACCAAGATTTCCCACCGAGATCTCAAGATCTGACACTCATATAAAGGAGTTTGGGTCGAGATTTGCGCGATCTCATTCGAGTTGTTGCACTTTTTCAACTCGCATGCCATCTCGTCTCAACCTCCCAGAAAACCAAGATCTCGGTCGAGATCTCGAACTATGGTAACAGACCATTGTGACAATAATATTTTGCCAAAGCATAAACATGCATTCTTCTCATTTAGGGGGGGGGGGGGGAGGGAGGGGAGAACAGATAACAGAAAAGACAAATAACAAAAAATGCAAAACAAATTTTATAACTGCAAATTGAGTTCCCCAAATGTATTCTAAACCATTGAAACAAATGGAGTCCCAAAGATATCTTCCAAAGCGGAGGATTAATCATTTTGTTTAGTTCTGGTTTCAACTGACCTACTACAAAATTGCATTTTCAGGCTTGGGTTAGTACTATTTAGGTCAAAGGAGCCGAGTTGTAAATAGAAGTACTGTTCCAAAAGGAAGCCATTGATCCCCAAAAATTGAATGGTTAGTACTATAATGCAGGTAATGGTCAGAACTCTTAACTTCCTCCATGGTCTATTGGTTTCAAGTGGCACATGTTTACTGCAAGATTCAAAAGTCAGCTGATGGATAGCTTTTTTATTTTTGTTTTATTTATTTATTTATTTTTTTTTTGGGGGGGGGGGGGAGGGGGAGAACAAATTTCAGATAATTGTATCAAGTAATCCAATCTGATACAATTTAAAAATCTAGATTAAGGATCTCAGATGCAAGCAGACACAATAATCAAATCTGTGACCAGATCTGAGATAAAGGAAACAACTGCATTGTTAAGGGAATAAATTATATTGATGGAAGGGGAGGGAAGAAACATGAGATCAATTTTCTTGGGAGGAAGAAAAGAGAAGAGAAGAAATCAGATTTGGGATACCACTCCCGTCTGCACTGCTCAACAGCACCAAAACTCCTAAAAAACAAACTAATTTGACTCAAATCATCTCTCATTGATAGGGGATGTATTACATATATATAGACCTTCTAAAATTCATAATTTGACTCATAAAAGGACTCCTAATCACTCTAATACACTCAATAAAGTAAATAAACTCATAACCGAATTCTATCTAGCTATTATTAAGTATTCAAAACTAACTCAAACTAGTCCCGTGTACTAACATTATCCCCACTTTATAGGCTTATAAATTAGGCCCATTACATCAATAAATCCAAAAAAAAAGAAGCCCATGGTCTATAGAACCAAACCATGGGGCAAAAATCAGATTTGGGATACCAATCCCATATGCACTGCTCAACAGCACCGAAACTCTTAGAAAAAAAACTCATATTCTTTACTCAAATCATCTCTAATTGATAGGGGATGTATTCCATGTATATAGACCTTCTAAAATTCCTAATTTGACTCATAAAAGAACTCCTAATCACTCATATACACTCGATAAAATAAATAAACTCATAACAGAATTCTATCTAGCTATTAAGTATCTTAATCCAACTCAATCACTCAATTTAACTACTAATCCCATATACTAACATTTTCCCCACTTTATGGGCTTATAAATTAGGCTCATTACATCAATAAACCCAAAAAATAAGAAGCCCAAGGTTTAGAGAACCCAACCATGGGCCAAAATAAAGTTTTACAAGGCCCAATTAACCCAATTGGACAATCTTAACTGCATCACTATCACAGTAACATTGTTAATAATTGCAAATTTCATGGACAGGAATACTGATATGTGAAGTGTTGTTGTACAGCCGGTTGTCTTGCTGGTTGTAAGCTATTTTAGCTTACAAGCCCCAGTCGGTTTGGTGCAGGTATGCACCACGTTTGTTTGTGTAGGAGTCAGTTGTCGAATAGTCAGTTATGGAGTCTGTAGTATAAGATGAAGTTTATCAATATAGAAGGCAGGTATTAGTTTTCCTGCAACAAGCAGATTCAGGAGGTCTCGGCTTCCCTCGAAGTAAGCCAACTTTCAAAATTGCTCGCAAAAAGAAAAATCACACATCAGAGTCAGGGTATTCTAAGACAGCACCAGAATTTCCAAGCTCGATGAGGCAATCTCTCCGTTGAAAGATATTTCTGTTCAGCATGAACAATTGCTATCCAATTTACAAGAAGCACCTTGTCAGAATCAGATTTCAAACGATCTGAGACACAAGATCACAGCCATGGACATGAAATATGAACAAATTTGCAATCAATTGACCGCGACAAAGGGGAACACTTAGATGATCGTTCCAGCAATAGAAGAGAAGAGTTTCAGCATATGACGAGCAACAATAATATACAAACTTTGAACCATTCACCTAGATTTTCCCCGTTTTGATGGTTCTAATCAGAGAGGTTGGATCTACAGGGCTGAACAATTCTTATCTAACCATCAAACTCCTATCGAATAACGGCTCATGGTTGTTTCTTTTCACCTGGAGGCATGGATGAATAAGGAGGAGCCATAAGTCCCATAACACACTGGCAGGAGTTTTACCCGAGCTTTGGAGGTTCGATTCGGACCCAGCGAATTTGAAGATCCCACAGCGTCCCTGGCAAAGCTTCGGCAAAATTCCACAGCTCAAGACTACCAAACACAATTTGAAGCTTTGACAAACCACACAGAAGGCCTCAACGAACCATTCATCACGAGTTGTTTTATTGGTGGGCTTAAGGAAGAGATCCGGCTAAATGTGCAAATGTTCAAGCACAACTCATTATCAGTAGCAGCAATCGGACTTGCTCAGTTGCAAGAAGAGAAAATTGGGGCTCGAAGACGTGTGACCAGGTTTGAAGGTGGAAAGACTCAATGTCAGTCTGCACAGCTGTTCTCAAAACTTCCAATCCACCCATTAAGCTCTTGATCCTACTGAAATGAAAGAAAGGTGAGATAAGGGATTGTATTATAATTGTGATGAAAAATTTTCACCGAGGCTTAGGTACAAGACACAAAATCTGTACTGAATGGAAGGCCCATGGCCAAAAGAAGATGAGGAAAACACCCAGGCATAGTTGTCAAGGCGTCGCTTAGGTGACTGCCTTAGCAGCCGGGTGCCTTGACAACTAGTGTCGCCTTGATCGCCTAGGCGGACGTTTTGGTCGCATTGGTTGTCTTGTTGGTGTCGCCTTGCGTCCATACCCCCTCCAACGCCTTGGTTCGCCTAGACGCCACGACAACCAAGGTTCTAAATCTCAGGTTTCGACCTAGTTTCGATCAGGCTGAAACAGAGATATGGTCGAAACCTGGGACTTATTCCCAGCCAACTCGAGATGGTGGTTTCGAGGCCCAAAAATGGTTTTTTAGGTCTGATTTTTTTGTGTACATCCTATTTTTGGCATTCTAAACACAATGCATGAACTATTTTCACAAAAAACAAAAAAAAAAAAAAAAAACTCAAAATGGTACTTGTGGCTATTGACCCAAGTTTACTAGTGTACGCTGAAGGAGACACTAAATCTGGCATTACAAATATTGAGTTCACATAAAGTTAAAGTACAAGAACACTAAATATTATATGTCATCCAAATAAAAACAAAGTTTCTCAACAGCCAACACTTGCTTAATTCCATGCGGAGTTTCTTGGTGGGTCCAATCCACGAGTAGCGTACCGCTAAATATTTCGGAGCCGTTCCTCTAAATGTACCACATCTGTATCCCATGATATGCTTTGGGCCTAATTGTCCTGATAGTCCAAAACTGTCCATCTATAAGCCCCATCATCAACTTGTATAAGATATCCCAACCTAGGGAAGGGCTCACCGTGACTGTAAGAAGTTGGAGCCAACACACATGGCTAGGATGGATACCCGCAGAGAGGTTCACACACTAGTAGAAGTCGGTTGATCTAGGTTGTAGATGCACCAAACGAAGGAAATATGCAAAGAAATCCACACTTGGAGGCCGAACTCCAACTCCTGTGTCAAAACCTACAACTTCTCCACTATCGCGATGAAAACTTGCGAGATATCACAAGTTTCAATCGAAACAAGTGATATTTAAACTTTGGTTTGGTTTGGTTCAATTTGTTTCGACCAGTTTCGACTGAAACCAGTCGAAATTGGTCGAAACCTGGAACTTTTTAAACTCCCACTAAGTTTCGTCTTGGTATCTTGTGAAACCGAGATATCTTGGTGGTTTCGGTCAGTTTCGACCGGGTTCTTTTTCCGTGATGACAACTATGCACCCAGGTAGACAAAGAAACCACAACAAAAGAGGTGGTTGTTGCAAGTACACCATCACTGCTGGAGAAATCACTCCATGCCATTGCAAGTGCCCCTACTCCACAAATGATGTACGTCAAATGGCACCTTGAATCGCCATTCTTTGGTAATTTTAATAGATTCAGGTAACACCCATAATTTTTCGGATGGTACAGTTGCAAGGAGTGTTGGGCAATGGCCTTACTGTCCAAAGTGGAGGAGCTCTCAAAGAGTCAAAGTTATGGTGGGCAACGGGCATAAATTGAAGAGCGAAGGAACTAGCAAGGTGTCCAGCTGTTAAAGTTTTTATACAAGGTATGGAGGTGATTGCAATTTTACATCATTTAATTGGGTAGCTGTGATGCTTTGTTGGGAGCAAATTGGTTCAGAATATTAGAGCCAATTTTATGGGATTTCTTCAATTTATGGATGAAGGTCTCTTTAAATGGGATATCCTATTGTATCAAAGGGGAATATCAATGGGGAATGTTCTACAGAAATATCTGTTATGGGAGAAGCTGATGGAAGGAAAGCTTTAAAGAAAAAAGGGTGGGGTGTGCTTTTACAACTGTGTAGCATGGCTGGCTCGGCTCCTGAGGAGAATGTTGATCCACAACTCCACGAATTGTTAGAAGAGTTCCTTGACGTTTTTGATGAACCCAAGGAAATACCACCTCATAGGCCTAGTGATCACAAAATTTCATTAATTACCGAGTCATCACCAGTCAGCGTACATCCCTATCGCTATTAACACTACCACAAGAGTGAAATAGAGTGTGTCACAAGCTGGAAATGTTAGGCCCAATCAAAGTCCCTTCTCTTCTCCAGTTCTCTTGGTTTGTAAAAAGGACAGTAGTTGGCAGATGTGCATTGACTATCGTGCACTGAACCAAGTGACTGTAAAAGATAACTTTCCGGTTCCAGTAGTTGATGATTACTGGACGAATTATATGGGGCGATTGTCTTGTCAAAGCTCGACTTACAATCTGGATACCACCAGATCCATGTACATGATGCGGACATACCCAAGACGGCATTCCAGACCCATCAACACCACTACGAATTTCTGTTGATGCCGTTCAGATTATCCAATGCACCATCTACATTTCAAGGCCTAATGAATGAGGTATTCAAACCTTAGTTGAGCAAACTTATTTTGGTGTCTTTTTATGATAGCTAGTATACAGAAAATCTTGGGAAGAACACATGGTGCACTTGCGTACCACCTTAGAAACACTCAGATTTCACAAGTTATTTGCTAAGAAGTCAAAATGCCAGTTTGGTACAAAGAAAATTGAATACCTCGGTCATTTCATTTCAAAGGACGCTGTATTAGCTGATCCTTCAAAAATCTCTGCTATGACGAGTTGGCCATTACCTGAAAATATCGGCATTCAGAGGATTTTGGGTTTGACCGGTTACTATAGAAAGTTCATTAAAGATTATGGCAAGTTTGCAGTCCCACTAATTCCATGTTGAAAAAGAACTCATTTCATTGGACCACTGAGTCAAAGCCTCAAAGGTAGCCTTCCAAAATCTTAAGAGAATGATTTCACAACCACCCGTTTTCGCATTACCCAATTTTACCAAGCCCTTTTCACTAGAATGTGATGCATTGGGTAATAGTGTTGGGGCTGTTTTCATGCAAGAGAGCCGTTCAATTGCCTATCTCAGCCAAGCTCTTAAAGGAAGGAATTTGTTGCTATCCACTTATGAAAAGGAACCGCTTGCATTGGTCTTAGCTGTGCAAAAATGGAGGCCATACATCCTGGGTGCCAATTTCAAATTTGGATTAGATCAGCAAAGTTTGAAATATATTTTAGGATACAAAATTGCTACACCATGACAGTAACGTTGGCTTACCAAATTGATGGGATATTTTATCTTGGACTATAGGAGTGGAAGAGAAAATACAGCAGCTGATGCACTATCAAGAAGAGCCAATGATGGCTATCTCTTCGGTGGTCCCCTAATGGGTACAGGAGTTGCAGGGTAAGGTTGATAAGTTTTCAAGGGGTGAGCGGGACCTTACTAAATATACTTACTATAATGGGTTATTATTATTTGTAGGACCGAATGCAACCCGAGAGGGGGTGAATTGAGTTGTGACCAAATAAAATAAACTATAGTAAATAAAACACAAACCTACAAACCTTAAGCACATCACACAATGGCATAAAACACAAAACAAATATGCAACAAGCAAAGGTAGTGCCATGGAAGATCTTACCAGTTTGCTTGATGTAGATGCAAGAGAGAGAGAGAGAGAGAGAGAGAGAGAGAGAGAGACAATGCACACCAATAAGCACACAAGGATTTAGGGTGGTTCGGATCAGCCTGTCTTACATCCACTCCCTTGATCAAGGACTAAGGATTTCTCCACTATCCAATTCTTTTCCCAGGAAAGAATCAAGCCCTTACATAAGCAACCACATGTCGAGTACCCAAGCCACATAGGCTCAAAGGATTTCCTACCCAGGTCACACAGACCAAGGATATTCACTCAGGTCACACAGACCAATGATTTCTCTTTTACAGTACAATATGGCTTCTTCTTTCAAGCCTGATCACTGTAACCAATTAAGCTCATTATGATCAATACAAGATGATTTTTATGCTGCACTTTACACGTTGAATCTTTTGTTTAGCCCTTCTCAAAATGATCTTTCACTTTGTCTCTGTCACAATAGCAACAACTACTTTTCAAAAGGATGCAGACAATAAAGTTCAATATCAGCAACTCAAAATGATCTTGCTTTTTTGCATTGCACACTTCTTGTCTTTGCTTGTGATTGATCTTCTATATATAACATCAACTGACTCCATCCTTTTTTTGGCAAAAGAATTAGCTGTTAGACTAGCTGTTAGAGTCAAGCTAAGCTTCTCTTTGAACATTTGAACTCAACTTTCATTCCCAAGAGAAACTAGCACTAAAACATCAAAATGATTAGAAGCATTAAGTTCATTTTGGTTTCCAATATTCAACTAATGATTTCCAAGAAAAACTAGCTGTTGGAGCTCCTCAACATCATTGAAGATGTTTAAGAGTTCCACTCAAGTGGTTATAGTCCAAGTGGTTGTTAATATATAGTCAATATCTTTCCAACTTCTTGACCATGTAACATTAATTACTATTGCATAGAAGACCGTGCGACAGTTACAGAAGACCGTGGCTATAGGGACTTAAGATGGTCACTCTTGGACATGCACAAAAGATGGTCAAGGAAGACATCGACATCGTCCGTTTGAGATGTTAAACTCTCAAACATTCACGGGCAATCGCATGGAAGACTGCAGTGGTCATCCACGACCACTTACTCAAAAAACAAGCTCGATTGTTCATGAGTTTAGACTTTACACTTTTTAGATATGCCAATATAGCTCAGTCATCCATCCCTGTTCACGGAAGACCGTGGACAGTAAACTTAGCACACTTCTAAGTCAAACCACCTAGTTCCTTGGTTTTTCATTGGAGTCTTTTTTTTCTATGGCTTTTCACATCTTGTTGATCATCTACATTAGGATCATAGACATTCCAATTTAAATCAATCCTAATGCTTGACTTGAAGGAATCTTCCACTTGATGTAGCATTCAACTCTTTGATTCACAAGCATATGGAAGGCCATCCTCACTCCATGGAAGACCGTCTTCAATTAGTTCTTCCAATCAACATGCTTTGTTCTTCCTACAACTGTACCTCTTTGGTAGCTTGGGTATCATCTATCTCTTAGCACATTTAGCACACACATTAGTATACCCAAAACACACATCACACAATGGTTTTAATATCCAAAACACTAAATAAATAAATTGAACCTTCTAGTTCCAACACTATTTTACAAGGGTCGACTCTACCTTAGCTCCAAATCTCCCTTGAAGTTTGCAATACTTCAATAGCTCCATGATTCTCCTACTACGGGTCTTTCAGGTTTCCACAAGACATGGAAACGAGTCAAGGTTGATTTTTAATTGGCAAGGAATGAAGTTGACAGTGCAGAACTATATCCGAGAATGTAATGTTTGCCAGCAGAACAAAGCTGAGAACTTCACTCCATCAAGTTTGCTACAACCATTGCCCTGTCTGGACAGACATAACCATGGATTTTGTCGATGGGCTTCTCGTATCTAACAGCCATGACATGATTATGGTAGTGCTTGATCGGCTGTCCTAGTATGCACATTTTATTTCTTTGTCATATCCATATACTGCTGCTACAATTGATTGTCTATTCCTTGATCAGAATTTCAGACTACATGGCATGCCAACATCAATTGTTAGTAATCGAGATCCCACTTTCACCAGTTCATTTTGGCAGGAATTATTTCGCTTGCAGAACACCAAACTGAATTTGTCAACAGCCTACCATCCTCATACAGACAATCAATCAGAGGTGGTAAACCAGTGTTAGAAAACTACCTGCGGTGTTTTGCAGGAGCACGTCCAAAGGAGTAGGCTAAGTGGCTCTCAATGGCCAAATGGTGGTACAATATGTCAACACATACTTCCACCTACATGTCAACGTATGAAGCAGTTTAAGGCGTGGCACCTCCACGTCTTCTCTCTTATATTCTAGGCACCACTCATGTTCAAGCAATAGAAGAGTTGTGATCAAATCTTCTCAAGGAAAACTTGTTGCTTGCTTAAGAAAGAATGAAGTGCCATGCAGATTAACACCACACAGATCATGAATTCAACGTAGAAGAGGTGGTATATCTACGCCTACAATCCTATCGACAGACATCAGTTGCAATGCAAAGGGCCCTCAAGCTGTCGCCAAGATACTATGGTCCATACAAGATCATCCAACACATTGGGAAGGTGGCCTACAAGCTACAGCTGCCCGATGGAGCAAGAGTTCACCCAATCTTCCACGTCTCTTGTCTCAAGCCAAAAATTGGAAATTTGTATCAGCCACAAATAGATCTTCCTCGCATCAATGATAATGGGGTTTTTCAATCGCAACTAGAGAAAATAATTGATCACAGGATGATTCGGCGAGGTAATTGTGCCATTATAGAGGTGCTGATCAAGTGATCAAATGGCAAGGTATTGATGGAGGACCAGGTTTCTCGAAGGGAAGGGGAATCTGGTTGTCTTGTTGGTTGTTAGTTATTTTAGCTTACGAGTCCTATTCAGTTAGGTGCATGTATGCATTGTTGAATGGTCAGCTATGGAGTCCGCATTATAAGATGAAGTTTAAATAAATGGAAGGCAAGTATTAGTTTTCCTGCAAAAACCAGTCTCAAGAGGTCTCAAGTTTCAAAATTGCTCGCAAGAAGAAAAATCACACAACAAATACGAAACACTGATACTGATTAGAAAATGAATTCTTCCAGTTTAGATGAGAAGCACAAGTGCCTTTAAAACATGATCCTTTAGCCATTTACACTCTGAAAAACAACTGGGTACCAGTACAAACAATTTTAATGAATATACATGCCAACTTCAATAGATAAGGAAATTGAAGAAGTCAGTCTTTCAAGCAGAAATGCCAACCACTAGATTATCAAGACATCCAAAACAAGAACGGAAAGAAGTGTATGACTTACCACATTGGGCAATTCGGACTAGACCTTGGCGAATGGACGAGTAGCGTTCCAATCCCCACTTATTGCTACAGAAGCGAAACAAATCCCAAAGAGCCAAACAAGATAGCAATCCCAAAAAGGCAACTGGAATTTGATACCTGCCACCACAAAGAAAAACAAATTTAAGCTCCTAATCAAGAATTAGGAGAAAACAGAACAAATTAAAACTACAAAACGGCGGAAGCGGGTCGTACAGAGAGATGGCAAAGAAGATAACGGCAAGGGTGGCATAGTTGCGAGCGTAACGCTTGACGTTCTCCTGAACCCTCAACCTGGCCTGGGAAGGAGAAGAGGGAAAGGAGTAAGAGTCCAAGCAGCCGAAGAAACCAACTGTCCAGGATGGGGCATCGCCGGCAAAATCATCGGTAGTGAGCTTGGCGAAAGGGTTGAGCGTGAAGAGAGAGAAGAAGGTGCCCAAGTAGGAGAAGATAAAGTAAAAGAAGCTATAATTGGTGACGGAGGAGGGGGAGGTGGTGACACTGGTAGAGCTACCGTCACGGTCGGAAGAGAAGAAGGAACGGTCGAGGCTGGTGGTTCGTTCGTCGAGGACTTCGAGATAGCCACTGTCACGAAGCCATGACTCGAAAGCGGCCTCTGGAACGCTCAGCGATAATGGATTCGCCAAGAACGCCATTTTCGTAACATCCCAAGACTTGTGCGCGTCGAACGGAGCAGACACCTTTGAAGTCACGATTGATGCTTCTGAATTTTTTTTATTTTTTTTTAAGGTGTCGTCATCTGATTCGGTATCTCGTGGCGGAAACTTGTTTGATGGTCTTGCTCTTGTGGTATCCATGTGATCAATCGAAAAGTCGGGATCCACACACACTTATGTGGGACAACTTTATTTTTTGTTTGATTTATTATTGTCACATCAGTATACTATTTTTCCAAACATCACAAGGCATGAATTCTATCGCTTGGAGGGATGGCGTGTCCGTCCGACCATCGGATAGAGAGGACATGGTCTAGATTAGTCACATGTTACATTTCAAAATTAAATCCAATCAAATACTCTCCCTTGTTTCATTAAAAATAAAAAATATCCTCTACATCTGGTGTATGTCCATGCATGTGTATTAGTATTCTCGACAATGTGTTGCACTCTCCAAACTCTGAGTGGATCAGACAATTTAGATTATAAAAATATTAAAAATTGATGATTCAGTTTTGTCTTGTGATTTCTAGATACATCATATTCCGTAAAAAAAAAAAATTGAGAAGGAAAACTTGGGTACGTGGGAGGAGTACAGACGTGTTGCCAAACTTATAAAAACGTCCTAGCATTTGCCACTTAGTAATTCACTTGGCCATAAATTTTGGCTCACAAGTAGACCCTATCATTTCCTATCCATCCATAAAATTTGAATTCAATCCAAATTTTTATATGGAGAAAAAGCGAGTAAAAAATATAGTTAAGGAGTTTAAAATAAAAAGTTAAAATTATGGACTATCCAAAAACACAGGTTGAACATATAATTGAATTATTATACATAATTTGACATGCTGTTAATCCATGAGAGACCTTTTCTTATGATTACAACTTGCCACCCAGTTTATGTTGACACATTTTTGCCAAAACTTAATCCTTAAGGAAAATTAGAAATTGCTTTCAATTTTTTATACTATTTTTAATACAATAATTTTTTTTAGGAGGGGGGACTGGGGAGGAACCTTTATGCTTAGACTCCCACTTTCAAATGCCAATAGATGGCATTAGGGGGTGTCAAATGGTTGGTTCGGTCCAATTTTGATATTTGGCATATACCAAGTTAGAATGAAACTAGAACCATAAGGTGTTTGATTTACCAAAATCAAATTGAAATTGATAGCTATCGATCTAGTCAATTTTAGCCAATTTTAGCCCATTATCGGTTATTTTTAATAGTCTCTTATCCAATTTATTATTTGTCTAATGTCAGTTTTTATATATAAAACGATTTTTTTAATATTGAATTTGGCAGGTTATTCTTTCTCTTTTTTTTTTTTGCTTTTGATTTTTATCCAAATGTTCGGTTTCAATTGGTCGTAATGGTCTGTCTGGTAGGCTTCTATCAATCATAATGGTCGGTCTAGTCGGCTTTGGTCTTTTAATGGTTTTTTTTTTTTTTTTGTAAAAAAAAAAAACCAAGATTGAACTGATAAGGAGTTCAGTTGATTATTTTCGATTCGACTCGGTTGGTTCAATCAAGTTAGTTTTGATTTTTGTAAAGAATCCCAGAACCTGTAACTAGTGTCTAACAAAATGAAAAGAGAAGATAGAAAGAGATAGAGAAGAAGAAAGGACAACAGGAGAAAAGGGTTGTGCGATAAAATGTATCATCTACCGTACTAGCCAACATATATTAATATTAAGCCAAAACAGAATTACAAAAAAGATGTAACTCTTACCTAATTAAGCCTAAAGCCTAAAACAAGAAACTTACTTAGACTAAGAAACTAACAATTAAAGATATAAACTAACAAAGGAAACCACATAGAGGGACTCCCCTATTGTGTTACATATCTCTTAACAATTTTAACACCCTTATAGCTGCCACATGGTAAACTATATAAAACTAAATTTTGTGAACAAGAAAATTCCAATGTCTCCTATGTACATGTCAAGTTCCAACCCTATTGGAGTTTTTCACTTGGCAAATGAGAGTTTTGAAAATCCAGAGTTATGGAAGAGTGCACAATAGTGATTGAATTAGGTTATGAAATTTGACAAGTAACTAATCCAAACCATGACCTCTCAATTCAAGGACTAGAATAGCCACACCAATTATCCATATTGCAAAAGAATAATAGACGTGTGGGAAAGGTTCCATCCACTAGTGTATAGGAACTATTTTCACTTTTTTTAGGCATATAATTTTATTTTTTTTTACTTTGAGAAAAATCTTATTAATATAATTTGTTGAATGAACCTAAGGTTGACAGAATCAAAACTTGGGAAACAAATGTAGAACTTAAAATACAAGGAGAATGGTTGAGATTCTTAAGTTATATATAACTCAAATGGACCTTTGAAATTTGACTTGTGGCTAATCCAAAATAGATTAGCTTAGATCTGTTGTTGGGAGTGTATATTGGTCACATCAATTAATATTGTATGAAACTTTTTAAATTACAAAATTAGTTGTCTAGGTACAACCATGATGTTTTCCTTTGCCTAACTTTGAAGAAGTTGAAATCCTTGCCGGCACTATGGATGAGGATGACAAGTCATAAGTGATAACCTTTTCTCTCAGCATTATGTGTGACATCTGCAAATCAAAACAGATCTCTGTCCCCTCCAGTTTCTGCCCGGCTTAGTTCCCCCAGTGCCTATAATAAAAAGGGGGCATAATGACCACTTTGCCCGGGTGGGGTCCACCCCCCTTATTAAAGGTACTGGAAGAACTGGGCGGGGCAGGGAACTCGAGGAGATAATTTTCCGGTATTGCTATGACCTTTGCCTCCAATACTGAGACAAGCATATGATGATGCCATGGCAGCAAATTAAATTTTGTTTTATTTTTCACCCAAAATTTGTTTTGTATCTTTTTTTTTGTTTTTATTTTTTTATTATAAATTTGACTTGTTTATTCCCCACTAATTAAGTATTCTCTTGCAAGGATTAGCTACCAGGCAGCAGAATATACTGGTCAAAATAGAGAATATTCAAAATTCATGCTAAGAAGGTTTGAAACTTTGAATCACTGAAATGTCATTTTTTGTTTCTCTTGAAACCAAAAAAAAAAACCCACAAAGCTCGTAGGCTCGTAGGCTCGTAGCCCCGTACACCTATTTCCTCTTGTTTTACAAGGTTTGGTCTTATTACACAATTTTCATGGAAGCAAATCCTCTAGTTTGATTATTATCTTAACTCATAAGGCAATGGAAAATATTTTCTCTCATTGGTTGCAGTGCAAATTAATACGTGTAATCGTTCTTTATTAAATAACAATTAATAAAGAGATTTTATTATTTACATTTCTTAAGGTAGTTGGAAAACTAGGTTTTCTGGCTCAACTTGGTTTTTTAGAAAAAACCTGGTAACTCAACCTTGTCAGCCCTGATCAAGGCGAGTCATGTTTTTTTAAGTTTTTAATATAATAAATAAGTATAAATTAATAAAAAAAAAGTCAAAAAAATATGAAAAAAACAGAAAAATAAATAAATCAAAGAATCACATTTCAATGCATTTTGAGTATATACCATTGACAAGAGAAGGGAGTCAAGGAGTTGAGGGTTTCTTATAGTTTTAGAATACAGATTTAATATTTTATTCAATTCAGTTTCTAAGTGATCTGGTTTATGATTTTTTTGAAAAAATGACTAAACTCGTCAAGTTTGTCATGACTCAAGTAAAAATACTGAGTCTTATTTGAATCGGACAATTTATGACCCAGTGTCGTCATTTTAACCCTGACCTAGTCTATAGGACTTTTGACCAGGTTTTCCAAAATTTTGACGCGACTCAGGTGACTCGCCCTAGTCAAAAACCCAAATTTTCAACTATTCTATAGATTAATGTGTAAGGGAAGTAGTTTTCTGTCCAAGAGTATGGCCTACGCTAGCACTCCCATGTGTCTATCTCTCTCCTCCTCAAAACAAAGGGGTAGAGTTGTTTTTTCATATGGGGAGGCGAGACATAGACTCATAGGAATGCTAACGTAGGCCACATTCCAGGAAAAAGAACTTTCTCCCAATTAATTATACTTTTTTTGTTCCTTATTTTATTCTCAAAAATTATTTAATATAATATTTAATATAAGAATAACAAAAAAAGAGTTTTCAAAAAATTGAAAGTCGTTCATATATAAAATGATAGATTTACCCTCACTAAAAAACTATATCAAATGTTTTTAGAAATAAAATAAGAGACAATTAAATGAACCTGTCAAGTTCTAAACACACCTATAGAGGTGCCATTCAGACATTCCTTTAAATAAAAAGAGATTTATAGGCACTCAATTCAAGTTCATTGCACACGTCTCTCTATTTTTATTTATTTTTTTTTAAATAAAGGTTCTTTGTAGTTTGTCCCCTTGGTATTGTCATCCATGGAGGATTGTTGAGGGTGGCGTGCTTTGACAATATTATTTTTTAGAAAGAAAATATTTAATTATCCCAAGTTAGTACAAAAGAGGATTAAGAAATGTAAGTTTGTCCCTTTCAATGTTAAACCTTTCCTTAAAACATTAATTAATAACCTTCATCCAATTACCTCTAATCTAAAAGATGTGTGAAAGTCAACTAATTTCTACATTTTCAAGTTTCAACTAAGGTTTCTTGCAAGACAAAGAGTATTGCAGGCCATTTTAGAAAGTTTTGGTGAAGGGAAATAGCACAAATTAAGAGTTGAATCTTTAAGGAATATATATATATATATAAAGATTTTGGTTAACCAAGTATTAGCTCTCTATTTACAATTTGGACATGGTAAAAATGGCTCATTCCGATCAGGCAATTACGCCGCGGCAAGAGATCAAAACACTGAGTTGTAGATCGACGACAATGAAGAGGAAGGAAGCAGAGGGGAGTTGTGTTTCATTACCAGAAGGACAAGTGAATAAGCCCAACATAATTTATGTTGATACTCCACAGATAATTAAAGTAGATCCAAATAATTTCAGGAGCTTAGTACAAATGCTTACAGGGAAGAAGACATCAAAGTCTAATCCAAATTTGTATTCCAGCACCAGTTCTTCCATCTCTACAAATTCTTCATCAACAAAGGAAGTTTCTCATGATCAGAAAAGAGATAAGAGTTCTGGTGGTCTCTCTAATACATCAATACTCAGTAGGGATTTCTTTAAGTGATCTTGGGGCCAATAAATAAGCTAACTTTTATGGCTTTTCTATCATCTTCTTGTGAGTTAAGGTTGTATGTCTTCTACTTTGATCTTCTTAATTTCATGTACATCCATTCTTCTATATTGCACAGATAGATCAACTCTCTCTCTCTCTCTCTCTCTCTCTCTCTCTCTCTGTATTACAACCAAATGGTGATCATTTGTACTTTGGTGCACAGCCATGGGAAGAAGAATTCTGATACTATTGGATTATGAATTGGAAGGACGATTTGTAGTTTTTCACCGATATCATAACACTGAGTATGGTGCAATATCTTCATCAATCTCACGCGATGATTGCGTGTTGGATATTGTGTTCATCAAACACAATTCAAAGAGATCAAATTAAATTAATTGGCATATATTGTTTTATGTATATGCGATATATTGTCCCTAGGTTATATAATTTCAAGTGTTCGCAATTAGGGACAAAATTAGGCATTTTGTTCATATGATTATCACATTGTATATTTTCGAAATGTAATTCAAGAATATAAACGTGAATATTGTATGTGTATCAAACTTGATCATTTGAGAATCTTGCATAGACTACCGTTAGTTGTATTAAGTAATAAGATTCTCTGTAATAGTTGTTGGTCCCTATATCTGAGAGATCTTTACCGTTGCAGTTGCACATTTTGTGTTTTGGTGTACCGAGTTAAGGTTTTTTTTTTGTTTTTTGGTAAACACCGAATTAAGGTTGATGCCTACACTATCCATATATTGGTATATTAGATTCACAACAATGTTCGTCTGTAAATGGAAGAGATACTCAACAAGATATCCACTTCTCGAATATAATGAATATCTTGAGAGAATCATAAGATTGTGATTTGATTGAAATTCCAAGTTCGGTGGCAGTTTGTAAAGAGTTTACAGATGCATTTAAAATATTATTATTTGGACAAGAGAACGCTACTTGGTTGCATGGCTCCTATGCCAACGGAAGGGCCAATGAGAGCGTGCACATAAGCATCATGAGGATGAGATTTTCGCCTTTCCATGGGGGTGGGGTAGTCATTTCGTGCCCCTCTGTGTCTAGGCACAAGGGACACGCGACTAGTTAGCGTTCTTTTCCCCATATTATTTATATAGTAATTATATTTGAAAAGGTTTTCCAAAAGTGGTATATTCAATCAGTGATCGTGATTCTTTGACATAGCCGTTTTGACGAGTAGGGTTTTTTTATGATGTTCATATTCCATATATGTAAGCCCACTTGTGACATTGTTCAGTGGAGGGACTTTAATGTAATTACTTTTGTCATTTTAATGAGATTTTGGTTACTACTACCATTTAGGTGGTGTATTTATTGGTAAATAATTTAGTAACTACTTCTAGTGGGAGTGTCAATGTCCTACAACAGTTAAGGGTTTATTCTCGCGTTATATGATTCACACTGAAATGATAGGTGAATGATGGTATTCACTTGGCTTGAGTATGTGTCAACTAGCAAGAATAGACACGACACCCAAGTGATTAGAAATTTAATCCCTCGAGAAGGGAGAGGATTGACAACATAGTCTTTGCAATCAGAACGTGCACAATGAACTCCAACAGGCTGAGTTGTGTGTGTTAGGAATTGGTAGATTTCGAATCATATTAGCCATTGTTAAGGCGACTGAAGCTAAGTCTTCTCCTTCAATGAAGAAGAAGAAGAAGGAGGAGGAGGAGGCGAGAAAGGGAAAGACCCAGCAAAAGAGCCCTAGGGTTAAAGATGGATGGGCTCAAAAGAAATCCACCAAAGGAACTGTTTCCATTGTGGCAAGCTGGGACACTAGAAAGGAACTATCATATCTATCTCTGGCTATTATGAAGAAGATCACTAGAAGCTGGAAGAAGGTTTTTTTTGAAACCTTTATCTCAACCGAATCCAATATGTTGGTATAATCAATTGACTTGCAGGGATTCAAAGAGATAAGAAGGCTTCAGAATAATGAGTTATGTTTAAGAGTGGGAAAAGGGGGAGATGAGGCCAACATGATTAATGTTAGCACTAATTTTTTAACTTTTCAAATACTGGAATTTTAGTTTTGAATGGTTGTTTTTTTGTTCCAGGTTTTTAGAAAACATTATTCTTGTTTCAAAACATGTTATTCCAATCTGGTTATATTTTTTCCGTTTCAATTCAAATGATGTTGGATCTTCCCATATATTAATGAAATCTCCATTCCCTACTTTTCGACAAACCATGTTTCTTAGGTGAGGAATGATATTGGAAATACTATTTCAGACCCACCCAAAATTCTGTTTTGGGATTAAAATTAGGGTAAATTACACAACACCCTTTGGTTTTCAAACGAAACTCAGATCACCCCTTGGTTTTTGAAAAAACTCAAATCACCCCCTCTATAGTAACGGTACTAATCTGCTATTAGTTATTGGTGTGAAAGGACTATTTTATCCTTGTACTAAAACACTAGAATTAAATTTACAATACTATCCTTCCTTCATCTTCAACATTGGTCAAGGGTAGTTTAGAAATTTAAATTTATTTAACCAACTGACATCGTCACTTTACAGAATAAAACTAATG
Source organism: Telopea speciosissima (assembly GCF_018873765.1). Classification (NCBI taxonomy): domain Eukaryota; kingdom Viridiplantae; phylum Streptophyta; class Magnoliopsida; order Proteales; family Proteaceae; genus Telopea; species Telopea speciosissima. Next base: position 16,315,904 of record NC_057924.1, read on the forward strand.
GTAGGGACTAATTTGTCATATTGGGGTCTAAACCAGGGGGTGATTTGAGTTTTTTCAAAAACTATGGAATGATCTAAGTTTCGTTTGAAACCAGGGGGTGACGTGTAATTTACTATGATTAATAAGACTAGCAATAGGGAAGTACTTAGCCTTCAGTACCTTGTTCCAAAGTGAAGATGGATCAGTCAACAGTCTCCAATCAAGCCGCATAAGAAGTTATTTGTTCTGAGTTGAACTTGGTCTAACGCCCAAACCACCACAATTCTTAGTCTTACACGCATTTGAGACCATGGTATCAACGAAATCTTCTTACATTCTTTAGGCCAAATTTGGTATGATTTCTACTGCAATTTTGGATTAATCTCATGAAAAAGTCAACAAATAGATGTTTTGTCAAGAAATTGAAATTGTTTTGGTTGTATCAATATGAAATATTTCAAGAATAAAAATATTCATTTGGTAGTTCAATTTCTAAGAATAGATTCTTTATATTTCGGGTGGTGGTGGCAGGGTGGGGCTAGGAAGGGGGGTGGCGGTGGTGGCGACGACAGGAAGTGATGGTGAGACTATTAGGAGAAGAAGAAGGGTAGTGTTTTATTTTTAACGTGAAATTATTACTTTGTCCTCCATTTGATTTCTATTTCACTGAAATAAAGTGTAAAAATCAAACCAAACAATTTCCGAAATAGAAATCTCTCCATTAAACTGAAATAGAAATCATACCAAATCCGGCCTTAGGTTTCCCTCTCCAAAATTGAGCATTAATACAATCCAAATTAAAGAAGGGTTAATCTGTTTGTAACCCTGTGTTGTAACCGGACTTACTTGCCCAATCCACTCAACTTGCGAACTTTTAAAAGTTTGGGTATTTTTGGTAATTTCCCCCTCCTTGTCAGTCTCCCTCTTCCCTTCTTATTCTTCATATCCGGTTCCCCCACCCCAACTCATAGCTGCCCTCTCCATTGCCCTCTCACTGCCCTTATAGGCCACCTTCCCCATCCCTGTAGCCAACACCAACAAGTAGCCGTACCCCCCCCCCCCCCTTCCCCTCCCCTCCCCTCCCCTCCGATGTTTTCAGTGATAGAAGATGCCCCCTAACTCCCTGTTCAAGTTCAAGGATACGATAATCTGATCCCTGTGGAAGAGCGGCCCAGAAATTCCACCACCAATGAGGATTTCAACATCCCCTGTAAATTGCTCACACTCTACAGCAACTCCATATCATTTCTCATACGTTGAGCCTAGATGGTCAAGGAATCTGTATTAGTCTTCAACGACCTCAATCCATCACATCCAAACACATATGCCCTTTTCCGCAATATCTTGAAGTCAGTTGGGGTATTTTTAAGGAAAATTATCACCTTAACTTGTCTGTCCATTAATTTCCTCAATTCCATCTAATAGAGGGAGGTGGATCCCACCTAGCATCCGGATAGTGTTTTTGGGCGAGGGTAGGGTGGTCATTTTCAACCCTATTAGATAGAATTGAGGAAATTGAGAGGTAGACAAATTGAGGGGATAAATATCCGTATTTTTATCTACTCAGTTTCCTACCCGCTCCATCTTTTTAAGTTCCTCTAATAAAGGGGATGGTTCCCACCCATGCAATATGTTTGGACAGCGGTAGGATGACCATTTACCAACTTGAGGAAATGGACCTGCCTAGGAGATGGAGCAGATAGAGGTCAGCTACTGGGGGTTTTATTTTTCATTTTATTTAGTATTACTATTTTTTTGTGTAGGAAACTCAAAGAATGAGCTACTTTTTGTGATCATCTACACCATGGGAGACCAGTCTGGAAGAGAAAGGGAGGGGCGGTGGAGGTGGGGGCAGAAGAGGGAAACTAATCCAAAAGCGGAGACATTGAGGCAGGTCCCAAGATTTTTTTTTTTATGGAAAAAGAAATTATATATTAACAAAACAGGAAAGATACATCATAATTACAGTTTGGAGAATCAGTCCTAATCAGTTTGGATAACCTAAAAAAGATAACGTTATCCCAGGATAGGAACAAAAGTACAGTCCTGTGTAGAGCATGGTTTGTGATCTCCGTATCGACTGAATAGGATTGGATCAGGATCAGATCGGTGATACAGATTGGAATCACCCAAATTCGGGTAAATATAACACTTTTGTCCCTATTTTCTTATAAACAAAATTTTAATTTTTTACATTTTTAACCCTGTTCGTACAGTTAGATCGGATCAATATCAGGATCAGTCTCAACCAATAATGATCCGATCCGGCCAAAATGGGCCAATCCAATCTGATACCTCAAACCATGGTATAGAGGCAGGTGTCCAGTTAGACCGAAGAGAACTGCCGGAGCTCGAGGAGAATGTTAGGCTACTGTGTAGAGTTGCGTATTTACACATTTAGACTCTTTAAATATGCAACACGTCATTGTGGGAAGGTAAAAAAGTGCGATTACGAAATCTGTTTGTTACCACACACACACTTATAAGAAAATCATTTTAGGAATAAAAAAACCAAACATTAAAAAGGTTGGATAATTCCAAATACTTTTTCTCTTTACAGGGGAGTAAATTGGCTTGAACCGAAAACACAAAAGGGTAATTTATACATATCACTCCTAAGGTTTAATGAAAATATGATTTTATCCCTCAGTTTTGGAAAATTCTGCATACTCCTTGAAGTTTACAAATATTTAACAAATAAACTCATTCCGTCAGTTCATGACTAACAGTGTTAAAATTAAATAGTAAAGTTACAAAACTACCCCTTTCAGAAAAAAAAGAAAAAAAAACAGAAAAAACCTGCAACTCATCTTCCTCAAATCGATTGGAGAAGATGAGTTGTAGGTATCCAAGTCGGAGCGATCATGAGAGCAAAATCGACACCGATTCCGATAGCAATTCGACCCACCATGAGCCATGCGAAATCTGGAGCTAGACCGATGCAGTCGGAGGTCTTCAAAGATTAAGATTCATAAAAATTGAAAATGAAAAAGACAACCGTACAATGTTGACCCTCAAGATTTCTTCTCCATTTCTTCCACCTGCTTTAATACAACTACTTTTTCTTTTAGAAAAGCTTGCATACCCGGAGGATCAAAGGAAGGAGGCATGGTGCATGGGCTTGTATCTGCAGGACCCTTAACCATGGAATCCATCATAAACTTCTTCACCAACCCATCTGCAGGGGAAGCCATTGTCTCCGAACAAAATTCAATGGCACCTTCTTCTGCATCTTCCAACCCAACCTCTCCGGGAAAGCAAACATCTTCTCCTTCTGCTCCTGATTGAATTTCGTCCTGAACCGTTTCCGCCCATCTGAGTTCGTCGTGGTTGCCGTCGTCATTGTCGTTGCTGCAACTATTTGATGGTTATCTAACCGATCCGACAATCTGGTACTCAAAGCAAGCAACATTTGAGGTGCAGACGGGTAGTATGAAGACGAGAGCAATGGTGGGGAGGATGAAAGTGAATTGGGACTCCGCTCATGAGCGGCTATAGAAGGATGTGGTGAAGGTTGGTAGTGGTGCTAGTGGAGGTCGAAGGAGAGTGAGGCTGCTTCAGGCTCACGGCGGTGGAAGTTGCGGTGGCATCCACAAGCGGCGCATTTAAAGGAAGTTGGGTCGATGAGGGTGGCGGAGGGAGATGGCATGAACTCTCCACAGCCATCCAAGGCGTGGCCATCTAAGCTTGCAGCGTGGTTTTTTTTTATGCGCTTGAGTATGCCATTGGGGATGGATAAGGTCTTGGGAGTATGGTGGTCTGCTGTGGACTTGGGTAGTTGGATCGGTGGTGGTGTATCTGATTCTGTTTCCTGGGCTTTGGCAGTGGTGGTGGGGTTGAGGGTTAAGTTCATGGTTGAAATTGAAACATTTAGGGTTAGAGTTTAAGAGCTTGGTTAGGGAACAAAGAAATTACGGGTTCATTCCATGTCCATGGAAACGGCTGCTAAGAAAGGAAGATGACTGAGACTTAGGTTGGGTGAGGGACTTTGGGTGGACACAAAAACAGAGAAAAAGAGAGATCAAGGAAGAAGAAGATGATGATGGAATTGGATATTGACGATCAGTGATGAGACTTGAGAGATGCGTAACAAAAATCTAAGTTTTTGTTCCCTACAAGGATACCTGCAATTCATCTTCCCCAATCGATATGGGGAAGATGAGTTGCAGGTTTTTTTACTTTACTCATTGATTTTAACACTGTTAGTCATGAACTGACGGAATGGGTTTATTTGTTAACATTTGTAAACCTCTGGGAGATCCACAGAATTTTCCAAAACTGGGGGAGGGGTAAAATCATACTTTGGTTAAACTTCAGGGGTGGTATGTGTAAATCACCCAAAAATAAAAAGTAAATTGGCATTTCGGCAACCTGCCAAAAAAAAACCTCCATAATTAAAATAAGAAAAGACACCTCTGCCCCTAGTTTTAAGGAGAGAGATAGACACATGAAAGACTCCCAGGCAGAGAACTTTTTTATCTAAAATAAATAGAATGCAGTTTGGCAAGCACTTCAATGGAATCACTTCCAACAATCATCCATATTTACTAACATGCAATTTTCAATTATATATTACGAAAATACTATTAGCACAACTAGACCAATAAGAATAAACATAACTACGAAAATGCCATCATAACATCTCACTTATATAACTACCATAATTAAAAAAAAATATATGGTAGTTAAATGCTTCAATTATCTAGATACTCCACTCAGCCCTCTTTCCTCTTCTAGAAGGTGAAGCAGTGATATGAGAGTTCAATGCTTCACACCCCAGCCAACAAATTTCAAACCTCCCTGGAATTTCTGTCTAGCACAGAGAAACTTGGTCTCGTAACCTCCGTGGTAACAAAGAAAGGTAGAAAGCAAAACTGTAGCATGAAACCTTCTTGTTAAGAAATAATATGATTTAGTAGCATTTTCGTATCCTGTACCAGTCTCCAAGTTATGGATATCTGACTCTAGCAAGACTGTCCTATCCAGAAACTTTGACAATGTCAATATCGAAGTTGCAGAGTCAGCATCAAGATGAAAGCTGCTTCTAGATCCTGTTCAATCTCATCCTCATCCATATCCAATGAATCTTCTGCCTTCATCTACCAAAGGATTAACATTCAGAAAAGGATCCAAGGTGGGAAAAGAAGGTCCATTCTCAACAAAGACCAGATTGCTGCCTCAACCACATTAAAAATTCTAATTACCAAAAGCTCACTCCTAAACGTACACCCACAAGGAATAAAAAAAATATCTGAGGTAATAACCAGGGCATATTGTGCCTTTACATCAGTTAAAGTAATGCTAGTAGCTGAAAACATGAACATAGTAATGCTTCATAGTTCAAGACCAAAGGAAAATAACATTCAATCCCCTCTTCATGTCCTCCACCCATGAAAATGTTTCATAGCTATGAACTGCAGTATGCAGGTGAAGTCGAGACACATTATCACTAATGTCATTCCATGTTAAGGAGCACGATAGGTACTTAACAGGTAAACATCCTCTAACTAGTACAATTGGCAAAGCGCAATGTTCACAATATCCGACAGAAGACCAGTTTTTTACTTTCAGCTTCCTGCTCAAAGTAGTTAATAAAGCTTAAAACTCATTTATCTCTAGAAACAAAAAGAGGAAGGTAGTTCCAATTTGAATCGAATGCAATATGCTCATCTTAACTAGAAGAAAGTACATCCCAAGTTCCAATGATGCCCAGTGGCTCGCTGGTGGATTTTGCAGCAAACTGCAGAACTTCCCAACACCCCGCTGAGCCCTAATCCTCCATCCCCACCTTATTCTAGTGCCCTACATGGCACAATCCTAAGACTATAACAACATTGTACTCTCAGCTAGCAAATGAACATCTTCACAGCTATGTTCCCTGCCCTTAAGTATAAATATAAAAAAGGAACTGCCTAATTTACCTGAACCATGAAAAGACTGAGGAGAGAGAGAGATGACAAGATATAAATAAAGTCAATTTAATGACATAACATTTAAGTGATGGAAACTATAAAACCAAACAGTCCATGTCAAATTCCTCACAACATGACTTTATAGTTAATACAAAGCAACGGGGTTAGGGAAAGAAAGATCGTTTCTAGAGAAACTCTACCCTAAAAGACCCCCTATGCAGCGGGGAGAGTGTGAATAACTAAAGAGATAAAAGGGCCTGCAAAGAGAGAGTAGGATTTCATCACACATCACACAAGTAAACGAATCTGTGCAGAAAATCAAGATAAATTACGGAAATATCTGCAAAATTTTCATAAATTTGTGTCGTTCCCCCCACCCTTTCCCCGAACAACTTCTTAATTTCGTACCTCGATATAGAAGGGGCGAAGATTTTTAACGACCGCATGGATCTTGAAGTAAGTGGAGTTGTGGAGATCAACATCTTCGAGCTTCCTTTCTTGTTCTGAACGGAAGCAGCAAATACAGTAGGAGGAACAGCAACAGCTGGAGGAGCAGCAGGCCCAGAAGGGAGAGTTTGCGTAGAGTACGAAGGTGTTGGAATATGGGTCTCAGCCATAGTGCTCAGAACAGATTTGCCCTCTTCCCCTTCCATACCTTTGTGTGCCAAGTTAAAATGGGGGACTGAGAACTAAAGAACCAAATCAAGAGACAACTAGTCATAAGGTAGTGTGTACTCTGTACTACACCGGCTAGGAGGGTTTGTTTGAATTTTTTAAGTGTGTTAATCGGTTTGGTTCTGGAGGAGTGTGAGGGAGGAAAGAGAGGAGAGGGACGATCCAGTTGAGGGTTACAGTGGTGCTAGCATCTGGTGTTGAAGGAGATGGTGGCGTCGTGAGGGAGGAGAGGGACGAGAGAGGAAAAGGACAGAGGGAGGGAGTCAGGAGTGAGAGGAAAGAAGTCGTAAGCATTTTTACAGAGGTGCTCATGAACGGTAAGAACATGGACATTTTGCTCTGTCAAATGTGCTCACCAAACACTTTTTGAACCGGAACTGCTCTTTGTGAGCAGAAAAATAGACTGATGTGCCATACGCAATTCTGTTCACAATCTGCTATGGGTGAGCAATAAATCAACGAAATCAGAGTCTTACCAAACAAAGCCTTAATCATGACTTAATGATAAATCACTTTCAGATTATTTTGAAAACCCTTTATTGGCCCTGCCTTAAGTACTTTTAAGAATAAGACAACGGGCAATCAAAAGTTGTAAATGAAATTTTCAGTCAATGTGTCATTTAGACAATCCCTTTAAGAAAAGAGGCCGGTATCATAACAGAAAAATAGCATTTTGAAAATGGTAGTTGAAAAGTGAAGTACAATATTTCCTAGTCACATTTTTCTACAAAAAATCTCCCAAACTTAATTGATTGGCTACTGTATTTATGAAATTTTTTGAGTTAACTAAAAATTCAAGGTTAATATCAGTTGGAACTTTTCCATTTTGTTGACTTACACAACATTTTACATCTAACCATATGAAAATAAAGTCAAGAATTACAAGTCCTAGCTTCATGCGTCATTTGCAGACCTATGTTGCATGTTCCAGTGCATGCCTGATAAAATTTCAAATGAGATGAGAAAAGAGGAGTTTAAAATTTCATTCCAACAAAGTATGCTCATAATCCAAAGCTAAATAATGAAACCAAGGCTCTGAGAATACAGTGAAACAAAAAAGCCTTCTATTTCTAGCATAGTTGTCAAGACGTCGCCTAGGTGACCGCCTTGGCATCCAAGCGTCTTGACAACTAGTGTCACCTAGGCGGGCATTTGGTCGCCTAGGCAGCATCCAGGTCCCCTCCAAAGTATGCTCATAATCCAAAGCTAAATGATGAAACCAAGGCTCTGTGAATACAGTGAAACAAAAAAGCCTTCTATTTCTAGCATAGTTGTCAAGACGTCGCCTAGGTGACCGCCTTGGCATCCAAGCGTCTTGACAACTAGTGTCACCTAGGCGGGCATTTGGTCGCCTAGGCAGCATCCAGGTCCCCTCCAACCCCTTGGTTCACCTAGACGCCTTGACAACTATGATTTCTAGGACAAAATACAAATCATTTTACAAGCACCATTAGGCGAAACCATGTAAAACATGGTAAAATAACACTTCTAAAAAAGCATATCCTAGACAAGGTTTGGATCTTCCTTAATTTTCCAACATTGTAAAGACGGGCAATGAAGAATCAGTTCTTTAAAGTTCCTCCACCACCTTCTCTATCTGCTAATGCGTTTCAAACCAATTCCAAGTTTCCCATGGTATAAAATGTATTTCCAAGTTTCCCACGATATAAAATGTATTTCCAAGTTTCCCACGATATAAAATGTATTACACAATTATCTTATGCTTGTATGACTGCAAAATCTTAATCCTACCCATGCAACAGAAACCGTATTGACGTACTTCACCGCTGAAGTTGCCTCCTTGCCAAAGCTGGTGCCTTTTTAGGGATGTAAACCTTGTAGCTCACCTGCCCAAAATATCAAATTAATCTGAATACTGAAGCTAAGTAATCCATATTAACAGCTTGCAGATTCAAATCATAACAAACAAATATACAGAAAAAGAAAGCTCACCTGCACCAACTCACCACCACGCATTACAGACATAGTCTTTTGCTCAAATTGGGAACTCCCTTTGGCTTCATCCTGCTGTTGATTTTGGCAATGCACCGCTGTTGCAGTGTTGGGGATGGTAGAAGCCTCAGTAGCAGCGGGTCTGGAATCATCAATTGCTGCACCATGAGTATTGCTACTCCTTGGTGAAGCTTTAAGATCTGTGGTAACACTTCTATTTGAGACGTTCCTAGTCTCCAACAGCTTTTCCTTAGGAGATTCCTTGGATGTTTGTGCTTCTTTCAGATTGGATTGAGCACCAGAAGATTCCTGCCTCCTACTAATATTTATGCCACTTCTATTTGAGATGGTCCTAGCCTCCAATAGCTTTTCCTTAGGAGATTCCTTGGATGTTGGTGCTTCTTTCAGATTGGATTGAGCACCAGAAGATTCCTGCCTCCTAGTAACATTTATGCCAACATTCAGTTTGTTCTTTTCTGTGAGGTTACCAGTAACAGCTGTCTGTTTTAGTGCCACATTGCCAACACCCTTAACTGAATGAACATTATCCAGCTTTACCTTAGATTCGTGTCTTTTGTCAGGCATCAGCCCATCCTTTGGAGGAAAGAAAGTCGGCTTTCTCTCCATAAATGGTGTTACATTCTGACTTACTTGTGTTGCCCCCAACAATTGGCTCCTATCCTCTATTCGGGGCTCATTGCGGACTGTTTCTATCTTTGCATTTGATGGCAGCTTTTCATCACCACCACTCTCTTCTTTCTGCAGAGTTTTTGTGTTTGTTTGGGGTCCCCCTCGGAATTTCCTAAGATTTTCCAATGCTTTTTGTCTTAAATATAACTCCAAATCATTCCCCTCTGAACTACCAGTAGCAGATGGAACCTCACTCCTACTCCCAGTAGAAGTTTTGGTTGACCCAACTATGCTCAAGTTCTGACAATTACCAGCATATTTGCCTCCATCATTCTCCTTGCCAATTCCTACGATTTCAGTTGTCTTAATTTTTAAAGTGTCTTCACCCTTTGCATTAGCAACCCGTCTCTTCTTATCAGATGCACCATGTTGATGGTAAGATATCTCCCTCTTCCGTCCCCCATCATAACTGTCATTGCTTCTGGAAGAAGGGCAGTCATCATAAGCCTGGACAATCTCTGTCCTATCATCATCTTTACCATTCTGATTTCCTTCCTTTTCCTTCGAATGTTTCGTGTCAGTAAGAACTGATTTGAGAAATCGTGGATTTTCACCCATATATTTCTCCTCACTTTTGTAACTTCTCCTGTGGTCACTACATGTGCTGCATGAAGAGCAACTCCTGCTGAATCTATACCGATTCTTAAATCTTCCATTGCTTGTTTTACTGGGACTTCTCTTATATCTATCTCTTTCTTCGGACCTACCCCTTGACCTTTCATGGCTACTCCCACGGCAGGTTGAGCAACTCGAAGAACCATTACTTGCAGAGCTAACATTAGCATCTCCCCTGGAACGCAGACTCTCACGGTTCCTCCGGTTGGAATTTTTCCTCTCCACAGAGGCTCTTTTTCTTTTCGACCCTTTTCTCTTTCTCCGATTGGGTAAATCCTTGTCTGCATCACGGCTCAAAGAGCTGCGCCTGGCCCTCTTCCTACTCCCTTTTGCATCCTCCCGAGTACGAGATCGAGCCCTTCTACTTCTATAATCATCCTCTGAATCAGAAGATGAAACAAATATAGAATCCTCCGTCTTTGAATCGTCCTCAGAGTAGGAAATTGAAGCATCGCGACGACGAAGCTTCTTAGATTTATCTATCTTCCTACTCCTGCTTCTCTTCCTCCTCCCGGTCTAAAATTGAATATAGATACATACATGTACAGAAAGGGAAATAGAAAGGGAAGAAGAGGCAGCCAATTCAGATACATTCGTTAACCAATAACCGGGTTCTTACATGATTAGGAAATATAAGAAAACAATGTGAATAGCAATAAATTCAGGGAAAGTAAAGAAATTCAACCCTAACACAAACAGAATTTATCGATGACCATTCGAAAAAAAAAACCCTAGAAAAAGATTTGATACATCAACAGATACAGAGAGAGGGGGGGGGGGGATCGTACCTCAGAGGATGGCTTAGAGCGTTTCTTCTTATGGGAAAGGGAGGATTTTTTTCTAGAGGAGGATTTAACAGATGCCATTACCTTTGTTTAACCTGCAACAAGAAGGAAAAAAAAAAAAGAGAGAAAAGAAAGAAGAAAAAGAAAAAGGAAAACAAAGAAGATAAGAGATAGCGTTAACAATGGATGAATAGAAACAAGACAGAATGGAAAAATAAGGATTAGCAGCCAGGCCACTGGTTATGCATCCTCGTAGCACACCAATTTCCCTCTCTTTATCTGTCTCTCTAGTCTCTCGGTCTCTCCCCGTCTCTCGATCAAGTAAGGCGGGGCAGTTGAAAGAGTTATTTGTAATTCTTGTAGACGGCATTGCCAAAGGAAGACGTTTAGCACTTCGCGAATAGCCACATGGCAAGATAGAAGTGGCTACATAACTTAAGGGCCCGTTTGTTTGCCAGAAAAATATGGGATGGACAAAAACGGGTGCGATACTGGGTAGTTTTCCATAAAAATTCTAAAACAATAGCTTTTTCGACAAAGGCAACATCTCATAGCAGCAATGCTAAATAATTATCACCTCCAATTCGCGGGCACCTCCAATTCTTCCAATTCCTCTAATAGGGGGGAGTGAACCTCCACCGTGGGCAGTGTTTTCGGGCAGGGGGTAGGGTGGTCATTTCTACCCCCATGTGAGGAATTTGAGGAATTGGAGGGGATAAGGATTCAGCAATGCGAGACTTTAGTACCGACTAGGGATAACAAGAAGATGCTTCTAAGGCACATTCAATTTAACTAAGCAAGTTGCTTGGTGTTAAAAAAGCAACTTAGTGCGAGTAAGCAATACCAGCAAACAGATCTCCAAACAGCTGTGAAGAAGCTATGGAAACTGAAGTTACCCCTTCGGTCTGAAATCAACCATCTCTCTCTCTCTCTCTCTCTAGCATAGTAACTAAGTAACATGTACATTGGTTTTATCGTTTGAGAACAGAACTCACATCCTCTGTTTTCGGGTTTCAACGTTTATCGACCAACCAAGCCTGAATCAACCTTCAATCAATCATGTTTCGAGCTTGGAATCTGGATGAGTGGGTAGTATTGGAGCTCATGTGATTCACATTTATCACATTTCTCACATGTGATAATACAGCTGCATAGATTGATTGCCTCCTGATTTCATTCTTTCATTCTTTCCTTATACATTTTATTTTATATTCTTTCCTTGTATATATAATTGTCTTTCCATTCTTTTCCTTCTCCAAAGTTGTATAAATATAACCTCATATCAATGGAATAAGCAAGCTATTTCCACAATTTGATTGCATTCTTAACGATGCGATTCACATTTCTCACATGTGATAATACAGCTGCATAGATTGATTGCCTCCTAATTTCATTCTTTCATTCTTTCCTTGTACATTTTATTTTATATTCTTTCCTTGTATATACAATTGTCTTTCCATTCTTTTCCTTCTCCAAAGTTGTATAAATGTAACCTCATATCAATGGAATAAGCAAGCTATTTCCACAATTTGATTGCATTCTTAACATGGTATTCCTAAATTGTTCCTACCAAATACCGATTTTTTTTCCTCCACCTTCTTCACCCAATCGTTTCCATGGATGCTGCTGAAGCTGTTGCCCAGGCTGCCACCCAAGCTGCCCATCCGGCTGCTGCCCCTTTGATCATTTCTGATTTGGATGGGTCCTCCCCATTCTTCATTCACCACTCTGACAACCCCGGTGTTGTGCTGGTCACTCAACCCCTCAAGGGCGATAATTACCCCACTTGGAGCGGCGCCATTAGCATGGCTCTCGAGGCCAAGCATAAACTGGGATTCATTGATGGCTCCATCCCTCAACCCGAGGCCACCTCCCCTAAGCTTCTCAACTGGAAGCGTTGCAACAGTATGGTCCTTTCCTGGGTTGCTAATTCTCTCGGCACTGACATTGTCCACAGGGTGCTATATGCTTCCTCTGCTCATGAGGTTTGGGTTGATCTTCATGATCGTTTCTCTAAAAAAAAAAATGCTCCACGCATCTTTGAGATTCGTCGTGCGATTTCCAACCATCGCCAGGGCACGTCTTCCTTGGCTAATTATTACACCCTTCTCAAGGGTTTTTGGGACGAACTTGTGTCCTAGGTTTCCTACCCGGCTTGCACCTGTGGTGTTCTTCAACACCATTCTGATCTACTTCAACATGATCGATTGCTTGAGCTTGTAATGGGTCTCACGACTCATATTCTTCAATCCGCAGCTAGTTACTATTGATGGACCATTTGCCTTCCATCAATGGTGCCTATTCACTACTTCTACAAGAAGAACGTCAGCGCTCCGTCCTTCTTCCCCGGAGCCCTCTCTCACCCAATCGGCCCTTGCTGCATATGGCTGCCCACCTCCAAATTTGGACCCCTAAACCACATTATCATTGTGATTTTTGTGGTCTTGATGGTCACCTTGAATCCCAATGTTTCAAGAAACACGGGTATCCCTCAAAGACCCCTTCCAAAGCTCCCGCTCCTGCTTCATCATCACCCCCAGTTCGGTCTCTGGCGGCCTCAGTGGTGGACCCCCTGCTGTTCCTGCGCATACCTGCACCACTGAGCAATACAATCAGCTCATTTCCCTCCTCCAATCGGGTAATATGACTCCCTTGGCCAATGCCGCAGGTAACATTCCCAACCCCACTATTTAGGTCATTGATTCTGGCGCCACCCATCATATGGCATCTGATTTTTCCCTTTTTCAGTCCCACACCCTTAAACCTTATTCATCTCCCATTATTTTACCCACTGGGCATCGTGCTTCAGTAACCCATATTGGGACCTGCATCCCAGTCCCCACCTTGCCATTACATGATGTTTTTTTTTGTTCCCTCTTTCAATTTTAATCTTATTTCTGTTAAACAACTTGTTCAATCACTTAATTGTTCCGTCATATTTACTCCTACCCATTATTTTTTTCAGGACCTACAAACGAAGGAGACGATTGGACTGGGTAAGGCTCAAGGAGGTCTATACATATTGGATGACGTAAAATCCCCACCCCTTGCGGCTTTCACTACTTCCCCAACCCTTGGCCTTTGGCATTACCGCCTTGGGCACCCCTCCAATAAAGTTTTTTTTTCCTTCAAATAAAATTAAACCTACTATTTCCATGTCCAATTAACATAATTGTCCCATTTGACCCTTAGCTAAAGAAACCCGTTTACCTTTTCCCTCTAGTGTGATCTCCATGACTCATTGTTTTGACTTAATACATTCTGACATTTGGGGACCCTATTTTGTCCCCGCTCTTTGTGGTGCACGTTTTTTTCTCACTATTGTTGATGATTTCTCTAGATGCACTTGGATTTATTTACTAAATCACAAGTCCGATGCTTGGTCCCAGTTGCAGAATTTTTTCTCTATGGTACAGACCAAATTTGGATGCCAAATCAAACAAATTCGTTCCGACAATGGTCGTGAATTTTGTAATCATGCCTCCAAAGACTTTTTCAACACACATGGAGTTATCCATCAACATAGTTGCATTGACACCCCCCAACAAAATGGGGTTGTTGAAAGAAAACACCGCCATCTCAGAATGTTGCTAGAGCCCTCTCCTTTCAAGCTCACATACCACAGGAATTTTGGGGTGAATGTATTCTTACAGCCACCCATCTCATTAATCGGTTACCCACTAAAGTTTTGAACCACCGCTCACCCCTTCAGGTTCTCACCAACAAACCCCCCTTTATCATCATCTCTGCACATTTGGTTGTCTTTGCTATCGCCATAATCACAATTCCATCAAACATAAATTTGATCCCCGTGCTTCACCAGGCGTTTTTGTTGGTTATCCCTATGCTTAGAAGGGCTACAAGGTCTATGACCTAGCCACTTGCAAAAAAAATTTCAGTCGTGAGGTCACATTTCATGAAACCATTTTCCTCCTGACCATCAAAGCCTTCCCCTCCCTGTTATGGACTCCATCCCTGATCACCCACCTCTCTCACCTCCACCGGCCCAGGCCATCCCCATTCCCTTAAATCCCCAACCCGATCCCAATGAACCCGCCCCCAATGCACCCGATCCCAATGACCCGAATCCCCATGAACCCATAACACCCAAACCCATAACACCCTATCATTCCCCTCAGACGCTCCCTAAGAACCCCCCAACAGCCCTTGCATCTCAAGGACTTCCATTGCTCGGTCGCTACCCAGCCATCATTTTCTTCCGCTGCAGGTACTCTCTCTCCAAAGGTCTCTCCTGTTTCTTATCATATGCTCTCACCATCTCATTTTCAGTTTATCAGGCCCCTCTCTGCCATCAAGGAGCCCACTAGTTTTTCAAAGGCTTCTCTATCTCCATATTGGGAGGCTATGCAGGCTGAGATCCAGGCTCTTGAACTTAATAATACTTGGACTCTGGTTCCCTTACCCTCTCATACTAAACCTATCGGTTGCAAATGGGTCTACAAAATTAAGAGAAAGACTGACGGTACCATCGAGTGTTACAAAACCTGCTTGGTCACCAAGGGTTACACGCAAACTGAGGGCATTGATTACCATGAAACTTTCACCCCAGTTATGAAATTAGTCATTGTTCGCACCTTACTTGCTATTGCGGCTGTCCAACAGCGGCCCCTTTCCCATCTTGACGTACAAAACTCCTTTTTACATGGTGATCTCGACGAGGAAGTTTATATGCATCTTCCACCAGGTTACCAAGGATAGGGGGAGAATGTTGTTTGTCGCCTCAATCGCTCTTTGTATGCTCTCAAACAGGCTTCCCGCTAATGGTTCACCAAGCTCTCCACAGCCCTTCTCCGTCTTGATTTTACTCAATCCAAGGTTGATTATTCCTTATTCTTCAAGGGTCATGATGCCTCTGCCATCTATATTTTAAGGTATGTCGATGATATCCTTATCACAGGTCTGGACTTCACTGCTATTACAACCCTAAAAATGACCTTGCATCAGCAATTTTGCCTCAAGGATCTCGGCCCGCTTAAGTACTTTCTTGGTCTTGAAGTGGCTCGGTCCCATCATAGAATCTTTCTAAATCAGTGGCAATATGCTTTGGACAGTATTTCGGACATGAATTTTTCTAGGCCACATACTACAACCTTTCTTATGGAACAACACCTTAAATTATCCCTCTCCGAGGGTGATTTACTGGATGATGTTGATTCTTATTGCCGCCTGATTGGCCAGCTTATTTATCTCACCATTACTCGGTCTGATATTGTGCATACTGTTACCCTCCTTAGCCAATTCATGCACCAGCCACGATAGCCCCACATGGATGCGGCAACTTGCCTTCTTCATTATTTACACAGCACCGTCGAGCAGGGCATCTTGCTCTCCTCTTCTAGCGCCCCCACTTTACGTGCTTATTGTGATTCAGGCTGGGTCAGTTGCCCTATTACCAGACGATCCACTAGTGGCTATTGCATCTTTCTTGGTTCAAGTCCGATCTCTTGGAAATCCAAGAAACAACATACTGTATCCCGCTCCTCCGCTGAGGCCGAGTATCATTCCATGGTTGTCCCCACTTGTGAGCTTATTTGGTTGACTACCTTACTCTAGGACTTGGGGATCACACGGACCCAACCCATTTCTCTATACTGTGATAACCAAGCCGCACTCCATATTGTAGCCGACCCTGTGTTCCATGAGCGAACCAAACACATTGAGATCGACTGCCACATTGTTTGCGACCACATTAACAATGGTCTTCTTCGTCCGACATATGTACCCAGTTCTAATCAAGTTGCAGATATATTCACTAAAGCTGTTATACCCGTACCCCGGGATATAATTAAATATCATTTCTTCTCGTGACGTGTAGATACCGCTGCCATGTATCTTTGGTGACTGTTCTCCATGATGGTCAAACCTAGCTACAAAATCGTTGACCACAACACGGGATTGCTGTGGAGGAAAGATTCCTCAACCGCCGATGGGAAAGTTCGTTGACGGCGACTTCGTCGACTACCCTCAAGTACCAGCCCGGGAAGCGAGGAGTTCGAGGAGAGAGCATCCTGGACCGTCACCTTTGGATATTTCGTTCGGTGATGAGCTTAGCGTTGCGTAGTGAAGGCTGTTCGGGGTCATGGGTAATAAACCATGACGGGGGAAAAGTAAGTTCTAGCCTCAAGTCTTATTAATTATTCTTCCCTTGGTAACCTCGAAGTGCGGGTCCGGGCTTGAACCGCTGAGCTATTTCATGAGAGAAGGGAATAATTTAAGTTCGGGTCCGCGTACCTTTAGGAAGAACATTGGGGACTTATACCCATCTCTTATGAGCCCATCTAAGAATGGGCATTTCCTAATTAAGGTTGTGGGCAGGCCCACTTAACCTATTGGCCCAATGGTGGGTTATTCCATCCACTTACCCACATAGGACTAATGGGTTGACCCATTAGGCCTCATGACCCATTTGACTTGAGGTACCCCAAATACCCATTTATTATAAAAGAGAGAGGAGGGGGGAGAGAACATTACTTCTTCTTCAACATCCTCTTCTACCTAAATCGTGGAGGAGAGAAAGAGGAGAGAAAGAGGAGAGAAAGAGAAAGAGGAAGAGAGAGAGGCTTGGAGGAAGGTGGAGACCCCATCTCTTGGGCGAAATCGTGGAGCTCTCATCTTGGGGGTAGGTAAGCTTCTTCCTTCTTCTATTTTGGATTTCAAAAGGGGTTGGGTAATGGGAGAGATTGACCTAGATCTCTCTTGGAACCTAGGGAGTAGATGGAGCTTTAAAGCCAAGCTATGGTGGAGTTAGTTCACTCCATTATGAGCTCTAATGTGAGGGTTCTCATTGCCAATTGGGAGATTTAAGGTTGGACCCTAAGGAGCTTAGGATAGAGTTTTCTAGAAGTCCTTGTGCTTTAAAAACCACTTGAAATGGGGTCCTTGGAGGGAATCCTTCGGATTTTGGACCTGAAGGTGTGAGGTTACATGTGATTTCAGACTGCAAGAAACCCCCCTGAAACTACCTCCCGAGAAGGATTACTGTGAAGGTCGGTTTACACTCGGATTCGTTTTACGAAACCACATCGCATCCGACCTTGACAAAAATTGTCACGAGCCCCTGTGAAGCTCGGATTTACACTTGGATTGATTTTTCGAAACCACATACGCATCCGACCTTGACTAAAGCTGTCCGGTTTCCTAGGATTTACATGTGGTTGCGAGAATTTGGGCATGAAACCACTCCTGCAACCACTTCGTCTCGAAACCTTATACTTAAGTGTTTATGGGAGATCTTTTGGGGATCCGTTCCTTTCGCTCGTTTAACCTTATTCCACTCTTTGTATAGGTTAAAATATTCACTTTTGTGGCTTATTGCTTGATCGAGGCGACAAGCGATAAACTGGGTGCTTGGCGTATACGTTGTGAGTGGGTTTGGTTGTATGGGCTTGTTATTATTATTGCATTATATATTATGTACTCATTATAATTAATAAGCATGTTTGCGCATATTGCATAATTTTATATCTATTTGTTATAATGTTGATTGGTAATGTTGTATCTTGATGGGTCTCGGTGCGGTGGGTACGGTCTGAACCCGAACTCTATAAACATTTATGAAGAAATTATGTTGAATGTCATGTTGAATCTGTATGTCAGCCGTGCCGTCTTGGTAACCGGGCACTAAACCGGATGAAAAGTTGATGCGCCGGATTACCTCTCGGGACGATAGGACTTGCATGTAGTATATTGTGGCTAGGATTTCACACCCTTATGCTACGACCCTTACCAACGGGGTTTAGGTGTTGGGTAATCGTACACCGGATTACGTGGAGGTGGGAGAGGCCGATCATGGTAGTATTGGTTATCGAGTGCCCCCCCGAGTGGTCTTGGAGGCTTCGATCGGCGTAGGTCCCACGTGACAATTGAGGTTTCATTGTGGCGATAAGTTAAGTGACCCAGTGTCTCCCAAGTTGTCACAGTAGCATATGCCATTGACTTAGTTGTTTGTTAGGTGGAAAAATGGACTTAACATGTGCATGCATCATTGGACTATATGAATTGCGTGTTTGTGCATTCCCATCCCCTCCCAGCTCGGTGGAGCTAACCCCCTCGTGCGCACATTTTTTTTAGATTATGGTGCAGGTGACGGATATCTCGCGGGACTTGGAGTTCAGCCCTCGGGATACGATGAGATCGGTGAGGAGGAACCGGAGGCCGTGTTTGAGGAACATGGCGACGGGTGTCCTTGCGATGATTGTGCCTACGGCCGTGAGGATATTCGGGACTCGATCCCCTTTTGATTACTTTTGAGGCTAAGGCCTATGGTGAAATACTTCTTTGTAATACCATTTTTATAGTTATTAGATGATCATTGGAAATGTAACTAATTCTTGTATTTATCATCTAGCTTTGAACATCTTGTAACTATTCGATTTATACGCTCGCAATACTCGATCATTGGAATGTAATATTCCTCTTTTCTGCATTCTAATATTATATTGTGTTAATATTGGATATGGTATGCGTTGGGACAACTGTGTCGGTGATCCGGGCGGTTTAGTAGGATGACACGCGTCGTCCTAGTCACCCTTTATATGATATTATATCCCTTGTCGGGATGGGGGCGTGACAAAAGCTCTAGGTGGTACTTTATTTACCACTTTAAAGGCCAAGTTGGGTGTTCTTAACATTCACAACCCAACTTGAGGGGGAGTATTGGAGCTCATGCGATTCACATTTATCACATTTCTCACATGTGATAATATGGCTGCATAGATTGATTGCCTCCTGATTTCATTCTTTCATTCTTTCCTTATACATTTTATTTTATATTCTTTCCTTGTATAGACAATTGTCTTTCCATTGTTTTCCTTCTCCAAAGTTGTATAAATCTAACCTCATATCAATGGAATAAGCAAGCTATTTCCACAATTTGATTGCATTCTTAACAGACAGCACCACACCATAACCCCATTTAAGTCTGAATTTACCCTTTTGCAGCCCAAACCTAACATTTTCCAAAATTTTGTATTGATACTCAGAATTGGAATCAACAACCTCAATGTTTCAAAACTTTTTCTTGATAAACAGATTCGGAATCAGCGCTTGTCTATCCATGTTTTAGTGGCGATGGATGGGGCAAAAGGGTAGTGCAATGGCAAGATTAAGGAATGGTGTTGCAAGAAGAGCTACCCTCAATTTCATCGGTTCTTTGTGGAGAAGAAGAGGAAGAATATGAAGAAAAAGAATTCGTTGGTTCTCTGGGAAGAAGAAAAAGGAAATAGATGTTGGAAATTGGTTATTTTAATTAATGTGGGGCGTACATTTTCACTTTTCCTCTGCTTCCCTTTCCTTAATTCCACTGCATGTGGCGTCCACACTTTTACCTTTCCCATCCCTTTTTATCCGGCAAACAAATGGGCCCTAAATTTATTTATTTTTTGCTATGAAATATATATGAGGAGAAATATTTCCTTTGCGGGAGTGTCCTCTCACGCCCAAACACAGAGGGGGTGAAATGACCGCCCCACCCCCATGAAAGGCATAATGATCGTCCACCTGATGCTTTTGTGTGCGCTCCCATTGGTCCCGTGCACGCAGGGGCCATGCTCCCCCACAGGAAACACTTTCCCTATATATAATATGGGCGAGAGATCATTGCTTCGTCGTGTAGCTCTTGCACTAGTGAGGAGGACAATGAGAGTGCGTGCAGGACCATCAACATAGACGAGATTTTTAATTTCAAGAGGGGTTGGGTGGTAATTTTGCACGCTCCTATGTCTGGGTGCAAGAACCACACAGCCAAACAACGTTCTTTCTGTTGGATTGATTGCATTTGATGTATGTGTCTATCAAACATAATTTAATAGGATTAAATTAATTAATATATTCTTATATTCATGTGATTATTGTGATTATTTTGATAATGTGTAATTGCCCACTTTTACCTTATTAGTTCACAACTATGGACAGATTTGGGCACTCTGTTCTAAGGTTGCCATATTGTATATTTCCCTAATGAAGATTAGTATGGAAATATAAATGTGGGCTCTTAATTGTGTTGAACGTTGATACTTAGGAATTGCTGATTTGGTTTACCACCATTGTATTCACAAGGGAAATTTTCGATAGTAACTTTTTCCCATACTTGAGAGGCACTTATTGTTACGTTTATATTTCATGCAATTGTGGTGATCCAATGGTTAATGCCTACCGATAGGACTGACTAAACGCCGAACACTCGTTGTATGATTTATATGTGTGAATGAGGGTGTTCCTCAATAAGGTTTCACACTCCAATAGGGTGAACATCCTAGTATGTGAGTTATTGGATAATGATTGATCGAAATCCAGGGCCTCGGTAATATTAGATAGGATAAATTATGAAACACCCCCTGAAATTGGAACGAATCTTAAGTCACCCCCTCTTATTGGAAAATATTCATCCGTCCCCCTCTACACTAATGATGTTATCTTAATTCAAACCAAAAATTGAAATGTCACATTTACCCTTCTATATTTAAACCAATAAAAATTAAAAGTCCCTTCAGACCACTCCACCTCTCTCTCCTCCGACGCCAGCACCGGCACCGGCCTATGCATCTCCCTCCACCCTTCCCCCTTACCTCCGGCACCCTCTGGTTCCATATTATCAATCCGGCTCTGGTTCCAAATTTCATAATCTCTTGAGTCTTCTAGGTTTCCGTTGATAATAGAGATTGAAAAGAAGGAAATGTAATCCATGAAAATTGAATATGAAAACAATTAGAATATCTGACAACCCACCTATCACATACCAAACTAAGAAGGGAAAAATTTGAAAATTTCGAACTGAGAAAATTTACCAAATGATTCGTTGCTCTTGCGGAATCAAACTGAGCAAGGAAAAATTCCCTGCAAAAGGTGGAAAAAATTACAGCTACAAAATCGTTACTCTCCAACCCTAATTTTGTAGTCTCGACTAGCCAAAAGGGTTTCCTCCTCAGTAATTGATTTTCAGTCTCTAAACAATGAGACAGAGAAATAGCAAGCATAAATAATTTTTACATTGGAATGATGAAAGGGGATTTTTTTGTTCAAAACAATCCCTTTTCAAAATTTGGAGAAAAAAATAAACTACTCTTGTTTCAGCCTGGATTACAAATAACCTTAAAAAATTCAAGAGAGAAATTAGTGCTAGGGAAAAAAAAGATTGTAAAATCAAATTTGGCATTATGAATTAGTAAGAACAAAAAACCACAATAAATTCCTTAATGTAGAAAACCGAACAATTTCGAATCCCAAACCTTAGTTTCGAAAAATCTCTTACCAAATCAGAAGCAAGGAAGTAATAGGCCACTCAATCCGAGAAGGGTCCTGAACTAAGAACGCAAAATCTGAATTCGTGCATTCGACCCAACACAGCTCTTAATTCCCAAAATCATACTCAGAAAAGAGAAACGAAATGAAACCCTCTAGATTCATATAACTTCCGTTTCTTCAGAGGTTACTTTGCCGAAGCCATGACGATGTCAACTCAGGAGCTACTCTCAATCACTCCTCTCTTTTATTCCCATAACCCAAAACCCACCCATTAGATTTGGTTTTAGGGTTGCAGGTCCGATAGCAGTGGTTGCAGGTCCGGTAGCGATGGGTTGCAGGTCACGTGAGGGAGATAGTTGATCAATTTTGGGGTTTTTAGATTCAAGGGTAAAATAGTAACTACACACTGGTCAAGGGTAGTTTAGGATTTTAAATAAATTTAACTTGCTGACTTCATCAGTTAACAGTGTAAACCTAACTATAGGGACTAATCTGTAATATAGGGCTCTAAAGTAGGGGGTGTTCTGAGTATTTTCAGATAAGAGGGGGTGACTTAAGATTCGTTCCATTTTTAGGGGGTGTTTTGTAATTTACCTTATTAGATATTATTATTTGAAAGAAGTTTCAAATAATTTGGTTGATCATTGGTCCTAATACTCACGGTTAATTATGCACTGCACTTGCAATTTTGGCGGGACGTTTTATTTCCATACTTGTGATGGTGCATTATGGATGTTGGTAGTGTGGGGAGAAGGTGTAATGACAGTTTCTACCATTGGAGGTTTTCAGGTTACGCCTGTTAACAGAGATGCCTTTTTGTGCAATTAAAAAAAACTTTAAAGTGTAGAGATTGCCTTTTGTGTAATTATGGACAACTTAAAGGGCTACCCTTTAGGATCACACCACTTGATATGATCTTGATCGTTGATTTGTAATCTCCTGATTAAAGCTTTTCTATTTAAAGAAAGGCTTGGTTCAAACCTTAGGGTGGTAAAATAATAATTCTCAATAATTGAGAGAGAATTCTTAAGAGAGAAAAGAAAGTCTTCTTCTTTTTCAAGCTAGGGTTTCTACCATTGGAGTTAACGCAAAGCTTTGGTAATCATACTCTTGTATTGCATTTCTTTCAAGGAACATGTCATTAGTGTGTTCTAGGTAATCTATGCATCCCAATGATTAATTCGTCATCACATGTGTTCACTGAGATCCTGTCTCTATAATTTTTATATGTATTTGGTGTCATACCGCTTCCGCTGCCGTCAACAATTGGTATCAAAGTGGCGTTTTTTGATGAACACATGTTTTAATACGATATGCCAATATTAAAATCTGATTTGTGTTCTAGGAATTTGATCTCGTTCTTGCTATTCTTCTTCTCCTTCTTTTTTTTTCTTCTTTTTGTTGTTCTTCTTCTATATTATTTTGAGTGTGAGAATGCAACCCCACTTTGGGGGCTGATGATTGGAAAGGGGAGGAAGAGAGAGAGATCGAGAGAGGGGTCCATTTTTTTTCTCTCACCGTAGCTTACAATGGTGGAGGTTTTATGGTTCCAATAGGATTGCTACAAACCCACTGTATTCATATAAAAATTACAACAAAATAAAAGTCAAAAGCTTTGATTTTATTAATGGTTAACGAATCAAAAGTGATTATGAGTTTTGTTGATAATGGGTTTTGTGGAATCTGTCGGTCATAATGGTTATGGCTTAAGTCCTTTTTGGCTGCAGAGAGTGGGATGGTGGTGCTTCTGATTTATTTCGAATCGTTGTTTGCTTTGTCATCATCTCCTCCATTGTCCTTTTTGTTTTATGATGATGTTCATGCTGTTCTTCAAGCTCTATTAATGGAGTTCATGGTCTAGCAATGAAGCTTTCCTAATGGTGATCTAATAGATTTAGGAAACTAATAGTTAAATTCTTAATATTGATTTGATTGCATATTTTAATTTGAAAGGTATTCTAATTAGAATAAAATTGAAGAGTTAGATTAAGTTTCTAATTCTTTATTGCTTTTTGACCAAGTTTAGGATTTTAGGTTCTAAATTGGAATAACAATAGGATTGGATTTTTTTTTGTTTCTAAATTAGATTAGGAAAGTCTATCTAGTCAACCTATATATATATATATATATGTATGTATACATATATTTTTTAAATTGGTTTTGGGCCAAGCCCAAACTGGATTTGGGTTAGACTCAAATCGGTTGAGACTTGGGTCCAACCCAAATCGGGTATGGGTCATGGGCATGGGTTTTTGGTTTGGACTTGGGCTAAACCGGCTTTTGAACCTGTAAAGACCAAAGAGTGTTATTTGTCATTTTTTAATATTATTTTAATAATTTAAAAATGACTATTTTATCCCTTGATTGATTTATGGGTTGTTTAAATGAGATCCATATGACCATAATACCTTAGTTTGACTAAATATATTTGAAAGAACATCATGTTAATATTGATTAAATTGTTTGATCATGTGTGTCATTCCAAAGAGTTGAAATGACCAATTTACCCCTCATATGATTACAAAGTGTTGTAATGAACAATATGCCCCTAAAACCCTAATTTTGGCATATCTATTGCATAGAACAATTTAATTGCAATTGCATTGATTATATTAATCATTTAATATTGTGCAATGCAATCACTAACCCTTGTTTTGTAGCATGGGATGGTCATGGGATTGGATGTGTGCGATGTGTGTTTTATTGCATTGTTCTTTCCCCCCTCCCCCTCTAAAACTCTTGTTTAACGACATGTATCCCCCCTTGGGCAATCCTAAATGGGGAGGATTGGTTTTCTCAAAGGTTGTGATTAATATTATTTCATTTCTTTAAGTTATGATGTAACTTAGGATAGATTTTTTTTTAGATGTAATAAGTAAGAAGCACATGTGATGTACTTACATTAGAGCATGGTGGAGATGTGGCGTGTACCGTACGGTGTCGTATTTAGTGGGAGCTTGGATGATGCGATCAAGTTGAACAAGACTCAATGGAGGATCCCATGATCATATCATATTTTATGTGGATGCATGCTATGTCTTATGCAATTGTTTACTTTATGCACTTTATTTGATACATTAGATGTATGATGGTTAGGAGTAACTCTAAGTAATGTGTTTAATATGTTAAATACTTGCATTGCCCTCAACAATAATACCAAGTGCATAATAGGAACCTTTAACGGTAAGGATCCCGTGGCCTCTTATCACGATGGGATAAGGACTGCTCTGTAGACTCTAGGGAAATTTCGACAAGCTAACCCTAGGATTGAATAAGTGAGTTGCTTGATTCCATCTCCTCTGAGATATGAGATAGACATGGTGGGTAGGGCATGCCCCTGCATGTGGGTATTGTCCCAAAGCTATGATCTACTAGTGATAGATAAGTGCTTAACTTGAGTGCAGTGAACTCCGATAGGCTAAGCTGGCACTCAGGTGGCCGAAGCATATCGAAAGTCAATTCTCTACTATGGATTTGACAGCTAGGGATGTGTTAAATGAACTCTGACAGACTAAGCTATACACATCATGGGCTTAGATGACTCTGATACACTTCTTCGACTAAGAGGGATGTTGGAAAAGTGTGGAACAATTGAATTGTTGCACATGTTCCATATTATTTATTTCAATGGTTATTAGTATACTTGTATGTCTCATGTAGATACCACCACTGTTTCCAATATGACACACAACACTGCCCTCACTTCAGTTCTTAACGATAATAAGCTAACCAGACCCAATAACTACCTTGAATGGAAGAAAAGGCTTTTGCTTGTGCTGAGAGCATAAAAGATTCTATTAGTAGTTGAGATCACTGGACCCCCTCTACCTCACACCATTGATGGTGAGGCTTATAAAGCCTGGGAAAATTTTAAGGAAAATTATGTTCTGGCCACTGGGTATATCCTTAGTTCTGTTGACAAGAACATTCAAAGTGCATGTAGTGACTTTGAAATGGCAAAAGAGATCATGAAACACTTGGAGGAGATATTCGGAAAGCAAGATCGTCTTGCTCGTCGAAAAATCTCATCTGCGTTGTTCTATGCTAAAATGGTTGATTCCACATCTATCCTGGATCATATGATGAGAATGAATAAATACTTCCAGGAATTAGAGGGTTATGGATTAGTTTTTAGATTAGACTTCAAGATTGAGATCATTTTTTCCACATGCTAGACTGTTACTTCTTTTTATTTAATGAAGGATAAATAGAACGAGTCTGTGTAGCCAAAACACAGGCTTCACAAAAAAACTCATCCTTATTACAATTTTAACTGACTGGGGAAACAAATGAGATAAAGTCCCAATGGGAGAATGTCCTACCCTACAGTGCTACTGACATAAATCAGAGGAGACAGAATGTAACTAATGACTATGAGAGGAAATGATAGTGGAAGGTTGTGAACCACTATCAAGCAAATAGAGATAACCATGCACTTTATCAACCCCAATCGTCTTCCCTATCACCAGATCCTGGAAAACATAATGAGAAGGGGGAAAAAAAGCTGCTTTACAGTTTAGGTCTTTAGTAAGACTACTAATTGACGATAAATTAGTAGAGAAAGAAGGGAACATGCAAAACAGATTTTAGAGTAAGACTAGAAGAACAACAAATAGACCCCTTATCAGATATAGAGGAAAGAGACCCATTTGCCACCCGGACAGTATCTTTCCCAAATGAAGGAGTGTATTAATGAAAAAGGGTAGAAGACCTTGTCGTATGGTCAGTGGCACTGGAGTCTATGATGATCCATGGACTAGAGACTGTCGATGCACAATGACCACCAATAGAGATACCTGAGGCAAAGTTAGAAATAGAACCAAAAGTGGCAGTAAGTGTAGAAGAATGGGCAACAATGGCAGTAGAGGCTTTTAACATCCGACAAAAAGCTTTAATTTCTTGTAGAGATAGACCGATGTCTGTATGAGGTGTTACAATGGTTTCAGTCTAATTGGGCTTAGTTGTAGACTGACCACAACCCTTGCTGCCACCTTTTTATTGATTGACTTCAAAATCATTAGGCTTCCCATGTAACTTCCAACAAGTAGCCACAGTATGCCACAACTAACCATAATGTTCACATTTGACAGTCTCCTTAACAACTTTAGAGGTGTCAGTAGCAGTATTATTCACACCAGACCCAATATGTAAGGATGATCGGTTTACGGGAGCAGGATGCATCATAGCTAAATGTCGGCGATCCTCAATATGAACCAATGCATAAAACTGTTCCAGGGTAAGAAAAGGATCCTTGCTGAGAATCTGGACTCTAATTTGATCCTATTCAACATTGACACCAGTAAAAAAATCATACCCTCGAATTTATCAACATGTTTGCAGTAGACAACAATATCGATGGCATTAGCGGGCTAATAATTCGAGTAATGATCAAGTTGCTGCCAGCACTTTGAAGCTCAGTATAATATTGGAAGATAGATAATTCATTTTGCTTTGTATCATGAATCTTCTTCTGTAGTTCATATACTTGAGCATCATTCCCAACTTGGGAGTAAGTGTCTTTTTGCAGATTTCCAAATTTGAGCAGCAGTGTCCAAGAGAAGGTAACCCGATGACACAATAGGATGCATAAAACTGAGAAGATAAGCCATTACCATGGAATCATGGGACAACCACCGATCCTAGGCAGAACCTTCTTCATCAAGTTTGACAAGATTACTTGTAAGATATTTTGTAAAGTCGTGACTAGCAATGGTAAGGTAAGTAGATCGAAACCACATCATGTAATTAGTCCCATCTAACTTGATAGTAATGGCAAAAAGGAAGGTATTCAGAATGAACAGATGCATTTGATGGAGACAAGGTTGTAGTGAGATCAGACATAGTGGCAAGAGAGTAGGGTAGACGGGTTTTAGAATTTTCACAAATTTAACCGTCAGAAGAGGCTAAAAATTGGATCGAGTCTCCCTCTGGTAGTGGCCAAGATGTCCTCCAAAAATCAGCACCTTCTGATGAGCCAATAAAAAAAACCTAATTTTGTGTCAAAATTAGATTAAAAAATCTTATTTGGAGAAATCGTAGTCTTCAAATTTGAGTTTGTCTTTATTCAAATCTACAGTCTTCAACCAGGAATGAATGTTGTCCAATAGCCAGCAGGAAAAAAGCTAAAAAAAAAAGAGGCAAAAATTGATCTTCAAATGGGAAGAGGACCTGCCGGCAGAATCTGGTCAGCATCTAGTCTTGATCATAATCTTCAATGAGGTAGGATGGAGGGCAACATCTAGATCTATAGGAGATCACCTCATAGTGCTGCCCTTAATAGTTGAGAAGGGCCGAGACTGAGAGAGAAGGTTTTAAGAGGTTTGCGGTAAGAAGAAAAGGGTCTAGGATGGAGTCGTGGAAGGCAGGATAGGGAGAGGGAAAGAAAAAAGGAAAAACCATAGAAGACTGTAACCTAGATCAGATTTCCTGCTCTGCTACCATGTTAGCAGCCTTTAGGAATGAATGCTTGAGTGGTCAATAGGATCACCAAGCCTCTTTATTTATAATATAAGAGGAGAACAAAATATTATAGAAATAGCCCCTCAGAACTAACTCTAATTAATAAGTCTACTATGGGGGGGGGGAATCCCATAATGCTCCTGTGGGCTACATAACTCTACAGAGACTAATGTTTTCTACATCTGAAACTCTTCTTCTAATGGAATTAAAATAGTTTGCATCTACTTCATTTACTGTCGTTATATATATAGCTATTGAAGCACGATCAGAAAGAACCAATCCACTATAGTTTAAGATCTGAATAGTGTTACATGCCCCCCTTTTCATAGTACTCATGGAAATATTTCGTACTTCTTTCACTAAACTAAATCCGATTCATTCTCAATTTTTATGCCAGTGTATTTACTTTTGAGATATAAGTCGTTGAAGAAGAACTATAACATATTTTTCCAAAATATACCAATTGATATCTCGTGAGAGAATATTTATAGCATAGAGAGAGTAATTCTTGACGAATTTGATTCTCTTTCCTGTTAATATCTCCCACCACATTCTTATTCCATCTTCATAAATGAGATTTCAAAAATTGAAGATTAATACATAGAGTATGAGAGGAAGAACCTAAAATATGTGTACCCCACAAGCTTCAAACCAAAAGGGTTTAAGACTCCATTGCTGAGAATCATTAGAGGAAAGACTCATTGCTTTATGATATGACATAGTTACAACTTCATTGGTAACAAAAGCTGAAGGATATGCTTCCCTCCAATCTGGCAAAGATAAGAAACGATCCAATCAAACTTCAATTCTTTGAGATCTAGATTGGTGATTATCTCAGATAAATGGGATACCTTGAATTGGAGAATCCATAAGTGCATTCGAGTTGACAAAATTATAGAAAGCCGAAAGCAGAGTTAATGAGACCGGTCGACCAACCCTTTTATCGTGTGCACTAAGATAAGAATTCCAATTGCCAACTAGAATCCAAAGGACATTAATAAGATATGAAATTTGCTCCAAAGAAACCAACTACGAAGCTTGTTGAGTATGTGTAAGCATCGCAAGTGCGATCGAAGCAAAAGCGTAAACAATATCACAATATCGATGGAGAAGTCATTCAAATAACTGAACGAAGCAGGGATCGATTATTACCTAAACCTCATAAATGCAAGACCTCCAATAGATGATAGCCCTTTCTCGATTGTTCTACGCACCACGCAAGCTTTGCATTCCCACACGGTCAAGCTGTATATCTCCTCCAAACACCAAGGAACACACCACCTTGATTTCTTCTAGGATCAAACACCAAAGAAGAGAGAAGGGAGAAAATGGATTTTGGAGGGGGAGAGAGAGCTCCAACGTTTTGGGTACCTAGTGCATTCCTTGTGTGTGATTTTGCAATCCCATAACTAAATATGAATTGCCCCTCACACAATACCAATTTGGTAGCTCACATAGGCAAGGCATATTGAGTTTCCTATTGGGACTCAATTGCTAGCCCATCTAATTTTTTTCGACAAGGAAAGATACGCATTGCTAGGGGAATCAAATATTTGGTTGAATATCCAATATTCACCCAATAAATTTCCTTTTCTAACAATCTCCTCCATCCTACTGTAAGATCCAATCTTACAAGAGGATCATGAAAAGGAAGCAATGATCAACCGTTACAGCGTAGATGAATGGAACCGAAAGAAAAGGGGTAGGATTGCAATGGGATTGCACTCAGCTTCTAGGATGTGCAACATCAAAGATGCCAAGCAGATGTAATAACCTCTGCCCAAGGTAAATAGTTAAAAACACGCATCAGTCCCCCACAAAAATAATGTTGCATGGTTCAATATAAGGCATGTGTATGCGACTGTCAAACCTCAATGAACCGATACACCGATCGAGAGATTCAATTACCTTGATTGGCCCGAGTGAAAACATTTCAAACCAAACTTTCAAGAAATAGATATATCTAAAAACATTTCAAAAACATTTTGAAAATGCTACCGGATCCGGATTTGTGTCCAATCCTGTATAGAATACTCTCCTTAACATACTCCCAATGTATGAGTTGTGGGTTCCATGTTGGGCATCTCTTTCAAATACAGTCAGACACTGAGAATCCAGTGCACCGATATATAGTCAAAGAGAGACATCAACCGTAGGTACACCAAAATTCTCAACATATGAATGCATCGACAAGGACCCCTCAGGTCAAGGGACCAATCGTGAACTACTTAAGAGAATCCCATTTTCTTTATAAACTGACAATACATCACATGTGAAATTTTCACGTGATCTAGTCTAATGTATACACCAAATGTACACTCACATTTGTGTCTTGGAAAAATAACCATCCTAAGCACACACAATGTGACCACCATGCCGGATGGGATGTCCAGTCCCATCCCCAGTGGTGAATAGTTTTAGGTATGTATACCTAAGGACAATAACTGAACTCAATAATTGATCATGCTAATAAAAATTTAAATTTATTAATTCAAATAGAAAGAGTTTTGTACATCAGTGTCAGTTACCCATGGACTTTACCCCCATATTCCTAACATGTTTCTCAAAAACAATAGGAGGCAATGCTTTAGTCATGGGGTCAGATAAGTTATCTGCAGTGTCAACCTTAGCTATGGCTATGTCACCACGCTGAATAATCTCACGTATCAAGTGATATTTTTGCTCCACATGCTTATTCCTCTGATGAGCTCTTAGTTCCTTCGCTTGTGCTATAGCTCCCCTGTTGTCACATAATAATTGTATGGGTCGCTCTACTAGCTCAGGCACCGCCCTTAAGTCTGTCAAGAATTTTTTGAGTCAGATACCTTCCTTGGCTGCTTCACTAGCTATCAAGTACTCAGCTTCAGTCATAGAGTCAGCTATTGACTTCTGTTTGGCACTCCTCCAAATCACTGCATCCCCACCAATCATAAAGGCCATCCCAGAGGTAGACTTTCTGTCATCCTTGTCAGTTTGAAAATTTGAATCTGTATATCCAACTACTGACAATTGATCACAATCATATACAATGAAGTAATCTTTGGTCCTTCTTAGGTACTTGAGGATCCCCTTGATAGCTGTCCAATGCTCTTGTTCTGGATTGGATTGATATCGACTCACAATCCCTACTGCATGATAAATATTCAGCCAGGTACACAACATGGCATACATCAGACTTCCTACTGCCGAAGCATAAGGAACTCTCTTCATAGTCTCAATTTCCTCAGGAGTTTGAAGACATTGTAACTTGGATAAACTGATTCCAAGTCTGAGAGGCACATTACCTCTCTTCGAATCCTGCATGTTGAACCTATCAAGTACTTTGTCAATGTAGGTGGATTGTGACAATCCCAACATCCTCTTCTTGCGATCTCTCACAAGCTTAATTCCTAGGATGTAGCTGGCTTCACCCAGATCTTTCATTGAAAATGTTTTGGATAACCACATTTTTACCGATGAAAGTAACTCCACATCATTCCTAATAAGTTGTATATCATCCACATATAGGACAAGGAAACAGACGGCACCCCCACAGATTTTCTTATACACACATGGTTCATCAATGTTTTGTTCAAACTCAAATTCCTTGATAGTTTGATCAAAACGGATGTTCCATGATCTGGAAGCTTGTTTTAGTCCATAAATAGACCTCAACAACCTGCATACTTTATTTTCCTCCCCTGGGGAGACAAAACCCTCTGGCTGATTCATGTATATGACCTCATCAAGATAACCGTTAAAGAAAGCGGTTTGTACATCCATCTGCCAGATCTCATAATCATGGTATGCAGTAATTGACAATAGAATCCGAATGGATTTAATCATCGCTACAGTTGAGAAGGTTTCATCATAGTCAATACCCTCTTTCTGAGTGAATCCCTTCGCCACCAGTTTTGCCTTGAAACGTTCCACCTTTTCATCCACACCTCTCTTCCTCTTGTAGATCCATTTACAACTAATGGGTTTTACCCCTTCTGGCAGATCTTCAAGAGTCCACACATGGTTAGAATCCATGGAATCTATTTCACTGCGCATAGCTTCCTGCCATTTCACCGAGTCAACATCCTTAAGAGCATCAGCGTAAGTATAAGGATCTGTGTCCGAATAATTAGACACTATGTGAAATTCTTCCACCTTTTGATCCTCCTCAATGAGAAGGTTCAAATGAGTTGGTGGTCTGATAGACCTCCCACTCTTCCTAGGCTCTTGAGGCTGTTGCTCAACTGTGGGTACGCCAACTGAAATTTCTGTCGGTGCAGAGGGTACTTGGTCATCAGTTATTTCTTGAATGACCACTGGATCTGATATTGGTGAGATTATGTCATCCTCAAGAAATGCCGCATGCTTAATAACTATGACTTTCTGATTAACAGGGTCATAGAAGTAGTAGCCTATTGTAGTCTTAGGGTATCCCAAGAAAAAGTATCTATCTGTTTGGGATTCCAACTTATATGTCTATTGTTTCCTTACATGTGCTATACAACCCCACACCTTAAGATGTTGAAGACTAGGCTTACGCCGATACCACAACCCAAAAGGTGTTTTGGTCACAGACTTTGTTTGTTGGTACCCTGTTCGAGTATATAGATGGCGGTTTCGGCAAAACCCCAAAAACTCAATAGCGTTCCAAATAACTCAACATGGATGAACCATGTCCAACAAGGTTCGGTTCCTCCTTTCGAAACTCCATTCTATTGAGGTGTTCTGGGATCAACGAGATATAATCCCAACTTCTTTTAGATAGTCCCTTAACTCATCTAATAAATACTCTCCTCCTCGATCGATCGAAGGCACTTGATGCAATTTCTCAACTATTTTTCAACCTTCGTCAAATTCCTTGAATTTGTCAAAGGTTTCCAAATTGTGTGCATCAAGTATATATAACCATAGCGAGTAGTCATCAATGAAGTTTACAAAGTATTCGTAATCATACCTCGCCTAAACGTTAATGGGTCCACATACAGAGTGTATCAATTCTAAAGGCCTGGCTCTTCTTCCTTGTTAGAGAAGGGTTTCTTGGTCATCTTTCCTTGTAGACATGACTCACAGGTTGGATAAGGTTTTACCTTCAATGATTCCAAAGGCCCATCCTTTACCAACCTGTTTATCCTTTCTACTCCACATGACCTAACCTCAAGTGGCAAAGATATGTTGAATTATCTTGGGCTGATTTTCTTTTTAAAGAATTATTGGAGATCTCATTCACCTCTAGTACCAGTTTTAAGAGATATAATCCGTTATCCAGTAGGCCAGAAGCAATAAAAGAATTATTCAACCAAATAATTAACTTATTACCAAAGAGGAAAGTATAACCATCCTTAACAAGCCTACAAACAGAAACAATGTTCCTCCTAAAATGAGGAATATAAAACCAATCTCTCAAAATTAAAGAAGTACTGCTACTGAAAAATAAAGTAAAATCTCTAACGGCCTCAGCACCCGTACTCATTCGTAAACGAACTAAATCCTTACTCAGTCTTCTTGTCAGCTTGAACCCCTGCAATAAGTTACAAATATGGGCAGTAGACCCCGAATCCACCAACCATGTGTTAGTAGGTTTCTCTGACAAATTAGACTCATAAAGGACTAAGGTTTCAGAAATACCTTCTTTCTATTTCTCCTGCTTCTTTTTCTGAGCAGCCAGGAAAGCACGACATTCCTTCTTCCAATGTCCGTCCTTCTTACAATAGAAACAAGTCCCCTTGCCCTTGTTCTTCTGAATTCTTTTGTTGCCAACCTTAGGGTTTTTTCCCTTGTCAGCCTTCTTCTTCTTCTTCTTGCCCTTGGGCTTTAAGGAAGAAGACTTGTCCTCTGTAGTCAATACCTCCACTTTCTGCTTCTTGGATGCAGCTTCCCCTTCTTGCAATATGTTGCCCAGCTCAGGGAGTTCCACGGAGAGTTTATTCATGTTATAATTAACAATAAACGATCTGTAGGTCTCCTGAGGCAATGAGTAGAAGATGACATCCGTCTTATAATTCAGCTTGAAGGATGTCCCAAGGTTCTTCAATTCGAGGAAGAAGTTCCTCATTTTCATGACATGGTCAATAATCGGAGTACCTTGAGCCATCTTCGTGCAATGGAGGAGTGTCACCAGTTGATGATGGGCATGCCTTTCTTCTCTCCCATACATCTCCTTCAACTCCTTCATCATGTCCTTGGTCAAGTACAGATCCTTGACCGAATCAGCGATGGTCTTCTCCAGAGAACTCAACACGAGGAGTTTTGCCTTAGAGTTTTTCTGTCGAAACAACTCATAAGCCGACTTAGAATCATGGTTCTCCTCATTAGGGAATTCAGGCCCTTCTTCGTCCAGGACAAACATTAGACTTTCTGTACACGAAAGTAACTTGATGTTCCTCCTCCAGTCAACATAGTTTGGGCCGGTCAAAATATGGTCTTTAATAAGGGCGGCATAGTTCATTTGGGTTGTCATTTTTAAATCTACATAATGTACAAAAATTAACAATCAGCATGATCAACAACCATTGAAATAACTGGGGTAAGAACAATCAATGGTCAATCACACCCCAAGCTTTCCTCTAGCTTATAGGGCATGAATTGGAAACCACCAACCCTTATGCTCCTGACTTAGCCTATCGAAGTTCATCATTTGCATCTTGGTTGGGTGGACTATTCTGTCTGTCACTTAGACTTTTAATGTAATTTGGCCACCTGAGTGTCATGCCCATTCCTATCGGCTGACACACACTCAAGTCAAGTGTTTACCCTTAATTTTGGAGGGAACTATGGTGTTTGTGGGTTAATGCCTATTATCATAGTACATATACCACTGAACACATTCTCTACCTATCACATGTGAGATGAGTGCAGATAATTTCACCAATTCACCCAAATATTATCCTATCGGCATCTACAAGGGTGAATCAATGAAAATTTTACACTCACCAACTAAGGGAGGCCATGAGAATCCCACCAACCAGGGTTTTCCATATCACACTTGTATTAAAAATGAGAGAAAACGAAAATGCATATAAAACATACATCCAATGTATAAACATAATAACACATCCATCCAAGGAAAACTATAAACATATAAACACCAATGGTTATAGGATAGTATCTTTAATCAACATGAGTTCATAACCATAATAAATTCACTTTGATTAAAAGATGGATGGAAGCAATCATAGCCTCATATGTCACTCCCACTCATGGCAATTATAGTGTGATAATGCATATGCAACTATCTATTATAGGGAAAAAATATAAAAAACTGTAATAAACTTGGACACTTCAAGTGAGCAAGTCTTTCCTTCAATCTTCTCTCCAACGAACTGGCAAGATCCTTGATCCATTATCCAAAAACACGATCCCGATCTCAACACGATCTCCAAGCGGTTACAATGAATAATTTTAAACTAATTAAAAAAATATTATAATTATTTTCAAATAAATAAAATTACATAACAGGAAACCAGTCCACCAAAATTGGACTGCCTGGAGAAAAGAAAGAAATTACATAAAAAATCACATCCATGCCATGCCTAGCACACACATACATCTAATGCATGTAATATTTAAATCCCATAACCATGATCCACATTACATATATGATGCTAAAAAATAATATTCCAATATTTTATGTGAAAATTGCCCCAAAACACATAAAAACATCATTCCATGACAATCCAAGTCATTATGATCATGTACATCCAATGCATCAATCATACAACCATTACCATGACAACTTATGTCACAATGGTTATGTGCATTACATGACCATTACCATGACAAACCAATGTCACTATGATCATGTGCATCACATAGCCATTACCATGACAACTTATGGCATAATGGTTATGACACATACCCCGACAAAGCAATCACATACATGCTTAAAATAAAATTAATAACCATAAAATTATAATAAGCCATTATGCCTATTGGAAAAGGTGGGTGAAGAGAGGAATCTCTCCACCCATCTTCTCCAATGAAATTCCCTTCAACAAGTAAACCAGATTTTTTTTTTTATTTTTTGAAAAATTGCTACAAAAAAAAAAAACAAAGCCAAAGGGAAAATCATTAAACAAAGTGCACAAAGGCACAAGGCAGCATCACATGCAGCAAGGCTGCCCACGCACGCACGCGGCAGGCAGCGAGGTGCGCACAAAGAGAGGGGGTATGGTGCGGCATGGGGCTAGGGTGCGTGCGGCAGGTGGGGTGCATGCAGGCAACCAGCTCGCGGCCCCTTTGGTCGCATGCATCTCATCCCAATTTTTTTTTAAACTGAATACAATTTTTGAGAGCATCACATAAATAATGAAAAAAAAATTGAAAACAACCCCATCGATAAAGAGGCTCCGATACCACTGTTAGCATCGCAAGTCCGATCGAAGCGGAAGCGTAAACAAGATTACAATATCGATGGAGATGTCATTCAAATAACTGAACGAAGCAGGGATCGATTATTACCTAAGTTTCACAAATGCAAGACCTCCAATCGATGATAGCCCTTTCTCGATCGTTCCACGTACTACGCAAGCTTTGCGCTCCCACATGGTTAAGCTGTATATCTCCTCCAAACACCAAGGAACACACCACCTTGATTTCTTCTAGGATCAAACACCAAAGAAGAGAGAAGGGAGAAAACGGATTTTGGAGGGGGAGAGAGAGCTCCAACGTTTTGGGTGCCTAGTGCATTCCTTGTGTGTGATTTTGCAATCCCATAACTAAATATGAATTGCCCATCACACAATCCCAATTTGGTAGCTCACATAGGCAAGACATATTGAGTTTCATATTGGGACTCAATTGCTAGCCCATCTAATCTTTTTCCACAAGGAAAGATATGCATTGCTAGGGGAATCAAATATTGGGTTGAATATCCAATATTCACCCAATAAGTTTCCTTTTCTAACAGTATGATGACAACTCATTTAGACGAAGGTAAAGAACTAACATTGATGATTTTCAAGGATAAACACTTCCATTGTTGATCTACAGAAGCTATGAAATCTACAGATGCTTGAACGCCAATGAGCATATGAACTTCATGGCTCACGTGGTGGCTGCATCCCTCCAACCTCCTCAACCTCATAAAATTTGTCCTTACAAAAATGTCTTAAAATTGAATCTCCAAGGAGAAAAGAGGTGTCTTTTAATTACAAAAACACCATAAAAAATCACGTGGGGAAGTGTTGGGCCCGTTGCTCACTCTAGGTAAGCTAACAAGCCGCAAACACATATGAGTGGGGGACAATCATAAAGTCTTTTCAGTGGGAGGGAGGGGAGAGGCAGACACATAGTTGGGTAGCCTATTGGGATACCCAGCCTTTTCCCTATCATAATATTAGTGGGAGTAATATAGTATTGGTGGATCGACTGGCTTGGAAAGCAAATATAGAGAAGAGAAACTATCAAGGATTTTGAATTTCACCTATGAGCAAGAGATCTCTACTTGGTCGCATGGTCTCTACACAAGTGTCTGGGCCAATGGTGGAGCATGCCTAGGTATCTAACTAGGGGGCAGAAGCGTCATCTCACGGTGACCTGTGAGAGGGTGTAGGAAACACCACCAAGTAGAGATCTTTTTCTCTTCACCTTATTTCTTCTTAATTTAGTTATGTTTATATATCTAAAGGGAGAGAGATAGGTACACCACCCACATACGGCAAGCTAGCAGGCGGCACCAATAAGGGCACGGAAGAGGCCATCATACAAGAGGGACATGGGCTCATTTCCAAGAGGAAGAGAGAGATAGACATAGCGGGCGTAGCTTGTGGGTTGTGGGTAGTGTGCCTAACCTTATGCCCACCCTTGGGACTAGAAATACGTATAGAACATCATAGGCTTCGAGATATCATAATAGAATCCAACAAGAACAGTTGAAATTGAAATTAAAAGCTACTGAAGAGTGCACAATTCTTTGTTCATCTCAACTTTCAACATTATGCATGGCAGGGGTAGAAGTTGAAATATGAAATTATTGTCCAACTCTTTTAGGGAAGGGGAAGGGAGATGTAGGGGATGGGCTAGGCTAGGGAGAAGAAGAAGAAGATAGAGTCGGGCTTGGCCAGGCTAGGCTCAGCCCAAAGCCTCAATCCTTGTCCGGCCCAACCTTGACTCAAGATCAAAAATTTCCAGCCTTGACCTCTGCCCTCAGCCCAGGCCCCGTCTCCGGAGTGGCAGATTCTCACTGTGTTTCTAGGGTTTCAAATTCTTTGACAAAGAGTTGTTTGATTTGAAAAGGGCTTTTTTTTGGACTTTTTGTATTACAAAGATACGCACTACGCAGACATTACGGCGAGATTGGTTTCTGCTTTTGTTTTACTCGTTTTTTCTCTTTTAGGGTTTACTTCCTCTCTACTCCATTTGTAATCTGTTTCTTCCGATGATTGTGCAGTAAGTCACGCAGCCTAATAATCCATGAAAATGTATGTATAATCCATTATCCATTCCTTGTCTCTGTCTCTGTCTCTGTCCATTCCTGATTAATTAATCTAAACATCTACGTATTTCCGTGGAGCGAATCACCGACATCTCATGGAAATGGAAAAAATTTCAATCACTTTTCCTCCACTTTCCCAACCTACTATATTCATTCCTATTTTAAATGCCACGTTAAAAATTTTAAATGTTTTAAATATTTGCAGCTCCACCTTCATCATTAATAATCAACTCCTTCATAAAAAACCAATATTATAAGAAAATTCTAACACAACGAGGAATTTCATGGAGGAGCATTACGATTCTAGTCATTTGTCTGGAAAATAATTATTATTTATTTTTTGTTTTCATCCCTTATTCAATGGTAGTTGCAGATTGCGACTTCTCATTGTGTTGATATTGGAATTTTAATGCTCCCCTGTGGAATTTCTTGTGAAGCTAACAAAACCCATTACCCCACAAAGCTCATACAAAATGCTGGGAGAGAGAGAATAAATAAAGAATGTCCCTAACCTCCCTTCACGTCTTCAAATCTTAAATTACCTCCTTTTCATAGTTTACTCACAATCAAAGTAACTGAGAGTCACCTCTCTCTCTCTCTCTCACTCAATTCTCTTAGCTTTCCCAAACAAATGTTAAAGGCCATAAAAAGGAGCAAAGACAATGTGGGAGACTTTGGGGTTCTTTAGGGGGTGGAAAAAGAAGGTGCAGGCATTCAACATCAACGCCAATGGTGCTCATCATTCTCAACCACCGCATGTTGCTGCTGCAGCTCACCCTGTTCCTAGCTATTTGCCCTTCTTCTCCTCAACGTGGTAAGCTACTACTTCTCTGTTTCTTATTGCATTTCAAAGTTCAAACACCTCTTTCTGTTCTTGTTTCCCCCCACTTAAACTATCTTAAGCATTCATTGATGTGGTAAGGTTTTGTTGCTGCAAGGACTGTATTCCCAGGGGCATCTTGAAATGAGTTTTCTGCAGATTTTTTTCTACAGATTTTGATGGATCCAATGCTCTTAACAACTTCCTGTAATCATACATTAGTGTGTCCTTTCTTCTCCTGGGTCTGGAGTCTGAAAAATAATGCCCATCGACTGAGAGAGAGACTCAACTCCATTTGAAATGCACTTGCTCATATGCGTCAGAAACTATTTTTTTATTTGGTTTTAAATTTAGCATTTTACACGGGGAGATGTATATGCACTGGGAAAATAGAAAAATCCATACGGGGGATGTATAGAGTTGTGATGGGTATTAGATTTTGGTAAAAGAAACAGCAAGTGGTCTATTTGTTCTGAACTTTACTGAATTTCTAAGAAACTAGGCATTTTTGCGTTAGTTGTCTAATTGGAAAGTTTGACCGAGAATTTTGATCTATTCGAACTATTTCAATGAGCTTTTCTCTGCCCATTTGCAATCAAGGAATTGGTGGTGGTCGCAGAATCACAGGTCCCTTTCACATTGGAGGATGATTCACAGCATGAGGGGATCTAAAATTTCTTCTTCTTCTTCTTCTTTTTTTAAATGATCATTGACAATATAATGATAAGAACATTTTTGTTAATGACACCAACTTCACTGGCTTGCATAAGCAGCAATGGGCATTGCTGTACAAATTCCAGTTAATATAAAATTAGTTTTATCGTGTGGGTGCTTAATTTGTTCTTGGCCAATAGGGTTGTTAGTGTATCATTCAGGTTATAGCAGTTCTATTACCATTAGATAGTAGTTTTGCTGGAGCTTTGTTGCTTATTTTCATTCGTTTATTTTTTTATTTGTTCCTTAGTTTGATGTATGGTTGTGAAATGGATGTTTCTTCTTTGTAGAGCCATTTGCTATGCGCATAAGTTGTGGAGCTCATGCTAATGTCCAGACAGGCCCAACCAATACCCTCTGGTACAAGGATTTTTCTTTTACAGGAGGGAGATCAGCAAATGCATCAAGAACAAGTTTTATTGTTCCTCCACTTCCAACAGTTCGTTATTTCCCTCTTTCTGATGGGCCAGAAAATTGCTATAATATCAATGGAGTACCCAATGGACACTATTCAGTGAGAATATTCTTTGCGTTGGTTCAAGAACCTTATTTTCAGAATGAACCTCTATTTGATGTATCAGTTGAAGGAACTCAGATCTATTCTTTACCGTCAGGGTGGAGCACTGAAGATGAGGAATCATTTGCTGAGGCTCTCGTATTTGTTTCAAATGGTTCTGTCTCCACTTGCTTCCATAGCACTGGCCATGGAGATCCAGCTATACTTTCACTCGAAATTCTTCAAGTAGATGACAAAGCATATTATTTTGGTCCCCTGTGGGGTGAGGGGTTAATCCTTAGAACAGTCAAGCGAGTAAGCTGTGGTAATGAGAATCCTGAATATGATGAAGATTACGGTGGGGATCCCTGGGGTGGGGATAGATTCTGGAGTCCACTGAATACTTTTGGGCAATATTCTGACAAGATTCTATCCACTGTAAATAGCATCAAGCAAGCATCAGTTTCCCCAAACTATTACCCTGAAAAGCTTTATCATACAGCACTTGTTAGTACTGATAGCCAGTCAGATTTATCATATACTATTGATGTGGATCCTACAAGAAACTACTCAATTTGGTTGCACTTTGCAGAAATTGATTCTGCAATCACAGGTGAAGGTCAAAGGGTTTTTGATATCCTGATAAATGGTGATACTGTATTCAATGATGTTGATATTATCCAATTGAGTGGGAGCAGTAACACGGCTCTTGTGCTGAACAAGACTGTTGCTGTTAATGGAAGGACTTTGACAGTAACCATACACCCTACAGAAGGAAATCATTCCATCATCAATGCCATTGAAGTTTTTGAGGTTATCCCTGTGGAATCAAAGACTTTAGCACAAGAAGGTAAGCTTGCTGATTACCTTATCTATAATTCAGTTGATTCTGTTTGGCAACTTTAGCTTTCACAGGTAAATGATATGAGAATGAGATTGCTGGACCTTTACAAAAGCCGAATGATTTTTGTGTTGCATTTGACTGAATACATTGACTCAACAAAGCCTTATCCTAGCCATTTAGGGTTGGGTTCCACCCTTCCATTTAAGATTGTCTTTGAAGAGAGCCTTGCCTGATAAGCTCCAGCTCACAAAGCTATGACAGAGTTCAGGTGGTTGAATTTCTGAGTTAGGGCTCTGCTTCGGTGGGTTGGTCTATTTGGATCAAATTGAACTCTATTCCCAAAATCTCTGTTTTACATTGTTTTCGTCACAAACCCTGACCAGAAAGGGAGGGCAGGGGGAGGGGAGGGGAGGGGAATTTCTCCATGATAAGCAAAACAAAAGACAAACTATAGTTGCAAAATGGAAAAGTGGATTCTTGAAAAACTAAAATTAGAAAGCATTGAATGAGAAAATATTTCATTTTAATTTGTTAGCCATTAAACATGGTTGTTGTTGAATATACACAACTTATATTATCTGAATTCTGACCTTGAAAGGTGCTAAAGACAGTATTAGTATCTGATGAGGGCTCTGTTGTAATGCCTTTGATGTCAAGGTATAAAACCTCTGTTTGAGATAGGTCTTGACTTGGCTTGGAATCGGATGCCCACCCTCCCCCAGCCCCCCATTCTCTTTCTTTTCTGTTCCTCCAAAACTTTGTTAGAGTTTCTATTCATGAAAGTAAACTTAATTTAAGTTCCCAGTGAAACCTAAGGCTGTGTTTGGTATTCATTCTAGGTCAATTTTTCATTCTCGGACGACAATAAAAACAACTATGTTTATCATCTGAAAATGCGAAATTGACCTCGAATGCATTCCGAGAATGCATACCAAACACAGCCTAAGAAAGCTTCACAATTAAATTCTTCTATTCTTTATTCTGTCATTTTTTCTGTCTTTTTTCCTCATTTCACTATATTACTTTATCTTCTTATCCCTTTTCTTGTTTCTTCCTTCCCTTTTTCATAAAAAGTTGTTTCTTGAGATGGTAAGTGTGAGATTCAGATCCCCCCAAAAAAATTCCAGAACATGCATTCCATGCATCCTTTGAAGTGTTTCTGCCTTTAAATCTAATGTTCTAGCTCAATTGTTTTTATCTCCCCAATTTCATTTTCTTTTCATGGGTAAAGTACATCTTACAATGTTATGCATCTTTCTTAACAATCTACTTCTCAAGAAAAGAAGAAATAAATTCAATAGGATAAAAAGGGCGTACCCAGTGCATGAGGCTCCCGCCACTGCGGGGTCTGGGGAGGATTATAATGTATGCAGGCTTACCCGCTTCGCGGAGAGGCTGTTTCTCAACTTGAACCCGTGACCACTAGGTCGCAATGGAGCAACCTTACTGTTGCGCCAAGGTCCAAAATTTGACATGTGGCCAATCCAGACGGTGCCCTGTCTATCCAATGTTAGGAATTCCACATCATCTCCTGCATGGCAAAACTATGTGGACCTTGGAGAGAAACTTCTTTACACTGGATTGCATAGGGGCAATTATGCCTTCTCTCAATTACATGTATTGCTCTATGCTTTTTGGGGAACTAACTTGACGGGTACGGTAAGAACCAAATTCTATCTGCACTATTCTGTGCATACTTTCTCATTTTTGAGTTTTGGTTTGCATTTTGAAGAAAATAGTATTTAAACTTTAATTTTATAGTGTTATTACTAATTTGATCTTGTCAGTATCTGTCAATAGTTAAGGCTTTGCAGGTACTGAAGAATGCCTTGGGTCTTCCTCTTCGTTTGGGGTGGAATGGTGATCCGTGTGTTCCCCAACAACATCCATGGAGTGGAATTGACTGCCAATTTGATGGAAACAGCAGTAAATGGGTCATCGATGGACTGTATGTACTTTATCTTTAGTATGTCTAGTATTTATAGATATATCTCTCATGAGAAAATGGTAATGACTTGGCTTATCTCTAATAAAGGGAGGGGCCTCCTAGTGCAAAAGTTACCCTCTTGTGATCAAGGTTCAAGAAACTTGGACAGTTTTGGCTGCAAGTTTTGGTGAAGGGTTTCGAGGCCAAATGGCCAAATTGGATCCTGAAACTTTTAGGAAACCCTATTTTAGGCCCTCTAGACATACTGCAACTCTTTAAGTTTTAAAAAATCACACCCAAAATGGAAGTTTGACTTTGGTGCCTAGTTTGGTCGTATACATTGTACACTGTTGTATGGGGGCGTACCCAATGCACGAGGCTCCCGCCATTGTGGGGTCTGGGGAGGGTCATAATGTATGCAGCCTTACCCTTGTTTTCGCAGAGAGGCTGATGCAGATTTATCACCAAACTGGACTTCTTTTATTAGGAATA
Source organism: Telopea speciosissima (assembly GCF_018873765.1). Classification (NCBI taxonomy): domain Eukaryota; kingdom Viridiplantae; phylum Streptophyta; class Magnoliopsida; order Proteales; family Proteaceae; genus Telopea; species Telopea speciosissima. The sequence continues at coordinate 16,359,938 of NC_057924.1, forward strand.
AGTCTAGGGTTGGGTTATATACATGTTGGGCCTTTGATCCCATGGGTTTTCAATGTAATAGGTCATTTTTATGAGCCTAAACTATGAGTAGTAAGGTTACATACGGGATTAGTTAGTAGATTTCTTTTTATTTGGTTAAGTGGTCATGTAACTATTTAATTGTTATTTAAGTTGGGCTGGATTAGGACTCTATAATTCCAGCCATGTTTTGAGTCTATTTCCTTTGTTATTTCACTTTCCTAGTCAGTTTAGGTTATCTAATAGGTTAAGGATTGGGTTAGGCCTTTCCTTTTTAGAGTAGGACTCTATTTTTGAGTCTTTTATATAAGGTTATTAGGGGGGCAAACATTGAAAACGAATTTTGATATTAATGAAAAGCTTTTGCTACTCTTCTTCTCCACCGAAGATTTTGTCTTGTGTTTGATCAAGGCTGGTGGGATCGATGATTGATCCGATTGACACCTTGCGGTGGGGAGCCCGGGTGGTTCGTTGGTGGGATTGGTGTTTGATCCAATCGACACCTTGCGGTGTGAAGCCCAGGTGGTTCTTTTGAAGCTCTCCTTTAAGTTCTTTGAAGATCTCCTTTAATTTTCAAAATCAAGACTCAAGAATTCTTCAAGATCTTCTAACCAACTGAGCTGCCCTTGCAACAACTGTAAGTTTGAATCATCTCATCAATACCCATTCTTCTCCAAATCACCCCAAAACCCTAATTTTCCTACCCATCTCTTGTAACCATCCCATCTCCCAAAATTCTTAGCAAACCATTCAGCTAACAACACCTTCACATAATTGGATCGAGTATTTTCCTGCCCAATTGGAATACTCGAACCAAGCTGTTTTCTCATCACCCCATTCAAACTTACAACATCCCACCTATTTCTGGAGATCATCCCATTATCCAAATTCTGCCCGGCTCAAACCAACCATCAGAAACACACCATACCTGAATCGAATTTCATTCCCTACACTAGGAATAATCGATCCAACCCCTAACCCTAATTACACCAAAAACCCTATTTTGACCTAGCCAATTCACCTGTTCATAGAAGATCCTGGTTTAGTAGTTCCTAGTTGGTCTCCTACCAATCTAGGACTACATTAGAGGTTGTTTCCAGATTCGAACCTGTGACCACTTGGTCACAATGGAGCAACCTTACCGTTGCACCAAGGCCCGCCCTCATTGTATGCTGCTGTATACATTCTCTAATATGGCCTATTCCACATAAAGTTTAATACTAGAACACACTTAATTTAATTAAAACAACTTAAATATGCATTAGGAATGAATGCACATAAAATTATTAACCATTTCATAAATCATACATCATACATGGATTATTACAAAAGTAAAAGATATGGGAGTCAATAATACAAGTCAGTCACCCCTATGCCCATCTTAGAGTCCTAGTACTACATTGAGTTTTAGTTAGGATCAAAACCACTAGAATGTTGCTGCTGTTGTTGAAGGAAGTTATCTTCCAACTGTATTACAAAAGCTGGCCATGTCATGGTATGGTGGAAGAAATGCTCAAAGTTCTTCGCAACATCCCTATAAATGTTCTATGCTTATACAGGAGTGATTTGGCAAAAAAAATCATAAAACATGAGTTTTTGGAAGGTTTACTGTCGAAACCTACGAAACTTGCGAATTTTGTTCAAAATTTTAGTCTTATAACTTAAGGAAAGTAACGTTTTGATTGAAATTTCGGCGAAACACCTAAATTTCGACTGAAATCTGTACATCATTGCACATCATTTCGTTTCGACAGCTGTAGAAACAGAAATATTTCGCGAAATTTCACAAAATCTTGAACCATACTTGTAATGGCCATGAGAGAGATTCTACAAGAGTATCTATTGTTTGGAGTGGCCCATTTATCAATTTTAAGGTTGCTCCAGAATCACTGTAAATAATGTTGTTCTTTTGATCGTTATTGTTGAACCTAGATGGCCAGTGAGAGTGGAGGGGGGGTGAATTATTGGTGTAGAAATAAGTGAATGGCTTGATTGATCAATGAGATCAGTCAAGCTCTCTATTTATAATAATAATAATAAAAGAGATTACAAAGGGAAACACTGTTCACGTGAACAGTGTCACAGCCCAAATATAACTCTAATTCTAACTAGTTAAATAGAGCTAGAATAGAACTAGGAAAGGGAAAATAACTAAAATAGAAATAACACCCCATGGGTCGATCTTATATCATGGATCGACCCATGTCATATGTAATACCCAAATACCCATATTCCAACACTCCCCCTCAAGTTGGTACGTAGATATCAGTCATGCCCAACTTGCACACTAGAGGTTGAAAAACTTTTCCACTTAAGCCTTTGGTGAACACATCAGCAAACTGTTCCCCAGATTGCACATAAGGAACACAAACCATCCCATTATCCAGATTCTCCTTGATAAAATGACGATCAATTTCAATATGTTTCGTCCTATCATGCTGCACTGGATTATGGGCAATGCTTATTGCTGATTTACTGTCGCAGTAGAGTCGCATAGGCAGAGTAATAGGAATACTCAAATCTTGTAACAACGTCTTGAGCCACAATAGTTCACAAATACCAAGAGCCATAGCTTTAAATTCAGCCTTTGCACTAGAACGGGCCACCACTGTTTGCTTCTTGCTGCACCATGTAACACAATTTCCACCCACAAATGTACAGTAACCTGTGGTGGATTTTCGATCATGGGAACCAGCCCAATCTGAGTCAGTGTAGGCCTCAATTTGTAGATGATCATGACGAGAGAATAATACTCCTTTACCAGGAGCCGACTTCAAGTATCTCAAAATCCTGAATACTGCTTCCAGATGATTAGACCAGGGATCATGCATAAATTGACTGATAAGACTCACAACATAGGCAATATCAGGCTTAGTGTGAGATAAATAAATTAGTCGCCCAACTAGCCTCTGATATCTCCCTTTGTCCACTGGTTCACCATCAGTGTCTCGGAAACGAGCATTTGTCTCAATGGGAGTATCCACAGGAGAACAGCCTAACATGCCAGTTTCAGAAAGAAGATCTAGAGTATACTTGCGTTGAGATAAGAACAGCCCTTGAGAAGAATGGGCCACTTCAATCCCTAGAAAATAGCGAAGTATGCCTAGATCCTTAATCTCAAATTCCTTGGCCAAATAATTCTTCAACTTGGAAATTTCAGCAGGGTTATTTCCAGTTACAATTATATCATCGACATATACTAGGAGGAGAGTAATAATGCTACCCGATGTCTTGATAAATAAAGTGTGATCTACATTGCTTTGTTTATAACCAAATGTCAACATCGTTCTAAAACGACCAAACCATGCACGTGGTGATTGTTTCAGACCATACAACGCACGCTTAAGTTTACAAACCTTGCCATGAGTTGCAGCAGATGAGAACCCAGGAGAGACATCCATATATACCTCTTCCTCTAATTCACCATGGAGGAAGGCATTTTTAACATCAAGCTGCTGTAGACTCCATCCCAAGTTCACAGCACAAGAGAGAATTACCCTGATAGTGTTCATTTTGGCAACAGGTGCAAAAGTCTCCAAATAATCTATCCCATATGTCTGAGTAAATCCGCGAGCAACCAGCCTTGCTTTAAAACGATCAACAGTTCCATCAGCTTTTTGTTTAATTACAAAGACCCACTTGCAGCCAACAGTCTTCTTTTGTGGTGGAAGTGTGACAAGATCCCATGTACCACTCTTCTTTAGAGCTAGCAGTTCTTTGATCATGGCCTCCTTCCATCTAGTATTTGCAAATGCCTCCTACTAAGTCTGTGGTATGGATAAAGAGGAAACAAAAGCATGAAATGATGGGGATAAAGATTCATACGAAACAACCTGTGATATTGGATGTTGCGTGCAAGACCTTTTTCCCTTTCTAAGAGCAATGGGTAGATCAAGTGATGGATCAGAAGTAATAGGAGAAGTAGCATCATCTAAAGGATTAGAAATATTACCAGAGGAGGTGTCATTCGATCCTGGGTCAGAGGACAACTCTTGGTCTGGTAATGCTGCAGTGGTGGGCTGTTGTTGCCCTTGCCCTTTTTTCTTTCGATAATACTGCTGTGTGAAATCTTTCACTGGCTGTACCTGTTGCTCCCCTTGAACATCATTATCTAAAGGTACATGATAGTCATCAATAGGTTCATGTAGAGGAGGAATGGGAATCGGCACTTCTTCTAGAGTAGGAATGGACTCCCCCCTGAAGAGGTGCCGAAGATGGAAAGAAAGCCATGGCCTCATGAAAAACGACATCCATGGAAACAAAAACACGACGAGATGTAGGATGATAACATTTATACCCCTTTTGGGTGGGAGAATAACCAATGAAAATACAGCGGAGACCGCGGGGATCAAGTTTGCCATGGGCATAGTGGTTTCGAACAAAACAAACACACCTAAAATTTTTGGGAGGAATAATATAAGAAGAAGACCCCTTCAAAAGATCAAGAGGAGATTTATAGTCAAGTATCCGAGAGGGCATCCTATTGATAAGATAAGCAGCTGTTAAAACAGCCTCTCCCCAGAAATGAGAAGGAACATGCATTTCAAACATAATAGAGCGAGCTACATCAAGAAGATGTCTATTTTTGCGTTCAGCCACTCCAGTTTGGGGTGGAGTGTCAACGCAACTGGTTTGATGAATAATACCCTGAGTAGCAAGAAATAATTGAAAGGCTCCATCTAAATATTCACGACCATTGTCACTCCTGAGAGTTTGAATGGTAGCTTGAAACTGAGTTTGAACCATGCTATAAAAGACTTTAAAACAGGAAAAAACTTCACTCTTGTGTCGCATTAAGTAAACCCAAGTGGTGCGTGTGTGGCAATCAATAAAGGTGACAAACCACTTAAAGCCAGAAATAGAAGAGGTACGTGAGGGACCCCAGACATCAGAATGAATCATAGAAAAAGGCTTAGAACATCTTTTATTTGAACTAGAATAAACAGAACGAGTTTGTTTTGCAAAAACACAAGCCTCACATAATAACGAGTGAGGGTTACAATGCTGAAATAAAACAGGAAAAATCTTAGCTAAGGTTCCTAAAGGTGGATGGCCCAGTTGACGATGCCATCAGTGCAATTCAGATAAATGATGTTCAACAGAAGTAGCAGTAAGAGCTTGGCCAGACATAGTAACAACATTAGAGATAAGATCATCGTCAAGCAAGTAGAGACCACCACGTATTTTACCAGTTCCAATCGTTCTCCCTGTCCCCAAGTCCTGAAAGACACAATGTGAAGGATAAAAAATAGCTTTGCAATTGAGATCAGATGTCAAACTACTGATAGAAAGCAAATTAGAAGTTAACTTAGGAACATGTAAAACAGAGGACAAAGATAAAGAAGGAGAACAATGGATGGCTCCCTTCCCTGAGACAGAGGAAAGAGAACCATCGGCTATTTTAATTTTATCTTTGCCTGAACAGGGAGAATAACGAAAAAATAAATTGGATTGACCAGTCATGTGGTCAATGGCTCCGGAATCGATTATCCAAGGATGAGATAATGCCGAAGCACAATGACCAGCAAAAGAAATACCTGGTTTGGAGAAAACAAGGTTTGATTCAGAAGAGGGAACCACAATCGAAGTAGAGGCAGGTGTAGATTAAGAGGCGAAGGTAGTCATCATACGACGAAAGGCAGCAAGTTCCTCTGCAGAAAGTGTGGTAGTAGGGGCTGTTTCAGTAGCTACAGAAAGATGGGCCTGTGTGCCACCACGACCACCACGACCACGGCCACGGCCTCGACCACGACCACCACTACGACCATCAGAAGAGTCAGATGGCCGACCATGTAACTTCCAGCAAAAATCCACAGTATGTCGTTCCTTTCCATAATGAGTACATTTAAGAGGTTCCTTCTCAGACGAGGAACGTGTACTAGTACTAGAAGAGCTACCTCTAGAAGAAATTAAAGCAGATCTCTTTGGCTGTGTAGTTGGTAACATGGTGGAACAACGAGTATCTTCCAGTTGTATCATAGAGTAGGCTTGCTCCAAAGTGGGAAAAGGTGAACGACTCGGAACTTGAGACCAGGCTGATCATATTCCACATTAAGGCCGATCAGAAAGTGTATACTTTGAATTTATCCTCCCTAAGCTGAAATTTGGTAATATCGGAAGGACAATCAAGTGAAAGTTATCATAATAGTCAAGCTCTTGCCACAGGCCACGGAGTTCACAGAGTATTCGAGATAAAGTAAGTTCACCCTGTTTGCTTGCATGGATTTTTCGTTGAATATCATAAACTTGTGCATCATTCCCTACCTGGGAATAGGGACCTTTAGCAGCTTTCCAAATTTTTGCCGCTGAATCAAGTAGTGTATAGCCACGGGCAATGGATGGAGTCATTGCACCGAGAAGAAAAGCCATAACAAGAGAGTTGTTGGAACTCCACTTGTCTTGTAATGTACCAGCTTCACTTGGTTTGACAGTGGTACCATATATATATCCCTTATAGCCCCTTGAATCAATGGAAAGAAACATTTGTGTAGACCAAAGTAAATAATTAGTGCCATCGAGCTTTATCGGGCTGACTGGAAAAGAGGGATAATCATGATGGGTCCCTTGTGTAGAAGATTGGCCAGTGTTGGTGGTAGTAGTGGATGCAGCTGAATCAGGCATATTGATAGAACTTCGAGTAGTGCGGGAAATTGCAGAATATTCTGCAATAGGTAAATAGGCAGCAGTTCTTCAAAATAAACTCTGCAGGTTGTATAAATGAACAACTATAGTGTTGTCAAACAAAGAGAAGCTGCAGATCTGTATACAGAAAAAAAAATCTGCAGGTCTTCAAAAAAATACTGCACTCTTGCAAAAAAATCTGCAGATCTTCAACAAAAAATAAATCTGCAGGTCTTTAATCTTCGAGAAAAAAATCTGCAGGTCTTCTAAAATAAAATCTACAGTTCTTCAATCTTCAAACATGGATCTCACTGTGCATGGAGATCATAAAATAGGATAAAGTAAAGGAGGTAAACTCTAGGGCAAGTACTAGATCATATTTAGATCACCTCAAAGTACTGCCCCCATGAAATAATGGAAAAGAGAGAAGGGAAGAGAGAAGGAGGGTCTTGGTTGATATAGGGTTTTAGGGTAATGGGTTAGTTGATCTAGGAGAGATCAATTGTGGAGGGAGACAATGGAGGAGAGCAGAATTAATTTCTCAGATATCGAGTTTAGGCTCTGATACCATGTAGAAATAAGTGAATGGCTTGATTGATCAATGAGATCAGCCAAGCTCTCTATTTATAATAATAATAATAAAAGAGATTACAAAGGGAAACATTGTTCACGACACTGTTCACGTGAACAGTGTCACAACCCAAATATAACTCTAATTCTAACTAGTTAAATAGAGCTAGAATAGAACTAGGAAAGGGAAAATAACTAAAATAGAAATAACACCCCATGGGTCGATCTTATATCATGGATCGACCCATGTCACACGTAATACCCAAATACCCATATTCCAACAATTGGTGACTAAAAACCAATCCCAACTCACTCGTTTCTCAATTCACTTGTTGGTGTCGCTATCATTCAAGCACATGCACAGACGTACAACACATCCACACACCACCTGCAACACTCACATATACACATATACGACTATCACCAGCCATTCAACATGCATCCCATCCAAATACACAACCATCCTACAGATCACACATCCACAATATCTACAAGCAACGCAAACCACAACACAAAAGGATACGTGGTTCGGCAGTGTGCCTACATCCATAGTGCAAATGACCGCTTGGGCTACAACCCAAATTTGGCTTCACTATAATGCACAATGTTACTTTCTGCAGCTACAATTGCAGGGAGCTACAACCCCTGATTTACAACATCCAATTTACCTAGCATATATATCTAGGAGGGCGCTACAATGCGAAATGTTTAGGTAGCTACAACTACCAGGGAGCTACAATCCCTGTGTCCAACGTCCATTGAACACCCCAGTGCAATAAACAATGGCCTTATAAGATTTGTCCCAAATACATGCTCAAGCTAGTCTAGGCTTTTTTTCAAACAAATGTCCCACACACTAGCATATATGAATGGAATGCAACAATGATGTTTACCTTCACTCAATGTTGATTCCCTCTTGAACGGCTCGCATTCACTGATGCCTCTTCGCCGCTTGACGTCAACCAAGTCGTCACTGGGGTATATTGAAGCTTCTCACAAACCCTAGGTTTTTAAACTCTTCTTCTCCTTCTCTTTCTCTTTTTTCAATCAAAACCCTTGATGATGTCTTGTAAACTTGAAAAATCCTTCCCTTGTTGTGCTCAAACAATGGGAATCAAGGAACTCTTCTAGGGTTCTCTTGGAGACTCTCTCTCCTCTTTTTCTTCTTCTTCTCAAACCCAAACCCTTGATGAAGCTTGATACACTCGAAGAGACCTTTCAATGGAGCACAATCGATGTCCTTGCTTGACGGTAATCTTCTAGGCTTCCTCTTTGAGACTCTCTCTCCTCTCCTTTCTTCCCTCTTCTCCTCTAGGGCCTTTTCTCCTTTTTCAGTTCTTGGAGAGATATGAATAAAGCCCTAAAAACTTCATTAAGAAGGCTAACAAAAGCCCCAATCCCACTGGTTGCGTGCGTGTCTGGCATATTGACCTTTGATCAGTCCAGATGGCATAAGTCCCTCTGTATATCTCTAATTGGACTGATTATTTTTGCATATGAACATAGACTCAAAATGCTAGAATTTTTGTAGAAATAGCCTTCCTCTAATTTTGCCCGGAAGATGCTAAAAAATCCATCCAAAATGTCATAAACCAAACCTGTGTCGGCCAACACCAAATTGAATTTCACCTGCTTCAAATGCACTCTTGCCAACGTCGGATGAACCTAAAACGTGTGATGAGCTTTTCTCAACGTTGGTTGAGCCTCGTTGAGTGTCAGGCAGTGAGCAACTCACGTCGGCCTTTATCAGAGCCTGAGAGCATGCTTAATAGAAGAGCATCTTTTAAATGATCTTCAATACAATCTTGCAATCTGAAGAAAGGCGTGTACTTTCTCGGGAAGTAACATCGTCCCAATCGGTGTGTCTAATTGAGTCGAGTACAATAGATCGAAGGCTAAGCCGCTGGCATAGAAAGATCCAAGAGCCTTGAGAAGGCGGTAAGAGCAAGATCTGAAATGGCTTTTCTCGCCGCAAAACTGCGTCTTCCACAAAGTATTCAACTGATGGTACCACTGTAGGTATGCCATCGTGAAGAAAGAAATCGATGGTGTTGGAGACCGATCGACCAAATTGTGAAGGCGGAATATTAGCCCGATTGTTGTTGACAATAACTGGGAGTAGGGGTGGGGTATATTCCACAAGTAAAAAGGATCTTGACTGCCCTGTCTTCGACTATTTCCGGGAAGAAATAGGGACTAAATGGTGAGAAGGGGAAGGAGAGAATTCCGTTGTTGTGGCAGAATTCGAATGTAACCAGGGGGAGTCCATTGGGTAGTAAACATTACTGGGGTTCTCTAATGAGAATACCACCACGGGGATAGGGAGTAAGCCAGAGAAGAGGCTTTCTTTTGCTCTTGCGATTGGGTGTCGCGTGAGCTTTACCTTTACCCTTATCGGGGATGCCGAGGATTCGTGATGTCGGCGGCCTGCTAAGATAATCAGCCGAAAAATTGTCAGTGCCTTTAACATGTACAATTTCATGCGATATTGGTTAATAAGATGGCCCAATTAATACGACGAGAATTAGTTTCTTTGATTTTGGTTTTAAGAAAATCACGAACCGCTGATTATCGGTTCTAATCGAAACTTCTCGGGTAAAAGATAAATTCTAAACCGTTGAATAGCATTTACAATGGCAAGAATCTCTTTTTCATAAATATTATAATTTTGTTGAGCCGGGGTAAATTTGCGAGTGTATCCGCAAATTTGTTCATCAAGAGGGTTTTTAAGGGGTCGTGCTTTCAGACACATCCCCAATGTTCATTGCTAGCATCACTCTCTAAGATTAAGAGATCACCAAAAGAGGGAAGTAAATGCAGACGGACAAGAATGGGTAATCTCGGCTCGTATGTCGAGGACTATCGTGTGTCGAGATGGGGTCCAAGAAAAGTCAACATCTTTTTTCAATTTTAATAAAAGACTTTTTCTTTAGTTGAGAGGTCTTTTATGTAATGCGTCCCATAGTTCAATATGCCTAAGAAGCTGTTGGAGATGCCTTGTTTGTCACGGAGGGACGAGAGGAAAATCCTTAATTTTAATTAAGATGTGATCTTGGAGTTGAGGCCTTGATCACTAAGGATGAGACCAAGAAATTCGATTCGAGGTTTTTCGAGTTCGATTTTCGTGGGAGAGAGAATTATTCCATGTTGGAGGAATAAATCACCGATGATACGAAGGTGTTTCGTATGTTCAGTAGGAGAATCGGAGAAGACGAGAATGTCGTCTATATACGCCACACAAAAAGAGAGGGAACCAAAGATGGAGTCAATCCAATGTTGGAAAACCCGAGGGCGTACATAATCCAAGGGCATAACCGTCCATTGATAATGACGATTAAAAGGAGTGAAAAAGCGGTTAGAGGTTTGGAATCCAGATGAGCTTAATCGCCGGCTTGATTTTAAGTCGAACTTACGTAAATCGTAGCCTTTTCGCACGGTGGATAAGAACGCCTTTTCGCGGAATGAAATATCCGTCGAAGACAATGTCTTGGTTTAAACGTTTATAGTTTATAACCATACGGGCTTTGCCACGCTTTTATTTCCGCATGATTCGTACCATAAAAGCGGGAAGAGTGAGGACTTGTTGAAGGTTCAATAAGTCGGAGAGCCAATAATTCGGAAATACTGTTTATCGAATTCTTCGATATCGGCTTTGATGTAGAGGATGGGTTTTACCCGAATAATCGTGTTAGGATTAGTGGGTTGGATAGAACACCACAAGGGCTTTGTCCCAATGAAGGAGGGGTTGGTCGATAAAGCGAGAAGAGAGTTTGTCAAGGAGCCAATGGGAAATGGCGGTGTTGATCGTGACCAAGCAACAGAGGTAACTTTGTTCAAGAACGGAAGAAGAAATCCGTTGAGGGATAAAAATCGAAATCATCACAAATGACTTTGGAGATAGGAGTAAGGAAGAGAAACATCACCGGAGGGATGGTGTAGTTGAGCAGAATCGAATGCAAGATGAACGGTAGATACTTATGCATAAAGTTCGTACAAGGATGAAATCACCATGCATAGTGGGAAAACAAGTAATTTTTGGAATTATAAATCGCTTGTTTTGGAAGAAGATTGGGATATTGTGAGCGCGATACTCAAGGGTCGTTGTGGGACCCGAAACACCACTAATATACGTGGGTTGTTCCAATTTTTCCTAAAGATGGCCAGGAAATGCGGTTGTTTTACAAATGCATCCGGTAGCACCGGTATCCACGAGGACATCGAGCGTATATGGTTTGAAACCAGAGAAATCAAAATAGCCCTTAACATAGGTGTAGTTTTTGGGATTTTGATTCGATTGAAAGAAAATATCGGTGTCGGCGTGACATACCGATGAAAGATATTAATTACAAGACGGAGAATCGGTGTCGGAAAATCTTTCCGAAGGGGAGCTTTAAATGCTCGGCAGTAGGAGGTAACCGAGTTCGCGGGTTGAAGCCGGGCATATTGCGTGGAACATAAGAAGATACGGAATGGCGAGAAGAAGAGCCAATCGAGGTATTAGAAGAGCCGGGTATGGCGGATCTAAGAGAAGGAGTACTAGCAGTTCGTGCTGGAGAAGGAGAACCAGTAGAACGTCGGCGGAAATATAGATTATGTATCATTGGACGACTTAAAGCCGGAATCACAATCTTCTTATTTTCTTTGTAATCGCACCTGACCAAACAGGTATAGAATTTGTTAATGATCTCTAGATAGTATCGAGGATCTATAACGGATCGTCAATCCTATCTTCGATCCGCAACGAGTGAAAGAGGCGGACTTATTGCCAACTTATGTAAGGATATGCACATATATCAAGTTTACTTCTTGTCTTTCCTTTCTGTTCTTTGTTGAGACCTATGAGCACACAACCGAAGACTATCTCGCGCAGTGATAGATCGCGAGGGTTACCCCTTTAGTCTCGAAGGTCGTTTTATTGATCTAGAGTTCGGTTAAGCACACACAAAGTTGGTTTATTTGCTGTTTATTTCTTTGCTTTTATCTTTGTGATTTCTACGGCCATATATTTGCATAGGAGATTGATGTCCGAGGAACACCAGGTTGGAAGAACCGTGCGTGTTTAGGACCCTTGTCTCTCCGATATTGCAAACGGGTTTAGCCCCAGGAAATTATCTTTTAATTGCTTAGTGAATTAATGGCTTCTTTTCCTCCTTGTTTTTGTGATGACCCGCTCATCCCATATGACCACAAGATTCATACGCGCAGCAAGACGATCGCACTAGCACTAGCGGTGCTCTTAATTTTTTAATAGATCTCACATTAGAACATAATGAAAAATATCAAAAAATTAGATACTACTCTCTCTCTTGTCGATCTGGTTGGAACCCAACCGTAAACACTTCGAATGCCCTCCCGGCTACTTTTCTTGTTATTAGCACTTTAAATGAGGATTCTTCTTCGAACCTCCTCCTCCCGATGATAATTATATATATCATAAAGAAATTATGGATCATTGGAAAGATTGGTATAAAGACTCCACCGATGAGTTGGACAAAACCCGCCTTCTCTCCGTGATGCAACAATTCTACGTTGAAAACCAACAGAGTTTTGTCGCACATAATTTTGTGCTTTTCTCCGACGATGACGAAGACGACGAGATTCTCAACGAATCGTCCCGACTCGGCTTCGCCCTCCTCTTCGACTCAGACTTTGAGTCTCCTCCCGAAGTCAATCCCCGACTCCCCTCCTGTTCCCCACCAGTACCCCTACGTCGGCGAACCTTCTTCCAAACGCAAGGTCGGTCCAAGCGGACCATCTTGACACCGATGCGGACTTTCAACCCCACACTGGGCCCGCACTTCTTTTGAGTGCGACGGCGTCTTTACCATCAACCCCGAGGTTCCCATCCTTACCCGAAAGGACGACCTCCATAAATATGGGTTAGCCTCATGGCACTTATTTGGATCTTACCAATATTGCCATTAAAGACTATGATAAGGCGATCGCGAGAATGGGCTCAAACCTTTCTTTGTTGATTACCAACAATAAGACCACTGGAAAGTAGAACAGTTCCTTGAATACTTTTGTGGTTCCCCGCAAGGTGATGTCTTGCATTTATCAAAAGTTGACTAAACCGACGATGGGAAATGTGCCAAAACAACCCTTTGACCTATGTCTCAAACCCTGAGAAGGTCTTGGTCGAATTCACGAAGCTCTTAAAATATGAGTTTTGTGGTTACCATCACCCTGACAAGCTTGCAGAAGATGTCAGTTTTAACCTCACCAAGATTAAGCTTAATAATTTAAATGAATTTGAAGCTTTTTCTAAAAAATACATGTCTCTTTTCCAATTATTAGATCCCACAAAATCTGATTATTGGAAAGAACAATTCTTTCCTAAACTCCCTCCTCCTTGGGATGAACTATGTCACACGACATACCCTGGTTTCATCAATGACTCCAAAAGCATTGATACTCTTGGCAACCGAATCAATTTCGTGTTTCGCCACATCTTAGATCACTTGTTTAAAGGCACGTGCTGCCAAACAGCTTAAAAAGAAGGTCTCCCCCGGCCTCAGTCAAAGATCTTCTTCAAAATGAATTTGAGTTTGGTACCAAGCCATCTCATTTCTCAAAACCCAAGTCTTTCAACTCCTTTCCTTTTCGCTCCAAAAAAAAGTATCATTGGAAGAAATTCCATAAAAAAGACTTTCCTTCAAAGGACTTTTCTTCGTCCAAGAACAAACGTTTCACCAAAAAACGATTTGTTTCCAAACGTACCCTTTACTCCGGTAAAAAGGACAAATCTCAATGTACTGCTACCTCAGTAATGAAAAGGGCCATTTTGCAAATGAATGCCCAAACAAATCCAAGAATGCCCGTAAGATGATTCGCTACCTCGGACGAATGTAACTACGAGATTCTTTTCTTCTCCGAAGTTTTTAACCCCACGAACTTCTCTACGAAGTCTTCTCTCAATCGGATTGCTCTGGTTTTGATGATTTACTCATCCGATTTCATCTTCAGGAGACGAATCCCCAACCGATTCGACTCTGTTGAAATCCAACCGATTCCTTCTTCAACACGATTCGGTTTCTCTTAATCACCTTATTCGTGAAGATGTCTCTTTTGACCCTAATCTCTTCACTAAGCTTAAATCCATTAAGCATGACGAGGTTTACAAGCTTTCCAAGCTTAACCTCACGGTCTCGACGCTTTTCTTTGACCACGCACGTGCAATTCCACGCTTTCGCCTGACGATGACGCGTCTCGAGATCTCCTGTTCAATCCAGCTCAAATCCAACGATTGGTAGCCAAACATCCTCGTTTAAAATACATCCACATTGGTCTCATTCAGATTGAACTCACGCTTCTCTTTTCGTCAAGCGCATGTACACTGTTGTCATTGTCTGTCTTTGACAAAAGATTCCTCTCTGACCCAATCAATGCCTTAATTGGTGGAATTGAGTCAAACCTCATTCACGGTTCGGTCTGGTTCAAACTTCGACCCAACTTCTTCCTCTCTCTGTCCAGGATCCAAACCTTTGTGATTCCGTGGTTCTTAAAATTAAGACCCAATGGATCGCATGAAGGCCGATAGCCATAACCTGCCAGTTATTTGGAAATGTTCGCATCGAATTAACAAACGTTACTTCAACCAAACTATCGCCCCTTCCGGATAAACGGTTCGTCGAACTTTTCGAACCAAAACCTTTCGAACACGAGATCCAACCTCGCCTACTCGATTGGCATGATATCCAACTTCCCCAGGAATGGATGCTCTCCGATATTCTTGATACCCCTCGAATATCACCGCTCCTTCTCCTCCTACCCAACTACAGGCTTCCGGAAATAATCTATATTTCCGCCGACGTCGCATCTTGGTTCTCCTTCTCCAAAGACGAATCGCTAGTACTCCTTCTCTTAGATCCGCCATACCGGCTCTTCTAATACCTCGACTGGCTCTTCTTCTCGCCATTCTCAGATCTTCTTATGTTCCACGCAATATGCCTGGCTTCAACCGCAGAACCGGGGTTACCTCCTTCGCCCGAGCATTTAAAGCTCCCCTTCGGAAAGATTTTTCCGACACCGATTCTATCAGCCGTGTAATTAATATCTTTCATCGGTATGTCACAAAACGACACCGATATTTTCTTTCAATCGAATCAAAATCCTAAAAACTACACCTATGTTAAGGGCTATTTTGATTTCTCCGGTTTCAAACCATATACACTCGATGTCCTCGTGGATACCGGTGCTACGGGATGCATTTGTAAACAACCGCCCCACTTCACGCCATCTTTGGGAAAAATGGAACAACCCCGTTTGTGGTGTTTGGTCCCACACCTCCAAAGCCCGCCCCCAAATCCCAACCCCCCCCCCCCCCCCCCCTCTTCTTCCAAAACAAGCCAAAACAAGATTTAAATTCCAAAAACTTTACCCTTTCCCACACAGGTGATTTCATCCTCGTACGACTTTAGCATAAGTATCTACCCCCCCCTTCCGACCCATGCCCGCCCCCTCAACTACACCATCCCTCCGTGATGTTTCTCTTCCCCTTACTCTATCTCACAAAGTCTGTTTGATGATTTTACCTCACGGATTTCTTCTTCCCCCCCCCCCCACCCCCCCCCCCCCCCCCCCCCCCCCCCCCCCCCCCCCCCCCCCCCCCCCCCCTTCTTCCCCCCCCCCCCCCACTCTCTTCCCCTGCCCAACCCCCCCCCCCCCCCCCCCCCCCCCCCCCCCCCCCCCCCCCCCCCCCCCCCCCCCCCCTCCTTCATCGGGACAAAGCCCTTGTTGGTGTTCTATCCAACTCGACTAATCCTAACACGATTATTCTGGTAAAACCCATCCTCTACATCAAAGCCGAGTATCAAGAATTCGATAAACAGATTTCGAATTATCGCTCTCCACTTATCGAACCTTCAACAAGTCCTCACTCTGCTTAGCCTTTGGTACGCAATCATGCGGAAATAAAACGTGGCAAAGCCCGTATGGTTATAAACTATAAACGCTAAACTAAAGCCAGCACATTGTCTTCGACGGATATTTCATTCCCGCTGAAAAGACGTTCTTATCCACCGTACAAAAGGCCTACGATTTACAAGAAGTTCGACTTAAAATCAAGCGCGGTCCTAGATTAACCCCCAGCTCACCGGATTCCCAAACCTCTAACTCGCTTTTCCACTCCTTTTAATCGTCATTATCAATGGACGGTTATGCCCTTCGGATTATGTAACGCCCTCGTCAAGGTTTTCCAACATTGGATTGACTCCATCTTTGGTTCCTCTCTTTTTTGTGTGGGCGTATATAGACGACATTCTCGTCTTCTCCGATTCTCTACTCGAAACATTTAAACACCTTCGTATCATCGTGATTTATTCCTCCAACATGGAATAATTCTCTTCTCCCACGAAAATCGAACTCGAAAAACCTCGAATCGAATTTCCTCGTCTCATCCTTAGCGATCAAGGCCTCCAACTCCAAGATCACATCTTAATTAAAATTAAGGATTTTCCTCCGTCCCCTCCGTGACAAACAAGATTCCAACAGCTTCAGCATATTGAACTATGGACGCAATTACATAAAAGACCTCTCAACTAAAGAAAAAAGTCTTTTATTAAAATTGAAAAAGATGTTGACTTTTTTCGACCCCATCCGACACACGTATAGTCCCTTGACATAAAGCCGAGATTACCCATTCTTGTCGTCTGGTCTTTACTTCCCTCTTCTTTGGTGATCTCTTAATCTTAGAGATCGATGCTAGAATGAACATTGGGGATGTGTCCTGAAAGCACGACCCTTAAAAACCCTATACGATGAACAAATTTGCGGATGGATACAACTCGCAAATTTATCCCGACTCAACAAAATTATAATGAAAAAGAGATTCTTGCCATTGTAAATGCTATTCAATGGTTTAGAATTTATCTTTTACCCGAGAAGTTTCGATTAGAACTGATAATCAAGCGGTTCGTGATTTTCTTAAAACCAAAATCAAAGAAACTAATTCTCGCCGACACTGGGCCAATCTTATTAACTAATACCGTTATGAAATTGTACATGTTAAAGGCATCGACAATTTTTTGGCGATTATCTTAGAAGCCGCCGACATCACGGCTTCCTCGGCATCCCCTCGATAAGGAGTAAAGGTAAAGCTCACGCGACACCCAATCGCACGAGAGCAAAAAGAAAGCCTCTTCTCTCGCTTACTCCCTATCCCCCCATGGTGGTATTCTCATTAGAGAACCCCAAGTAACAATGTGGCAAGACTACCCAATGGACTCCCCCTGGTTACATTCGAGTTCCCGCCCACAACAATGAATTCTCTCCTTCCCCTTCTCACCATTTAGTCCCTATTTCTTCCCCCGAAATAGTCAAGAACAGACACCAGGATCCTTTTTACTTGTGGAATATACCCCTGACCAGCCTACTCCCAGATTGTACAACAACAATCGGCTAATATTCCGCCTTCACAATTTGGTCAATCGGTCTCCAACACCACCGATTTCTTTCTTCACGATGGCATACCTACAAGTGGTACCATCGATTGAATACTTTGTGGAAGACGCAGCACGCCGAAAAAGCCATTTTCAGACGCTTCTTACCGCCTTCTCCAAGGCTCTTGGATCTTTCTATGCCAAGCGCCTTAGCCTTCCCTATCATTGTACTCGACTCAATTAGACACACCGATTGGGGACGATGTTACTTCCCCGAGAAAGTACACGCCTTTCTTGATCGGGCAGGCATTGTATTAAAGATCATTTAAAAGATGCTCTCTTCTATAAAGCATACAAAATCTGTTTATATTTAAAAGCTAAAGAAACCCTCCCCGGAAATATTTCCTATGATTCTAAGGCATTTGGATCATGACCAATACCGCTTATCAAGAATTTATGCTTGGAATTTCCCAAAAATATAATACGGACTGAACAACATAATCGCATCGCCTTATCTTCTACCCGGCTCCAACCACGGAGTATTGCTGCTGTTGAATGGGGACTAGTAGGCCAACCGGTCTTCTCTAGTGATATCTTGTTGTCCTCGACCAATTGCCCATGATGATCGTAACTATGATCGGCCATGCGCCGCCAATTGGAGATTTTCGGTGGACTTGAATTCACCATTTGCGGACCCTCGGCCGGGCGTGAACGTGAACGCTTCTTCCAGCCCTATCGCTCCGCATCTCCGCCTCCCGCTACTCCTTGCGTAACCTTCTCTTGTTACAGATGAAGCCGAAGCTCGCATATTGCTAATTTGCGAGATACATGCGGAAAGCCCGCACAAACAATCCTTGATCGCTTTGCACAAAGAAGTTCTCGAACTCACTCATCCCAACGGTTGTCCACGATATCGTTACCTTGTCTCCGACGGAAGACGACTCTGTCAAAGCTTCATGATGGATTACGAGATCACTGATGAAGTTCTTTGTCGATACATTCAAGTACGATCGACCAGCTCCAGGCGCTCTCTCCCCGTCCTCGACATCCCTGGCACTCTCCTTGCCCGATGTTGCGAAGCCATTGAAACCATGGCTGCAGCCCGCGCCGCCGAACTTCGCCGCTCGAGGAAGCCGCCAATGAGGCTCTCTCAACGAGCCCAATCCCCTCTTTGCGGTCATGGCGAGCGATGACATCAATCTCGGATCGGGCCAGCGTCATCACTGAAACATCAGCATGGTCACTACATGAACAGTGCCGCCGCCCTCGTCGCTGGCGTCCACAAGCAGTGCCGCCGCCCTAAATCACCCATGGCGTCATGCGGACCCATGAGCAGTGCTGAATAGTACCAGCCGCCCTACGACACCATTTCGTCGTGCGTTTACTATTCCCGAATTGAAATAAAATTTTGGAATCCGTGGACCGACCTCTCTCTCTATAAGGCAGCTCATTTCTTCAGAGAAGACAGACCTAGCTCCGCCAGCTCTCGAGTTCCACCTCTCGCCTCCCTCTCTAATCTTCTCCTTCTTTTGATCTCTATTTCGATACCTTCTCTAAGGATCGACGGATCAACCCCCCTCCTGCACTTATCTCCATCAGTTTTCGATGTCTGTCCACTGAAACCTTCATATCTCAGTTGTCATAGTTCCGATTGAGCTGCTTGTTTTTCCATATGAAAGCTAACTCAAAATTATACAACTTTCATATTTTCACCAACAACTCAGAACCAGTGCACGGTTTCTAAAAAGGATTTTCAATCTGACTGATGTGTAGACACTGCTTGCTTCAGCATACATGCAATACCCGAAGAATGAGTCATCTTCCCACTCCGATATCAGATTGAACTGATTCAAAATTTTTCCTAGAGATCTAACTCAGCGATCCTCCAAATTCCAACTAAATGAAAGATCAAAAAAATCTGTGAAGTTACTGCTACAACATAAAATTGCTGTCTTCCCCATACAATAGTAACCTTCACCTTCAACAACACCTTCTCATCTTCGGCAACATTACCTCATGCACACTAGGACTTGAACTCATCTCTGCATCATGCCAAAAACATTTCTAAATGGCCAAGATAATGATGCCAACTTTATCAGTCCTACTGCCAACTGCCAGCCATGCCAACCAAGCCATCCATGTCACTGACACTAACAACTGTACATAATGCCTTGCTATCTGTACTAGCTTAACCATGATTATCAAACAACTCACACTGCTATGCCAACTGAGACGTTTCTCTGACACTGCTACTGCACTGATACTCTCTGCTGCAATACCGTTTTCTCAACTGATCTTCCTGGCTGATTGTGTTACAACAATGACAACAACAACAACAACAATGCAAAGCAAGTTGTGCTCAACAATTTATAAAAGCACCACCTTGTAATTTTGTGCTGTGTTTTACTGGTACTGATATTGCGGGATATTATTTTGGCTCAACTTTCTTGCCTTTTAATTGTTGACTATTGTTGAGAATTAGGGGTAAAGTGGTCTTATATTTTTGGGTTTTGGGTTTTTGTGTAATTTTCATTCTTTCTTGTCCTTAGTTGTAAGGTTGTAATAGGTAAGGAGTAAAGGGTAATATTATAAACCCCTAACCACCTTACTTCTATTTTTAGATTCTAATTATAATATAAGTAATGGAGCCTGCGATCAGTTTATCTGTCGCAGGCTGCATCTTCTCTTCTTGCGGCAACCTCTTCCTCTCTTCTTCTTCCCTTCTTCTCCTCTTGACTTGTTTATCCAGATTTTGGTTTGGAACATGGTATCAAAGCAGTGGTAAACAAGTTGAGAGTCTTCTCCCATACTTTCTGCTGATCGATTCCTTGGCTAAAGGAGTGTAGTATGCAGCCACCTCTTGCTGCAGATTATTTTTGGCTTTGAACATGGTGTCGTGTGGGTTCTCACAGTGCTACTTTGATCATTCGGTGTTTGTTCGTCGTCGTGATAGCAAGTTGGTTGTCTTGGTTGTTTATGTGGATGACATTATTGTCTCAGTTGATGATATGGCAGACATTACAGAAGTAAAGACCTATTTGCAGCAGCACTTTCAGACCAAGGATCTAGGTGACCTCCACTATTTCCTTAGCATTGAGGTTGTAAGGAGCAAGAAAGGTATTAGCCTATCCCAAAGGAAGTATGTTTTAGATCTTTTATTTGACACTAGTATGCTTGCGTCAAAACCAATGGATATTCCTATGGATCCTCATCAGAAGTTTGGAGTAGATGATGGTGGTCCTCTCAAGGATGTGCACCAGTACAAGATTTTAATTGGGAAGCTGATCTACCTTACCATTACTAGACCAAACATCCGTTACCAGACCAGACATTTTTTTCGCTGTGGAGGTTCTTAGTCAGTTCATGTAGGCTCCGTAGAAAGCCCATTGGGATGCTGCTATTTGCATTCTTCGTTACTTAAAGGGTGCTCTTGGTAGAGGATTAATTTATCGCCCCAATCGGCATATGGATCTGGTTGCGTATTCCGATGCTGATTGGGCTGGCTATGCAGGTGGTGATCGTCGTTCCACCACAGGTTATTGTACATTTGTTGGTGGCAATCTAGTGTCATGGCGTAGTAAGAAGCAGACTACTATTGCGAGATTTGGTGTTGAGGCTGAGTACAGAGCTATGGCTCATATTACAGCTGAGTTGATGTGGCTCAGGTCTCTCCTTCTTGAGATGTGTTTTCCTGTGCCCACACGAATGAAGATGTATTGTGATAACCAGGTAGTTATATGCATTGCAAGTAACCCCGTCTACCATGAGCGGACCAAACACATTGAGGTGGGTTGTCACTTTGTTCGTGATGCCGTCATGAAAAATGTTGGTTGAGACCCCTTTGTGTCGTCCTCAGATAAGCTAGCTGATGTGTTCACCAAGTCTTTATTTGCCCCTAGTTTTTGCATCTGTTGTGGCAAGCTGAGCATGGGTGACCTGTATGCTCCAGCTTGAGGGGGAGTGTTGAGAATGAGGGGTAAAGTGGTCTCATATTTTTGGGTTTTGGGTTTTTGTGTAATTTTCATTCTTTCTTGTCCTTAGTTGTAAGGTTCTAATAATTAAGGAGTAGGGTAATATTATAAACCCTTAACCACCTTACTTCTATATTTTAGATTCTAATTATAATACAAGTAAAGGAGCCTGCGATCAGTTTATCTATCGCAGGCTGCATCTTCTCTTCTTGCAGCAACCTCTTCCTCTCTTCTTCTCCTCTTGACTTGTTTATCCAGATTCTGGTTTGGAACAACTATGATGTTTTGTAGCTAGAACAGTTATAAGTCTACTGAATAAGAACTAAGTGAATTCTATCATCACTATGGTACAAACATATAGGACTGCTTGTGTTATTGACCTTGTTCTCTCTGGTTTGTAAGATATGATTCCCTCAAATGTGTTGGCCATATGGAGAATATCATATAAACATACAGGGTTTGGTTCCAGACTTCCAGTCGTAAAATTGTGATGACAAGTGGAAGTTGAATGTTCTAAGAATTGATCTTTTGACTTGCCAATCAAGAAAGGAGAGTTACCTTTCAAATTATACTTTTAGAGGGCTGAATCTTTTCCCTGCTAAATTCTTAGAGGACTCGGTCCTGAACTTTTGATGTCTTCTTTCAATGTATGAAAGTTTATATCCTGTTAATGAGCAAAACCTCTTTGTTTGACATTTCTGAGGTGCTACTTTTGTGATTTTACTGTTTCAAACATTTGAATGTTAGGCTTGAGTTGTGTTAATGTGTTAATCCTTCAAACAAGTTTAGGTTAATCATTTTGTTAACTCAGTAGAATACATGGTAGCAATCAATGCATCCCCTTTTATTAGCCCGTTTCTGTGTTGTAACCCTATCATTCCGATGTAGCTCCAATTATTTGTTTTTTCTTCTTAGACTTGTCATTTTCTTTATTAAATCAGGAATCTTAGCACCTTCAGGAATAATTGATTTTTTGTTTCATGGTTGAACAGATCAATACATTAGTTGATTGGTATGCTTATATGTGTAATCTGGAATTCAGACATTTCTCAGCCTTTATTCATGAGCATTTTTTCTTTGGACTCTTCCATCTGCCCTTAAAAAGGCTTATTTCATGAATGGAATAGAATTTTGTTACTCATGCTTTAGTAACAACTTGTTTTTGCTTTGCATGTGCAGTGGTCTTGACACCCAAGGTCTGCGGGGCTTCTTGCCGAATAACATATCCCAACTGCTTCATCTACAAAGCATGTACGTCCTTTCGATAGTAGCTCTTCTTCATTTGTAGATTCTGGAAAAGGAAATTGCATATTTTAATTCTGAAGGATTTAGAATAACAAATAAATGATTTGCTGGTAATTTTGGTATTGTATTAATTATTTAATTAGGACACTATTTCAGAAATGTAGACACATTTAAGTCACTTGCAAATATTTATACCAAATTGATCATGGGCTGCACTTGACATGTCAGATTACATTCTTGTGGAGGAGTGGTGTTTGACACTGACATAAATATCTTTTTCAAAGATGCATGGGAAATATTTGATCTGAAGAGGAACTATACTATTCCTGTGCAAATTCAGTTTATATGGCTGTTATACATGCTACTTACTATTGACAGTAGGAAGAATGACCCCTAATGCATTTTTTGATTTTTCCATAGATGGTCTGTATCATCTTCACCATCTGATACTTATTTTAATTATATTGTATATAATTTATTTGTTTATTTTGTGCATTTTTTTGTAGAAACTTGAGTGGGAACAGCATTCTTGGGGCCATTCCATCCTCACTTGGAACAATAACCGGCTTGCAAATACTGTAAGTATGGCCTCTATATGGCTTTACCTAGTTTAAACTTTTGTATGGGCTATGTATTGATCTTCAGAAGTGTTCTGTGGATAATTAATTTTTCCCCACGAATGAAGGTGCCTGATAATGTGATCAATGTTGAACTATGTCAAAGCTATATGTAGCATGTTGCCCAAAAGAATTGTCCCTTCTGTCTCTCATATTCATTTCATATGTGGCAGTTAGTTTAGTTTCTAGCACAAGGTTGCCTTGCTATGCCCTAGCAGTGTTAGTGTTCTGCTACATATCTGTAGGCTGCAAATGAAAACATGTGGCATTGCCCAATGGAAGTATGACTTCTTTGTGCGGGGAGAGGGGGGAGAAGAGGGCAGTAGCTTTCTTTGCCTTGAGATCAGACGATCCCTATATGTTCTCTTTGGAGGCAAATATCTCCCGACTGTTGCATCATTTTCAATGATGATATGAGATATATTACTTTGATACTCTTACTCATGGTTACCTGTTTCTGACTGGGCACTGAACCACTGATGAGTGTTTCAACTTGGTTATCATGATAATAAATGTTTTCATCGATCCTTTTATACTTCAACGTACTAGTATTAAGCAACCCCAAAACTTAAGCTGTTAGATGGAGAGGCCTTCCCAAACTTGGTTCATGTTGGATTATTCCAAACTCTCCCCCTCATGTGTTGCCCCTTATGGGTGTCACTACACATGGCACGTTTGGCCTCTCATTTCTGGGTGATAGTTTGAGCACTATATCTGCCTGTTATAGTCTTATATGTTATAGTTGACGAAATATTGGAATATTGGAATGTTTCCTCAAAGCCTCCTAAATGATCTATTTTTATTGTCAAAGAGGGATGCAAGTTGATGTGAGTCTTACTGATTCCAATTCTTTCTTCTTGATTTTTGGTTGGTATAATCAGAGTAGGGGCAGCTAGAACACACCTTACCTAATGATCTATGTACCATGTAATCCCTGAAAGAGGTGGCTTGGCTGACTCTTAACAATTTTGTCATAATATCTGAGGCATTTGGGTTTCCAAGTGACAAATGATTACACACTAATATGGAGTAAAAAGGGAGACAACTGAGTGAAGCATGAAGTTATAAATCCATTAACCTCAGACCCAGGCCAAACTTGCTATTTCCATACCTTCCATAATGATAAAATGTTGGAACCATGTGATGGTCCAAAGAGAAAAAAAAAAAAAAAGGTGGGTAAGTGCATTTCTAAATACCATTAAAGTACCCTGCAGCAAAATGTACCTGGAAATGAAGATTGTCTTAAGTACTGGTTCTATTTTGTTCTGGGAGCTCTTTGATTTTTAGATTATATGCATTTCCATCTGGTGATTTTTTTTTCTTTTTTGTTTTCTAATGTATTTTAGTAGTAATTTAATTGCATATGATTATTATGCAGAGACCTTTCCTACAATTTTTTCAATGGTTCGATCCCTGAAAGTCTTGGGAGTTTAACATCACTAGAGATACTGTAAGGACATTTTTTTTTAAGTATCTACCTGAGTGGGAGTGTAGAAGGAATATTGAAGAGAGAAGCTAATCTGGATCATGGTGGTGCAGAAATCTTAATAGCAACATGTTATCTGGAAGAGTTCCTGCTGCGCTTGGAGGAAGGCTTCTTCACAGAGCTAGCTTCAAGTATGCATTCAATTTTTATAGCTAATTGTTATTTAAAGAGTCAAAAAGTGAAGATATTTACTATGGCAACTTGCAGTTTTACTACAAATGCAGGTCTTTGTGGTATACCTGGACTACCAACATGTGGGCCTCACCTATCTATTGGAGCAACGATAGGCATAGTAGTAGTGGTTTTTGTGGCATTTATTCTCACTGTTATCGGCTTAATAATCTGGTGGAAAAGAAGGCAAAATATTCTCCGTGCACAAAGAATTGCAGGTAGGGAAACAAATTGATCTCTTAGCTTAGTTACACTCACATGCACGTGAACCTGCACTTGCATGCACTTTTAACTTTCACAGGGACTTAATGATCTGCCCACTTTTGCCCTGTTACAGCAAGAGATGCTCCCTATGCCAAAGCAAGGACCCATTTTGTGCGTGACGTGCAAATGAATCGACATCATCATCATCATCATGGTGTTGATCACCACTCGAGGGCTGCCACTGAGCATGGGCCTAACTTGCTCTCTTGATTGACCAAGCACTTTTGGTTCCTACCAATTCAATTTTGCTCATCAATTTTTTTGGTTGGTTTCCCTGTGGCTGAGCTTTGAATTTCTCTGTCAAATGTTTTTAAGGCCCCATCTGGAAAGCTCTCTACGGCAGGTTATGAGAAGTCATGTATTGTTCTTTGGAAGCTCAGGTAGCCCATCTGCACTTGGATGGTCTTGTATGTTGTAGATCTGTCATGTATATTACTCATTCTTTTGTGTTTTTAGTTTTCTGCCAAGGAATGCAGATTAGACAAAATCTTTCCATATAAATATCAAATATAAATTCAAAATTACAGATTTCAATCTGTATGGCTGACTGATACAGTCCTTGTGTGTGAATAAACTTGGGTGGCTCATGTGTGCCTGCACAACTGTCATTTATTGTAAATGAAGAGACAACCAAATAAGTGAAGCCAGAATGGCTGTGTACCATCCTTGTCCCTTTTTTGTGGGGGGAAGAGAAAGCAGTAAGGGTTCTTAAATGATTAAAGTGAAATTTGTGGGACTGGGTGGAGAGAGAGAGAGTTATATCATGAGTATGCAATAACTCATTATCTGATAGACAAAATGTCTCCTTAGACCTGACCAAGTGCTTCTCTTTTGCCTTACCAGAAAAGAGAAGTAGATTTCTCATTTTCCCATTCTGGTCTTCAAATTTTCAGGTTTTCCCTCTACACAGCTTAAAGGTCTAGATCAATCCTATTTCTTGTAAAATAGGATGTGAGGGGAGATTCCCTCCATCACCCTACTTGTTTTTTGGGAGTCCTTCACTATCCTACGGTGATGGGAATTCTCAGAGTGTAAGTCCTGCTACATGGAATGTTGATTTGATCAAATGTCAAATTTAAAGACTTACCTCAACTGTATGGCCTAATGTGAATTATCTCGATTTTAATGTACATTAAACTTTTTTCAAATAGTTTTTAAGATACCTACAGGTTCTAACTTGGCTAAAGCCGGCCATTGGGAGTGATTTTTGTTGAAAGTTTATGACAACCTAGAGGATGGAACTTTCATCTTTCCATATTTGAATGATGAAATGGGTGTTTTGTGGACCAAGAAACCTGTTAAACCACTTTAAAGGAATCTCCAATATTAAATTTCTAGAACTGCCATACTTATCATGATGTTTGCTTTCAGGTCCAGAAAGGAGGAAAATTCCATCCTCCAATTAGTCAAACTTTCTCCTTTTGAATATGTAGGCAAAGACTAAGGATGAGACGTGGAGTTGTTAATATATATACTTTAGAAAAGTGAAAGTGCAGTGCAGTTGCTATGTATTCCGCAAAGGGCTTTGTTAGTGGAAGTTTTCCTTAAAACAAAGGTGATTAGGTCTTTCCTTCCCTGCCTGATATTGACTCTCTGAAGCATCTTTATCAATGTCCAATTGTTTTAAAAAACAAGGGGTCTCTCTTTTTAAACATGTATATTTGGTAACCCTTGAGTCGAAGATTATAGAACTTCCTTTCATTTTCCTTTTAGTGGTAAAGTCAAGATTTGTAGGCGCAGTCTTATAAAAATTTAGGGATTCATTAATGTCCCTGGATTTTATTTTTTGTAGAGTTTGGAGTTGGGCCCATTCTCTGTCGTAGTTGAAAGGGCCTAAAACCTTAAACTTAGGCTGGTTTTGCGGCCCACAAATCATATATTCTCAAGAGGTTTGAAAAATGATTTGTTATGTGGCTAGTGGGTTCACTCTAGTGTATGTTAGATTAGGTCAATCTAGTATGTGATAGGTTAAAAGGTTTGATTTAACGTATTTCATCAATTCTGGGGTTTTTATTTGTATCGATCAAGTACTTAACATTTGGTATTAGAACCAAGCATTAAATCATAGATTTAAGTCATGAAAAAGACTACTTGGAATAGAGTGAAAACCATTAAGAAAAGAGTATCTGCCAGCAAACTAAAAATCGTAGAGCAGAATGGAGTTGCTTGGAAAGGGTTTCCTACCGCCATTATGTGCCTAGTAGGGTTCATTTTAGTGTATGAGCGTTAAATTCAGTCAACCTAATATGAGATAAATTAAAAGACATGATTTAACGTGTTTTATCAATTCTAAAGTTTTTAGCATATTGATCAAGTACGTAATAAGACTATTGTTAAACATATATTTTGCTACAATGGGCTAAAACTGGACTCTTCTTGATCTCCAGTTGATTAGCCAAGGGTGGGTGATCATAGCTTGATTATTGAGTATTGGGAGTTATAGAATATTGGTGGGTTTTGTTGTTGACTTGGCCAAATTACCTTAATTAGAATTGAGAGTTGAGAACTTGAGCCAAACATTTACATATATTGAGAAACAGAAAAGATCAGATTAGAGGAATCCAATTTTGGTTTTGGGTTTTGAAGTGGATGATGTGAAAACCAGAATGAAGTCAGGAAAGAAAGAAGGAAAAGTAGGCGACGCTAGAAGATTAATGTGTAAGGACCTTAGTTAGTAAGTTCGGGAACGGCAATTGAACGGGAACGGATACGCACGGCTTAAACGGATTAGACGGTAATAATACTTTTCAAAAATCCGGCTTCATAAAATGCATACGGTAATAATACGGTACGCGTTTAATACGGATATAATACGGCATAGACGGCAATAATACTTTAAAAAACGGACATATATTCATTATATAACATGCATTCACCACCTAATAAACAAAATAATATCATGATTTTATTAACTAAAATAAACACAATAATATAATATGCTATATAACATCTCTAAGATTATCATTTAACATACCAAAATATCAATAATCTACAAGAAATGAATGTAGATTGTCCGAAAATGACATGAGCAAGTTGAAAGACCAGAGAAACAAGAGGAGAGTACAAGACTTAAGTGCCGCTTTGTTGAACGGAGATGGCGAGGATGATTGGAGATGGAGGGCGGCTACTTTTGCCTGCTACGGTTGGATGTTCAACGCAAATCGAAAGGGACGAAAGGGAAAGTGAAATCGTTTCCTAAATTCTAATCTTTTGGATAATTTTTTTTATAAAAAAGTATAATACGTGTATTATTCGAGTATAATACATGCTTGCTTAAAAAACACATTTTTTTATAAAAATATGGGAAAATATGGGGACGGGAATATTATACGTTTAAAAATACGGAAACGCGTATAATACGCGTATGATACGCGACTTTACTAACTAAGGTAAGGACAAAGGATTCCAACACACCTCCACCACCACAGTACCACACACACACACACACACACACGCTCTCTCTCTCTCTCTCTCTGTGTGTGTGTGTCAGTGTCAGTGGTGAGTGGTGAGTGGTGAGTGGTCTTCCAAGGAAACAAAGAAGATATCCGAATCTTATAGGCACTAAAACCTTAAAAAAGCTGAATTGCTTTATGAAATGGAGAGTAGTCGTCCATATCAAGGACGCATGAGTGTAATTATTATGTTTCCATTAAACCCTTTTGAAGATAGAGAACGTAGAAAAAGGGAATCAAAATATGATTTAATGAAAACAAATAAAGAAAAAGAACTCTATGGGAGCGTGGACGGATCATTATCCTTACCGGTACCTTGTTTGGAGCAGTTGTTCGATTATTCTCATAGGGGGTTAAAAATAACGGCCTAATCTTCCGTTTGAACATATTATTTGAGTGAGATTAAGTCTGTCATTTATGCCTTCCTATGAGAAAAAGACTCCGAATCAGTTACCCACATGGACAATTGTATTGGACAGGATAAAAATTCAATTTGATCCCTACATTTATACAAAGAGGGGGTAGAATGACCCCATAAAAGATGATAATGCCCACCTTGATACTTTCGCATGTGTTTTAAGTTTTTATAACTAATCCAGAGGAGGGCAGAATGACCGTCCTATCTGATAAAAGATGGTAATGCCCATCTTGTTGATATTTTCGCATGTGTTTTATCTGACCCTTGTGCTTACACAGAGTCCATGCCAAGGTTTTAAGAATTGATGAATCGAGGATTAATTCAGATCAAAATTGACCGTGATTGATCTTGATTTCCATCAATTTGACACGATCAATTCACACCCAAAAACCTTAGAAAATCCCTATTTTAGGATATGAGGATCAATTCTAAAGTTCTTTTAACACCAATTTGAAATTCCATAAACCCTCAGCCCATGCTCTCCCACAGAAAACTCTTTCTTCACCAACAAAATATTACATTAACCGATAAGTTTGATCCCCGCCTCTGATTAAAAAAATTTGTTGTTCTATCGCTACTCTCGAGTCTCGTTTCGACTTTCGATCATACTTTTAGCAATTGGTATCGGATAGATCGGTCTCAGCCGATATTGATCTGATACCAATCAGGATTGGACAGATATATCTACGGTCCCGAGTCTCGAAAGGACAAAAGGTTTCACAACAGTTTACAGGTCCAAACAAATTGCTTTTCAGGTTTAATTGTTTAAATGTCTGATTCCTTCTTCAGTCCAAAGTGCAATCCGTCCCACCCGCCGCCTAACCGAGTCAAATAAAGTTTCAAAAAACAAACAAAAAAAAGAACGATTCAAGATTCAAGATTCAAGATTCAAGATTCAAGATTCAAGACTCAAGACTCAATAGTGTCTCAAACTCAGAAGAAAAGGGAAGCAGATCGAGAACGTATAAAAAAGGAAGGGGAACTCAACTCGGTGCTGTTCCCCGCAGTTCGACACGGAACCCTGTGTATCGGGAGAGGTGATGAGGGAGATCGGAACCACGTGTGAGTCACTCTCTCTGCTTACATCATCATTGAAAAGCTACTATCCGACAATACAATACACAAACCCCAAAGCCCTCATCTCTCTCTCTCTGTCTTTCACGGGACACGCACGCCACTGGGAAGCAATGCAATACCAGCAGTCGTCGGCTTCTTCTGCCGCAACTGACACATTTTCAAATATTAAAAAAAATTAATAAAAAAAAAGGAAAAAATAATTAGAAAAAGCAGAGTCTGTACTCATATCAAATCAACAACATCATTACCTTTTTCTCCTTACTCGTATAATAAACAATAGGGCTGATGTCATCTCCACCCTCCTGCCCTGGAACGCGCGTGTATACTATACCACTTGAAAGCCTCCCAGTCTCCGGTCCCCACATGAGCTTCCCTCCCTTCGAATCCCTTTCCCTTGCCCTTGCTGACACGTCGTATCAGGCGGCGGCTGCTTCGTTGCCTCCTCCTTGATAGTTGAGACCAAAGTTGTGGCCCTCCTCCCATTGGGTGGGTGGTCTGTGGGTCCCACACCTTCCCACCAGCTCACGGACACACTTTTACTATTTAAATGGCGAGGGGGAGAAGCTGATCGAGGAGAGGGATGTCCCTTGGCCGTGCCGCCTAGCCGTAATCGTCGGGAGCCTCTCCGTGGGTCCCCAGCCCTTTCCCTCTCTCTCTCTCTCTCTCTCTCTCTCTCTCTCTCGCTTTCTTTTTTATCTTTTTCAGTTTCTATTAACTTTCCTGATCAATCAATGGCTTCAACACGCGAGGGACACTACAGAGGAGTAAGGAAGAGGCCATGGGGAAGGTACGCTGCTGAAATAAGGGATCCATGGAAGAAAACTAGGGTTTGGCTTGGAACTTTTGATACTCCAGAAGAAGCTGCTCTTGCTTACGATGGTGCTGCAAGATCCCTCAGAGGTGCTAAGGCCAAAACTAATTTCCCTCCACCACTTAATGCCTTCTCTTATGACTTCGATCTCAACCTCCCTTCCTCTGATCTCTGGCCTACTTCTTCTTCTTCTTCCTCTTCCTCTTCTCGTGCTACTGGTTTCGTTCTTGGAGAACTCTTGCAAGCACGCCTTCCGAGAGAGATGAACTACCATGAACACGACCTTTTGCCTAGAGATGTATCCGCTCGTGTTCAGCAGCCGCCGCCGCCGCCGCTTCCTGAACCGGCCTCCGCTCATCTTCCTCCTTTCTGTGGGACGGTGAGGCGTGGTCTGTCCATCGACTTGAATGAGCCCCCTCCCACGACGAACCCCTCATTCTGGTTCTCATGAATGATTCTTCACTTAGATTATATTTATATATATATATTTAGATGACCACCACCTTCTGCGGTTGTCGTTTTTGTATCTCCGGCAGCTTGAGAGTTGTTAGAGAGACCTTCGTCTCTTCTGTTCTCTATTTATCAGCTTCATTGCAAGTGGAGGCATTGTAAATATGTTTACGTTTCACTTTATCATGAAATGAAATATGACTATCTGTATTTCAATTTTCTGTCTCTCTTTCTTCTTATTAACTTCTAATCTGAGTTTAAATGTGATGAAATATTGGACTGGAAATTTGAAACTTTTCTGCAAAAAAATTTGAATCAAAATCTTAATTGCAGGCTAGATGCAAAGTCACCAACCCTAATAGTTATCTTCAAGAACAGCGCTACTACTGTAAATCGAGACAAGAATCCGATGTGTTCCCTCTCTCCATCCTTACTCTTCCCGATGAGAACATTCTACTAGTGGCTCTTTAATTAACTTAAAGTTTCGATTAAATTGTATCTTCTACTACTTGGATAAATACCAATTAAGAACAGAAATTTAATGGCCGGATATAATGAAGATTTTTTTTTCCTTTCTTCTTCTTCTTCTTCTGTGCGTTGGTCAGAAGTTCCAGCGTGCTGTCACTTCCCGAATCTTTTCTAGGAACCTGATTCGAAGGCACCTCTAGTCTAAAAATCTTGCTAATTTTAAAAGAGAAATAAGACGGAAAGAAGAAATTGGAATTGGGGATTTTTTGTTTTGGTTATCTGATGGTGTGGGGCAGTGGGTGAGATTTTGAGTTTAGAGAAGCAGAAGACACGCAAGCAAGTAAGTAAGTCTCTCTGGGGACCAGGGGAAAATGTCAGAACTAAAAGAAAGCGTCATAATGGGGCCATGGGCGGGCGTTCATTTGACACATAATATAATACTGTACAGAAGGCTGCGCAGCTTACAGCGACGGTTTTGACGCTCTTGTCAGTCGTGTGGTCCCCCCCTTCTCTCTGTCTCTATCTGGTCCCAGCTTTTACCAATAACCACGCCATGTTCTCTCTCTCTCTCTATCTCTTTCACAGAGACTCTCTTTCTCTCTCTCTCTCTCTCAAAAGTAGGGATGTAAACGGATCGGATGTGATCGGAGCCGGATATTTTCTGGCCGAATACGGATACCTCTAAACGGATTCGGATGCGGATCGGATTTTCGATCATCCGTTTACATATCTGCCTTGTGTAACCTGGACCTTCCTCCCCCTAGCGGATATAATTCTCTCTCAGTCCATATCTCTTAGATCATGATTCTCTTTTCATCATATTCTAGAACTTGTTTAATCTTTAAAAACCTTAAAAATCATTATTTACTTGATTTTTTATTATTAAGTATTCGGATTTTTTTTTGGACGAATTTTAATCGGAGTATTCGGATTATTTTTCGGATATCTCTAAACGAATACGGATGCCCCTCAACGAATACGAATGCGAATTCGAATTCGGATTTCGATTATCCATTTACATCCCTATTCAAAAGAGATAGATATAAATGAGGTGAGTCAAGTCATATAGGCATATATAGGCTACAGGGTATCATGGTGGCAGAGGTGAGTGGGGGCTGAGTCTGACACCCACGTGTCCTCAAAAGCATGGTTTACCTTCATTTGCGCTGCCAATCACAACAAATGAATTTTAAAGGGGTCCCCTACCTCCACAGCAAGATCTGTCGGCACAAGACTTGTCGTGATGGTTTGGTGATTATATTTACCAAATTCTCATCTAATAACGTGAATTATACACAACCTCTATTTTGTTTATTTAATTTAAAACTCTTTAATCCTTATCTGAAAAAAAAAAAAATTTTATTTAATTGTATATTTTCATAATTAAGGGTTTTTTATCTAACATTATTTGCCACATGGAAATACATGGAATTAATCCATGTGATAGAAGACTAAGCAAAAATGTTAGGATATAATTTTAACTTAAAATGAAGAATAGAAGAAATTATTAAAATTACAAATAATATCATTTGATGCCATATTGGCACTCTTAAATTAAAATTTAGCTCCTATCAAAAATAAAATCTAAAATTTAGCCATTAAAATATAGGTCGAAGCCTTTATCATATAGACTAACTCATGTCCTGTCAAATAGAATATACTCAAGAGTTATATTTCACTAGGCATTATTATGCCTAAAAGGATGCTTTTCAGAAAATAACAAAAAAAAAAAAATGTTCATTTTATATTTTCCCATATTAAATGTGTAAACATTTGTATTTTTTTACTCTTTAAAATGTAAACAAGTAAATTATTAAGAAACCATGGTCAATCTTTTTCTTGAAACCCAAGTACAAAACCCTTGGTATCTTCGTCCCTTTATCTGCCCATTGTTGCAAATCTTTCTACTATCCAAAAGGATCTTGTCCAGTATCTTGCCCGGGTGACGTGTAGTGTTGGACACAGTGAGCCGTGAAAAGACCACCTCACCCCTGCTTGAGCAGGGGTGAGGCGATCTTTTCACACCTCATTGTGTTCGACATTGTACGTGCAACCTAAGCAAGGTGCTGGACACGAGTCGAATTCTTTCGAATCGAATTCCCTTTCACTACAATTGACAGGTCATTAATCATCGGAATAAAAATGTGAAACCAAGTCCTTCGAGGCTCTTTTTGTACCCATAGTTCCGCCACTGCAATGTATGAATCTTTTTTTTTTTTTTTTGGTCTACTGTTGCAAACCTTCTTTCAATGTGCAAATCCTTCTTTCGTTCCTTAGTCTCTCAAACCTCAATGAGTTAAGTATAATTGCTAGATTAATTTAGGAATCAGACACACGGAATAAGAGAATACTTTCACATATGATTGAGAGACACAAATACCATTAGGTGTGAATGCTTGATATCTTTTCTTCATTGTACATTTAATGCGAACAATAAAACTAAGAGAGTCGAAGAACCGTGAACTCCTGGAAACCTTCACTCTCATGGTAAAGTTCCATCCAACTACCCAAGCAATTATCATAACCATTGATAGTTTGATACATTAGTGTGTTTTATGATAATCTTATGAGATCTAATAGAGATTTAAGGATTCAATTATTATAATATATTTATTTTAATTTTAAAATATTAAAAATAAAAACATAATCTACATGCTATTATTTTATTTAATACATAATATAGAAGCCAATTAATTTCTAAGTGAATAATGCCCAAATCTGTACCCTCATTTTTTTTATAAAAGAACCCATACTGCATCGTTACCGTACAACTCGTTGGGCTGGGTATAGGGCTGAGCTAGCTTATAATGGCGCTCCGTTTCATCAAAATTGTCTGTTGGGAGATGACTTTCCTCGGTCCTCTCCCCCCACTTCCGTCTCACTCTCCTTCAGCAGTTCAGCCTGTCGGTGACGGCGGTGGCTTTCTCACATACTCCAAGTGACAGTTGGATGGTCTTCCAATTGGGGAGCAGCCAACTCATTAGACACCCCCAGATTATAAAAATAAAAAATTAAAACCCCATCTTTCTTTTTTTTTTTTCATTCTTTTCAGATTGAGATGGACTGATAGTTGATGCCTCAACTACTCTTCTAGAAACGCCGTTAACTCTTTTCCTTCCGTCTTTCAAAATTTTTTTTTATCTTAATTATAGTCATCATGCATGACCTCTGAACATCCCAAACACTACTCCATAAGCCATAACCCATAAGCCATAAGCCATAAGCCATAGCCATCATGATTCACGATACGATTATTACGGTATGGAGATGGAGATGGTAACCAATGATCATTCGTGTGGAGTTGACCGGTCGTACCTGCCCTGTCCGGGAGAGGGTCCACTCAAATTGTATTGAAAGCTTGTCAATGTCTTACTTTTCGCTTCGGAAGGAAAGGGAAATAAATAAAGGGAAAACAGGAGTCGTAGAATTTCAGGGGGCACAGTAGTCATTTATGGGAGAAAGAACACTATCTAACTACGTGTGGTGTGGTGTGGTGTGATGCACTGTCCATACATTTAGACATAGGAGTGAGAAATGACCACCGCATTCTTATGGAAAGGTAGAATTTTTTGGGATTACAATGATCATTTCGTCTACCCTTGTGTCTGGATTAAGAGGTTGTATATGTAATGCTTGCGTCCAGGTAGCATTCTATCCCCTTATGGGAGAAAAAAATTCTACAAGGGTGTGTGTGGTGTATTGCTCTTCAATTTGGATTCTTTACTGTTGGGTAGTCGTGCGGCCTCTACATAGGCAAGGTGTGGACCCCATCCCGGTAAGGTATTTGGCAGTGGGTGGGGTAGTCATTTTACCTTTGCTTGTGTAAGACTGCATAGCTACTACCCAGCAATAAAGGATCACGATCAGCTGTTCTTACGTCTAAACACATGAGTAAGTAAAATGACTATCATGCCCCCATGAAAAAATGGAATTTTGCATGAGGCGGGAGGATGATTTTGTCCACCAATGTGTCATGGCGCAGTACAGCGTACCGCACGGGCCTGATAACTTTCTCTTTCTCTTTTAAAAGAAAAGATGGAAATCTTTGGCTTTCGGTACTGCAATGCCACCAGAATCAAGAGTCAGAGATCATAGAGTTATAAATATATAGATCTGCAGATACACCTGATTGTTACCCAAAAGAAATAAAAAAGCATGGCACGTGGAAAGAAGAATTGAAAAGGAAGTAAAAGGGCAGTTAAGGACTTAGGAACGTACATCTGATCGCTTTGTCTTGTCAAATCGTGATCGGATGCATTTTGTCCTATTATTATTATTTTATTTTTCTTCTTATCTATCTGTCCTCATTCCATCCCATCCGTCCATTCTTCATCTATTCATTTTCATCCATCCATTCATCAAAATCTCTTTCAAAAAAAAAACAGAGATGATAATTGAGGTACAGGTAAATAGGGTAGGGTAGGGTAGGGTAGGGTTGGGGTAGGAAGGCCTGAAGGGCAGTAGACGTAGGGCAGTGCAGAGTGTAAGACGTAGGGAGAGAATCTCTACCACTCCTGCGGTAATGACTGCATTGGTTCTTATCTCATAACTTTCAACTCAGACATATCTATGGGCGTAGACGTAGGTGATGACGAATGACATCTACCCTCAAATTACCCCATACGCAACTGACCTGATAACCCTACCCTACGTCCCTATCCTACCAACTATAAAATTCATTAATAAGAGGGTAAGGAAAAGGGAGGAGATTTTTATTTTCTAACCATAAAAAGGAAGAGTTTTTTTTTTTAGAAATTCAATTATTTATTTTAAATTGAATTTTTACAAAAATAAATACTTATTTTAGATTGAATATAACCCTAATAGAGTTAGAAGTAGGTTTAAAATAATCATTCGAGAAATGACAAGAAACTACAGAAATTTTAATTGACTTCAAATAGAGTTGATTGAAGAAATAAAGTTCATGTAATCGATAACATTTAATTGACATAAGACTGAATTAAGTTGGATTGCAAATATATGACAAAATATCTGATTGGAATATAGAGATTAAATGATGTAGAGAAAGTTTTAGAAGAATTCTTGGATCGTTTGGACTAGTAGAAATTCAAAGAATTCTTGGATTGGTTGGACTTGTAGAAGTCCATTTAATTAGATAAAAAATATTAATTTGTCTGTTCAATTTTCGAAGGTCATAACTTTTTTCTAGAATGGAATTACAGGGGATGAATTGATCATCTTACCCCCCATGATGCCAATGTGTATATTCTCACGCTCGTAGGGGCCACACTTCTTCATAGAGAACGCCAACCCTTCAAAAGTATTAATTTGTTAGTTCAACTTTCAAAAGTCATAACTTTTCGCTAGAGTGGAATTACAAAGAATGAATTGACCACTCCGCCCCCATGATGCCAACGTGCGTGTTTAATGCCAAG
Source organism: Telopea speciosissima (assembly GCF_018873765.1). NCBI lineage: Eukaryota > Viridiplantae > Streptophyta > Magnoliopsida > Proteales > Proteaceae > Telopea > Telopea speciosissima. The sequence goes on from NC_057924.1 coordinate 16,397,352, forward strand.
GAGGTAACAAGGGATCAACTCCACTTCTTAGAAAATAGGTAAATGTGGATTTGGTGCCGTTAAGGAAACTCACCACCAATCAAGCTCCTAACGCAGTTCTCCCAAGAGAGTAGCCAACCACCCAGACAAGCCCTAGATCGGCAATCTATTAATTAATTCAAATATCATATCATATCATATGGACGGATTATATCTAGAATGATTATAGTATTTAACGGATGGAGATAGGTACAAGAGAGCAAAGAGATGGGCTTAGAAAGATTAAAGACCACACAAAAACAAAAAAAAAAACAAAAATTGAAAAAAAAAACTTCCCCTATCAAGACTTGTCAAACGGTACGGTTTCGATAATACGGTACGGTACCAAAATAAGTACCCAATAACCATACCATACCGTATTGTTTAAGAACCCTATTTTCAATATCGCAACCGTACCACTACGATACGATTTTGGTATGATATGAAAACGGTAGATAAAATGGTACATATACGGTATAGTTTTGGTACGATACGAAAATGGTGTATATATGGTACAAAAATTATATAAATTTGATTTTTATAAACGGTATGTATATGAAAATAGTATATATACGGTACAAAAATGGTATGCATATGATACAAAAATGGTACGGTTTCATTTTTACATATTTACACCCCAAAATGGTACGGTTAATGTAAAACGGTATGATCGTAAAAACCATTACCATATCGTACCGTGGTCAATACCGTTTGACCATACCGTACCATACTATTTTTGTAGTAATTCAATTTGATATGATTTTACACGGGCAGTTTCGATTTCAGTTTCAATATACGATTATGGTTCCAGATTGACACCCTTACCCCTATCATCCTTTTGTCCGTTGAAAAACGTGACACTGATGATTTTTCTATTGCTTTCTTTCTCTTTTTCTTTTCCCTTCGTTTTGTTTTTTTTTTTTTCACTTTTTCCTATTTCTTAAAAATTGCATCACTCTTCCACTTGAGTATTGAGATTAAGATATAAAAATCCGTTTACTTATTTAAATTACTTTATTAATGATAATGCTAATCCTCAACATGGCGGCTAATTGCCCACGTCAAGCCCTTGTTGCTGTTGACATCTCTCGTCTTCGTAACATGACATACATGGCCTTTGCTATACCGCAAGATGTGCCCCGCATCCTATGGTATGGTAAAAGATTTTTATATTCCTACCACATCCTTATTTGGCAGCATTTGCATGTGAAGAGCTAATTAATACTTAAATACATAAAAGTTAGAAACAGTGAAAAGGATGCCAAATAGAAAACTAGTAACACGAAATTCTTCTCAGGATTCTGATCATTAAGATCCTTTCCACCTAACATTCACACCATTTTCATTTCTTTCGTTTTCAAATAATGTATTTACTCTTTTGATCTCGTTTCTAATTTTGGGTATTAAGAAGAAAAAAAAAATCTGCAATAGTTCAATGAACAAGACAATAGGTTGTATTCTTTTTGAGATATTACTTGGAGTTCAGCCAAGGCAACCTATTGATCTTCTTCTACTTCTACCCCAAGCTCAAGGCAATCTTGAGGCTGATGAATTTTTGTGCCACATTACAAAGGTTTCGATGACATATTACTTTAAGCAATGATGTGTATAAAGTTATAGTTGATCGTCATCGACATCATGTGGAGTTTAAATTGGGAGAACATGGTGATCGTTTGTGTCAATCCCGAAAGGTTCAAATCTGGTGTTAATATTAAACCCCACCCAAGGAAGATGCGTCCTTTCAAGGTGCTGAAATGAGTAGGACTGAATGCTTATGTGTTCGAACTACCTAATGGTATGACTATAAATAACATCTTTATTCTTTAATGTGGCTAATCTAAATTTTTATGTGAAATATTATTTAGATGATGGTGATACAAAATAGATGTTAATGTTACCCCAACTTAAACCAACCATTATCATATTGTTGAGGAGGTTTTGGATGACACCTACAAAATCACCCGTCGTGGCATTAGATATCATGCATTTCTTGTCAAATGGAAAAGCGTCCACAATACAATAGTACTTAGATTCATGCTCATGACTTCAAGAGAATCAATTCCAACTCGTAAAAGTGCAATCTGTCTTTCATTCATTTGTTGAAGACGAATATTTTCAAGCCGGGGAGAGCTGATGTAGAGCTGAAGATCTGCTCAAGTAAGAAGAAGATTAAGGGAGAAGGTCAACCGTGACCTACTTTGTTATTGATTTACTGTTTTCTATACTTAATTTATTTTCTTTCTTCTTCTTTTTTTTTCAACTTTTTGTTTAGTAGTTCATTGAATCTAATCTAATTGTGGTTCAATTTAAGTTGTCTATTTAATTCTTTAGTTAACTACTATGTAATTGGGTCCACATCACTTTAGAGTCTAGGTTTGGCTTTAGTTAGATTTTTTTGGCTTTATTAAGGTTATGCGTGAAGAGTTTCCCTCATCCACTATTTAAAAAATAAATAAATAAAATTTTACTCCTTGTGTGTAATCGAAGGAAGAGATTGGTGTTTGAACCAATTAACACATTGCAGTCAGAAACCCTGATGGATCATCTAATTCTCATTTTCTTTTATTGTTAGATTTATTATTCATCTTCATTAATCACAGCCATTAACAAGTAAGATCAATTTTGATAATTTTTCTTACAACTAGAACCATTGCTTCTAGATCATATACATGTTTTTTTAGATTAAGTGATCCAAACATCATATCATACTCAAATTTTTATGGATTGGTATCCTCTCCAACGCATTGAGAGCCTAATGAGTCATCCAAGGGCTGGAGACACTGTGCACACGTCGAATGCTCACAAACACAATCCTTATGCAAACCCAGCCATTGGATGCTCATTCGGCACGCCCCTCATTGGAAAGGATCCAAATCCATTATCTCATGAACCCTAATTAGGGAACCATAATCCAAAATTTAGGCTGTTCAGGCCAACCAATTGGTTGTTATAGTGAAATCCCTATTTTGCCCTTCTCATTAAAACCATGTTTAATGCTTGAATCGATTCTGATTTGTTAAACCTTTAATTAGCAGGCATGACATCCAATGGTCCAAGGTCGATTGAGTCATATTTTTTCTTTTTTCTCTCACTTGACCCCGTTTAATGTCACACTTACCAGGTGTCAAGCTCTCAGCCCCAAACTGCACCGCTGTGCACTATTAAGAAATTGGAGAAGATTTTTTTTTCTGATTTAATTCATGATTGATTCCACCAACTTTTCTTAATATCTGAACCTTAAGATTGTTAACTAAATTACTGTTTTACCCCTAATCCTATTGCTACTAGGATTGCTGCATAATTTGTAATCCAACTTGTGGATTAACCTGAATCTTTCAGCAACCATTCCATCTACTTACTGAATAGACAACTTGACCTGAATTTCAGGTCCATCAAACCATTGAAGTTTGTTCTATTTGTTTTCTCCTTAAATTTTAAATTTGTTCTCTACTATTTTGAGTATTCAATCCAGTACTACATTACACCTACCCTCAGCTTGAAGTAGAATACAAGCCCAGCAAAGCTAAAGATTGAGGAATTTACAAGCTTCAATATAGGTATAAACAGAGTACAGCTCGTTTCACCGTAATTCAGTTCCACAATTTGTACAAGAGGTGTTACTAGCTGCTAAGCATCATCACCATCACTCATGGTAGGGTTAGTATCCAGATAGAATTCTGAGTCGATTCCATCTATTATCCTTCCCCTGTTCAATCAAAAAAACCATAGAGAGACCCGCACAAACACGTCATCGGAGGGAGTAAACGAAGAAGAAGTGGAAGAGAAGAGACAGACTAATGAACATCTTCACCTTTCCAAAACAAACTTTCCTTCCTTATACTTCTGGCTTTTATCATGTGCCGCCTCCTGAATGTGACAACCGAACCAGTAAGTAGCTCATCTAAATGGACAATTAAAATTCAAAGTTTCCAGTATTATATTACTCACACAAAAATTATTAAAAAAAAAAAAAAAAAAAAAAAAAAACACTGATTTGAGATAAGAGCAAAAGATTAAGTCCAGAATGAGGGAAGAACATATGACGTGTGGTGCACTTGCTCTTCCCTAAGGCTGCGTTCAGTTGGTGAGAATATATATATGAAAGATAATTTTGAGTTGAAAAATTCAATTGGGACAATGCATGATAGAGACACTCATCTAGTTTTTTCATCAGGCCGTGAGAAATTAAAAAAATTGGAAGTTCTGCAGCCACCAAAATATTCTCTTTGACTGTTTTTCTTTTCCCCCACCAATTTGGTGAGACTCAGATGGAGAAAAAAAGGGCATACCCAGTGCACGAGGCTCCCACCACTGCGGGGTCTGAGAAGGGTCATAATGTACACAGCCTTGCCCCTGCTGTTCACAGAGAGACTGTTTCCAGACTCGAATCCGTAACCTCTTGGTCACAATGGAGCAACCTTAACCGTTGCACCAGTCGGATGGAGAAACAGTTGCATCTAAATAGCATTCAAACAAACCAGACATGATTTAAATTTTGAATTACCAAATCCCATACAATAAAATATGAAAGATAATTTTGAGTTGAAAATTCAATTGGGAAATGCATGATAGAGACACTCATGAAGTTTTCATCAGGCCGTGAGAAATTAAAAAATTTATTTCACCAGCCACCAAAATATTCTCTTTGACTATTTTCTTTTCCCCTAAACAATTTGGTGAGACTCAGATAGAGAAACAGTTGCATCTAAATAGCATTCAAACAGGCCAGAAATGATTTAAAATTTGAATACCAAATCTTATACAATAAACAGACCTATGAAACTACGACTGGAATATCTTTCCTCTGGTTTTCTTTCCACTTCTTCCCAACCATATGGGTTCACATCCTTTATCAGGCCTCCATAACTGACACTTTGCAGGTCAGATGGGGCCCAACGTCTTTGGACAAGTAGGCTCCAACCTCCCTTAACCAAGTGTCAAGTTTCAATCCAAGTGGAGTTCTCTGTGCCTCATGGTAAAGGTTAACAATTTTGTTTAAAATATCAACTCCATTGACCAGTGTTACACTGTTAGAATTGCAAGGAAAATAATTCAATAGAAGGTAGGTCATATGACTGAGTTGACTCCTAAAATTCAACATGCGACTAAGCAGGAGGTTTCTTCTTATCCAATGGTTGGATGCCATTGCAGCCTTCCACATGGAAACAAAAAAGACCGAATCAGGTCCTTGTACACGGACAGCAGTAACGGACGCGTGGCAAACACAATACAGGCAACCCCCTGGACAATCGCCCTCCTCTCTCTTTCCCATTTTTAAATCAAGTCCCACCCCCCTTCTTTTTTTATTCCAAACCTCTTTCAATTTGTTTAAATTTTTATTCAACTCACCCTCTTCTTCTTTCTTCTTCTCCGCCCTACAATATCATGGCCCCCACCCCCTCCTCTTCCCTGCACACCTACCCCACCCTTGCTGTTACTAAAATTAGGCGCTCTCACCCACCTTTTCCATTCTTTAATTTTTTTTTAATTTATATTACAGTTTAGTTTTGCTACTGTAAGGCTCATCAACCATGCAGAGTACTTGCAGCCAATTTTCTGATATCATCTGAACCTCCCTTGACTTATAGTTATTTATTTATTTATTTTATTTACATCATCATGTTCGTGTAAGGACTGTAAGGTTATCCCTGGGGAGAGCCCTCAACCACCCAACATAGCTTGGTGGTCTTGGATATGTGCATCAGTGCATAGATGCGTAGGACGGAACATACGTACCCTAAGATAAGATGACGGAGATTAAAAGGGGAGTTCCTAAAGGCATTTATTGATAATGTGGTAAAAACAAGGAAAGTGGGATTTTGAGGGAGACACCAATGCAATGTGAATCATGATGATGATTCGTATTAAGAGGGTTGCCAAAGATGTGCTAGGGGAAGCTAAGGGTAGTCATTAGGCCCCAAGGGAGACTTGATCGTGGAACGATGATAATGTGGTCCCTAAAGACATTTATTTATAATGTGGTCAAACAAGGAAAGTGGGATTGTGAGGGAAACACCAATGCAATGTGAAATGTGATGATGGCTTGTATTAAGAGGGTTGCCAAAGATGTGCTATGGAAAGCTAAGGGTAGTCATCAGCAGGCCCTAGGGAGACTTGATCGTGGAACGATGAGGTCCTAGCAGCCATTAAGACCAATAAAGATTGTTTTAAGACATGACAAAGGACTAAAAAAAGAGTATAAAAAGAGGTACAATGATGCCACAAACGAAGCTAGGAAGGGCGAAGAAATATGAGGACGTCTATATCAACCTAAACACAAAAGGAGGAGAAAAAGCTATATATAAGATAGCTAAGATGAGAGAAAGTAAGAGTGAGATTTTGATCAGGTGAGGTGTATCAAGGGTGATGATGGAAGAGTGTTGGTAAGGGATGAGGACATTATGAAGAGATCGGATGAGTATATTTGTGACCCATTAAATGAAGATAGGTCGAGTAGAAATGACCTGGACAGTTACATTATTCAACAAGACACCACATGTCATAGATATGTACGAAACGTTAGTATGGCGGAAGTTAAAGAAGCTTTAAGAAAGATAACAGTAGACAAGACATCAGACCTAGATGAGATTCCAATAGAAGTGTGGAAAACCCTAAGAGGTTATGGGGTATACTGGTTAACCAATCTGTTTAACAGGATTATGAACACAATGAAGATGCCAGATGAATGGAGGAGAAGCATTGTAGTCTCGATGTACAAAGATAAAGGTGATATTCAAAGCTGTAATTACTATACAAGCATAAACCTAATGAGTCACATTATGAAACTTTGGGAGAAGGTTATTGAAGCCCGTTTGAGAAGAGAGACTCATATCTCGGTGAACTAATTTGGCTTTATGTCAGGTAGAGCCATGACAGAATATCTACTTATTGAGGAGGCTCCTGGAAAGATATAGAGATAGCAAGAAGGCTCTCCATATGGTCTTTATTGACCTAGAAAAAACCTATGACCAAGTCCCTAGAGATTTAATCCGGGATGTTGTTGTGAAGAGAGGGGTGTCAAGTAAATATGCAGATGTAATTAAAGACATTATGAGGGTGTGGTGACTAGTGTGAGATCTGTGAGAGGTCAACGCAAGGATTTCCCAATTACGACTGGGTTACATCAAGGGTCAGCCTTAAGCCCTTATCCTTTTGCACTTATCATGGACGACCTAACCAAGAGCATTCAAGACGATGTCCCGTGGTGGAAGCTCTTCGCCGATGATATCGTTTTAGTGGATGAGACAGAAGCAGGGAATAACACTAAGTTAGAGCTATAGAGATCAACCTTGGAAACAAGAGGCTTTGAGATGAGTAGAACGAAGACAGAGTATGTGATATGTAATTTTAGTCATACTATGATGGATACTACTAACATAGTGAGAATTGAGGAAAGAGGGATACCGCAAAGTGACTATTTTAGATATCTAGGGTCAATCATAAATAAAGGTGCCATAGAGGATGATGTTTCACAGAGGATTAAAGTGAAATGAAAGTGGAGAGGTGCGTCTGGAGTACTGTGTTACCGATGTATTCCTTTAAAGCTTAAAAAAAAAATCTATAGGACTGTTGTAAGATCAGCTATTATGTATGGGACAGAATGTTGGGCAATTAAGAAGTATCATAATGAGAAGCTATGTGTAGCAGAGATGAGGATGTTAAGATGGATGTGCGGAAAAACTAAGAAGGATAAAGTAAGGAATGAGTATATTAGAGATGACTTGGCAGTTGCCCCGATCATTGATAAACTCCGAGTAAGGAGGGGTGACATGATCTCGATTGAAGGAGCTAAAAGAGCTAGGGGCATGCCTAAAATGACGATAGGAGTTGTGAGGAAGGTCATGCATAGTCTAGGTCTTGTACCAAGTATGAGCTCGGATAAAGCCTATTGGAGGGCAAGGATCCATGTAGCAAACCCCATTTAGTTGAGATTCTCCTGACTTGTTGGGCTGTGCCTCTGTCCTCTTACTTTCATTTTTCTTTTTATTTCCATCCTTCATTTGTCAGTTTCCAGTTTTCATTTTTTTTATCTCATTTCCCATCCCTCTTTTCCCCATCTTTTCATTCACCTATTTAGTTCAGACCTCAGTTTCCCTACTTTGTTTTGTTTGGATCCATGTAGCCAACCTCATTAAGTTGGGATAAGGCTGAGTTTGTTGTTGTAGAATAATCATGTTCGTGTCTTGTCTTTATGATCTGGGACCGCAAAGAAGAGGAGAAGGGGGCTGGGAATTTGGGAGAGAGATGGGGTTGCAAACGAGGGCGGGAGGGGAGAGGTGGGGGGTAGGGGCGGAATAGTGGGGGGGTGGTCATGCATCTAAGCGGACAGGGGAGGATGGGGCTGGGAAGGCAGGGGCAGGGTGAGCGCTGGAGGTGGAGAGGCGGGGCCGAGGGAAAGCAGGGGGTGCCGCTAATGGGCATGCAAGGACAGTTGCTGTCCTTGTACAAGGATCTGATCCGGACTCATAAGGATGAGGCCTGCTACAAGGTGATAGGGTTAAGGTGTTATGACGATTTGAACCCCAACGAACTGCCGCAAATGGTTTGTGCCTAAATCATACCATTGCTACCGCTCGATGAGTCGTGGATACGTGCTAGACAAGTACTGAGAACCAGCCTTAAAGACATCCCCAGCATCCGGACCATTAACTTTTTTTTCTCAATCAACGATTAGTAGTGCAGCCCATTGGGACCAATGTCGGCAATATCTATTTTAACAATCTGGACCCATCACTTAGCAGGTACCATCTAAGCAGTGGAATATGATAGAAATTAGCATATCATATGAACTTTAACAATTTATTCCTAGCCAGCTTGTTTGCAAGGTCAACAAGACACTTGAACATGCTCTAGGAGAAATGTTTACACGTCATCCAACCATGCTGAGACTTATAATAAGCAATCTCTAAGGGGGAACCAATCCAGTTGTGAATCCAAATACTCTACATTATACACATGACGCATTTTAGCACTAGTAATGTAATAATGAATTTGAAGAAGACAGGATTTTAATCAAAGAATAAGTTCAGATATGGGAGATTTTATAGAACAACAAATCAGATGGTCAGAACAGACTCAGAACAGACTGATATTCAAATCAAGTTCAATAAATAAGGGACAGAAGGTCTGCTGAGAATTTGAGATTGATCCAATGGTTAGATCAGCAAATATGGACTAATCCTAGTTGTGTACTAGGATAAGGGTAAAACAGTTATTTGGCTTATCAAAAAAGATCTCATAATTTAGTGTTGAACTTGTCAATTGATTCTGAATATAGGTTAGAAAGCATTAGCAAGACGGATCATGAAACAAAAATCGAGTTTGACTTGAAGAACAATGTTCTAATAAAGGGCAGAATTCGAAATCTTAAATAACTCAAGATCAGTAGGTCAGAATGAAACCAAACCGGAATCAAGTTTATGATTAAGGGTTGATGAGCATTAGGTCAAAATATTGAATAATTCTAACGGTCGGATCGCTCTAATCAGAATTCAGGCAAAAAAGGTCTTGCATATGGCCTTCAACGAGAACAGAATTACTAGAAGATGAATTACAGAAAAATAACCAGAACTTGAACTTGTAAATGGAAGGTAAGGATGGGAGAATAATATAGAGATAGATAAAACAACCAGGCTTCACACCGCAAGGTGGTTGGATGGATCAAACAACAACCAGCCTTGATCAAACACAAGGGATTTCTTCACAGCATGAAGAAAATAGAAGCAATAGCTTTTCATTAATCAAAATTCGTGTACAATGCTGGTACTGTTTAAAGACTTACATAGAAGACTCAAAAACAAACTCCTACACTACAAAGGAAAGGTCTAACTCAATCCTTAACTAACAAGGTAACCTAAACTGACTATGAAACCGAAATAATAACAGAAATTTACTCAAAATAGGACTGGACTTGTAGAACTCTAATCCAACCTAACTAAAACACTTAATAACAATTAAAATAAAAAAAATAAAGACACTAAACGTCTAAACTATCTAATTTCATATACCTAGCCACTACCCATATCCATTAAATAGGCCTCTTACAATGAAAACCCGTTGGACTAAAGGTCCAACGCATATATAACTCAACCCAAGGCTCATTTCTAATAAAATAAAGCCTATTTAGGTGATTTAACCACATCAACTAGACAACAACTTGGGACTTACAATTAAGATAAAGACCCAAATCTCCTCCATCGCATTTCTCCTGTCAATTCCACCCAAGGGTTAAACCCCTTTCCTCTCTCCTCTTCCAATCAAAATTTTAGCTCCATCTACCCAGCAAAGACTACATGCACTAGTGAACACACCAGCTCCGAATTATTCCACACCAGGGGGGGGGGGGGGGGGGGAGAGGAAGCTGGGTTTGTGCAGGTTTTGTTGTTACGAACAATACCAGGGCAAGCAACAATTTGTGCAGGTTTTCTTACTGCCAAATGTTGGAAAGGATGATGCCAGACTACCAGGACAGAACAGGATGGAGAAAGCTGACAGAAGCACAAGAATACAAGAGGCAGGGAAGTTTCAATTTATGGGGCTTGTTGGAGTCAAAAGAGGTTCCTGAAGCTACCCAGAGTCCATCAGGAGGGCAGGAGATTAGAAATTGGGGTGAGGGGAGGGAAGCGAGAGCAAAAGCTTACATATTTCCAGCCAACTATCTGTCCACAGCAGCAGCAAAATATATCAGCTACAGTATGCATTCCAGAGAGCATCATCCGCTCCTCTTTTGCCCCAACAATGATATTCACCCTGAAACAAAACATCGCAGTATACCACTCCATAAATTTATGCTCATTCAAAGCTCCATAAGGGAGTGATAGAGTTCTGATAGATAACACTGCAACTGGAAATTGAGAAATACCAATATCCAAGGAAATTAAGATTCCAATTTCCATCTTGGGAAAGCTCATGTATAAATCTAAAATCATGACTACAAATAGAATGAGGACATAAAGCCAAGAAAATAGTCCCCAATTTGGTGCATGAATACCATGGAAGGAGCATGAATAAATGTAAAGTAAATGGATCAAGGATGCAGAAGCCTTGCTCCCACCTTACTCCTTACTCCCCACCCAAAAAGAAAAAGAGAGACGAGATGGAAAAAAATTAGTGGAGCTGTATAAAGCTGCCTGTACATCACAGTCATTGCTTAGCAAGGAGTGGGAACGTGTGTGTGTGTGTGCTTGTGTGAGTCTGTACCAATAAAATTTTGCACAAAGAACTGATCTCCATTCAGTTAATTAGTTCAGCCTTGTATCTTCAGAGAAAATTAAATTCTGGTAAACTAATTCCTCTCAATAGATCAACCTAACCAAGAATAAAATTTGGTTTCCCCATCACGCAGGACTAGAGGTCTTTGCCAACCACCCGATTTCCAATTCCATCAACAACAGATGCTCAATGTCATAGTTGCTGGAATCTATAGCTGTCCATGACCAACATCAGGAACATGCTCACAACCACTGCTTGAAATTGCTGTCTGCTGTAGTTCAAATATCATATCTCTATCTCTCCCTCTTCCTTCCCCTCTCCCATTCCAAATGTGTGTGCAGGCACTTCTTGCCATCCATTCTGGGAACAGTGAGCATTAGTGGTATATATTCCGACCTTGGAGACCCAATTACTGATGATGGGAAATGACACTAGTAAAAGGGACGTTACTGAGACAATTATCTGATGAAATTGCTGGAGAAGTGAACAAGGAGATAAAAAGTCATCCATGAGAACGGCTGTAATCAACTGCATTCAGATAAATGAGCAATTGTAGTTGCGAACTGTAGATTGCAACCAACTTTGGGACATCTTTCTTCGATAAATTCCATTTTCAGGCCACTTTTGTGTCCTTACTCATTGATTTGATTGAAGTGGTTTCAAATCAAGACACATGGAAAATTAATCAAACGACGGAGAAAAAGGGACGAGAGATTGCATATATAGACAAAGATGCCATTTTCATATAAATAAATTGGTTGAGCAGTGTAAACATTAATGAAAAACAGTACAATAGTGTGTGTTTGCATGTGTGCTTGTACGCACCTTTGCGTGTTGGTATGCCTGCAGGTGTTTATACGAAATGTTAGATGAGTGGTTGTTATATTTTTTACATTAGCGAGCAAAATCAGTCTTCCATATCAGGTGTCATGCAAGACAGTTAAGACAGAGGTTTACCAGCAAAAAAATATGTGTTCCAATGTGTCTAGTTTTTGTGCAGCATGTATTCAGGAATATAAAATTTTGGAGGGAGTATATGTATGAATGAAACCATTTTGCACTTCGGTCAAGTCTTGAATGAGTCATGGTAGTAGCAGGTGGTGAGAGCAAAAGGATGGTCATGGAGAGGAAAGAGAAAGTTGCCCCATAATTTTGCATTACCTAGTCAACTGCATGTCAAGATAGTCATAAACAGAAAAGGATCATTAAGGCTGCTTGGTATGCTAGATTCTAAAGAAAGTTAGGTTAGCAAATAACAAAATCAAAAGGGTACCATCAAAATAATGATCATGTGAACATTTCTCATCAATTTTTTCAAAATTTTCCTCTCCATGAAATTTTTAACAAGAAAATATAGGCAGTTTTTGATGAAACCAACATGACAATATGAACTAAAAATTATCTCCACATCTAGAAATTTGGTTTTGCTTCAGAGTGTCTGGCTCAACCTCTTAGAGTCAATCTTAGTGATGAAAAACATAAATTCAAGCCACCACAGTAAACAAACATGTCATCAACTGCTTTTATAGTTATTTTATCAAACATTATTCTGTCTAAAACAAGTTTAAAATTCAGAGAAAACAAAGTATTCAATGATTGACCAATATGAATTAGTTTCCCTAGAATGAAATTACAAAGTAAATAAAGCTATGAATGTGTATATATCAGTGCTTACGTACATACGATTTTGGGGTCGGGGCAGAGGAGACTATCTTCAGAAAATTTGCAAACATTAAAAAAAATGAAATATTAACGAAAACAGTGGAGAACTCACGCAGTGTTGAAAAGGTATGCCTTCCCTCGACGGCAATGAAAAGCCTGGTCAATGAAAAACAACAAAGTGGAACCAAGATGGTTCAACAAGATTAACATTTCAAGAACTTATATAAAATCACTATATATAAAAAAACAACAGGAATTTGCATCTGTAAAAGAACCATGTAAGTACATAAAGACATGTCAAGTGAATAACTCTCTTTTATGACTAAGGCTATGGAATTATCCCTCAGAAAAACAAAAGAAAGGGAACAAACATGAGAAAAAGGGAAGGTGGGAAAGTCGACTCATCCATTCAGATGCATTACCAAAGTTACTAAAAGAAGGCATTAGCTTGATACAAAAATGGGAGATCACAACTTTAGAATACTTCAGTATTCCACCTTGATTTCATGGGATTATTAGAAATTAACAGCATGTCTATAAGATGTGGTTCATGCCCTCACCTTGGGCATCAAATTTCAGAAAGTGTCACCATCTAGTTCATGCACTCACAGGAATCACATCTAGAGAAAGCCTGATTCAAATATTTCTCAAGTCATCACCTTTTCGGGATTTAAAATTTTCAGACGCGGACATGTGGATAAAGGCACTTACAGATGTAGACAACACAGGTTCACGTACAAAATGTAAATCAACTTATGGCTTCTAGAGGGTTTCTTGGTGAAGGGTGACTAGTAACTTCAGAGGAGCAAAAACCAATATACAGTTGCAAGACCCAGTACATAAACAGACTTAAGATCTACAGTACATGGAAAGTGTGAACCCCTTTTGTTGAAGATATCATTGACTGAATTGGGCATCCAAATTTAATAAATTGTCAAAATAAAGATGCCATTCAACATGATAGGGCAGAACCTATTGAAGTTATCATTCACTGTAACAAGGAGAACTGGGGAAGAATATGTCTGGCCAAATTTGCACACCAGTGTCCAGATAGAACCATTGGCAGTCGTCTTTGATAGGAAGGAATTAGTAGATGTTAGTTGCCTGAGTTACTGAGGAAGTTACAAATGATTGATTTTTATGCACTAGCTGTTGGAGTATGTCCATCAAACCCGAATTTGTTTTGAATAAATAAATTTAATTTATATTATTGCATGAGTTTAATTACAGGGCTTATAAGATTGTTCCATGGATTTTCACCCAAAATAGTTCTCAACTAGGGATCGGACTGGACATCCTGTTCATGTGGTCGTTACATTGTATGTCACTAGAAATGATGATCTCAAGGCATAAAAGAATTTGTATGTGTATAAAACAGAATTTGGTACAATTCTCACATGTATTACTGCCTGTGGTATTAGGACGAGATGTGTACCTGTCACCAGTTGACCCTTTGACCTGAGAGATCTTTATCGTTACGGTGTTACGTTATGGGTTTTGATACACCAGTGGTTGATGTCATGTGGACTATATATCGATGTGCTGGATTCGTGATTGCACATCGTGAACGAAAGAGATGCTCAACATGGAATCCACTACCCTTGATTAGAGAATATCGAGAAGAGAGAAACTCTATGATAAATCGGATTGGAATATGGATCCAGTGGCATTTTTGTAAACTATTTACAAAATTATTTTCTATTATAGATATTATACTATTTCAACGAAGTTTGATCGCGTTTCTGATATCTGATTCTGAGCACAGAATCTCTGATAAGGACATGTATGAGGAATTGGGGTTTGGCAGTATTTAAGTACATGCCCTATAGCTTATCATGAGATATTGTTTCGTGGAGGGTCTTATATGCAAATTAAAGAGCATAATTAATCATGACATTTATTGGGAAAATAAAATAGGTTGATTATCATTTTAATTATAGTAATTTTATGTGATAAAATAATCAAATTAAAGAGATATCAAAATCCCTTTTTAGATTCTACCTCTTCCCACTTTAGAAGTAAGATTGCTTGCAAACCAAGTAACTTCATCAACAAGCAACCCAATCAGTTTAGGAAACTGAAAGTTGGGATTCCACTCAACTCTAACGGGTTGAGTTATATATAGGTAGGCACCATAAGGGGAGGGGGGACACTAGAGCTAGCCGAATTTCCTGAGCTCCCCCCTGGCCAGTTTTTCTCTCTTCTCTCTCTCACCTTGTGTTGACTGTTGAGTGGTGTTGGTGCTTTAAGGTTTTGAATCTCAAACTTGTTGGTAATAGTTCGCGCTGTCCGTTTGCATTAAATTGACGATTCAAGTTGATCATCATCAAATCCTATCGTTGCTCAAGTGAGGAAGAATTATTATTTGGAGGAGAAACTTCAATTGCAGTTCTAAGGTAACCTATTGTTTGCCGTTTCGTTTTGTTATGGGTTGATCTCAATTTTGAATGCAAAGGTTCTATACCCAATCCAAATCCGTTGCGCTATCGGGTCACCGATTTCCAACACTAGCTTGACCAGGTATTAGTCAAAGACTTACAAATGCATGATCGCAAACCCACCCCCCCACCCCCCCCACCCCACCCCAACTTTTAATGGTAGAAAGGTTACTTCCTCTTTATATTCTTAACATTTTCTTTCTTTGACCTCTTGGCATGCATTTCACCTAGTTTACATTCACTCTGACCATTGGCCATAGGATCATAATTCATAACATTGTCCAATTGACTTACCTTGATTGGGAAATCTACAAATAGGCATAGCTATCAGCATCAAATTTAAAGCAAATGTCAAGGTTCAACATTTTAGACCCTAAAATACTTCATGGAAAATTGATATCAAAGTCAGCGCCAATAAGATATAACTCTCAAAGAATATAATATGCATAAATTGCGGGGGAGGGGGGGGGGGGGGGGCAATGAAGATGTTACCACTAAGTCACCAAAGCAAACCATCAGAACCTAGTTATCGTCTCAACACATTGACCGGACAGCTCTGTAATTTCTTAGGGCCAATAAGATATATCAAATGCTACAACCAAGAAAACTATCAGTCATGAGACACAGCGCAGGCCATGCCAAGGCGCACCAAAACCTAGTCGTCTCACGACATTGTTGTTTAACAGTTTTCTATAGCTCTCTTCAATGGTAGACTCTATCAGTTCGAAATCATAGATAACAAAATTTTAATAGGCAATACCATCAGACCAATCCATTCCATAGGAAACACCCAATTAAAGAAGTAGAAGAAAAAGCAGAAACAAATTGGAGACTAGGAGGAGGAAATACCCTGGAGACGAGGTCATCGGCGAGAGCTAAGTGGCTTTTACAGAACTTGCATCTGTAAACCCTACCGTCAAGTTCCACCAGAAATACCCTGCCCATCACTTGGTGCTGAAAAAGGTTCCAAGAAAAAAACTCATCCAAATAACGACTTCAATATCCTCAAACGATCCATTCAGAACTATCAGAAAGAACCAAACAACAAAGACGAAAGAAGAAGAAGAAGAAGAAGGTCACCTTGTGCTTGTGGTTTGCTGGTTCAGTTCTTCAAGGATTCCCGTTCACCGTTGCATTCATTATGTCTCTCTGGTTCTTTTCATATTAACTCTTACAACTGAAACGCGAAGATTTAACGGCTACGATTGTAGAACATACTACCATTACCAAAAGCCAGATGGATCTGTCCATATCATCATCAATTCTTCCTGTGGGCTCCATAATTATGGTTTTCAACTTTCAAGTAGAGATGTAAACGGATTGAATTCGGTTGGATAGTGGCATTATCATATTCGTATCCGATTATATTCGGACGGATTCGGATAATATTCTATCGGTTTCGAACAGATTCGGATAATTTTTGGATAGTGATTTTTTTAATACAAATTCTCCTAAATGGATATGAACATGGATCAAATACGAATTTTCGACTATCCATTGACATCTTTACCGTTTTTATGATGAGGGCTAGGGTTGAGACTTGAGAGTTCAGCAACTCCCCTTTTTTCTACTCTTCTTAGTCTTTGATTTTCTTACGTTTTTTACTTTTGATTTTTTCTTGTATTTATTTTCATAAATATGTGATTCCATGTTATAACATTGTATAAAACAATATATATAAATCATAGAAAATCTAAAAAAAGAATCACATTATCTTAACTTATAAATTTATAAAAATAAGATAACAAAATCCAATAAGGTAACTTAAAAGGATAGACGAACACAGAGATATATTTTAGATATTTTATTACTTTCATATTGCTAAACGAATCGAATAATAATCGGTCGGATAGGGGAATTATCATATTCGTATCCGATTATTTTCGAACGGATTCGGATTCTCCTAAACGGATACGAACGCGGATCAAATTCGGATTTTCGAATATCCGTTTACATCCCTACTTTCAAGCGCGAGGGGTCTCAGAAGTCGGAACACTCCACATGGTAAATGTAATGGCATCTGTCATTTATGCCTTATTTTTTTCCCCAAATAGTTGAGCGACAATTGGCACGCATGCAAGGCAGCTCTCTTTTATAGATGTTAGATTGTAATAATTGTAGGACCCAATAAGGCATAATGTATCTTTTTCTTTTTCGGGATTGGGAGCTTTTATATATATATGGGAAATTTACACATACCACCCTTGAGTTTTAACGAAAAGATATTTTCATCTCCCAGTTTTGAAAAATTCTGCGTATCCCCCTGAGGTTTGCAAACGGTAACAAATAAGCCCATTCTGTCAGTTCATGACTAACACTATTAAAAATTAGACTTGAACTGACAGAATTGCCCTTCTAAGAAGAACCCAAAAAAAAGAAAACTGCAATCTTCTTCCTGTTGTTGAGCTGCGTCACTAGGACACCAATGACTCGGGTTTCTCGGGCATGGAAGATACGAGCCAATGACCCAATCGATTTTATGGCAGCAATTTGTAGCGATGGAGTGCTTACCTCTCCAATTACTCTTAGAAGCTGTTCCACAACCGCCTTCGCCGGAGGAGAATTGGTCTTGAAAGCTGCGTGCCTAAGGTTGGCATTGGATTCAGCTGCAACGGTTATCTCCATGACCGTCATGAGGCAATGTTCCTACAACTCTCCCTGTTCCTTTTCGATGAGCTTCGCAAGGCAGAGCAACCCTTTGGTCTCGCAAATTGGCAACACCAATCTGAACCCTCATGGATGAATCGAAGAGAACCTTCACAATTATCGGAATCCCAAGCTCTCTGGCGATGATGCGAACCCTTTCCTGGTCGATGGCGAGGTTGAGCAAGGCAGTAGCAGCTGCAATTTGGGCATCGGGAGAGGCACCTTCCATCAAGAGCTTCAGGAGTGGAGGAACGCCGCCCTCCTCAATGATGATCTTCTTGTTCCGGTAGTTGTCGATGGCGAGAAGGGCTAGCTGGTTTGCAGCCACGACCCGATCGGGTAAGGGACCCATTTGGATAGAAGCCACGAAGGACCAGACCCAGGGGAGGATTGGGTCATTATTAGCGATGGCGCGGGAGGGAGACCTTGATGCCTCCGGAGGTAACAGAGTTGAAGATGCTAAGTAGCCACTTCATGTGGCCGATGGAGGCGTCCAGCAGGTTGAAGGACTTGTGGAAGTCAGTGGCGCTGGTGATTGAGAGTGTGATTTTACCTGAAATTTGAATATCCATTCGGCCATGTTCCCTCCATTACCGACGTCAAACCATCGCCTCTGCACCAAACGAATTCTTCACTGGCATCTCCATCATCAGATACCTCTTCATCGCCTGAGAATTCCTCGAATCAGTATAATTTTCTAGACCATCTCGAAGCAAACGCTTTGTTCTCCTGTGATAGCCGGAATATTTCAGTGGCGGCAACCAAAATCGATCGAAATGAATCTCGAGAGATTCCATGGTTAACGATCTGAAAACAACCGATCGCAGCAGTAGATTCTTGAAAGTTTAGGATATCGATGGAGTTATCATCGTCCATGGACATCAATGATCGGAAGTCGATCTGAGGCATGCTTTGGATCGAGATTTGTCGAGGGAAGAGGAGATCGGGCAAGACGAGAGCAGGAACTCGAGTCGATTGCTCCAAGAATTCGGTGAGCTCGTCGCCGTTTATCACACCAGATCGATGACCACTTGCGTTGGCGACGGGAGAAGGTGGTGGAGCTCGAAAGTCCGACGGCCTTCCTGGCAGAGCTTCTGGTGATGTTGCTTTGGGGAAGATGAGTTGCAGAAATTTTTCTTTTTTTTTTTTGGGTTCTTCTTAGAAGGGCAATTCCGTCAGTTCAAATCTAATTTTTAACAGTGTTAGTCATGAACTGACGGAATGGGCCTATTTGTTACCGTTTGCAAACCTCAAGGGGGTACGCAGAATTTTCCAAAACTGGGGGGTGAAAATATCCTTTCATATATATATATATATATATATAGGGCTCATGTTCTTTGTGCCGCAGAACAGGCTGCGCCCAGACACATGGGCCTTCCACTCAGAGGGTAGGGTGGTCATTGCGCCCAACCCCATGTGTCTGGGCACAGCCTATGCCCCCGACATAGAGAACATTCTCCCATATATATATTTATCTATAGAAGGGGGGGGAGGGAGTGACCTGGGGAGGGGGTAAGGTACTAGCCAGGAGACTCAAACTCGAGACCTCCTGGTGAGCATGGGCATGAAGCACACCACAGCTCACCAATTGAGCTAGGCAGTTGTTTGTAAGGCATAATGTATCTTTGAAGCAGGGAGGTCAAACGTGGATTCCGGATTGGAGAGGCAGCTAGCCTTTTCTTAACTTAGGCTATGTTTGGTTGGTGACAAAAAGAAAAGAAAAGAAATCTATACAGTTTTCATGGTTTCACAAATTTTCTTTGCTTTTGGCACACTCCAATGGCGAGATGATTCTTTCATTTGAATTTTAAATTTTATTTCAAAACTTTGAGAAAAAAAAAGCTTTCTTCCAAGAAAAGTGTTGGGATTAGGAGATAGGGAGAGTTGTAGAGAGAACTAGAGGAGAGATTGGGTTGGGGGGGGGGGGGGGAGAAAGAGAAGTAGAGAGAGGGAGGAAATACAGTGATGGGGAGAGATGCCGAGAAAGAGAGAGAGAGTCACAGTAGCTGCCTGAAAAGCTACTCCACATGGCTTAAACCACATCCATAAGGATTCATTCATCTTCATCATGCACAACCTCGAGGGTGACAAAAATAAGTTGTTTGTAGAGTTCAGCTTTACCCTCCCCCCCTTGTGAGACAAAGACCCCATGGAAGTATCATCTTTTAGGACAAAATTTGGCTAGACAGAATACCATTCCCAAAAAGATACTGTGTTCTTACAAATTTGGCCAAATGAAGTACATTGTCTGTTAGGATGGAACTCAGTTAATATTATCCCTGGTGGAGCGGTCCCCAGCTTGCTCAACCATTTTTTATCATTCAACGTGTTTGTCGTGTCAAGCTCAAAAAGGTTTGTACCCCAATTTGGTTCAATATTCACACTTATCACCTTATGTTTATCGTGTTGAGCGCAGAAAGGTATGCACCCCCAATCTGTTTCACTACATTTAATTACACCATTATTAGAGAATCGCTGAACAGGTTTGTTGCTATTTGACTGTGAGCAGACTGCTAGTTGGTCCCTGACCCCTATTCTGCTTGTCGTGCATTCAATAGTTTTTTGAATTCACTACTTTTCTTTTGCATCCTTGACCTAGTTGATGGAGTTGTTTTTGCTCATCTCCTGATGAAATGAGGAGTAATGTCTTGGACTCTCGCCTACTAAATAGCCCTAATAAAAAAAATACATTCTATAGGCACATCGTTTTTGTCACCTTCGAAGGCGTGCATGATGATGACTACTAAATCCTCGTGTAAATGGTTTAGGTTTTGTGGAGTAGCTTTAGGTTCTCCCATACTTCATACTTCATTTAGGAATGTTTTTTTGGATATTTGACATCAACTGTTGAAAATGCCCTTGGCAGGGTCTGTCAATTCAAGCTAAGTTGGTTGGTCAGCGATCTTTGTTTTATATTATTAAATTAAGCTAATTAAACTAACAAAAATTAATGCGTCCTAACTCATAAGCATCTAACGAACTAAATTGGCATGAATTAAATTAGCGTCCTAACACATATCCATCTAACCTATCAAACTAAAGTGGATTGGAAGGGATAAATTGCAACCACACACCACAACTACATAAAAAAAAACAAAAGAAGAAGAAGGAGAATGAGATAGAAGCACAAAGAATGAGATAGAAGAAGAGAGAATGAGATTACGAGTTTAGAGAGTAAAAACCTGGATGAGCTTGATACAGATTGAAATTGCTTGCATGAATGTAATTGAAGAGCTTGAATACTTGAATAATCCTACCATGACTTCCTCTTCCAAGTCTTCTCACTAGAATTTAGAAACCTAGACTAGAAAGCTTGAAACTAAACTAGAATTATTACAACCATATTGAAGATATAAAATTAAAGCATGAATCAAAAGCATTACAACCATGGAATTGAAAGCATGAAATCAAACTAGAACTTAGAAAGCCAAAAACTAGAAGAAGAAAAGAAGAAATTTCACTAATTAATTGAACTAAAAATTGCATAAAAATTGAACTAAAACTGAACTAGAACTAACTAAAAAATTAACTAAAAATTAACTAGTTACAACCCAAAGGGCAATGGGTATTTATAGGGGGAAGGAGAGGAGAAGGGAGAAGAGAGAAGAGGTAGGAGAAATATTCCCTTCTCCTTCCTTTTCATAGCTTGATCCCCAAGAAAAAAGAGAAAAATAAAAAGAGGAAGAGATTAAAATTTTAGCTACATAAACCTTCTATTTTTCAAAAAGTGATTTTCTAATTCTATTCTTGTGCTTTCTTTTCTTTGTAGGTGTCTTCTCCAAGCAATGAGATCAAGGCATCTTTGACCTTTCAACCTTCCATGGATAAGAGAATATTTTTCAAAAGAAATCTACCCATAGTACAATTCCAAAAGTGCCCTTGGAAAGTGGAGGAGAGAGAGAGTGGTGACTAGGACTCCTTTCAAGAATTAATCAAATCCCCATTCTGTCCTTCAAAAAACGTGGAGCATGGAATGTTTATATATGCCTCACTGTTGTATTCCTTGCGAAAAATCACCCAGAATAGACCTAAATTTCGTCCAATTTGGAGTTCGGGAGCCCAAGATATCTCAAGTTGAAGTTGGACTGTCCAGAGCCTTCCAAATGGAATCTTTCGGCTAACAGAAAAGATAACTTCTGATAATTGTAATATGACCCATCGAATCGGAACTTCCGCTTTACTTTGTCCCTGGTCGATTTTCGATAATTACAAACAAACCCCTGCATGCCATTTTCGCGCGTCGTTATGGAAACGACCGTAACTTCTTCGTTTCAACTCGGAATTAAGTGCCGTTTTAACCGTTGTGAAGTTGACTCGATGGGCTATGCATCCATACTATTAACACCTCAAAATTATGCTAAGGGGCCTACTGTAATCACATTCAAATTTGACTAATTGGCGTGAATATTTCAGTGCTCAATCCAAACTTGATTTTCTCGACTCCTGGACGCTTCCGACTACTGCCAAACACCACTAAACAGCTTAAAAACGGCTCCTTAGCATCATTTGCTCCATTTTCACAAGAATTCACCTAAAACCTGAAAACACAAACAAAAACCTCGGGTAACTCCGTTCCAAGTATAAAAATGCATGCTTTATGGCCCTAAAATTTCACACATAAATGTGCTCATCAAATTCCCCCACTGTAGACGCTGATTTTTGTCACCCCCTAATTGGCGATGATGACAATGAGATATGGACGATGGACGACGCACCCTCCCTCTTTTCAGACCCAAAGATACCTGACCCATGGGACCAAGAACCATGTTGAGCACAAAATGGTCCATTTTAGGCCCAAAAACAAGGAAAAATGGCACTGCGCTCCCACGGTGCCGTGGACGCCTTCCCACGGCACCGTGGGGATGTGTACCAGATTTCCACGGTACCATGAGGGGGTGTGACATCAGCCTACTGATGTCACCCACGGCGCCGTGGAAAAGTCCCCCATGGCGCCGTGGACATCTCCACGGCGCAGTGGAGGACTTATCCGGTCAGGAGAGAGAAAAGGTCCCTCCCTATAAATAGGAGGGTCCCCTCCCACATTTCCCAAGGAATTTTGGGTAGAGAGACCCTCCCCAAGTGATTCCTAGCCTCTTTTTCTCCCTTTTCACCCTCATTTCTCCTTCTTCTCTCATGAGTGTGTGAGTATTTGAAGTTTTCTTGTGGTGGACAGATCCTTCGATTGTCCCTCTGAGTATAGAGCGCTTTGGCTCCTTGGCTTTGGTATCCCGTCTGTGCACGGATAACCATCGAAACTCCTTTGTTACAGACGTTATTCTATCTGTTTACTCTTTTCCAAATCACTCGAAAGAGCCATTACTCTGCCGAGAAAGAAGCAGCGTCGGTCCATTCGTCCATCTCCCTTGAGCCAGGGGCATACAACCATACAGGTATAATTATTGCATTTTTGTTGATCCAATGTAGTTCTTTCATATTTTACCATTTTAGTCTGCATTTTTCACATATATAATGTAGTTTATTATGCTTTAGTTCAATTCATAGCATCTGAATGTAGTTCATAATATCCCCCATCCCCTTAATAAGAGAGAGACAACATTCGTCCTTATGTAGCATCTAACACAGAGAGACCGGCTTCGGCCGGGCAAGGTGGGTGCCTAACACCTTCCCACACTCGTAACCTGACCCCTTACCCGAACCTTTGGTCGGACCATATGGAGTCACGTAGCCCGATTTCGCTCACCACGGGTAGGGCTACACTTAATGGGTC
This sequence comes from Telopea speciosissima, assembly GCF_018873765.1. Lineage (NCBI taxonomy): Eukaryota > Viridiplantae > Streptophyta > Magnoliopsida > Proteales > Proteaceae > Telopea > Telopea speciosissima. The sequence goes on from NC_057924.1 coordinate 16,421,055, forward strand.
CTAGGCCCTAACCCTAGGTGGCGACTTCTCATTATATTAACATATTTTAATGCATGATCCCAATCCCCCATTTATCAATATCATACATTGACAATGTTATCCACATCCATACACACACACATGTATCTCCCAAAACCCTATGTCGCCATATACAAACAAAGGGCGAGGCAGAGGAAATCTTTGTCCCGAAGGACCGCGGTACTTACAGTGGCAACTTCACTAGGGAAGTGGTGGACAAATGTCCACCCGAGGTCAAACTCTCTAAATAGGTGCTATCAATAAATGACAGAACGTTTTCTCTAAACTTTTATAAAAAAAAAAGAAAAAAAAATAGTAATAAAAGAATATAAAAAATATATATATATATATAAAACAAAAACAAAAATAAAAATAAATGAATAAATAAATATCATAATATGTTTGTCTGGCTAACCCTTGTGTGTACTAACCGCATCATGCATAGTGCTCGAAGTGAAATCAAACGGCGAGGGTACTCCCTGTCGTGCCTTTACCCCCGGGGAGGTGAGGCACGTCATACTAAGTACTCTGAGATCGGATGATAGCCGCTTCCTGTACCACTTTCTTGCACACATACACTGCATGGGAACCCCTCTTACCCCCGTAGTTAGTCGTTGGACCCCATGAGTAGTCATGAGTAATTCGCGGCGAAGCTACAACCCTTGATATTTACTGTACGAGTTTAGAATCACCAGCGAGGGTATTCACTAGTGTGTTGTGGAGTGCTTTGCCACTCAAAAAAGGCACTAGCTCGATTACTCTGAGTTTGTGTGACCTATTCTCCAGGTATATTAAAAGAACCACGTGCCTACAATTCGCGACCACGAGCAACAGGTATATCGGTTCTGTCAAGGGTGGCCTTGATCTGTCCTATGGAAGCCTACCTATTACATGCATCATGTAGGAAAATAGACCACATATGATTAGGGTACGACACAAACTAACCTTTGTTAGCTGTAAGAAAGACCGAGTTTAGGGTCATTTGACGATTAACCTGGTTTTGATATGAGGTGCCACCAAAGATAAGGAATTCCATAGTCCCACGATGGTACCTCAAAGAAAAATGGAAGTCCACTTCCATATAATGGAACCTTACATGTCCCTCGAGAAAAAAAAAAGAAGGCATCTCATCTTGACTCCAGACATAATCATCAATAACCCGGTAATTAGGATCTTTCTTTTGTTTGTTTTTTGTTGTTGTGTTCAAAAATGCTTGGGCAATGACGACATTTGAAGTCTGGTCTCAGAAGGAGTCTGCTGAAACTCTGATGACCACTCCGATTACTTGAGTTGAATAAAATAATAAAATGAAACAAATGTTATAAAATACCAAAAAAAAATCATTAAAAAAAAAAAAAAAACCCAAAAGAAAAAAAAAATTTTAATAAATAAAATAAAATTCTTCTTTAGCCTTCTTAGGGTCTAAACTAGATATTCTTCTCTCTTTCGTAGAAGCACGATTCCATCCTTATCCATCTGGGTCCGACGCAACAGAAGGTTGACTCGAGCCAGCCCACCATTCTCCTCAAGATCCCTGATTCCTTCTCATTCTTCTAGTTCATCTTCTGAGATATCACTTATGAGTAACATGAATCCTCCGGAGGATCACTTGTCTGAAAGTCACGTCGAAGATCGAGTGGATAGGCTGCAAAGTAGACATGGTCAAAATGCGGCAACTCATGGCACAACTAGTTCAGTCGGTCAATGAACTATCTAGGGGCGGATCCATAGCTGGACCAGTAGAGCAAGAAGTCCGAAAAACTAACCCCGCAACCCTCAAGACTCCAATCATCATACCAGTAGAAGAAGGGGAAGATAGCCACCCTATGGACCCTCCTGAGACTGAAAGGGAGAAGAAAATGAGAGAAAAAGTAGCCGAGTTGGAAGTGGTTGTCAAGGGCAAAGTCAAAGAAAAGATGAAGGAGACCTGGTGTTCTTTCCCGAAGGAAAAATCCCCGAAGATTTCAAATGGAAATTGGATAAGTTCGACGGATCGGGAGATCCTAGGGTTCATCTCAAGATTTTTGCCACCATTGCCAGATCATGGGGACTTTCTGAATATTAAATGGGACAGGCGTTCTTGTATTCTTTGGCCGGATCTGCTTTGAGGTGGTTAACCCAGCTTGATCACACCCAAACCCAGTCATAGGCCTCTGTGGTTAAAGCCTTCACTAAGCAATATTCATACAACACTGAGATGGATATTACTCGAAGAGAATTGGAAACCTTGAGGCAAGAACCAAGTGAAGAGTTCTCAAACTACATCATGCGGTTCAGGGAGAAGGCCGCAAAAATGTGGAACCACCCTACTGAGGAGGAGCAGGTCGAGATATTGTTAGAAAATCTGTATGGGGAGTACCGTGAGAAGATATACTACCAGCACATCAAAACATTTGATGCTCTTATGACAATCGGGAAGAAGATTGAAGATAAGATCTTTAAAGAAAGGCAGAATCAGGGTATGACCCGTGAAGCATCAGGAAGCTATTCGGCAAGGAAAAGCCTAAGAGCCAAAGGAGGAAATGCTATAGGGACAACCAGCCAGGCGGCAAAAGTTCAGGTGGTAGCCATAGGATCCACCCCTCTTGTGATCCAAACTGAATCTGAAGCATCCAGGAGGAATTTCAACTTTGAAGGAATGATGCCCTCATTATTATTCACCAAGCTCAAGAAACAGGGAATGATCAATTCCGTTCCTCCTAAGCCTGTGGATTTGAACAATCCACCTACCTGGTATAAGCCCAATCTGTACTGTTATTATCATGACCAACAAGGCCATCATACGGATAGATGCCTAGCTCTTAAGCATGCGATCCAGGACTTGATTGACGAGGGCAAAATTAAACTTCAGAAGAAGCAGTCGCCAAATGTCACCACAAATCCTCTACCTAACCATGGAGTAAATATGCTTCAAGAGGATGCCGAGCAAGCAGATCCTACCACCTTGATTCATCCAGTTGGAAAGAGGAAGCTAATGAAGGCACACGTCTATATAGCAATGTTGACCAAGAAACTTAAGGAGGAAAAAGAACCACAGATTCGACAAGAGGTGTCTCAGGAAGTGGATCAGCCCGATTCCCCTTTCTATCATCCAAAGTCAGAAGGTGCCACATGGGTAGAATACCGGATACCGCATGGAAAATCTCACAACCACCTGGTGAAGGGGACCTATTCCCCAGTCGTCTACAGGATCGTGAACATGCTGCAGGAAGAGACACCATTCCAAGATCCTACTACATTGATCCAGCCCATCCCGTGGTATTCAAGAAGAGATGAGCGATCCACGGCAAGCACGGGCGAAAGGATGCGATTTGCATTTATTGCCCGAACCAAGCTGTGACGGGAATATCCGAACAGGCGGGTAACCATGTGACCAAGGTAGAGGTATAGCATCCATCAACCGACTTCAGAAGTTGGATTTCTTGGAGTACGGATTAGAGGGTCTCGAGATAATGACACCATTGTGCAAGTATGGTTTCTCATCATCCGAAATATCTCACCTGGATCCTAAAGAAGAAGAAGGGACCGAAATCACCAGAGTCACACCTCAGCTCCTTAAAGCAGTCTCAGCACTAGCTATTGGACAAGCTCTGACCAAAGAAGTCTCTCTTGCCCATATAGGGAGAGATATTGACAACAGCTCAGATGAGGAAGATGACCAAGATATCCACGAGGGATGGATAGAGTATGCCGAGCAAAGTCCAACGATGGAGGACGAAGGAGTAGAAGCGATGGATTGGGTAAATAACATTGGAAGCGATGATAATAATGACCCTATCAGCCTTATTCAACCCGTATCATCAGATGAGTATGAAAGCAGAGATGATGAGGAGATATCATCTCCAGAGGTTCCCAGAGGCGATTGGACGATGTCCAGAGAAGATTTTGAGCGTTGGAACATGAGCGCCTTCTATTAGGTCGCAGATATACTCGATGTTTCCACCCATACTCAAGAGATCCTATACAAGGCTACTTCTCTATTTCCAGATCTGGTGTGTAGTAACTTCGCAGCACGTTGTGAGAGCTTGGTGATGCCAAATGAGAGCGATGAACTCGCTCAAACCCTCCATGAGCTAAAAAATATGACTTGGTTAGTCAATGCTTTGGCCTGTGATCTGTTCGGAACTCCTCCAAAAGACCTGGTCTTGTATTCAGATTCATTCTCCTATCCGGAACCACCTCAAAGAAGTGAAACATGGGACGCATGGATCAATGATATCAGCTTCGGGGAATTTTAGATTGACCCCACCAGAGGTATCTTTCCTATGGACATCGACGATGAAAGGGAAGAGCCGTTGGAAGAAGAACAATTATCTGAAGAAGATGAAAGTGAGCAAGAATCTGCATCAGAGGAATCCAATGTTGAAGTGTCCGAAGGGGAAGAAGAAACGGAGGATGAGGAACCTTAGCAACCAAGGACGCGTCTGGAGAAGTATGAGAACATTTACGGACCCGTACCATGGGAATTATCATTCCGGGTGAACAAGATCCACCGGGATGTAGATAAAATCCAGGAAACACTCATGAGGACGGTGGTCTTGGATGATAAGTACCAGGAAGAACTTCAACAGCTGGAACCTGTTAGAGAACAGTGGGCGCTCCCTCAAGCAATTCACCATTTGGAAAACTCTGTAAGGTTAACTTTGGCCTTGACACAAGACCTATGTGGGACTCCTCCCCCATCTCCATATCAGGGTAACAGAGAATACCGTACATGGGCAAGAGCACATGATGATTTCTATATGTGTCATGTCAATGAGGGAGAAGCAGTAAATGACCCAACAGGGAATATCCACCTAGTTACGTCAACCCAAGAAAAGAGGTCCAAAAGTTCAATTTCTCAAGGAGAAAAGAAGGATCGCAGCTTCTATAAGTCATTGGCGGAAGCAAGGAAGATGTACCAAGTGGCTTGAAGCCTTTCATGCCATTGGCCAATTGATACCAGAAAAGCCCCATACATCCAAAGAAGTTCTTAAAGCGAGAAACCCTGTCAGGAATCCTAAATCAAGCCCAGAAGTCTATCGTGGCCTTGTCTGATGAAGGAGGTAAAACCCGAATTTGTCCCAAAGGTCCTCTTATCATCACTGATAGTAACGAAGAAGATGGGGACTTTTGCCCAGTCCGGTTGGTCATTAAAGAAAGAGAGTCAGGGGTGGCGGAAACCAGGAGTGGCCGAAACTTCAAGAATAAAGAGTTGACAGTGGAAAAATATCGGTCTAGCCAATCAACGGCGGTTGTGGAGCCAGAAAACCAAGTATTAGACCAATTGAAGAAAGCCCAAGCTAATATCTCAATCTGGGGATTATTAATGGCGTCGCCAACCCACCGAGAAGCTGTTTTGAAAGCTCTTACCAAGGTTCAAGTGCCCATAGAAATGGGGCCTGAGGATTTATCTCATATAGTGGAGGCCACTTATGCCATTCAGTCACTCTTTTTCTCAGAAGAGGATTTACCCCCAGGAGGAAAGAATCACAATCGGGCACTTTACATTACGGTCGAATGTAACAAGAATCAGGTCCCCCAGGTTCTGATAGACAATGGGTCCGCCCTCAATGTGATGCCCCTCATAGCAGCCAGATGTATGGGTTTATCTCTAGACAAAATGAAATCGTCTAGTCAAACCATCAGGGCATACGACAATTTCAGAAGGGAGGTAATTGGGATTCTTACCACCAGTGTCAAGATTGGACCAGCCTGCTTTACCATAGACTTCCAAGTCATCGACATTCAAGCATCCTTCAATATGTTGCTTGGAAGACCATGGCTACATTCAACGGGAGCCCTACCATTAAGTCTTCATCAAAAGCTGAAATTCATATATGACCAGAAGGTGATTACCATTTTTGGAGACCCGAAAATGGTACACACTTTGGCCAACATTGAAGTAGGTGGTTCATCCTCGCAAGAAGTGCAGCTAGGGGGGTTTGAAATTGGCCACATTTGTACTACCTCTGCAAGTGAAGAAGAATAGAGTCTAGGGAAATTCCTGACAATATGGAGCGAGGCCTCTGTAAAGATTATGAGAAAGATGAAATATTTCCCTGGATTAGGACTGGGAAAAAACCAATAGGGGGTACCGGCGTTCCCGGAGATACCAGCCAATGCCAACCGTTGTGGATTAGGGTTTAACCTAAAGAACCCAAGGAAGAAAGCCACAGGACAGAAGAATAGTACGACAAATGGTGAGCCATATTTCAAGACTCTGAACGGGTACTTCGTGAAAGAGGGAGAAGACTTTCCTTACTGTGGAAATCCAGAACCATGGTTGAATCAAGAGCAGGGCGAACATCTACCAGGACTTGAAATATTCTTTAAGAACAAAATAGACTGGATAGCCATGGAATTGGATCAAGCTAGCAAGAAGGGAGTCACAGGGGATCAAGGGATCGGCAAACTGTTCGAAGTAGCAGTGATCATTGAAGAAGAAGAAGAAGGACCGGCACTACATCTTCTCATACAACCTCTCCAAGGATCCATAGCGAATTGGGAAAGAATGATGGAAGACTTCCATATTAATGAGTTTGAAGTTGTAACCAACTCTAGCATAGTCCTGTCTAAGTCTGTCTCTAAGTCTGTATCTGAGTTCGGTGGAAATGTCCAGTCCATTGGGTCTGTCTATACTCTTCCCCTTATCATGAATGAAATTACTGATTCTGAGTATGTTTCTTCTTCTTCTTCCTATTCTTCTGATGATGATAATGTCTTAGAACATCGTAATCTGTTAGAACAATTGGAGCAAAGAAGAGCTCAACCCGTCCGAGAGGATACCCACCCCGTAAATATAGGGACCGATCAATGCCCTCGAATAATCAAAATTGGTGCTTCTCTCAACAATGACGAAACATCCCAAATGATCTCTCTCCTCAAGGAATTTGAGGAAGTCTTCGCCTGGTCCTACAAGGATATGCCCGGCATCGATCCAAAGATTGTGCAACATGAATTACCAACATATCCGGAGGCTCGCCCAGTCAAGCAGAAGTTAAGAAGGATGCGGCCGGAATGGAGTGAGAAGATCAGGGAAGAAGTAATCAAACAATGGAATGTAGGATTTCTTCAAGTAACCCAGTACCCTCAATGGTTGCCCAATATTGTCTCAGTCCCTAAAAAAGATGGGAAGGTCAGAATGTGTGTGGATTTTCGTGACCTAAATAGGGTCAGCCCGAAGGATGATTTTCCGTTACCCCACATTGACATTTTGGTAGATAACACTGCAGGCCATGCCCTACTGTCCTTCATGGATGGTTTCTCAGGATATAACCAAATTAGTATGTGCCCAGAGGACAGGGAGAAAACTGCCTTCACCATACCTTGGGGCACGTTTTGTTACAAAGTAATGCCTTTTGGGTTGAAAAATGCTGGGGCAACATATCAAAGAGCGGCCACAGCTATCCTACACGACATGCTACACAAAGAAGTAGAGGTATATGTCAATGATATGACAGTCAAATCTATTGACCGACAAGGCCATTTCGCAGCTCTCAGAAAGTTTTTTGAAAGAATCAAAGAATACAAGCTGAGGCTGAACCCTCAGAAGTGTGTGTTTGGGGCCAAAGCAGGAAAATTACTGGGATTTCTTGTCAGCGAAAGAGGGATAGAAGTGGACCCTGACAAGATAAAAGCCATCACGGAAATTCCACCACCTTAGACAGAAAAAGAGGTACGAGGGTTTTTGGGCCGCATCCAGTACATCAGCAGATTCATATCTCGGTTGACATCCACTTGTGAACCTGTCTTCAAACTCCTAAGGAAGAAAGAGCCGAAAGAATGGAACGAGAAATGTCAAGATGCCTTTATGAAGATCAAAGAGTATCTACTTTCTCCTCCCATACTTGTCCCTCCAGTGTTCGGTGAACCTTTGCTCCTATATTTGTCAGTAGGAGAAACAACGGTCAGATCAATGATGGCCCAAGTTGGCAAGGCGGATGGAGAAGAGCATGCAATCTACTATGTTCGCAGGAAATTCATCGAGTATGAAACTCGATATGCCCCAGTAGAAAGGACATGTACATCTTTGGTTTGGGTAACTAAGCGCCTGAGGCACTACATGGTGTCACATCCCATCAGGTTGATCTCTCGTATGGATCCAATTAAGTACCTCTTTGAGAAACCAGCATTGACAGGGAGGATGGGTAGGTGGTTGTTGCTATTATTAGAATTCGACATAACTTATGTCAGTCAAAAGTCTGTGAAAGGGCGAGCAATCTCTGACCATCTAGCAGCATTTCCCTCAGAGGATGATTCCCGAGTAACAGAGGACCTCTTCCCAGATGAAGATTTGCACTCCATAGAAGCCGGACCAACTAGGGGGTGGCAACTGTACTTTGATGGAGCCGCCAATCAAAAAGGATTTGGCGCAGGGGTGTTATTGATAACCCCAGAGGACTTTTACTTGCCAATGGCCTTCAGATTGGAATTTAGTTGTACCAATAACATAGCAGAGTATGAAGCTTGTGCTATTGGGTTAGAAATGGCTCTGTCTGTAGGAGTGGACAAAATTAAAGTTTACGGAGATTCCTCTGTGGTGATCTGTCAAACACAAGGAAAGTGGAAGACTAAGGATGAGAAGTTGAAACCCTACCAAGTCTATCTGGAACAACTGACGCAATGCTTCAAGGAAGTTTCTTTTGAGTATCTGCCCAGGGATAGCAATCGATTCGCCGATGCTTTAGCCACTTTGGCGTCCATGGTAGAATGTGACACTCGAGACAAGATCCGACCCTTCCTAATAGAAAGAAGGACCTGTCCAGCATATGGAGAACCAGTCAATATGCTCACCTAGGATGGAAGACCTTGGTATGCTCCAGTGGTCGACTACATCAAGGAAATGAGATATCCTAAAGAGTTTTCAGAAAGAGAGAAGAGGCATTTACGAAAATATGCCACTCAATTCATCCTCCAAGGAAACTTGTTGTATAAGAGGTCTTATGATGGTATCCAATTATTATGTGTAGATGAGGATCAGGCTCAAATCATTATGGAAGAAATCCATCAAGGAATATGTGGACCACACATGAATACAAGGATGCTGGCCAAGAAAATTCTCAGGATGGGATACTATTGGGTCACTATAGAAGCTGAGTGTGCTGCCTTCATAAGGCGATGTCATAAATGCCAGATATTTGCCAACATCATTCATATTCCTCCGACAGAGTTGCACTCATTAAATGCCCCTTGGCCATTTTCTACCTGGAGAATTGATGTAGTTGGAAAAATAACTCCAAAGGCTTCAAATGGACATCAATTCGTGTTAGTCGCCATCGACTATTTCACAAAATGGGTAGAGGCTCAATCTTATGCAGTTCTAACTTCCGCCAAGGTGGCAAAGTTCATAAAAGAGAATCTCATTTGCAGATACGGGGTACCGCAACAGTTGATTTCAGATCAAGGCCTGCATTTCAGGGGAAAAGTGGAAGAACTCTGTAACCAATTTGGCATTAAGAGGCATAAGTCTACTACTTACCGGCCACAGACGAATGGAGCAGTAGAAGCAGCCAACAAGAATATGAAGGTCATATTGCAAAAGATGGCAGATACACACAACCACTGGGCAGAGAAACTTCCACTAGCCTTATGGGCGTATCGGACATCCATCCGAACCTCTACCGGAGCTACCCCGTATTCCCTGGTATATGGGATGGAAGTTGTATTACCGATAGAAATTCAGGTCCCTTCTCCTCGAGTCTTACTCGATAGTCAATTACCAGAAGGGGAATGGGTAAGGGCCAGGTACGAAGAGCTCAATCTCCTGAATGAGAAAAGGATGAAGGCCATGGATAATCTCAAGAAATATCAGCAAAGAATGGCTAGGGCATTCAATAAGGGTGTCCGCGCTCGGAGCATTGAAGAAGGAGATTTAGTCCTTAGAGAGCAGCGAGCTCCAATCCACGACCCAAGAGGAAAATTCCGACCCAATTGGAGTGGACCCTACAAAGTCAAGACCATATTGCCAGGATAGGCGGTCCAACTCTCTGATCTTGATGGAGAAGATCTTCGGGGTCTGGTCAATATGGACCAGCTAAAGAAGTATTTTGTCTGAGATATGTGAAGCAATTTGAACTACGTTTGGCCTGATTCCTCCGAAAGGATACGTAGGCAACTCGATGTATTCAGGTACGGTCTCAAAAAAAAAAAAGAAGAAGAGAAGGCATTGTATTGGTTTCCTCCCATAAATTCCGCTAGCCGGCGTCCCTTGCACATATGGGTAAATCTCGCCATTTGGCCTTCCATTCCTTGACCTAGTTTAGGAGTAAAAGTCATCTAGAGCTGGTTATTAACAAAGGATTTATTCATTTTGTGTCGCAAAATGCTAACCCAATCCTTGATACAGGTAGCATGAGAGGACCAAAGAAAGAAGGACTCGACAAACAGTTGCGTCAATGGACTCTCCGGATGAATGTGGACGAGCCTACACTCCTGGAGGATCACCATCTGATAGTATTGGGAAGGATCAGTTGCTTCAAGCTCCATCATGATTTACTAAGGGAAGTGTCGAAGTGCTGGAACCCCCAATTGCACGCGTTTCGCTTCGAAAAAGTCTGGCTGGCTCCGACCATTGAAGAATTTCGGGCTTGCATGATGTCACCCCCTCGAAGAAAGTCGTTCCTCCCAACTATGAAGAAAGAACAGCTCTTCAAAAATTTAGGAGATTTCTTTGCCATGAATAAGAAAGAGGTAAAGCAAGTTCTCAATTATGACAAGGTGAATGCGTTGAAAGTTGTGAAGGTCTTCAACAACAATGGATTTGAAGAAGGAAGACATATCCGATGCAGAAAGTGGGCATACTTATTCTGTATGATTGGGAGGTACTTGTTAGCATCTCCAAGAAAAGGCATGTCGCCAATAATTGCAGAAGTGGTGAGGCAAATTGAAGAAGGATGCGACATCACTCCTACCATTTTAGCAGAAACATTCAAAGGGTTTGATATCATGAGTCAGTCTCAGAAATATGGTACAGACTTCCTTCACGGATCTCCGGTGGTATTCCAAATGTGGTTGATGGAAAAACTAAAATTGGTCACACCAATTTCGTGTCCTCACCTCCGGCCTATGCATTATCAAATACAAAGGGAAAAGTCAGAATTCCACAAGGTCCAAGACTGGAAGAAATATTTGGAGGAGAGAGATGTCCAAGAAATCCAATGGAACTGCCCTTGGATGAAGGCCGAGAGAAAAAAATCAGAAACATCAGGGAACAATTATGTGAGATTCATGGGTTTAACTCACATTAATTTTTATATCACTTCCTTAGTATCTCCGAGGCAGGAACAACCTAAGATGGAAAATTTCAGAACCCTAGAGATGTGACACAAGAAGTGGTGATGCTGTTATCCGAAAAATGTTACAAATAAGTGATATCAATTGGATGTTCCTATCTTTACTTGTTTGTCTGTCTTTTCTCAATTTCTCTGTCCTTGCTCATGTAATGGAACCATTTACCAATGGAATTTGTGCTTCTAAGGAAAGGGATGGAGTCTCATGTGCATTTCAAAGAAAGAAATATCCAATGAATTCATAGACAATTCGTTTGTGTACAAAAAAAGAAGAAGAAAAAACGTGTACATAAAAATTGCACCAGTATCCATACCAAAATGTATAAACAAAAAAAAGAGAAGGGAAGGAAAATAAATGTACATAGTTGTAACAATATTTCCAAATAATAAAAAAAAAAAAAAGAGGAGCGGTCATGACTCAGGGGAGTAGTCGTCAACATCCAAGCCTCCCCCCTCTCCGCTTTGGGATGCTATCAGGGCATCTCTCTCGACCTCAACCCGCGTAAGGTTGAACTGCAGCTGATCATTTGCAAGCCTGAGTCTCTCAATCTCTCTCCGACAATGGTCGAGCTCAACCCTCTAAAAAAAGGAGAGAGAAAGAGAGAGTGGAAAATCAAAAGATAAGCAAGAAAAAAAAAATAATTGAAGTAAGAAAAGAAAAAAAAGAAAGAAGAGAAGGGGGAGGGGGGGAAGAGACGAAGCATCACCATACTATGGCCCGCGTCCACACGCGAGATGATCATCTCATCCATGCTCGCCATCATGCGCCTCATATCGGCATATCGGCTCGCATCCACCTAAACATGATAATCACCCAAGATGTCAAGAATTTGAAAAATAATGGATGAAGTTAGGAAAGTCGGATGTGCTTACCCCATCATAAGGAAGAGGGAGGCCTAGGTCCGTATCTGCAGCCCGAGGGGGTGGTAAGATGACCTCAACCATCCCAGGATCATGGTGGCGAATGAACCACGAATGATACCCTGGAATGTGGTCATCTGGACCAGCAATCCGCAGGGCTGGAACCTCTCCAGAAGGCCCAACACCTGACTCCACCTCCCCTACTCGGGAGGCGCGAGAAGAACTCCCACCACCATAGACCCCTAGAATCATGGGGCGACCTGGAAACTGTCAAAAAGAGAAACACATCAGAATAAAAGCTAGATTAACAATCTGAGGAGAAGAGGGGAAAATGGAGAAGATCTTACCTGAGGACCCTCGCAGGTGAGGGGGACGTAGACTGTCTCTCGGAGAAGGAAATCGGTATAGTCCATCTCGGCTAGCACCAGCCTAATCGCGGGCTCACCAACCCTCCAGTGCCTGATCTCCTCCCGATCCATCAAGGCTGGCTGATGGACCCGAGCAGGAGGAGGGCAGGGCACCAAGCGAGCCTCAGACCACTGTAGGGACACTCGCTCTCCCAAGTAAAAAGTAAACCCCCATGGACTCTCAAAAAGGACCCTGCGAGTGGAGAGAGCTGAGGCCCTGTCAAACATGTCCGGCTCTAAAATCACCTCCCCCAAATAAGGACGGAGAGAAGCCTGTCAAGAAAGAGTCAAGATCAATGCAAAAATAAAAAGGAAGAGAAGAAAAGAGAAAATAAGATAAACAACCACTTTAAATTTACCTCGGTCGGCTGCAGCTTGTTCAGGAGGCCATGAATGGACCCAAGGTCCTTATGGCGACCACTCCTGAGCAAGTGGGACTTACGCCATCGCGTAGTCTGAGGAAAGGTGGTTCCGGGGTCATCCCCAGGTTTGAAAGTAGGGACCCAAAACCGAAGGATCTCATAGCTCCACGTCTGCAATAGGCAATCATAAATGAGCTAAAAAAAGTAAGAATAAAATAAAAATAAAAAAAGGAAAGAGAAAAAGGCAAAGTTGAGAGAACTCACCCATAAGACATAGCAGCATCCGATCAGGTTCGGCAACCCCACAACCAGATAATCTAGCATATCCAGGAAGTAGGCGTACGCCAAGCCCCCCCAATCGTAGCCCGCGGCCATGTTAAAATGCTCAAATAAGTAAACATATGCGGCATCGGCTGTCATCGTACCCCATCATATCGCTGAAGATCACCTCCGCCAGCAAGAATAGGAGGAAGCATCGAGCCTGCTGATCCTGAAGGACGGACGATGAATGGTCTGTAACGACCCTCTCATCCTAGCTACCCCTCAGGACCAACGCGGGGATCTCTCTCCCTGTAACGACAATCCCCAACTGCTGCCTGTAGTACTCCAGGCGCTCTGATGGCTCTGCCGAGGCTATAATCCTCTCCTCCGGAGTCAGTGTCACGGGTAATCCACCAAAGGGCAGTCCCGTGATCATGTAAAAATCTAGGGGGGTGACCGTCGCCTCACCAAAGGGAAGGTGAAATGTATGGGTGCTCGGCCACCACCTCTCTATCAGAGCCCTCGCAGTCGGACTGTCCAACTCGTGAGCTAAGGACGAGGCGATGTGCCCCAGCCTGGTCCGAACAACCCGCGACTGTAGCACTGGGCAAAGTGTGTGGTACCACTCCGAAATAGCCTCCAGCCCACAATATTTCTTGGGCGAAGGAAGGGAGCTGCCCTGCAAAGAAAAATAAGGCAAATGGTTAGCCGAGATAATGAGGACAACAATTAAACAATTAAATAAATAAAAAAAAAGAGAGAGAAAGAGGGAGAGGCTGTAACAGGGGGCATCACCTAGATTTGCAGGCCAAATGACACTTAAGGTGGTGTCTGATGGTCTCGCTTTGATTTGCGTGCCACTAGGTGCCTAGGAGGGTATCTAAAGGCGTTACCTAAATTTACGTGCCAAAGGACACTTAGGGTAGTGTCTGATGGTCTTACTTTGATTTGTGTGCCACTAGGTGCCTAGGAGGGTATCTAGAGGTGTTACCTTGATTTACGTGCCAAATGACACTTAGGGTAGTGTCTGATGGCATCGCTTTGATTTACGTGCCACTAGGTGCCTAAGAGGGTATCTAGAGGCGTTACCTAGATTTGCATGACAAAAGATACTTAGGGAAGTATCTAATGGCCTCGCTTTGATTTGCACACCACTAGGTGCCTAGGAGGGTATCTAGAGGCGTTACCTTGATTTGTGTGCCACTAGGTGCCTAGGAGGGTATCTAGAGGTGTTACCTTGATTTATGTGCCAAAGGACACTTAGGGTAGTGTCTGATGACCTCGCTTTGATTTACATGCCACTAGGTGCCTAGGAGGGTATTTAGAGGTGTTACCTTGATTTGCTTGCCAAAAGACACTTAAGGTGGTGTCTGATGGTCTCACTTTGATTTGCGTGCCACTGGGTGCCTAGGAGGGTATCTAGAGGCATTACCCAGATTTACGTGCCAAATGACACTTAAGGTGGTGTCTGATGGCCTCGCTTTGATTTACATGCCACTAGGTGCCTAAGAGGGTATCTAGAGGCATTACTTAGATTTATGTGACAAAAGATACTTAGGGAAGTATCTAATGGCCTCGCTTTGATTTGCGTGCCATTAGGTGCCTAGGAGGGTATCTAGAGGCGTTACCTTAATTTGCGTGCCAAAAGACACTTAGGGTAGTGTCTGATGGCCTCGCTTTGATTTGCATGCCACTAGGTGCCTAAGATGGTATCTAGAGGCGTTACCTAGATTTACGTGCCAAATGACACTTAAGGTGGTGTCTGATGGCCTCACTTTGATTTACGTGCCGCTAGGTGCCTAGGAGGATATCTAGAGGTGTTACCTTGATTTACGTGCCAAAGGATACTTAAGGTGGTGTCTGATGGCCTCACTTTGATTTGCGTGCCACTGGGTGCCTAGGGGGGTATCTAGAGGCGTTACCTTGATTTGCGTGCCAAAGGACACTTAAGGTGGTGTCTGATGGCCTCGCTTGGATTTGTGTGCCACTAGGTGCCTAGGATGATATCTAGGGGCATTACCTGGATTTACGTGCCATTAGGAGCTTGGGGTAGAATCTAGGGACATTACCTCTAATCTATGTGGTGAGGTATGAAGCTAATATAAATAAATGCATAAATTGAAAGGGAAAGAGTAAGAATACTGACCTGGCCCCATATGGAGCGGCAACCATGGCGGGCCGTGTCGGCCAGGGTGACCCCTGAAAGATACCATGCAGCCCGTGCATCGCGAGCAGTAGTACCGAGTAGTGGCTCCCGGTGAGACTGGAGTCCTCGTCGGTGGAAAGACATGGTGTGAGCGGATAAAAAGGGTTTGAAGTCAAAAATCAAAAACAGCAGAGCTTCGTAGCAGAAATGAGAGTGAAGGAATGAGGGAGGGGGCCCTCTATTTATAAATTCTCTATCGCGCCCACTGCGCCGTGGAATTCTCCACGGTCCCGTGGAACAGCGGCCCACGGCGCCATGGAGGATTACCCACGGAGCCGTGAAGTCTGGCACGGAGCCATGCATATGGGGCCGTGCAAGCACGGTGCCACCCATACACGAGGCCGTGCGGCGGGAGCCGTGGACCCAAAAAAAAAAAAAAAAAAAATCCCCAGTGAAATCCCTCAATACTAACTTTCGATCGAGTGGTGCCTTATCACCCTCAAATTTGATCTTCGGGCCAAGTGGTACCTTATCTAGATGTTCGGTCGAGTGGTGCCTTATCACCCTCCAAACTTGATGGTTTCGGTCGAGTGGAACCTTATAACCATCCAAAGTTTGACTTTCGGTTGAGTGGTGCCTTATCACCCTCAAATTGGGTCTTCGGGCCGAGTGGCGCCTTATCTAGGTCTTTGGTTGAGTGGTGCCTTATCACCCTCAAATTTGATCTACGGGCCAAGCGGTGCCTTATTTAGATCTTTGGTTAAGTGGTGCCTTATCACCCTCAAAATTTTATCCCAGTGGAGTCCCTCATATTCGATCTGGTGGGCCGAGTGGTGCTTTACCTAGGTCTTTGGTCGAGCGGTGCCTTATCACCCTCAAAAATTGTTTGAGCAATGCTCACAAGATAAAGATTTGGTTCTTCCGAGTTTTTCTTTTGAGGATTATCGAAAGATTTCATCGCGATTAACCGCCTGTTTTTAGCAACTCTGCCGCCTTTGAGCAAAGCGTTAATAGTACATGCTCTTGGTGACAAAATTAGTTGGTCTTTTGTCTTTACCCTCGGCTGTTGGCACAGACCTCGGCCAAAGAGGGGCAAACTATAGACGCTGATTTTTGTCACCCCCTAATTGGCGATGATGACAACGGGACATGGACAATGGACGACGCGCCCTCCCTCTTTTCAGACCCAAAGATACCTAACCCATGGGACCAAGAACCATGCTGAGCACAAAATGGTCCATTTTAGGCCCAAAAATAAGGAAAAATGGCACTGCGCTCCCATAGCGCCGTGGACTCTTCCCACGGCGCTGTGGACGCCTTCCCACGCCATCGTGGGCACCTTCCCACGGCACCGTGGGGATGTGTACCGAATTTCCACGGCACCATGAGGGGGTGTGACATCAGCCTGCTGACGTCACCCACGTCGCCGTGGACATCTCCACGGTGCCGTGGAGGACTTATCCGGCTAGGAGAGAGAAAAGGTCCCTCCCTATAAATAGGAGGGTCCCCTCCCACATTTCCCAAGGAATTTTGGGTAGAGAGACCCTCCCCAAGTGATTTCTAGCCTCTTTTTCTCCCTTTTTCACCCTCATTTCTCCTTCTTCTCTCATGAGTGTGTGAGTATTTGAAGTTTTCTTGTGGTGGACAGATCCTTCGATTGTCCCTTTGAGTATAGAGCGCTTTGGCTCCTTGGCTTTGGTATCCCATCTGTGCACGGATAACCATCGAAACTCCTTTGTTACAAACGTTATTTTGTCTGTTTACTCTTTTCCAAATCACTCGAAAGAGCCGTTACTCTACCGAGAAAGAAGCAGCGTCGGTCCATTTGTCCATCTCCCCTGAGCCAGGGGCATGCAACCATACAGGTATAATTATTGCATTTTTGTTGATCCAATGTAGTTCTTTCATATTTTACCATTTTAGTCTGCATTTTTCACATATATAATGTAGTTTATTATGCTTTAGTTCAATTCATAGCATCTGAATGTAGTTCATAATATCCCCCATCTCCGTAATAAGAGAGAGACAACATTCGTCCTTATGTAGCATCTAACACAGAGAGACCGACTTCGGCCGGGCAAGATGGGTGCTTAACACCTTCCCACACTCGTAACTTGACCCCTTACCCAAACCTTTGGTCGGACCATATGGAGTCACGTAGCCCGATTCCGCTCACCACGGGTAGGGCTACACTTAATGGGTCCTAGGCCCTAACCCTAGGTGGCAACTTCTCATTATATTAGCATATTTTAATGCATGATCCTAATCCCCCATTTATCGATATCATACATTGACAATGTTATCCACATCCATACACACACACACATGTATCTCCCAAAATCCTATGTCGCCATATACAAACAAAGGGCGACGGCAGAGGAAATCTTTGTCCCGAAGGACCGCGGTACTTACGCCCACACTTGAACGTTACTTATCCTCAAGTAAACAAAAAAAAAAAACTAACCTAGAATGCAAATATCCTAACTCACTTTCGTAGGAATCATGGTTGCACTTAGCATGTGCAACAAGCCTTTAAACCCCTCGGTTACCCTTAATGGACGAGTTTTGTCTCGTGGGTGTTTGCAGTGAATATACACCCAAAATTCAATAAGTCAAAAATATACTGCAAATTTTAATCATGGCATAAGTAGGATAGTGCACACAAGCTCTAAAAACTCTCAACTAAAGATCAAGGAGCCAAAGATTCTCCCACACTTGAATTTTATCACCCCACATCAATTCAAGCAACAAGCATGCATCAAGATTAAGGGATCTCCTCATATTTTCTGAACACTACTCACCTTCAAGTAAACCACTCATAGCATTGATGGAACCAAAGACTCAAGCTTTGAGTATTTTTTACCATACTTTTTTTTTCAAGCATTAAGGCAAAAGTTTTTTTTCTTTCTCAACAACAAACTCTATTTCTTCTCCACTACTGTTCTCTGAATGACATGGTGGAGCATACACCAGACACCCAAATACTTGGTAGCTTCACTTTTTGCATATATCTATAAAGACTTTGAGACATTGGTGCAAGAGTTTTTTTTTGAGTTTCCTTCCAAGGAATTTCGAACAAGTCACCCTGCTTCCTGAGGCAACAGTGCCCTGTCTAGTCCCAAGGAATTCCACTTTCCTTTCTTGTTTCTCTTTTTTCTTTTTTCCCATTCACTTTCATGCTTGCCTTGACACAAACAAATTGGTCTCAACTACTAGCCAAAAGATCAAAGGGGCCATAAAACACATAGAGGAATCTAGCCATCAAATGAAATAGTACTCATATTTTTCAATTCAGTCCCTCTCATCGGATACATACCAATTACCGTCCTCGAAAAGGGATTTCTTTATTATTTCGCATGCTAGAGCACCTAATTCCCTCTTTCTCTCGCTTCGCAATCAAAGAAACATATGCACAAAACCACAACTATTGCCACAATCAAAATTCACCAATTAAGTCCAATACACCCCTCCACACTTAATTCATGCAGTGTCCTCAATGCATGTAGAAAAGAAAAAATAAGGACAAGGGAGGATATGAGGGGGCTTACCAGATATAATCGACAAAGAGGATCATGAAGAGTCATGAGCATGACAAAAAACGCTAGAGGCAGCATTAGAAATCTCAATCCAGGGCTAGTAAATGTAGAAAGAGCTTCAGAATCAGAAAATACTCAACCATGAATTTTAGTAAAGCGAGAAATAACATTGAAGTTAAGCACAAATGAGAAATACCCAACAGGAAAATCTATCCTCATGGGACAGTGGAAAATGAAGGTAGTGAAAAATAGTCCTTGTAGACAAATCCTCCCATTCCTTCTCATGGTCAATGCAGAATGCATGTCATTATCGCAAAAACCAACCAAGAATGGATCGTAGTAAGCATCAAAAGGATCATGAATATTAGTAACCTCACCAAGATAATCATAAAAAATGGGAGGTTTACTCAAATCAATCCTAGCAATAAAACTATCTGCCCCTTGCATAACTTGGTCTTCCAAATATGGATCACGATAATATGCTTGAAAAGCATCATGACTAACATTGTCCTCCTCAATAAAATCATCAAACCTAGGAGGTTTGGACCAATCAACATACGGGACAGTTGAATCCTCAAAATGACAATCATCTGGGTTTTCCAAAGAGAGAGAGGGAGATCGAATTTCCTGGGTTTCTATGCTATCATGAAAATCTAATTCTAAATCAGTAGAAACACTAGGCTCACTAAGATCAGGAATTTCAGGCAAAAGTTGGACTTCCCCAGGTGGCTCATCAAACTTTGCTTCACTAATATCTTCAGGAAACTCAATCTCAACAAATAAATCATCTTGAAACTCATTTTGTTGGGGGTGACTCTCATTAACTTCAAACTGGGGTGGTGGATTTTCAACATCATTAAACTGGGGATGGGGCGGTTCATTCTGAACTGGAATCTGGTAACATAGACTAGGTTCAGGCCGACTAGGTAATGTACCCAATTCCTCCTCCTGTAACATGGTGATCAGTTGAGAGAGTTGCTTCTCCATTCTATTACTACTTTCTACGAAAAGGGCAATGTTCCTATCAAGCTCACTCATTCTGGCCTCCTTACCCATGTTTTGAAACTCAAGGGGTTGTTGAAATGGTGTAAGGAGAGGTGGCTCATGGAGATTCAATGGAGGGTTGGGCATTGGTGGACCAAACTGACCATGGGATTGGAAATTGGGTGGTCCAGCTTGGTTATTCCATTGATCCCACGAGATATTGGGATGATCACTCCACCCCTGATTGTAAGTGCCAAAAGATTTGTACTAAAATAGAGGACTCACATTCTCATCACCATAGCTACCCCCATAAAAATTATGGTTTCCGTCCATAACATGGATAGCCTAGGGATGTGATCAATCAAAATTTTCTGAAAGCCCATAGTTGGGTTGGAGAACGAAATTGTACTGGGGTGGTGCAAAGTGGTTCTCTAACTCACTACTGTTGGCCACCCTAGCCTGTTTAAACCTTTCCCCCAAAGTCATATGTGCCTTAGCCTGTTTCCACCTTTCCCCCAAAGTCATAGGTGGAGGTGCACCTCCCATTATTCCAGACATGCATAAACCAACCACCTATCCAAAATTGAGGTGTCCCTAATTTTATTTTTTTTTTGGATTTAAATAAAAATATAAGGACTATAAAAAATCACTAACAAAAGCACTCACTATGTCGCTTTCCTGTTATCAAAGTTGGTCACCTCCAAAGATAAGTCACATGCCAATTCACCGAACCAAGTCAAGATCCAACGTCTTAGGTAACTAAATCTTATGAGGGACACCAAGATAGGCTGGGTTTGGGCATATGAAGGACTTTAGATTGGGCGCACAATCTTTGGAGCAGAAGAGAAACAAGATGAGGTTTTCAAAAACTGATTTTTTTTTTTTAAGAAGAAAAGGAAAAGAGAAAAAACTAAGCACTCCGAATTACTTAAAAATAAAAAAAAATAAAGTGGACAATAATCTCCTTTGCAACGGCGCCAAAAACTTGTTACAAAAAATAATAACCGCAAGCATACGGATCAATTATAGCTACGGGTCGAACTCAAGGAGATATACGCCACCCTATTTTACTCACTTTAAAGTAATGCAAAGTGAACCAAATTAAAGTGTTAAATTAAACTAATTTCTTGGTAAATCTTTGGTGCCGAAGCAAAGAAAGGGAGGGAGTTCGAATGTACATTATTCTCACTTTCAAGATGGGGCCTTTGTTTTAAACATGCTTACTGAGGGGGAACCAGTTCATAGATCGGATTCTCGTGGGTCGGGTTTTGACCAATCTGATCAAGAGGAGGTGCAAGGCGGCGGGTCTCAGGTGTTGGATTGGAAAAATCGTGCTGGACGTAGGAATGCTCTTCGAGGTGTTCGTGTGGGTTCCCATATGGCAACTCCTGTTCTTGGCAGAACTCGTCGTCTAAGGAATGCTAATCTTGGTGTTGAGGCGGTGGACTCAGCGGTAGGAAAACATTAGGTTGAAAAGGAGTTAGAAGTGGGGTTGCAAAATATTCCATCTCCCTTTTCGCCGGAGGAGGAGGCTCTTTTGGCCCGTGTGGCTCTTGATCGGCCTAGTCTATATGCCGAGATCCCCCGACGTTCGAATAGGATAAGGACCCCCTTGGTGTTTCTCATATATCCCCCGTAGCCTTATTTTATTATTTCTCTTGGGTGAGCGAGTGGCTTGTTTCCCTCGTCAATATGTTTAAGGACTGAGTTCCCTTTTTAGGCTTTAGCTTTCTTTGCTTTTAGTCTATCTTTAGGCTTGTTTGCCTACTTTTTAATCTTCAATAAATTTTTTAATTAAAAAAAAAAAAACTAATTAAACTAACAAAAATTAACGTGTCCTAACTCACAAGTATCTAACGAACTAAATTGGCATAAATTAAATTGACGTCCTAACACATATCCATCTAACCTATAAAACTAAAGCAGATTGGAAGAGATAAATTGCAGCCACACACCACAACCACATAAAAAAAACAAAAGAAGAAGAAGGAGAATGAGATAGAAGAAGAGAGAATGAGATAGAAGAGAGGGAGAATGAGATTAAGAGTTTAGAGAGTAAAAACCTGGATGTGCTTGCCATGGACTGAAATTGCTTGCATGAATGTAATTGAAGAGCTTGAATACTTGAATAATCCTACCATGGCTTCCTCTTTCAAGTCTTCTAAATCTTCTCACTAGAATTTAGAAGCCTAGACTAAAAAGCTTGAAACTAAACTAGAATTATTACAACCATATTGAAGACATAAAATTAAAGCATAAATCAAAAGCATTACAACCATGGAATTGAAAGCATGAAATCAAACTAGAACTTAAAAAGCCAAAAACTAGAAGAAGAAAAAAAGAAATTTCACTAATTAATTGAACTAAAAATTGCATAAAAATTGAACTAAAATTGAACTAAAACTAACTAAAAACTAACTAGTTACAACCCAAAGGGCAAGGAGTATTTATAGGGGGAAGGAGAGGAGAAGGGAGAAGAGAGAAGAGGTAGGAGAAATATTCCCTTCTCCTTCCTTTTCATAGCTTGATCCCCAAGAAAAAAGAGAAAAATAAAAAGAGGAAGAGATAAAAATCTTAACTACATAAACCTTCTGTTTTTCAAAAAGTGACTTTCTAATTCTATTCTTGTGCTTCCTTTTTTTTGTAGGTGTCTTCTCCAAGCAATGAGATCAAGGCATCTATGACTTTTCAACCTTCCATGGATGAGAGAATATTTTTAAAAGAAATCTACCCATAGTACAATTTCTAAAACTGCCCTTGGAAAGTGGAGGAGAGAGAGAGTGGTGACTAGGACTCCTTTCAAGAATTAATCAAATCCCCATTCTGTCTTTCAAAAAACGTGGAGCATGGGATGTTTATATAGGCCTCACTGTTGTATTCCTTACGAAAAATCACCCAAAATAGATCCAAATTTCATCCAATTTGGAGTTCGGGAGCCCAAGATATCTCAAGTTGAAGTTGGACTGTCCAGAGCCTTCCAAATGGAATCTTTCGGCTAACAAAAAAGATAACTTCTGATAATTGTAATATGATCCCTCAAATCCGAACTTCTGCTTTACTTTGTCCCTGACTGATTTTTGATAATTACAAACAAACCCCTACATGCCATTTTCGTGCGTTGTTACGAAAACGGCCGTAACTTCTTCGTTTCAACTCGGAATCAAGTGCCGTTTAAAGGATTGCGAAGCTGACTCGATGGGTTACACATCCATACTATTAACATCAAAATTATGCTAAGGGACCCACTGTAATCAAGTTCAAATTTGACTAATTGGTGTGATTATTTCAGTACTCAATCCAAACTTGATTTTCTCGACTCCTGGACGCTTCCGACTACTGCCAAACACCACTAAACAGCTTAAAAATGGCTCCTTAGCATCATTTGCTTCATTTTCACAATAATTCACCTAAAACCTGAAAACACAAACAAAAACCTCGAGTAGCTCCGTTCCAAGTATAAAAATGCATGCTTTATGGCCCTAAGATTTCACACATAAATGTACTCATCATTGGCCATATTACACTCAAAATCCAATGATTTTGAGCGGGGTTTGTTGCTAATAGAAGTGGCGAGACTCAAGGAGAGTCTCAATTTATAAAATAAGGGCTTTGCCCACGTCCTAAGGGCCTTTGGCTCTGGTTTTTGAGTGCTAGAGAGTTATAAGATTTCTAGTGGTACTCTTGAAAGTATTCTTTTCTCGATTGAGAGATATCTTCTTTTGAGTTGTGCACGATCTCCAACTTGTTTCTTGAGTAGCCTGCAAGCTCAGATACCCCTATATACAAAATAGTTTTATTTCATTTGGTATGCATATTATTATCGTCATGTGATCATAGGTATATCGCTATTATTTTAGTAGAAACAATAGTGTTATTTTTTCTCTTAGGCATGGATGGAAGCATGGAGCTATTCTTCTTCTAAGTCTAGTGAGTAAGGTTTATGATAAAGTCTATTAACCTAGCTTATGCTATTATTATGTCTATACTCAATGTTTGTGTAATACCCCAACCCAAGAATTTTATTTTAATATTGGTTTACTGTCTTACTTTCTATATGACTGGACTGGATGGTAGAGAATCGATTTTCATGTGATATTGTTAATTATGGTAAGATTTCATGTAACTATGATTTTACATGTTTTATAATGAATTATAAGCATGAGTACGATTGTTGGTCATGTATAGCCATGTAAGGGCATTTATGTAATTTCATAACCCTTGATTTATGTATATAGACCCTGTATTGATTTTATACACTATGGTACATTTTTATATACTATGGTTTATAAGTTAAAGTGTATGAAAGATATGTTTGGTTCACTTTTTTATTAATAGTTTACTATTTGGTTCATGTGGTTCTTTTGAGTTACTTTTTGGTTCAATGAAATAGGGAAAAGAAGAGTTTAAGTGAGGTTTTAATGAAAAAGTTACAAAAGGAAAAGAAGAGTTAATGGAAGGGCATAA
This sequence comes from Telopea speciosissima, assembly GCF_018873765.1. NCBI lineage: Eukaryota > Viridiplantae > Streptophyta > Magnoliopsida > Proteales > Proteaceae > Telopea > Telopea speciosissima. Next base: position 16,445,364 of record NC_057924.1, read on the forward strand.
AGGAGATTTTAAGTAAGATATATTAATGAGGGGATATAATAGGAAAGAAGAAAATAATGGAAGGGCATAAAGGAGATCTCAAGTAAGATGTAAATTAATGAGGTGATAAGATGGGAAAGAAGAAGAAAATGGAGGGGCATAAGGGAGATTCCAAGTGAAAGTTAATCTAAGAAAGAGAGAGAGTTATTTTAAGAAAGAGGGAGAGTTATTCTAAGAAAGAGAGAAGAGAAAGAAAAACAAGGAAAGCAAAGAGAGGGAAGGAAAATCGTGGAAGGGGGGAGTAGTCCTTTTGGGATTTGAGTGTCCAAATTTCAGGGTTTGTGAGAAGATTTCCAAGGCTAAGTTGAAGATTTGGAGCTTGGAATATGGTGGAGTGAAGGGCCAAAGCTGGGATCAAGACTTGGTTCTTCAACAAGGTAGGTTCCCCATCCTTGAATTCTGAATTTTTGTCTCTTGAGAGAAGATTTCATAAATGGGATGGAAGAATAGGGCTTTTATGCTTGAGGATGCATTATGAATTTTATATGGATTAAGACATACATTATTCATGTTATATGAATGTTTTTCTAAATTTAAATCATGGTATTGAAGCATGGAAAATTCAAATACATGAGGTAATGAGAGAAAAAGTAACTGATTTTTCTTATTTCTGGAATTTCTGGGTTGGACAGAATAGTAGCCCAAGATTGTTCATGTTATCCATTATAGTTAGGGATCAATTCATGGTCTCAAATAATTATTGGGAGTATATATATGTGTTCATATGATCTCTTGAAAATTTCATTTAGAAATAAGTCAATTTGATATGTTTATAAATTCGTGCTCCCAGACAGGTCACTATTAGGGTAGTTTTCTGTACCCAAGATTGAGAGATGTGTTTGAGGTACTTATACTTCCAATTGTGATCTTATTTTTGGATTGAATGAACTCTAATCAGTCTTATAAATCCTCCAAAAATATTGAGGACATTTGAATTCAGGAGAATGGATTTATGATTTTTACAAATTGATGACTCCAATTTTGTCATAGTCAGAAGGGTGTTTTTGAAATATTTAAAACTCTATGATAGGATGGGTTTCAAGATGTATGGTCTTATTATGAAATAATACATGGATGTTAGCTTTCAGTAGCCACTGACCTTGTTCAATATTAAGAACATTAAGTATTTATTATGTATTTTTATATCACTGTAAGTAAAACAGTGACATAACAGAAGTTTACAATTGATGATTTCCATTTGAACCTATCCTGGATTGAAGAGATTTTGAGCTTGTTTGAGGATCTGAGATAAGAACCCTAAGTTTTGGGGTTTTTATTTAAAGAAGAAGGACCCTCGAAAGGCGGACATTAATTGGACGACCGGACGCGAAAGTGTTGGTAAGGAAGCATTGTTAATCAATGGTTAATATTGTAGATTGAAAACATATATGTTTATGCAATGTTTATGGTGATATTTAATAAAGATTTATTGATATGACTATGATAGGTCTCTATATGCTTGAATGTTGAATGATCTTATGGTTATTAATGGGAATGTAAACGGTACATGATTCTATGAATGATGACTAAAATGGATTAACAAAGAATGAAAATGAAAAGAAAGTTATGTGACGATGGGCACGACCAACATACGACCCGGTGCTCATGAAGTGCCTATGAAGATGGGTGTTGAGGCCATGACTGAACCCATTCCAGTGGTTTGTAACTGGAGCCATTTTGATGGTACGACTGAACCCATTCTAGTGGTTTGTAACTAGAGCTACTTCAGTAGTACGACGGGGATATACTGGAGAAAGATCTAAGACTGAAATGAAATGAGAAATGATAAAATGAATGAAATGTTATAGGTAGAATAATTATTGAAAGATTTATGGAAATCGACTGATTAAATGATTATTATTCAAATGATAAGAAATGATACCATGCTTATGGATAGAAAAATGAAATTTTAATTGCATGTATATTGTGTGCATGATTAGCAATGTTATTTCTTACTGGGCGATAACTCATTCCTCGAATGATAATCTTTTTACAGATAAGACAGGCATGGATAAGGGCAAGGGCATTGCTATCGTCGGGCAAGATGAAGACTGATGATCTGAGGATCATTTTAGGAGTCTATTACTTCGAAATTGATAGAACTCTTCTGTCCTAAAGGATATTTATGTTGAAGGAAAATCTTGAACTCGGATGACTGTAAATATTTTTAGAGTTCTGTTCCTCTCCTTGGAGAGTATGGATTATAGACGTTAGAGCCATCAGTACCATGCTTTAAGTTTTAAATCGTTATCTTCCACTTACTATTATGTCTTTAATTTTATGCACTTTGATTATATTGAATGCTTGACCGAATGTTTTTCTGTGCGGTCCCGACCGGACTCTGGTGTCATGGGCCCCACCTGGTCCTTGGATTGGGGTCGTTACAGTTTGCATGCCCATGTAATGCATTAAGCTTCTTATTTTAGGTCTAGTTCATTGTTTGCATGTAGAGAGCATGTTTTGTTCCTTATCAATTCATGTTTAGCTTCACATTTTGTTTGTGATCATATTGCGTATAGTGGAGTTAGGCTACTATTATGTCATTAGTTCTTGTTAGTTATCTTCTCTAGCTTAGGTATGCATCTTGTTTAGAGCTAATGTAGGTTTTATTACTTATTTTAAATTACCGAATACTTATGGTTCAATATATGTCTTGTGATGTAATTTAGGGTTCACATCATAAAATTAGCTCTTAAGCGAGGTGACTTAACACCTTTCTCGGACTGTACCCTAACGTGTACCCAATTCATGGTTTAACCAATCTATATTGGAGTCATACATGGAGTCATATGGATGGGTCCTAGATCGAGTCTAACTGGTGACTCATCAATCTTTAAAGGATAAAAACAAAAAAAGAGTGTGTCTCCACTCCCCTTGAGGAAGGCTGCACAAGATGTGGGAATCTCAAATCTGATGGTTCTCATACTCTATTCAATATTTAAATTGGGGTTGTCGACATAAAGAGCACGTCGTAGAACAGACGATCGATGTCAATAAGTGATCTTGAACATTAGAAATCCTCATTTCAGTGATGAAAATCATTTTTGTCACGTACTTTATATGGCTTGACTTGGGTTCGGACTGGGCTAGTTGGGCTTAACCCTATTAAATCCGTTTAATTCATTTAAAATGCTTAGAAAATCATATTTTTCTTATAAATCAAAATCAAAGGATTCAAAAAATATTTTATTAAAATTTGATCCATCAATCCCTTAAAGGTTATTTTTGTTGGAGTATGTCCATCAAACCCGAATTTGTTTTAAATTTAATTTCTATTATTATATAAATTCAATTACAAGCTTATATTATTGGCCCAAGGGTTTTCACCCAAAATAGTTCTCGCCTAAGGATATATAGGACAGGACATCCTGTTCATATGGTCGTTAAATTGTATGTCACTAAAAATGATGATTTCAGGACATTAATGTAAATACACATTGAAAAGAATCTGGTACAATTCTTACATGTATTACTACATGTGGTATTAGGACGAGATGTATACATGTCACCAGTTGATCATTTAACATGAGAGATCCTTATCGTTACGGTGTTACATAACAGATTTTGGTACACCGATTGTTGATGTTATGTGGATTATATATTGGTGTGCTAGATTCGTGATTGTGCATCGTGAACGATAGAGATGTTCAACATGGAATTCACTATCCTTGTTTGTGATCAATTGGATTGAAATTTGGATCTAATGGCGCTTTTGTAAATTATTTATAAAATTATTTTCTTATTATCAAGTATATATTATTGTATTATTTTAACAATTTGTTGGTGTTTTTAGCATCTAATTGTGATCACAGAATCTCTGATAAGGATATGTTACATGCCCTATAATCCCTAATGAGATATTGTTTGGTGGAGGGTCTAATATGCAAATTAAAGAGTTTAATTATGCATGACATTTATTAAGAAAAAAAAATAGGTTTATTATATTTTTAATTATAGTAATTTTATTTGATGAGATTATCAACTATAATTAAAGAGATATTGAAAATCTCTTTTAGATTCTACCTCTTCCCACTTTAGAAGCAAGATAGATTGCAAACCAAGTAACTTCACCAATAAGCATCCTAATTTAGGAAATTGAAAGTTAGGATTCCATTTAACTTTAAGGGATGAACTATTTATACGCAGCACTAGAGGGGATTACGACACCATTCATACGAATTTTTTAGGCTCCTCCCTTGGCCAATTTTTCTCTCTCTCCTCTCTCTCTTTTGAGTGTGAGTGGTGTTGTGTTGGGAAGATATACACTTCCCTTTTTTATTGAACCTATGAGGAAAAGATCGAACACAAGTAATGACAATATTCCAACAACAGATATAGAGAATCACAACAACCACAATTATATAAAAGATTTTTACATGGAAAACTCCTCCAATGAAGGATAAAAACCACAGGAGCGTTATCGAAGTCTACCCAAATCTTCACTATAATATGTTAGGTACAAAACCTAAATCCATTTAGGTATATAACCTATTCTTAACATTCTTGAAAGGGAAACAACCCCACTTCCATTAACAATGGAATCCATAAGTATAAGTGAAGATAAAGCAATAAAATCAACTCCAACAAAGTGAAAAAAGGAGAAGATCTCATAAAAAATGTAGGTCTGAAACTGACCCATGAAACTAGGTACAGAGTGCTTAAACCACGATCCAAACTGTTCATAATATAAAGCATGAAGTCACGAACCTGTTGTTCAAATTTCAGCTCAATCGGACCACAGACGATCTCAGATCGCCGGTTTGATCGTAACTGTACAGAACCCCTCTTACCTACGAAAATACTGTTTTTTTTTTTCTTGGTGTCGACTCGTTGCTTCTGTTTCCCCCTTTTTTGCTTTTGATTAAGGAAACTAGGGAAAAGAGAGCAACCATGGAAATTTAGCCCCCATAACATTTCCTCAAAAGGAATCCATGCCGGCCAGACGCCAACAAACCCGAAGCTTCTCCATCAGAAGTACCTTTGCCATCATATTTGAACCATTATCATTGATGTAAACTTTATCAAGCTCTAACAATTTAGATTCCAAAGTTTGTCGTATCCAATGATACCTGACATCGATGTGTTTCGACCTCGCATGGAATGTGGAATTCTTAGCAAGGTGTATAGCACTTTGATTATCACAAAATAACACATATTTTTCTTGAGTGAAACCAAGTTCCTACACAGATTCTTTCATCCAAAGCAACTCCTTACATGCTTTAGTCGTTGTGATGAATTCTGCTTCTGTGGTGGATAAAGCAACACATTTCTGTAGTCTTGACTATCAAGCCACAGCCCCCCCTGCGAATGTAATCAAATAACCTAAAATAGATTTCCTAGTATCAGTATCCCCTGTCATGTCTGAATCAGTATACCTGACGAGGATCGGCTTCTCACTTTCAAAAGAAAGTTTCAAACTAGAAGTGCCTCGGAGATACCTTAAGATCCACTTCACTGCATTCCAATACTCTCTACCTGGGTTTGATATAAAACGACTAACTGGTTCAACGAAATGAACTATGTCTGGCCTTGTGCAAACCATTGTATACATCAAAGTACCCACGCCAGATGCATAAGGAACTCTTTCCATGTCTTCCATCTCTTTTTCACTGGATGGACATTGTTTTTTACTAAGCTTAAAGTGTGTAGCAAGAGGAGTGCTCATAACTTTAGCTTTATTCATTTTAAACCTTTCAAGTACTTTCTCAATGTACTTCTCTTGAGACAACCATAACTTCTTGGCCTTTCTATCACGACTAATTCTCATACCAAGAATTTGCTTAGCCGGTCCCAAGTCTTTCATAGCAAATGGCTTGCTCAAATCTTGCTTTAACTTCTCAATCCTCAAAGCATTCTTACCAACTATAAGCATGTCATCTACATAAAGTAGTAAAATGATGTAGTCGTCTTCTGAGAACTTTTGCATAGACACACAATGGTTAGAAGTAGTCTTCTTATAGGTGTGCTCCCCCATAAAAGATTTAAACTTTTTATACCACTGTCTTGGTGCTTGTTTTAAGCCATACAAGCTCTTCTTTAACTTACAAACATAGTTCTCTTTATCACCTTGAAACCCTCTAGGTGCTCCATGTAAATGTCTTCCTCTAAGTCACCGTGAAGGAAAGCGGTCTTCACATCCATTTGCTCAATCTTAAGATCCAGGCTAGCTGTCAATCCCAAAATAACTCGGATTGAAGACATTTTGACAACTGGTGAGAAGATCTCATCAAAATCAATCCCCTTTTTCTTATTGAAACCCTTGACAACCAATCTAGCTTTGTATCGAGGACATGAAGTATTCTCATCTTGCTTCAATTTATAAATCCATTGTTTCTTCAAGGCTCTTATGCCCTTAGGCAATGCCACTAACTCAAAGGTGTGGTTATCATGCAAAGATTTCAGCTCATCTTGTATTGCATCAACCCATTTCTTTTTGTGCTCATCCACCATTGCTTCTACAAGACTTCCGGGCTCACCCCCGTCAGTCAATAGGACATACTCATCAACAGAGTATCTAATAGAAGGCTGGCATTCTTTGGTAGACCTCCTCAAGGTAGTAGCTGGTGGAACTGTAGGTACAGTATGTGGAACATCATAAATATCATCTGCCTGAGCATCACAATCATCTACACCAAGTTGGTCATCCTGAGTCAGATCTTGAATCTGATCCTATACACATCATGCTGAATATTATCTCCAATCTGATTAAGCAATTATCCCTGCAAATCGGTAGGTGGGACCGGATCAACATCAATCAACATATATGTGTCACAGGATATTGTCTTCTCTACCTTTTCAATAGCCATTATGGTCTAATCCTCAATAAATACAACATCTTGGCTCCTCACAATTTTCTTCTCAACTAGATCATAAAGTCTATAGTCGAACTCATCAGTATCATACCCAAGAAAGATGCATCTTCGCGTCTTGGCATCCAACTTGGACCTCCCATCTTTCGGAACATGAACAAAATTTTTGCACCCAAACACTCTCAAGTGATCATAGGATAGATCCTTGCTAAACCAAACTTTGTCTGGTACCTCACCGTGCAAAGCAACAATGGGAGATAAATTAACAACATGTACCACTGTACTCAATACCTCACCCCAAAAGGATTTTGGCAATTTTGCATTTGAAATCAGACATCTAACTCTCTCAATCAATGTTCTATTTATCCTTTCTGCTATACCATTCAACTGAGGTGTCTTAAGATGTTACATCTATGCCCGGACCTTGACCCGAACTCCGAATGTAGGTCCGAAACCCGATGGATCCTAGGTCTTACCCACTAGCAACATGTGGTGCACCGACCCGGTGATCATTTTTTAGGGGAAAACTCCGGTGATGTCATATCTACCGGTCCGGAGGTAGCTACCAGACTTATGTCGCTATTCCATACACAAATTGATGGACAACCTAAGGTACAGTCCCTGCCTAATCAAAATAGGAATAAATTCATTTTAAATGTTTGAATAAGGGTTTAATGGCCATAAATTATACAACGACAAGGCCCTAGGCATGGTACAGGCCTCAGTGGGGCCCAAATGCAAAAACAACAGGGTTTTACCTACTGGTCTATTGGATCGACCAGTGGATCGACCAGTACTGCTGCATTGCTCAAAATTCATCTCAGATGCATGGGGTCCAGTGTTTCGCACCCTAGATGACCTCCCCATGCTTAGAATGACTTGTGGGGATGTTACCCTCACACTATGACCATGTGGGGCCCATTTGGGAGCCATTTGCATTCAAGAATGAGATCTTAGAATGCATTCTCACTAAAAATTAGTTTCAGCCAAACAGCCCTTAGTGGCTGGGCTTATAAATAAGTCAGCCTTAGACCAAAAACCTCTTTTGCTTATTTCGTTGAAGAGAAAGAAGAGAAGGAGAAGGAGAAAGAGAGGAGAAGAGGAGGAAAGGAAGGCTTTGGACCCTTGTGCTTAGAATCCAAGAAAGTATTTCCCCTAAACCCAGCTGTTGGTGCTGCTTCCTAGCCATTACCATGGCTGTAATCCATGTCTCTTCTCTGTTGTTGGCTGTCCAGCCATGTTCCCATGAGTTCTATAATAAAAATCATGTTTTGCTAACCTTAGATGCTTAGATTCTTTTATGCAAGTATGAATCTAGTATGCTTGGCCTATCATCTACCTGTGCCATGATAAATATATATTGTAACTGACATTAGCAGCTTGCATAATTGATTCTTATGCCCATTGCTAGCCTTGAATGGTCCATATAGGTGTAGGAGCCTCAATACCTAAATGCATGATGAATTCATGGCCTTATTTCCTGAACCAGAGCTGTTACAGAACTGATAAATATGTATAAAATCTGTTGATCTGGTGCACAAGCCAAGCATGCTAGCATAGGTACCCAAACCCCCAAGAACCCCATGCATGTTGGATTTATCACCATGTATATGTTGGATGTCATGCATGGAACCCCACTGTAACTCCTGATCATCCATGTAAACCACTGATCCAAGGATCTAAGCCAAAACAGCCTTAACTTTTAAATTTTTGAGCTGTACTTGTACTAGTCCATTGCCACTGGTCCATTGGATGGACCAGTGCCAATCGACCACTGCAGGTAACAACTGAAACCTGTGCTACCCCTAGCTTATCTCTTGGTCTGTAATGCCCCGTATGAGGCCTTGGATGTCATCCCAGCTGAAATCCATGCTTTGTACCTGTGTTTAGAGCTAATTTGACAACCCGGGATGGATTTTGGGTAACCAAACTTGTATCTAGCATAGAAGCATAACCCAAACAATTTATGGAACTACTGTAGTACCATCTAATACCCCTGGTGTGAACCCCTTCCAATTCTGTGGCTGAAACCCCTACTGGTCCATTGCCACTGGTCCATTGGATGGACCAGTACCAATCAACCACTGTAGGATATTGAAGTCTGTGTTGTCTCAGACCCACCCCAAGGTCTGGACATTCTTTTTAGAGCCTTTGGTATGAACCCCAATGCAAAACACATCTTTCCAGCCATGTTCCTACACTTGGAGCAATGGGTTGATTGCCACTGGTCCATTGGATAGACCAGTCCAATCAACCAGTGTAAACCATTGATGAAGAATTTGACCCTAACCTCTGTGGTTACTTACAACAGTACTTGGGCACCCTTTCAGGTTTAAAACCATAAACCCCTTTTGATTTTTGGCCACAATAGCCTACTGGTCCATTGCCACTGGTCCATTGGATAGACCAATGCCAATCAACCACTGCTGCTGACATGGCAGTTTTGTGTCCTACTTGGGTCTGGGAGTTAGACCAAGTTCACCCCTAGACTTTTAGGATAAAATGGTGTATTAATATAATTCCTCTAATTTATTTACTTAGGCTGTGATTGTCTGACCGATGACGCGCATCTGAGGACTTTTGCGGATCAACAGTTTTCAGAACCAGCGGTGTACAATCAAGGTGAGTGGATATTAGATCATCTTTGTAGGTGTGATCTTGTGAACATGCCAAAGATAACAAACTAATTTTTATTATTTAAATGTGTTATATTATTATTTATTTGCTTTTGGACTTGAAACTCTGATGTACTGTGGATTGTAATTATGAGCATGTTGCTAAGTTGATTGATAACTAAAATGCATGCTTTGTGAATTGTTAGATTAGATGCCGTAATAGACGGCTTGAAAATGAAAGGCATGGTGAGCCGTAGTATGGGCTGCGGGAGCACCGTGCATTTTATACTGAAAATGAGGTTTGTAGTAGTCCATAGAATGGGATATAGTTGACACCACTCAACTCATACTTACCATATAGATCATTGGGCCAGGTGAACATACCCTTATGCTACAGCCCTTCCCAACAGGGGTGTAGGTGTTGGGTGATCATGGCCTCTTGAACAGCCAAGGGCAGCAGAAGTCGGGTCAGGTTGTCGTGATTAACTTGGGGTCTACCAAGGGAGGGAGTCGGTGCTCCCGGACCAGCGTGGGTTCCACCCGCAATGATTGAGGTAGCAACCGAAGATCGATAAGGGAGCGACTGAGGTTGTTTCCTGAGTCATTGCAAGTAGCATATACCTAGTGACTTAGTTGTGATGTTAGGTGGACTAGAGTAATAAAAGTGAACCCAACATGTAGATTGATGATTATGATGGTTGTACCTGCTTGCATGATTTATTATTCATTCGCTGGGCTCGGTGGAGCTCACCCCTCGTGGATTGTTTCTTTTAGATGATTTTGCAAGTGGACATCTCCCTGAGTGGGAGGATTATTACGGATAATTTGGTGATGGTGATCGTGAACATTCTGGTCTGGACCCCTACGGAGGTGATCCCTTTGATGTGGGTGCACAGGATTAGGTTGGAGGAGCTTATCTAATGGCGGCTGTCCTTTCTTTTTGATGTTCATAGAACATTCTTTTTGTGGATAGCCGATTGGCGCTTTTCTTTTGTATAGCTTACAGATGCAGCTTTTATGTATTTTGTTTTATGATGCTGGGCTATGAAAAGGCCATGTATGTAATTGTTATAAGATACTGCAGGTGCGAGCCTCTGTTAGACATTGTAATTATGGTAGTACTGTGGGTTGTGGGCTACTATCGAACAATATACTTTTGGTAGCTCTTTTATGTATATATAACACTTTAGCTTCTGTTGCACTCTGTTTCTAATATTATATTGTAAATGATGTGCGAGTTTGATGAGTGGTGTTTGCTTCTGAATCCTTGGGGATTGGCAGATGTGGTTCGACATTCGGGTCACCCGCCCGATTCGCCTAGGGGGTGGTTTGGGGTGTGACATAGGAGGTGTCTTCCTGATGTTGAATGCCTACTATCTGCAGTGCTCATCAAATGGTCCACAATATTCACCACTATTGTTTGTTCGGATGCATTTCAACTTCTTCCCTGTCTGTCTCTTAACTAAAGCTTGAAACTGCTTGAATACATCCAACACTTGGTCTTTTGTCTTCAAGACATAAACCCAAAGTTTCCTTGAATGGTCATCAATGAACGTCACAAAGTATGATGCACCACCAAGTGTTCTTGGTTTAATTGGACCACAAACATCTGAATGTACTAATTCCAACAAATCTGATTTTCTAGGAGGGTGACTCTTGAAAGAGACTCTTCTCTATTTCCCTGCCAAGCAATGTGCACACTTCTCAAGTTTGGCACTCTTCACTCCTGAGAGTAGATTCTTTTTGGTCAATAAGTTCATTCCTTTCTCACTCATGTGACTCAGTCTCTTATGCCATAACTCAGTTGCATTTCCATCTTTCACAACATTACAAATATTCTTGAAAATCTTGGCTTTCAACAAATACAAAGAAGACTCCTTCTTTCCTCTAGCCACAACTAATGAGCATTTTGTGAATTTCCACTGTCCATTGTCAAAGGTATTGCGAAACCCTTCATCATCGAGTTTCCTAGTCGAGATAAAATTCAAACGAATATCTAGTACATGTCTAACATCTTTAAGAATCAGTCGTGTGCCATTATTAGTCTCTAGGCACACATCTCCCACATCTATCACTTTTGCCAAGCCGTCATTGCCTATGTTCAAGGTACCAAAGTCTCCTGGTTTATAGGAGGTGGAGAATTCTTTCTTTGAAGTGATATGAATCGAAGCTCCACTACCAATAACCCAACTTGTCTCATTGCATGCAAAATTTACATTATCATCATAACACACAATGACAAGTTCCTTAGAGGCGGTGGTGACTCGATCATCATTTTTCTGATCCCTCTTCTTATTGTTGTCACTACTATTTTTCTTCTCTCTTTTCAGTTGAAAACAATTTTTTTAATGTGTCCCATCTTACCACAATGATGACACTCAACATTTTTATGCCAGGACGATTTTGACTTGCTTCGGCTCTTGTTTCTATCACTCTGGCCTCTACTTTGACTTCTTCCTTTGCGTTCGATAACCAATATTTCTGAGTTTGATGATAAACCCTGAGACTTCTTTCTCATCTCCTCATTCAACATACCACTCTTAGCAAAATCTATGGTGACAATACCATCAGGAGCTGAGTTACTCAACGACATCCGAAAAGTCTCCCAAGAGTCTGGTAGGATACTAAGCAATCAAAGTCCTTGTACCTCATTTTCAAATTTAATGTTCAAGGCCGAAAGCTGATCTATCACTCTTTGGAACTCATTCAAGTGATCAGACAAAGATTGACCATAACTATATTTCAAACTCATCTGCTACTTTATTAAATACATTTTGTTGTTACTGGTTTTCCTCGCATACAATGATTCAAGCTTGCTCCACAGGCTTCTGACATGTGTTTCTTTACTGATGTGATTCAAAATATTATCATCCACAAATTGTCGAATAAATCCGCACACTACTTTATGCTCAAGTGCCTATTCGGCATCGGTCATATTGTCTTCTATTTTACCACTCCAAATATGATAATTCTTTCTGTTCAAACTAACCATCCTGTTCAAACTCAGTTCCATCATTCAATCAAAGTAAATATGCACCAAGCTCTAATACCAGTCTATTGGGAAGAAACACACTTCCCTCTTTGATTGAACCTATGAGAAAACGATCGAACACAAGCGATGACAATATTCCAACAAAAAATATAGAGAACTACAACTACAATTACACAAAAGATTTTTACGTGGAAAAGTCCTCTAATACGAAAGAAAAAAACCACGAGACCGTTCTCAGAGTCCACCCAAATTTTTACTACAACATTTTAGGTACAAAATCTAAATCCATCTAGGTACACAACCTATTCTTAACACTCTTGAAAGGAAAACAATCTCACATTCATTAACAATGGAATCCACAAGTATAAGTGAAGATAAAGCAACAAAATCAACTCCAACAAGTGAAGAAAGGAGAAGATCTCACTAAAAACGCAGGTCTGAAACTGACCACGAAATCAAGTACACAGTGCTCAAACCACGATCCAAACCGTTCAGAATGTAGACCATGAAGTCACGAACATGTTGTTCAAATTTTAGCTCAATTGGACTACGGACGACCTCAGATCGCTGGTTTGATCGTAACTGTGCAAAACCCCTCTTACCTACGAAAGTATTGTTTTTCTCCTTTTTCTTGGTGTCGAGCCGCTGCTTCTGTTTCCCCCTTTTTTGCTTTTGATTAAGGAAACTAGGGAAAAAAGGAGCAACCATGGAAATTTACCAAGTTACCCCCACAACTTAAAATAACTTCCCAAATGGACTGGACCGGCTGTAGGCCCAACATGTTGGTGCTTTGAGGTTTTGAATCTCAAATTTTTTGGTGATAGTGAACGTGTTGTTCGTTTTCTTGGTATTGAGGATTCAAGTGTTGGTCTTCTTCAATTTCTATTGTTGCTCGAATGAAGTAGAACTATTATCTAGAGAAGGAACTTCAATAGTAGTTCTCAAATAACCTATTGTTTCCCGTTTCGTTTCGTTATGTTATGGATTGATCTCAAATTTGAATACAAAGGTTCTCTATCCAATCCGGATCCATTGCACTATTTGGTCACCCATTCCAACAATTTTAACCAACCATCACACCTCATCTCACACGTTCTATGCAATGTGGTCCCCACACCACATGGATGATGTGAGATAGGGTGAGATGGTTACCCCGCAGGGAAGGAAATGAGACTTCAAAGTTGCTATGTTAAGGGAGACAGGGCCAGGGGGGAGAACTGATTGATTCTTGGGTGATACAATAAAATGCATCCATAAAGATAGATAGATTGATTCAGATTGGAATTGAATTCCATCTCAATTAAAATTCGAATTCTGATTTCGGTTCCGATCATGATTCTGATTCTGATTCCGATTACTTAAACCGTAGTACTAAAGGCATAATAATGCACTGAGGACCATTTTGTCGGTTAGACTTTGACAGGATAAAAAATTCATTATGTGTCATGCCTAATATACTCTGAATAGGAAGATGATCAAAGCTGGGGAGTGGGACCTACTAACTCACCGCCACCGGTGGCGGTGGCCGGTGGTCGGTGGTTGTACAATAGATCCTGTAAAGTTGTTCCAGACCGGGCAACTAGCACATGGCCCGACCAAAAATCTCCCTTCTTCGATCTAAGTTTCACTATCCATGCGTCAAAATCAATCTCACTCTACCAGCGTCGTTGGATTTCAGATTTTCAGACAAAATCCATGCTCTCCACCAAACTACCTCTGGCCAATTAGATTCCGGCAACGCCAAGCGTGTGGTGTCCAATGTGGACACGTTCTCAATTTTCTCCGGTGCATGTGAGCGCATAGACAGAACTATCAACTACAGCAGCTTAACACGTGACTCACGACTCATGAGTCATGACTACGTGTTTGGCTTTCATTTGAAACCCTCCGCCATCGCTTTCACTCTCTCGATTAGAATCAAACGGTAACCATGATCAGACGGCTGAGATGTTTTAAAGATGAGATATTTTGAACTAAGGCAGCCACGTGTTAAAGAGATCTAACGGCTGTGAAGTACTGAGAGGTCTCCTTATCCCACAACTCCAGTGGTCGTGGAAGTAATATATCTCAAATCTCAATGACGTGTGATAGATACTATCACACGCGTCGCGTCTGACGGCTTTAAATTCAGCACACCCACCTTGTTTAATTAGTAAAAAGAAAAAAGATTACTTAATTATAGATTAATTAGATATATCAAGTATTCAGTTCAGGTTAACTTGGGGGATTTAATTAATTAATCAAGAAGTTTTAAATAGAAAAAGACATTATAAAAATCCACGTAATGGGGACTAAGACGCGTCGCTACATAAACGGATAGAAGCGTGGTTTGGAGAGGTGGTCACCTCACGAGACAACAAATTCCACTTTTGAAGGCGGTGCGGCAGCATCAGCCAGCCGCCCACATCCAACCCTTCCCCTCTTTTGACGGTTGCTTTTATTATCCCCACATCCTTAACCTCTTCTCAGCGATACGTGGCACATAATGAGGCAAAAACACAAAGGCCCACACAAACACACTTTCTCTCTCTTTGCTCTGCTCTGGCTGACCCAATCCACCACCGAACCACGCCCCAGCAACGCCGACCCGCCGGCTTAACTATCTGTCCCCTTCAAACGCGTCACCACTTCGTCAGTGCCGCTCAGCCATTCAATATACCGTACGATCCCATGGGCCCATTATGCATCCATCCATCCATCCATCCATCCTATCTCAAAACCAACTACCGCAACATCCATGCATATAATACCCACCTCATGCATACATGAACATGACAACCATAGAAGAGAGGAATTTTTATGGGTGTGAGCCTTTTATGAATAAAAAATTAGAAAAGGCAAAAGCGAAATCTTCTCCATAGATTCCGAAGACGAGGACCGAGCCCCACTTAAGAAAGCCCAAAAGCCGCCGCGGCGCCTAACTTCCAAGGGCAGTGTCCAAGTGGACCCCACCTTTGTCTCCTTCCGACCCTCTCTCCTACTTTTAAGTGTAAACGTGTACCTTACGCCCCACCACACCCTACCGGCCAGAGAGGCCTTTCTTTCTCATTAGTCCATTTTCACATTCACAATACCAGGACGGCAGGCAGAGATGTATGCGTGCCGCCCCTGCCGAATCTCAAACAATACCATAAGGCCACACATACACACACACTAACGTCGTCAACACGGAATTAATTTACCTGGCCCACCTTAGGACCATCGCTCGTGATTTAGTCTCGTTGGTATGTGTGGTTTCACCGTTGGCGAATTTTTATTTTTACAAAAGTAAAAATTGAAAACATAAAAAGTGAAAAAATACCGTCCGTTTTAAGCATCTTCATGTTGTCCGGTTAAAGAAAGATTTACTAAAAAAAGGAAAAGCATCTTTTCTACTGCAAGAAAGAGCACCGTTTTACACATTTCTATCGGTGACCAACCATGTCAATGCCGGCGGCCAAACTATGAAGAATATGAAATCTTTAAACAGGCAAAGATAACACAAAAGATATGAAGAGAGCAGTTATAGAACATCAAATACTCCATTGAAGGGAAAAATTGAAAATATCGATGAAAAAGGTTACAGTAGTAGCTGTGATAAAGAACAACATTGAGAAACTTCTGATTTCTCAGTTGTAAAAAACAGCTTGGGATAGGAAAAAAAAAGGTTCGGGTCACATATTTACATAATAATTCCGGTCTCGGTCTTTTCTCTCTTTTTTTGGTTTTTTCTTTTTCCTTCTTAGAAAAAAATAAAGGAGCAAGAACTTTGAAATGGAACTAAAAATATCGGGTAACAAAAGCCTGATCTGATCCCGGCGCCGCTCTCAAAATCCGGTATCAAGCAACTTCCGGCGGAGGGGGAAGATTGAGGTCAAGATCACGGAGTCCTCTAGGAGGACTGTGTGAGTGGTGGCTGAAATCCACAACGGAAGATGAGTCGGAATCGCTTTGGGCCCCACCACCGGCGCCAGCAAAAGCAGCCTGGAAGTCAGCAGCAGCGGCGACTGGGTCGAACCTCAGATGGTGATGGTTCATGTGGTGGTGATGATTCATGTTCATGTTTATGCTCTCCGACCGTATGAACGGGTCAAAAAAGAAAAACGGATGCGCGGTCGGCAAAACCCCAACAGCGGCAGCCGCTGCTGCCGTTGCAGCAGCCTGCTGTTGTTGATGATGAGGATGAGAATGGTGGTGAAACGGGAACCTCATAGCAAACCCTCCACCAGGACCGGCACTGCCGCCGGCGGCGGCACCAGAACCAACACCGCGATGCAACAGATCAAGGTTCAAAGGCGAAGGAGGTACGATCGGTGCTGGAGAAAACCCTTCCCGGCTCGAAGACTCAACGGTGCTGCTCTGGCTAGGACTCGACTGGTTATTATTGTTGGTGGTGGTGTTGTTACACTCAGAAGTTAAAGGGAAGTTAGTTTTAGCCTTAGAACCACGAAACTCTCTGGCCGCAGCATCATAAGCTCTTGCTGCTTCCTCCGCCGTATCGAAGGTTCCCAACCAAACACGACTTTTCTTGCCGGGATCCCTGATCTCGGCAGCGTACCGACCCCATGGTCTCTTTCTCACACCCCTGAAATGCACTTCCTTGCCGCTACCGGCACCTCCACCGTTTCCTCCTTTAACCCCATTAGGCTTATCTCGTGGAGCCATCTTTGTACGACTGTGCTAAGCTTTGCTTTGCTTTCTTTCTTTCTTGTCAGTTCAGGCTTTTTCCTTTTTTTTTTCTTTCTATTTCTATCGCAGAAGATTAAAAGAGTAGACGATGAAGGATATCGAAGGGAGGGTGCGAAGAGCCTTTTTATAGAGTTGAAGGGATAGGGGAAAGGAAAGAAGATGTTAAAGTGGAGGGTGTGTGGTAAGATCGGCGAGGAAATCGAAAATATTAGGCGCAGTCAACGAGGGATTTGACTGTCCTTGGCCGCCGCCCCCGCCCCGAGCGTGGTGGTAATATTATTATAATATTGTCTTGACTTACGTGTCACATTAGCTTTAGGACACGCGGTTTACGGCAGACCGGGCGGCGTTGGTTCCTTAACGGCCGTTAAAGAAACAAGACGGCACATCACTGAAACTGTGCACTTCTTGTGGCTGGTGTTGGTCCCATCTCTCCTTTCCAAGTCGCTGACTGCCGGTTCAAACTTCTAACAATTGTCGGCACACTCCGCTTTCCCGCCGTATGAGTTGGATCGGGGTTATCTTACCTGGGCCCCATTGAACCGCTCCCAAGGACCGACAGTTAGTGTTGTTTTACCAATCCTATTACGACACGCGTTTAGCGGTACCTTCCGCGTTATGGGACACAACACACAAGAGTGCCAAAACCCCACAAGTACCCTACACCCCTACTTTTCGGTCTCTCTTCAAGTCTAAAAGTCTTAAGTCTCTCAACTAACGCCAACAGGTTACAGGCGTCCCCTTCTGACAGCCCCGTGTTTTGCGTATTTTATGGTTTTGCTTTCTCTAACTTGATGAAATTACAATTTTACCCACATATGAGATTCTATCCTTCTTATTTAAAAAGTAATAAAGTACCATAATATTGTCTTTATCTTTCAAATTAAATTAAACGGGTAAGGGTAGCAACTAGCAACCAGATTTTCCGCCCCAAAAGCGGCAAAGCTAACGGATCTTTTTTGTATTTGGATTTTGGAGCTTAGAAGACGCCCGAAGAGCCAAGACATTGTTCCGAGTCACAGGCAACCTTTTATCCACAATGGGTCTCCCCTCTCTCCCCTCTCTCGTTTTCTCCTCTCCAGTGCGAATGTGGTCCCCCGCCTCTACGGCTCTCTACGGCAGTCACATTTTTTTGTTTTCACACCTTATACAGATCTACTATTCTTCAATCGTACGGTTTTCACACGTTACACGAAAAAAGGATTCCGATCTCACGTGTGTCTACATTGCAATATCAACGCTTCGTCAGAATAGGAAAGGAAAAGCGTGGATTTCAATCAAACGGTTGATAGACAATTACGCGTAGAAAGAAGACACGGCGGCTATTAGTAATAGTGCTTGTCGTTGCCCGCTAGTTAAACAAACGCGCCCCTAATTTAAGGGTGGTTGTGGTGGTGGTTTGTGAAGACAATCACTTCAACGCGGTATCTTATAGATGTGATTCGAGTCAGTGAGGTCCACGCGCCCAGAGTTAGTGAATTCACGACGACACACTTTACTCGAGACGGTGGAATCCATTCATGCATATCTTATTGGGTGGGATGTGGTGGGACCTATTGTAATTCGCAAAGTGGAATCTCTGTCGCACGTTGACTGATTTTGCATCACTATAGTGTGATGCACGGAAAGAACCATGAAAGTGTTCCTATTATGACTTTTCTTAATGACGTCCAGCCTTTGTCCCCCTATGATATGAAAATCCCTCGTGAAACTGGATATTGTTTGGCTCGTTGAGTCTGAACACTCGAGCCTTCCATTGATGCACCCACGAGTCACGAGTCACCGGTGCAAAAGTCATTTGGATCATAGTTAAGAATCAGAATTTGACTCGGACGAGTCAGTCGATCGAGTTGAGTCAAGTAAAAAAAACCATATGAAATCTGATCAGAAGTTATGAAGACTCGTCCAGATTTAAGAAATGACTAGATCATGTCGAAGTTGATCCAAGTTTTCATTGATTCAACGCTTTTGCTCATTGAGTCTGGTTTTTTCTCTTTTTATGTTGAGTCATGTATTATTCATAGGCTATACACTTGATATCCAACTAAACAAAAACCCTATAATTTTTGTTGGTTATATCTTCAATAGTAGTTCCTTTTTATTTTCTTCTCACTAGTGAAACAACCATAGCCTTGATCTCTCCACACTTAGAGACGTAGAAGAACAAAGCTAATAAATAAATGAGAAAAAAATAGGACTCACCTTGACTAAGTTTGACTCGTCCGAGTCACTAGGTTTTGAAAAGGGCGATTCAAGTCAAAAAACTTCATTTTTCAATTATGATTTTGGATGCAAAAAGCCAAAAGGCGTAGTGGTGTCGCTATATAACTTTTTTTGATTTCTAGAAAGGGAAGGGGTTTGGAGGCATGTATACACGATTCTCGTGTGTTGGCATTTTTCACGTTAAATTCATGGACATATGAGCGAAAAATGTCTCGTGATTAATAAAAGGGAAACCCACATAAATAATCAGGGAGAAGACAAGAGTGCGAAAAGGGTGTGTACTACTCATGGGTTTAGTGATTGATAGCGGATTGAGTATTGGTCACCTTTAATTGATACAGATCGACCCATATTTAACAAATTTACCTTTGATTTTTCTTTTAAAAAATCAGATTTTTTTTATTGTTTTACCCTTGGTCTGTACTATTTCATTGATACAATATCAGAATCAATGGCTAATGATACAGATACCTCAAACCATGATACTACTGATTTTGTGTACATTATTTTCCCATAATTTTACCATTAAATTAATATTTTATTAATTAAAAAAAGATTTGATAAGTAAAATGTTAAAGTTTTTTTTTTTTGGGTACGAAATAAGTAAAATGTTAATAGCACCTAATACAACTAGAATACAAGCTATTTAATTGTAGGGAAAAGGAAATACACAATGTCTTATCTCTGTTTTCTCTCTCCTCATTAAATATATGGGTATCTCTTCTCTCACCTGTAGGAAGACATGTCATCTTTAGCCTATAATTAATATACATGACCAAATACAAAGCCTCGATCTTTCGCTGTCCCTAGGCCATCAAGATGCTCCAGCAGTGATCATTGTCCCAACCCTTCCTACTAATGAATAAAAGACGCGTCACAGTCTTGAATAAAACCACACTAAAGTTGCATAATTAGTAATTTCATTGCAATAGTACCAAGAGTTGGGACTAATTCTTTACTTTTGCATCTACCATCCTTTGAGATGCAAAAAGATCCAGTCAATTCGGGCAGCGTTTAGTCATGTGGAGCGCCTAAAGATGAGGCGGGCGCATTGACCGCTTTACTCCTGTTCGGACAAGGCATTTGGGTAGGGGTAAGGCGATAAATGCACACCGCCTCATCTCAAGTGCTGCACATGCAGCACTGCTGCCCAGATTGACATGAGAAAAATGTTTATTTTATAGGGAAAATAACTTCGTCCGAGAGTGTGTGCCATGCACCTAGTCATAGAGGAGGAGAATGACCACCCTACCCCAATGAAAAGTGGAAATGTCACCCAGATAAATGCTTATTCGCATGAAGATGACATGTCTTCCTAAACCACTCTGCCCTGGTTGCAGGAGCCATGCTCCCGGATAAAGGAAACTTTCCTTTATTTAATTAATGGGTAGGAGATTGATACTTGGTCACATGGTCTCTACACCAGCGTTTGGGCCAATGGGGGAGCACGTCTGGGTATCTACCCAGGAGGTAGGGGCATCATTTCATGGTACGCTGTAAGAGGGCGTAGGGGGCACCACAAAGTAGTGATTTTTTCCCATTAATTTATAGGGAAAAAGATCTCTATTTGGTGGCGTTTTCTATGCCCTCTCATTGGGCACCGTGAGATGACGTCTCTGCCTCCAAGGTAGATACCCAAGCATGCTCATCGATTGGCCCAGACGCTTGTGTAGAGACCATGCGACCAAGTAGAGATCTCTTGCCCTAATTTACATTATATTTTTTGGAGAAAGAACACTATCTGGTCGCATGTGGCGCGCGGCCCTTACGTCCAAACACAGGCTAGGCCACACAAAATGACCACCGTGCCCCCATAAAAAGACAAAAATCACTAGAGACGCAACAATCATTTTACACGACCTTATGTCTCGACACACAGACTGCACATCGAATGCGACCGGATAGCGTTCTCTTTTCCTATATTTTTTATCTATAGAAGAGGCATATAACATGTGTTCTTTTATTTTTAACATATTATATCTGTATTTAAATATAAAATTGTCAAATTAAATAAGAAAAATGCCTTTACACGGCAATGAAAGAAAGAATTCATTTACAATCCACCATTTTAAGCAACGTGATTAGCTTTATGTAGTTCCAAGTTCCAACCAACCATTACATATGAGCTACCTACTACACTTGGAGACATGTGTCAAATTGGTTTTATTCTTAACCTTGTGGGTCAATATATATTGAACTTTTGCCCTTTTTGCCCTTGTATTTCTTAGTTATTGAACAAATTAAGATGGCAAAGTCAACTTTTCAATAATTGGCCGTTGTCATTTTGAGAAATGGAAGACGAATGCTTGCGTAGTTGGTAACTTGTCAAAAGAACGCATGCTCCAAGAAGCTCACGAGTTCTTAATGTAGTTAAAGTGTATTGGAATTATCTGTTAGAATATTGAGGGTTCAAATTTAAATGAGTAGAAAATTATTTTTACGGTAAGAGTTTTCAAACAATCACTCTGTTTTAGAAATTTATAA
The DNA here is from genome assembly GCF_018873765.1 of Telopea speciosissima. Taxonomy (NCBI): domain Eukaryota; kingdom Viridiplantae; phylum Streptophyta; class Magnoliopsida; order Proteales; family Proteaceae; genus Telopea; species Telopea speciosissima. The sequence continues at coordinate 16,467,194 of NC_057924.1, forward strand.
CAAAAATTGTATTAGAAAAACTGACAAGTTGAATCATGTCACTTGACAATACTATCCTTAAGACCTTACATGTCCCTTGTGCAATCAAGAATATTCTCCAAGATACAATTGTTCATTGGTTCCCTTAGTAATCGGGCACTCAACTATTAGACCCCTTTGAATGCTACAAGGATGTACTCAAACTAAAAAGAAATACTTCTACATAGGTAGGAAAACACAAAACAAGAGGAGGAACTAAGAGGAAACATTAAGAGCAGGAGTTAAGATAAGACTTTAAGAACTAAAGAAAACAATGAGACAACAAAAATCTCTAGCAACTAAAGAGATTATTAAGAAACATTTATGGGAGATATAAAGTGTCTCCAAAAGGACCAAAACTAAAGAAACTGTTTTGAATAATTTGTTTTAAAAATTTTATTTAAAGTTAACAAAATCCCATTGGGCAATAATAAATTGAGTTGGAGTCTGGCTCAGGTCCTCGTACAAGAACACTCCTTGAGACTTAAGCACCCCTCTAAAAGAGTTTTGAAATGGGGAACCGATGGATCGGTTGATCTGACAATCCGGATCCAATATGATCCATGATACTATTCCATGATCAATCAAGTATCCATATAGGGGGGTTGCTGATACCGATACAGATCAACCCATATAGGGGATGTTGATATTGATACAGATTGACTGTATCTGCCGATCCAATACCAATATTTCAAACCATAATCTCCTAATTAAAGTATGGACATACCTAAAAGATAAAACTTTAGAAAATGTGACATGAACAGCCACAAGTACTAAAGCTGTCTTGAAGAAAAAGGCATGATATTGGTCATATCGCACAATAGTAACAGGTTTAACATGAAACCTCCCCAACTTATAGCATACTCGCCCCCCCCCCCCCTTTTCCCCCCTCCCCCAAAAAACCTTTTCAGGCATCTAAGCCTTGTTAGTAAGTTCTAGAATAATTCACATATTACTCACGAGCAAAATTTTGTTAAAAAAAGTTGCCTTCACATACATTTACCAAAATTTTGATAAAAAAAAAAATTTACAATCCTTTAATCAGATTAATTTATAAATCTGTGTGAGATAAGGAGAATCAAGAATGATCCTTCCACTATAGATGAATGATTAAGGGCAGAAAATTGATGCTAGGCTGCGTGGCCATGCACAAGCACGGGACAGTCAATGGGATGAGATTTTTTATTTTACTTTAGGAGGGTGGGGGCAGTTATTTTGTGCAGTCTTATATTTGGATGCAGCCTACACGCAGGCTTGTAGGGATCGAAAAACAAGAAGTATATGCCATTGGTGTGTACTTCTATCTCAAAGTCTCTCTTTTCACTCTCTTCATTAAAGATATGATTCCCCAGTATGATACATTCACACCCATTAAAATCTCCTCTCTCATCCCAATAAGATGCCAATATAAGCGGACAGCGTGTTGATCTTTCTCCTGTACAAATAAAAGAATTCTTTCTTAATTTCCATAATCCACTTAAACATAATCCGGATCAGAATTGTTCAACACTATCCGGATCTCGATTCTAAGTTTTTAAACCCTAAATAACAATTATACCAATCGGGTAAGGCCGGGGGATCAATGAATTGAGTAGGAAGATTTATTTATTTATTTGTTTATTTTTTGGGCACAAATGGGTTGGAAAACAGATGGGAGAAATGTCCCCTAAGTTCTATTCCCTTCTTTCTTCGTATGAAAGATCCCAAAAAATTAAAAGAAAATTCACATTGTCGGTCTTGATTTAATGATAACGAGTTAGGTAATCAACAGCTTGCCGGCGACTTAGGTGAACTAAGTCCGTTTTACATCATTGATCAAATCTTTTGGTAGGTCAACCCCTCTTTATGGTGGGTGGACGGTACCAGTTCTTTCCAGTTTGAATTTGGTTCCAATAGAATTTTTTTTCTTTTGATGAAGATAAAAATTTATTAAAATCATTAAGCCGGAAACAAATTAGAAAGCTAAGTACCCGTTTGATATTGTTTCTGTGATGAAACTGTGCTGAGAAATAGTAGAACAGGTTTTTCTAAAACTGTACTGAAAAATCGCTTTTGATCCGCTTGATAAACCTGTTCTGAAACATTTTCAGAAGACAATTGAAAAGGAATGTAAATCAGAATTGAGAAGGTTCATGGAGAGGGAAGTCAAGGGGGTTTAAGGCTTAACACCACCCAAGCTAGGTGGTGTTCTGTTTGTTTTTTGCAAGTTCTTTCCCCAAAGCATTTTAGGCACTTGGATTGATGAGAGTGCAGGTGACTGAAATGAATGAGGATCACTAGATATGATATCAAGCCATCGTTTATTTAGGCACTTGAACCTGAGAAGGGACTTCACGGGTAGCCATGAAAACAGTTTGATCAATGGATCTTCAGGTAACACTAATGATGGATCATCATTGTCACTCCTCATCGCATTTAGACGGTCTTTGTTAATCATGCCAACAATAAACCCTATCATTGAGAAATCTCATAGAACAGGTTCAACAGATTAATAAGGGGGAAAAAAATCGAAAGGGGAAGCAGTGCAGTACGAGATTACCTCAAACGATGAGATGCTCTGTTTCTGTTTCAGTCGAGAGATCAAAAGACTTGAAAACTCAAACGCAGCAGCAATTGCAGCACCGCAGCAGAGCACCTGAGTAGGTCCAAGTCTTGAAGATGAAGAGAGTTAAAGTGTTAAATGGGTTTGGAACGAGATTTCCTCTACCTGGACCTAATTGGATGGTCAGATCAGCAGATATGGGTGAGAGAGAATCAGTAAAATCAACATCAATTCAAAAATCTATCTGGACCTAATTAGATTTTTGAGATCTAGGGTTCAACGATAAGTGTGCTTAGACATAGTGGAATAGCAGAAAAAGAAGAAGAGGAAGCAGAGGAAGAAGAAGAAGAAGATGAGGAAGCAGAAGTAAACATAGGGCTTTTACCTGAGTTCGCCGACGGTAAAGAAGAAGCAGAGGAAGCAGAAGTAGCATCAATGGAGGTTCGATCGACCTTGGAGATGGCTTCGCTGGGTTTCGTTGGAACGTTGCAAGGTTTCAATGGCTAGAGGCGTGAGAGGAGAGAGAAGTTTGAGGCGTGAGTATCGTGAATACGAGGAGAGCTTTTATCGGGAACAAATTTTCCATTTTGCGCCAAGAAAAAACGGAACATTTCATGTTCTATGAAACTCTTCCAGATATCATAAATTTCAATTTATATTTCCAAAAACATTCAAGAAAACATTCCGTTATCAAACGCATTTTAGGGTGTTTTTCCATTTCTCGGAACGTAAAAAAACCAAAAACAATTTCCTGTAAGATTATCAAGCGGGCATAGTTGGCTAAATGGTGAGGAAGTGATGTGGTAGTTCTATCTACTTTCAGAATACAAATCGAATTAAAAAGTTTGAAAAGAGATATAATGTCAAAAGCTGCTGCAAAAATCTTCCAAGGCTATGGTTGCTCCAATGGAAAATATTATTATTGATATAAAAGTTAGTATTTTATTAAGGGATAATCTGTTTAGACTTCATAGGGAAAATTATTTGTACACCCCCTATACTATGGCTTTATTGCTTGATCATTCCAACTTTTCAAACAATTACTTGAAACCCCATGAAACTTGATAGTGTTAGTCTACTGTTAGTGGTTGAATGGAAAAATTCATTTTACCCTAGTGAGTTATTCAACTGAAACTTATGAAGTTAAAATGATCAACTTACCCTTTAACTATTTCTTCTTCCAGCCTACCCCTGAACTTCACGTCACCCCGTTGCCGTCCTCCGCTCCACTCCTACCCCTGCCATCCCCACCACCCGTGCCCTGCACTCCCGGCCAGCGACCATCGCCAAACCCACCCCGGGTCCCAGTCCACCCGCTTGCCATCGCCCAAGCCCCTGCACCCCTTGCCTCTACCCCTGCCCTGGCCTACCGGCCATCACAGTTTCGATTCTTCTCCCAAAAACTACACCCTTGGGTTCATAATAAGATTTCACAGTATCGTTGTGGGGATTATTACAGCGATGGAGTTAAAAGTCTTGCCTAAGAGGGTGAATGTAACTGAGACAACAGTGTTTTTTTTGGGGGGGGGGGGGGTAAACTGGGTGACTAGTTGATGCTAACGTTTTCCTTCTACAGAGTAAGAATAATCATATTAACACATTCTTTCCACTTCAGATAAACCATTTTTGACTACTGAAGGATTAAATGGATAGCTAATTAATTCTTCAGGATCTAAGAATTGGAAAGAACTGAATTTTCTGGGCAAATTATGCCAAGAAAGGGAAAGTATTTGCGAAAATTTTTTGGCTGTCATATGGAAACTGAGAGAACATTAATTTTTCATTAAAAAAAGGTGAAAACCAAGAAAGGGAGAGTAGAAAACATGAAAAATCACTAATAACAAATTATAACTATTAACAGATAGAGTTGAAGATTTAATCTAACAATTCAACTGGTTATACTGTTCATTCTGCCTGACTTACATGGCTTACACTTTTATGACCAAATCTACCACTTGAGTACAAACTAGCCCTTCCCCTCAACCTCTAAAGCGCCATTGGATATAAAATAGATAGATCTCATCAAATTAAGTACACCCAATTCCCATTTCCAGTCAATTCATAATTACTACAATCTCCAATCATCACGTATTTCACCCACTTTGATGCCTAGGTTTTGGAATGGTTTGAAATAGGGATGGGGCGGATAGGGCAAGGGGTGCAGGGGTTTGGGCGATGGCATGCAGGTGGCTTGGGTCCTGGGGTGGGTTTGATGGTGATCGCTAGGAGTGCAGGGCATGCGGGTGGGTTGGGACCTGGGGTGGGTTTGGCGGTGGTCGCTGGAAGTGTAGGGCAAGGGTGGCGGGGATGGCAGGGGGCAGGGGCAGGGGTAGAGAGGAGGACGGCGACAGGGGTGGTGTGAAGTTTAGGGGGTAGGGGTGGGTTGCAGCAAGAGGTATGGTTGTAGGAGGAAGAAGAAGAAGTTAAAGGGTAAGTTGGTCATTTTAACTTCATAAGTTTCAGTTGAATAACTTTAAAGGGTAGTTTGGACATTTATGATTTTTCTACCCAATGACGTCATCACTAAACAGTGACTGACTAACGGATAGAGGCTAGTTGTAAGAAATCTTAAAATGCAGGGAGTGTTCAAGTAATTGTTTGAAAGTCGGGGTGATCAAGCAAATCAGACCATAGCACAAGGGTGTACAAGTAATTTTTGCTACTTTATAACCAAGATGTGTAGAATAACGAGAGGTTTACTCAATGGTGAACATTGGAGAGGAGAAGTCAGTAATACTGAAGCATAACTTCTTGTCTATATAAGGAACGAGTGCAACTTAGGTTCTTGTACGAGAACCATTCTCATACAACCTGAGCTGTATAGATGGAATCCAAGAGAGGTGGGTCTCACTCTTGGATTCCATATGTGCGGCTCAGGCCCATATGAGAATGGTTCTCCTATGAGAAGCTGAGCCAATCTCATAAGGAACTGGGTATATATCTCCGTTTCTAATCACTTTCGTGGGTCTACTACACCCATGAAGAACTGCGTATAAATAATTGTTTAAATGCAAAATAAGTTTCATAACATTTGCCTCTTCATTTTTTGTAGCCTCCTCTTGAAGCTCCTAAAGCCTTTAACCTTCAGTTTTTTCGTTCTTATTTCTTTCTCTTAATGTCACTTCTTAAATGTCTTTCTTTCTCTATATATTGAAGAAACCTTTAGCCCTTTACGGATCAAATCTCTCTTGAGATTAATCAAGTCCCTCTCGAGTGTGCATGTGTTGTTCTTGTTTCTCTTATTTTTTGTTGATTCTTATGTGAGTAATTTCTTTTTAGTTTAACCACAGTCTGTAGCATTCAAAGAGGTCTAGTAGTCGAGTGGACGATTACTAGAAGAGTCAATGGGCTGTTTTATCTTGGAGCAATTCGCAATACTCTCGATTGCATCATATGGGGCGTCTACGGTCTTAAGGACAGCGTCAATTGACACGACTATGCCTGATCTCAGTTTTTCTAACATAATTTTTGTTACAACTTTATGAAAGAGGCAATGCAAGTGATTGTTGAGGCAGTACAAGTGATTGTTTGAAAGCTCTTATCGTAAAAGCAATTTTCTACTCATTAAGTTTAACATCTCAATATTCTGATATATAATTCCTACAAATCATAAGACTATATAGACTTAGGTTATTGATAAACAAAAAAGTTGACATGGTTAATAAACTTATGTCGATGATGGTGAATCTAGAGATTATCTCTAACCTCAATTATATGACATATGAGGTTTCAAGTTTTTACTGTTGTTGATAGGCAAATTGGTGGTTAACAACTAGTTTGTCTTTCTCCAGATTTGAGATTGTTGCAATGGTTGAAAGGCTTTTGCCATTAATTGGTTTTACTTCACTCATTAAAATGGTCATTATTGAACAAATTGTTTTGGTCCATTATTATACACTGATTTGTTTGCAAGGCATTTGATCATAGATTAATATATATATATATATATATATTAGTAAAAATGCACGTGCAAATGCACGTGTGACCATACGTGGATTCCGATGTATCATGAATGTCCTGTAGACCAAAAGGACATATCTTCCCTTTGTGATTAACTACTTCCCCTACATGGATATGAATAGAAAGTCTTAGAAAGACAAACTTCTAAGTGGGAAAAAAAAAAAGGATTGAAACTGTTTACTTAATAAATCCTGATTTCGAAAAAGAAGTACTTATTGAAGTCCAATTTGAATTTAGTGAGAGAGAGGAAGCTAAACATAAGTTGTGATGATGACATTTAGACGGAAAAACATGAAGATTATTAGCAAGGCCCACACCACAATTTTTACAATCCATCGGCCATTGTGCAAATTTGAGAAATAAGAAATTTCCCTAGCTGACACGAAGGACAACATTTGTTTGAAACCATTCCTTAGTGTCAGCAGAGTTGTTTATCCCTGTAAACCAAAAGGAAACAAGTTGACGAACAAATGAAGTGTTTACTTTGAAGGTACCATTCCAAAATTCTACGAAAAGAAAAATAGATAGGGGTCGTACTACAAATAATTCTCCCAAAATTGTATCTTTAAAAAAGGTTAAAACCGCTTCTCTAGTCAATAAGTAAAGTGAAAACCTCTTCAAAGACCACAACTAATGTCACAAATTCACAAAGAAAGGTAACAAGAGCATGTAAGTTAATCACATAACTCAAAACACTGTCCATGATATAATAAAGAAACTGAGGCAAGAGAAATAGGAAAACACCTTCAATTACAGTTGATTTCAACCTAAATTTGTTATGGTACGCTTGATTTTAAACCTAAAGCAGTGCAAAACCAGGTAAACAACTGAAGATAAAGCAATTGATAATGCCTGAGAGCTTATGCCTGAGAATTATGTTGAGATTCTTTACAACTTGGCCATCAACCATTATCTACAAAACAAGAGAGCTTGCCAAATCTATTCCTTCTCAATTTTTGTCTTCTTTTTTTTTTATTTTTTTTTATTTTTTTATTTTTTTTTATTTTTTTATATCTTCATTGTCTTCTAATTCAATGACTTCCATCTTTTCTGCGTTTGTTTTCTTGAGTGTCTCGGCAACGATCCTTTTGGATGTTCTACTTGAATTGTTCTTGTCATCAATTTTGAAGTAGAAACAGTATATTTGGGATACACAGGACTTTAAAGATTCTTTGTGTTGCAAAATCGAAAAGAAACATTAAATATATATTTAAGTGTACTAAAATTATTTTTTTTTGTTGATTTTGCATATTCAACTGCTGATATTCCAGTAATTGTTTCAATATCATTAAATATTGTCACAATTATTATTTCTGAATCATTTGAGACCCTAAATTTTACCAAGTACCTGTGAATGTGAAATAATTGTTGATTGAAAATATTTAAAATACTATTAATTTAAATATTTGTTCAAATAATTTATTTGTAAATTGAGATCTTACTTTTGTGTATACTCTATATCATCATTTGCACATTTTTCGCATCTTTCTTTTTCTCTTGCTACATTTTGTGCATGCTTTGTACCATGGTTTTTCAGTTTCAACTTTTGATATTATTCCTCTAATGTAATAAAACTTATTCTGTAAATTATTATATGTTCGAGTCATCAAAGAAAAATTGAAAATAGTTTTTATATTTTCTATTTTGCTAACTTAAGTTACAAAATAAATATTTACCGAATCTGCAGAAAATGGCTTCTCTATTAAATCATTAATTGTTAGATGCTCCGCTTCTCTATATTTCTGTTCTTCTAATTTGACATGATTTATTTTCCTGATTTCACTGTTTTCTTTGTACCTATAACATAAATTTAAGAAAGTTAGATATATGTATTTGAGAAGCAGTTTTCTGTACGGGAGTGTGGCCTACGCCAGCACTCTCATGTGTCTATCTCTCTCCTCCTTAAAGGGGGCAGAGGTGTCTTTTCACATGAGTAGGAGAGATAGACTCATGGGAGTGCTAGCGTAGGCCACTCTCCCAGACAGAAAACTTTTTTCCTATGTATTTTTATATATTTTATTAGACATATGGTCTTCTTAATTCTTTAGTTTTTGGATTTTGAGACATACCATCTTCTTAAATCTTCAATTTCTTGAATTTCTGGATTTATTCTCATTGATGTTGCTCTAGTAGTATTCAGTGAGAATCCTAATATTTTAAAAAACAATAATTTTTATTATACTTTATGAATAATAATTAAAATAAAAATTTATACATTACCTTGGTAAGTTGATGTTGCAATTGATGAAAATGCCACAATCGGATTTTGTGATGCCAAATTCATTATTTCGCTTCCTTCATTTGTAGCATATTCACCTTATAATGTTAACATTATTGGGTCCGAACTATTAATCAATATCAATAATAGTTAAAAATATTATAATATAATAATATAATATATTATATATATAAATTTAATAAATCTTACTCCATGTTGTTGATCTTAATCTCTCTTTTATTCTTTTTTCCATTGTTTTTTGTTTGTATTGTGACCACATTTTTTACTTTTGAAACTATTCCAATAAAATCTGGCAAATCACATGAATAAACAAATAAAGTTAGTCTCTTAATTTCATAAGCAATTAAATTATTTAATATTCTAAACATTCTAATTACTTACCAATTAGTCCCTCCTTTTTTTCAACCTGATTAACCCCTTCTGCAACGCTCATAAATAATTGTTGAATAACTAATGCAATCTAGGGAAATACCATTCCTTACCAGAGGAATAATTGTTGAATAACTAATGCACTCATAAATAATTTGATTTTATAAAGTGCACTCAAGAAATTTGATCAGAGAAATTATCAACTAAATATTTAAATAGGATTGATGGACACACAAAATAGAATTCATATGCTTAATTCTAATTGTTACCCTCGCTCCCCTAGCATCGGGTATGTCCTGAAGGCCACCATCAAACCGAAAACCGCCCGTACTCTCATTGCCATTTGTGCCATTAGCCAAAGAAGGGGGAGAAATCCCCAAGTTCAAATCAAGATTGTGGCTGTTGCCTGCAGCATCATAACCATTATAAGTTGATCATGCATCAAGTCCCAAGAAAGGACATTTGGATTTCCACGGTAGACAGTGGTCACAGTGTCCTGAGACTAAACACAAGAATAGTGTTGATGTTACCTCCATTATCCACCACAGAGTTGATCTCCTCTCCATTATATTTATATATATAATAATATATATATTATTACTAGGGAAAGGTATTCGGATATGGGAGATTCTCCCATCAACTCCATCAAACAAGGGGTGCAAGGGCTTTTATGGCATTTCAGATTTGCACATTTAATAATATATATATTATTACATTTAATGCAGGTCGTGCACATGCATGAAAATTTTTGCCTTATTACTATTTTATATTTATGTCATAATTGTACTAATCTTTTAGGATTTGGTGGATTAGCCCACTGTAATGAGAATGTTTTTTTCTTATCATTTTCTTGGATTTGTCTAGGTCATCAGCAAGTTGAGCTTAAAGGAATTTGATCGTTAGACTCCAGAGCTATCTTTTCTATGCAATGTAAGTATTAAAAAAAATTGTATGAAATATAATTTCTAAATCCAAATCCAAATATTCTCAAGGATGTTCATTGCTTTGTCTTTATTATGTGTGAACCATGGATTAGGATTTTCTGAACAGCCCAAGCTATTGACCAAGTCATCATCTAATATCTATGGTTATAACCTTAATGCTTAGAGTGGTTTTTTATATTTATGTTATTAAACATGAAATAGTGTTACTTGTTTAATAGTTGTAAACATGTTTACTTTAAACTCATATATCTTGTACCCAATGTAAGGTTTCCCAATGAATTTTTCTTATCCCAATTTTTTACAGCATTGATATTAAATTTGCTAATTGGTTTATCAACCATATGTTTCTTGAGGTTTTATAGGGCTGACCATAAAGGGTTATTATGAGTTCTAATTGATGTATGCTTGGGATGCTTTAATTATTATGTAAATTGAATCAATTAAAATTGGGACAGACATTATTGTAAGTTTTATATAAAGTTCAAGTGATTGCTTCTTAAGTTTACATGTAACAAGTCTCCTTTATTATTTTTGGAAAAGTTATCTAGAGCTGGGTAAACCGAGGGTATGTGATTTGTTTATTTCTTTTATCTTATAAACATCAGTAGTTAGTAAAAGATTTGGATTGTAAATTTATTTGCGGTCCATTTGGATCCAAATTTTACTCACATGACATTATTACTCAATATTTTGCAGTGTAGGGGCTTAAAGCCAAGTAGATTTTCAAATGAATTCAATATATTTATATGTTATTTTAATCATTATTAGCGATGATTTTGAATTTGACAAAACTATTGTGTAATGATTCGATATTGGATTTAACATCTAAGTATAGTTATACAATTAAAAAATAGGGATTAAATTGTGATTGATCTAATTGGACCTAACTATTTTTTTCTTCAATAGTTCAAATTAGTGAGCCAATAGAGACCAGAATTAAATCATGCCTGTTAATATTCTCTAGTTTTAAAGAATGAATACGACCCAGTTAAGATTAAGACTAAATTGAATTGTATAGTCATCCGAACTAAGTGGTGTCATAGTTTGTCTAAGTAGACCAAGTTTAGTTTTCCCAGTATTATTTCTATGATGCGACACATTTGTAGTCAACTCATTGGTAAATTTATTTTATTTAGTACAGGCTATATCTTATTCATTGATAATTTATTCAATGGGATGTTGAGATTTTTCTATTTTATTAGTCTATTTATAATTGGACATTAAACTCATATGATCTAATTAATTTTACTTTGTCTAATTTGAATTGGCGGCTCAAGCTAGGTGGTATAATTTATTGACTATTCAAGCAAAGTGACATTTGTATAAAGTAATTTCTATTTGTTAGATATTTGTTTTAATTTATTTTTGCCAATACTCTAAAAAATTATTCATATGCATATAAAAATGGATAATGCACAAATATGTATACTTATGGTACAGATTTCTTGAATTATCATGTATGACTTGGTAATATTATGAGCATATATTTTGAAGTACTTGAATTACTATGAAATGTGGGGGATTTTAAAATTCATGATATATACATTATTGTACAAGGATTGTGTAATAGATAATACCAAGTGATAATGTTTCTAAAAAATGATGAAGGTCCACTAAGAAAAAATAAACACAAAGAAAAGAAGTTTTTTTTTTTTTTGGGTGTGAAAAAATAATATATTAAAAGATTAAAAACTATTTACAACCATTTTCATTGTGTGATTGGTAGACCAATCCTCAGTGATTTTCAGTGCTAAGTTCTAAAGATAATCAAGGGGTTATCAATACATAAACTAAATGTAACTGTCGACAAGTTAACAGTTAACTCTGTCAATTTCAAAGAAAAAAAGTTTGAGAGATGACATAACTTACTTATCTTGTTGATAAGGTTCCTCTAACAAAAAAGTTGATGTAATATCTCCTAATGTTGGGAAAGAAAATAGTTAGAGTGAATTACACTCGGTAATTGTTGGAATTAGTTAAACTTTCATTTAGTGGTGAGGATTTATATGCTTAATTGATATTTAAGTTGAAATTAAAACTTAATAGATCACTTAATAAATTTAAAGTCAGATTAGTAATCCAAGAATTCTAACAAAGGAAAACTATATTTAGCAACCTGAAGGTTGTGTCGTTCTCAACAAAGATCACAAGGTGTATAATTAAACTTATGAAGTTTCTATGTGGCTTAAAGTTAGTACATAGAATGATATGAAACTTGATAATGTTTTATGGTTTTCATGTGAATGATACTGGTTGGTGTGTTTACAACGAGTATTATAATGAGAAAAGTGTTTTCATATGCTGATGATGGACACCAAACAAAATGTTGTGAAAACAACAGAGAACCTCTTGAGATAATTTCTTAAGCCCATCACATGTGAGAACATAATATGATTTTAAAAAATAAAATCTTCAGAGAACAATATGAGATAATTTCTTAAGCCCATCACATTGATAAAAAATGTGGTCATTATGACTATACATCTGTGATGCATTTTGTTGTTGATGATCGTTTGCAAAGTAAATAATTAAGATTGTACCATTATTTATAACAATATTCTTAAATTATTGGTTCTATCTCTTATTTGATAAATTGCAATATGATAGACCTGCTATTGGATAACTAAGTATGTATATCAAAAATCGAAGGAACAGAATATCGATATATTTTAATAAGGTTGTTAAAAGTTACTGTGGTTTATATTTTACATTATTGTGGTAGCCGAGCTGGTCTTGAAAAATATTTTGACACTAACTGATATTTCACGGGAAACTTTGACTATTAATGGATATATATTCGCTTTAGATGATGGTGTGATATCTTATAAAAATCGGTTAAAGAAACCTATGATATGTTTCACCATGGAAGTCAAATTTGTAGCTTGAAAAAAGCTGGATTTGAAGTTGAATGACTAAGTTATTTACTAGCATACTAATATGGTATATGCCTGTGCCTCTGATATGTCTACATTGCGACGATCAGGTAGTCCTTGCAAAAAGCTAAAAGCATGATTTGTAATGGTAAGAAAATGTGTATATGTTTTAGACATAACTTGGTGTGAGAATTATATAAATAATGATACCATTATTATCGACATTTTAAAGTCAGAGGAAAAAATAACAAACACACTTACAAATCCTTGTTTCACCAAGGTTATTCATAAGACATCTAACGGAATAGGGTAAGGCCCATGTAATATGTTAAGGTGATGGACACCCAACCTATGTGATAAGAGATTCTTGGAATTAGGTTCAAAGGATAAAAAAGAAGTCACACTATAAAAAAGCACTCAAAAAGTACACTTGGGCTTAGGTCTACGACTATAGTTGCTAAGAACCGTGGTGAAAGACAATTTATACTTACGATTTCTAATAAACGCAGTCAATTGTACTTCGGGGGTGCAAATCTACCGCGAATTTTGATAACCGTGGTCATATATTATTATTTAGCCACGATTTATAAAAATCACGGCCCATGTTACATTCTTTAGCCGTGGTTTCGAGGAACTGCTGTACATATACTATTCTTTAGCCGTAGTTTGTAGGAACCGTGGTCATATACCATTCTTTCAACTGTAGTTTCTAGAAGCCGTGGTTCAGAAAAAAAGATTATTTTACTGTAAGTTCCTATATGGTAGTTTTATTATTTAACATTTTTAATAAAAAAGAAAAAATTATCCATCATGCTATTTTCTCTAAGTGCTAATACTATAACTAATAATTTTTTCTATTTTTTATTCTCTCCTCACAATTTTCTGACTCTAATAATTGTTGGCTAATGAGGGCCCTTGAAATAGAATCTTTTCATCTGGAACTCCGATTGATTTGAATGTCATTGGATCCCACTTTCAAAATTAGGTGGTTTAGACCCATATTTATCAATTTTTCATGGTTGGTACATAATTTTCTAATCATATCATTGTCGACCAATGACGACCCTTAAAATTGATTTTTTTCCCTGAAACCCCGAGTGACCTAATTTCAATAATATCATACCCCTCTTTAAAAATTAGGTGGTTTATTTAGAAATAATAATTTCATTTTTCCATGGTCCTGACTCCTGAGCCCTTGGTTGAGAGACATTAGTTTATGGAAGGGTTTAGGGTATTGTTTCTAGGGTTTGGCTTATTCTAGTCGATATCGATTATTCACCATTTTTAAAAATAAATTATGTGAAAAATAAACTTATTCGTGTCCCAATTTCAATTTTAATAGTGTTTTTGGTTTTCTAGACTATGTACATTTTTAAATTTTCAGGAATTTATTGCAATATATTAATGCATTTTATGCAATATTTTGAAGAAAAATATCTATTTTTTAATGATTTTTATATTGAAAATTTATTGACATTTTTTATATAAATTTTATGATTGTTCTTGGATTTTTTCAAATATATAAATTTATCTATAAATAATTTTATATAGATATACCTTTATATACTATATATATACATATTATTAATTTTTTCAAATTTCCATACTCCCCTTACAATTTTTTGGTTTGCATCATTGTCGGCCAATGATGACCCTCAAATTGAAATCTTTTCAAGTAGAACTCGGATTGATCTAATTTCAATGTCATCATATTCCCCTTCCAAAATTGGGTAGTTTATGGATGGTGACTACAACGTCGGGTAGTAGGATATGTATGGTAAGTCAGTCGACTACACTAATGAGTAAAGATTTTTTAAGAAGTTTGACTTCACCTGTATTCTATAGTGTGGCTTATCAGACCTATTATAGATTTAAGTCCGAAAGACATTTGCAACAATATGTCCTACTATTCTAATGTGCTCAAACTATTTTTGTTGTTTTATCGGTATTTTGAATTTTAGAGGCGGGGATTGTTAGTTTTAAATTCTTTTTTTAAAACAAATTAAAATTCAAAATAGCTTGGTTTACCAAATTTTTTTCTTTCAAAATAACCATAAATAATTGTTTAAACACAAAATAAGTTTCACAGCACTGGCCTCTTCATTTACTTTTCAATTTTGTTGCTAGAAAATTATGTAGCCTCCTCTTGAAGCTCCTAACGTCTTTAATCTTCAGTTTTTTTGCTCTTATTTCATCCTCTTAATGTCACTTCCTTAATGCTTTTCTTCCTCTATAAATTGAGGAAATCTCTAGCCCTTTACGGATCACATCTCTCTCAAGCATGCATGTGTTGTTCTTTTCTTTTTTTTTTTAATTATTTAAAACTTTTACAAGTCAAAATTCTGGTGAATGATTTCTTTTTAGTTTTAGCACAACCCTGTTGTACTCGAAGGGGTTTAGTAATCGAGTGCACAATTACTAGGGGAGCCATGAGCTATTTTATCTTGGAGGTTGATTCACAATACTCCCGGTTGCATCATAAGGGGGCGTCTACAGTTTTAAAGACATTATCAAGTGACACGATTCAACCCGTCAGTTTTTTTTTTAACACAATTTTTATTACAGCTTTATGAAAGATGCAGTGCAAGTGATTGTTTGAAAAATCTTATCGTAAAAGTAACTTTCCACTCATTTAAGTTTGATCTCTCAATATTCTGATATATAATTCCTATAAAATTTTATCAAGTTTTTCCCCTTCCATTGCAGGTTGATTTCTTAGTTCTCTATTCAACTTCTCTCTTGCATTTTTCCTCAATTGAATTAAAAGTTTGAAGGTAAGTTTTTTTTTTTCTTCCATTGTTGTGCTATTTCAAAATAAAAACCATGTGAATTGTACAAAATAGAAAAGAACCTGTTGTGCTGTTTCAAAACAAAAACCCTGTGAATTATACAAAATAGAAAAGAACCCAGGATACCTTTTTCTATTAACATTTATGTATGCTGATGAAGTAGATGAACTTACTTATCTAGGAGATCATAGGTTTGCACGGAAATATAAGGTTAGTTCAAATGTATTGATCAGGAAGAGGCATGCAATCCATGGATGCAATTACTTGACCAAGTTGATATTACTATGAGAGATCATGTGGCCTTATGTCGGCTCATCCAATTTCCCTATATGGTAGATGATTGTGGTATTTAGGAAAATCTCTTCCCCTTTTTTCAACACAAAAGATTACAATATCAACATCCATAGTCAAGTTAATGCTTTTAGAGTTGTTATTGATGAAGCATGATCTCAATTTTAATCCAGAAAGTACTGTGATTCTTTGGCGGGCTATTTCACCTTCGAAATGTGCAAAAATGACCAAAATATGCATACATCAGTGCCCGAGGTGCTAACTTCTAAAGAGCTCGTCGAGAACTTCAATTTGATAAATTATTTGCCTTATGGTGGTTTGTACCTCGAACCAGACTGAGTGGGCTTTTAGGGGCAGTTTTGTACTTTCGTGGGTTAGGATTTTCTCTATATTGTATTTATATATAGTGGTTATTTGTTTGAGAAATGTGTGTGAGGGTTTGTAATTTCTTCTTCGAAATGGTGGATTTGGACTATCGCTTTGCCGTGGATGTAGCCTACCTTTTTGGGAGTGAACCATGTAAAATCGTTGTCTTGTGTGTGTGCTTTCTATTTCTCTTTGTTTTCTTTTGCAAATCGCCATTCTGCTGCGTTGTTATTTCCTAACAAAAGATGCCCAGACTTTGAAGTTTATGACTGAGTTGTAATGTGTAAGACTGAAGAATTGAGTTTGGTGCCTTTACTATTGCTATAAATAATGATACTATTTTACAGATAACTCGGGATAACTCTATAATTTTTTGGTTATCCAACTTGTCTAGGAGTAAATTCAGAAGACTGAAGTTGCTAACTATTTACTAGCAGTACACAAATATTAAAATTTTTGGACTCCAACCCCTGGTTTTCCGCTAGCTTTACTTCTTCCCAATCGGATACTTTCTTTTATTTTCTCGATTTAATGATTTATCACTCCTATCAAAATTTCTCAAACTTTTCTGAAATCAAGAATTTGGTGCATGCTATGTTTGGATGGGAAATTGTTGTCTATGTTTTACCATGAGATTTGTTCATTAGTGTAAATTGTAATGCTTTTGCTTGAGTAGTCCCTTGCATGTGCAATGATTGTATTCCTAATTCAGCTGCAAAGACTATCCATTAACCTTTTTGTTGGATTTTTTTTTTGGGCGGAGGGAAGGGATGTGTTTGGAGGGTTTGTCTCAGAATGGATATAAATCGTACAATGGTGAAAATCTTTGCTCTACACAATTTCATTTTTTAAACTCATCTTTGTGCTCTACTTTGTCATGGATCAGAAACGGTTACTTGCCCCTCTTTACGATGTTTCTTGTAGTCCATTGGATCCTTCACCTGGAACTCTCTCGTAGTTTTGATGTCTTCTGTATATTATGTGCATATTAGATTTTAGAAACGATGGAAACTTCTTCAAATAACGATGGAGAGTTTGCAAAATGGACAAAAGCTGAAGTTGATGTTTTTGTAACTTTATTATTTGAGGAGTTCAAGAACAGTAGCATGACAACTAGTAGATTTAACGAGACAGGGTGGAAAACATTAAAACTCAGCTTGAGGCAAAAGTAGGCCATCCCTTTAAAATTTCACATTACAGTTCTGAAATAAAATGAACAAACTCATAATTGATTATAGAAGTTTCAAAAAATTGTTGGGAACATCAAGCTTTGGCAGAAATTCAATGATTAGGACTTGGACTATAGAGGATGATGGTGTTTGGGAGAGACACATAAATGTAACTTTTGCACCATATACATATATCATCTGCAAAAATGTCTTTTGTTTTAGTGTAGTTTCTACTAAAATGTAAAACAAATATTTTTTGATATCAAGCAATTGAACTTTTTTTAAGGAAAACCCAAGCTGGTCAAATTTGAAGAAAAATGATCTACCCAATTGCCAAAATTGCTGATGATATATCATATGGTGATTCCTATGCATGTGGGGTTGGAGCAATTGAGTTTTACTTTTGTCATGCTTTATTATCTATATAATGTGCATGAAGTGATTTAGACTTCATTATAGTAGATAACAATTTTTGTTCCTTCGGTATCACTATAATGATGCAATTAACATTATGAGAATTATTGGATGTATTAGAGGGTGGCCGGACCTTGGTGCAACGGTAAGGTTGCTCCATCGTGACCAAGTGGTCACAAGTTCGAATATGGAAACAGTCTCTTTGTGAAAGCATGGGTAAGGCTATGTACATTATGACCCTCCTCAGACCCTGAGTTTCGTATAATTGGATAATGGTAACTGACATTTTTAGGAAATATAGAATTTTCTTAATAATCAGTGTAGTAATAAGAGTGATTCTTTCATTTTTCATAACAAACGTTGATTCTAGTCTCATTTTATTTCGGAATCAATTCCATACTAGTGTTATCAAATGCCAATTTTACTCTGAAAAATTATGCAATTAAAAAAAATAAATCAATCCCACCTAAAAATCAAGAGAATGGGACCTAGATGATTATGAAACATAACCTTACTCTAGCAAAAACTCAGAGCTGTTCAAAAGGAATCTATTATGTGGGAATGTTCCATCTGAACGGTTGTGAGTTGTTCACGTACGTTCACGTTTATGAACATTCACCCCCTTGAAAATATTTGCTCTACACAATTTCATTTTTTAAACTCATTTTTGTGCTCTACTTTGTCATGGATCCGAAACGGTTATTTGTCCCTCTTTACGAAATCTCTCGTAGTCCGTTGGATCCTTCACCTGGAACTCTCTTGTAGTTTTGATGTCTTCTGCGTATTATGAGCATATTAGATTTTAGAAACAATGGAAACTTCTTCAAATAAAGATGGAGAGTCCGCAAAATGGGCAAAAGCTGAAGTTGATGTTTTTGTAACTTTATTATTTGAGGAGATGAAGAGCGGTAGCAAGACAACCAGTACATTCAACAAGGCAGAGTGGAAAACATTAAAACTCAGCTTGAGGCAAAAGTAGGCCGTCCATTTAAAATTTTACAGTTCTAAAACAAAATGAACAAACTCTACGAATAAGCGGTCATGAGTTCAAACCATCTTGGGGCCTATCCCCATCCCCTAATTCCCCCCCCCCTATTATACAAGCTCTTAATTCCAAAAAAAATAAAATGAACAAACTCATAATTGATTATAGCAGTTTCAAAAAATTGTTGGGAACATCAGGCTTCAACTGAAATTCAATGACTACGACTTGCACTATAGAGGATGATGGTGTTTGGGAGAGACACATAAATGTAACTTTTGCACCTTGTATCATCTACAAAAATGTCTTTTGTTTTAGTGTTGTTTCTAGTAAAATGTAAAACAATTTTTTTTTTATATCAAGCAATTGAACTTTTTTAAGGAAAACCCAAGCTGGTCAAATTTGAAGAAAAATGATCTACCCAATTACCAAAATTGCAGATGATATATCATATATGGTGATTCCTACGCATGTGGAGCTGGAGCAATTGAGTTTTACTTTTGTCATGCTTTGTGATCTATATAATGTGCATGAAGTGATTCAGATTTCTTTGTAGTAATTAACAATTTTTGTTCCTTCAGAGGGTGTGCCTTGGTGCAAGTGCAACGGTAAGATTGTTCTATTGTAATCAAGTGGTCACGGATTCGAGTCTAGAAACAACCTCTTTGTGAAAGCATGAGTAAGGCTGTGTACTAATCCTCCCCAGACCCCACAATGGCAGGAGCCTTGTAGTAATAAGAGTGATTCTTTCAATTTCATAACAATCGTTGATTCTAATCTCATTTTGTTTCGGAATCAATTCTAGAATAGTGTTATCAAACGCCAATTTTACTCTAAAAAACTTATGAAATTAATAAATAAAAAAATCAATCTCACTTATAAATCAAGAAAATGGGAGCTGGATGATTATGAAACATAACCTAACTTTAACATCTCTAGAGGATGAGATTTGCGCCTTTAAATTAGGGGAGTTAACCGATTGGTCTTGGTCTGTGGAGTGGTTAAGAGTCAAGGCTATGACTGACTAAATAAGTAATTGGTCTGCAATACCCAACAGTCCAACACGGTGGCATTCAATAAACAGTCGGTTGGTAATAGGCCTCAATTGGTCCAGTACGCGGTTAATAAGACTCCACACACAGAGAGACACACACAGAGAGAGAGAGAGAGAGAGAGAGAGAGAGACTTGGCTCCCAGTATCCGACACACCCCACACACAAAGAGAGAAGGTTTGAGATAGGGGTGTCAAAAGTTGGCCCACATCATAGGCCCCATCTGAACCAATCGGTTGAAGCTTGAGACCGGTTTGACTAATTAACGTGTTGGGCTCAAGAACCAACCAATTAATAATCGAGTGTTCTTGGTGCAAGGTAGTGGCTTGACGCCTTGACAGTCACCTGATCAGGATCGGCCGAATAGTGTGATCAACCAATAATTGACTGTTTATAATCTTATTATTAGTTTGGTTAAGCTTATTTAGTCGATTATAGCCTGTTTAAGGACTGTCTATTGCCCAACTACTCAGTTATCATGTTTAAAATCCAATTATGGACTGGTAATTAACCGACTGAATAGAAATGTTTCCATGCCACTGTCTACATGGCCCGATTACCTAAATAGAAAGAAACGATGTGATCTTTAATTGGTGGAGATTGATTATTGCCTGACCAAAACCGATTGCATCTGATCAGTTGACACCCCTAGTTTGAGAGTCAGAACTTGAAAGTGACAAACTCTCTCAAAGGGTAGGGGTGTCAAAAGTTGGCCTGCATTGGTAGGCTTGACCTGAACGGTTCAAGTATTGATCGATAAATAATCAGGCGGACCTGATGCAAGGTAGTGACCTGATCAGGACAGATTAAAGACGGTTTATGGCCCGATTGTACCTCGTTTAAAGACGGTTTATGGCCTGTTTAAGGACCATTAGCTCAATTAGCTCAATTAGCTCATTTAAATCCCGATTATAACCCAACTAACTCAGTTACCTGGGGCCAGATTATGGACCGAAAAACAATCGTTCGAATAGATATATGTCCATACCCTGGCCTACGAGGCCCAATTACCTAAATAGGCAGAAATGGTGCGGGGTCTTCAATTGATAGGGATCAATTAGAAATGGTGTATATAGAAATGGTTTATTGTTTTGGTCGGTTTGGTTACGGTTATTTTTCTGTTTCGGTCGATAACCAGTCAAGGATTAGTTTTCAATCAAAACCGAGACTGGTTGATTATCACATTATCCAAAACCATGATTAGACCGGACCTATTAAATGGTCGGTCCAATTTTGGGCTAATCCAAAACCGTTATTGGTCTGGGTTTTGACATCCGTACTCTATTATCTATATCACCTTAACCTTGTGTTACATGAATCAAGCCACCACAATAGACAATTGCCAAGACAAGTTGGATCTATCCACAAGTGGACCACAACCTCCCCACGTCAGGTGTCAATTTTTTCTCTCTAAGTTTAGTTTTCAATGCCTAATGCTATAGGTTTTGAAATTTTGTTACAAAAAATAAGATCAATCTTATATATTTAAAAGAAGGCAAGAGATCTCTACTTGATCGCATAGTCTCTGCACAAGCATCTGGGCCAATGGGTGAGCACGCTTAGGTATCTATCTAGGGGCAGAGGCATCATCTCACAGTGCTCTGTGAGAGGGCGTAGAAAACACCATCAAATAGAAATCTTTTTTTAATTAAAAAAATAAAAGAAGGTACCACATCCTTCCCAATTTGAAGTGCCAGTTTCGCCAACCAGAATATTCTACATGGGCTGCGTTTCCCTTCAACCACGGTCAAGGGATTCAACTTCAAGGGAGAATACCTTGACCATGGGGTTTGGACTTAATGGTGTCCTAACATGGTGGTTTGAGGAATTGGTATTGGTATCATTGGAGATAGATATTGATTCTTGACCGATACAATGCCGATCTAGGGCTACTGATCAAAGGTAAAAATGTAAAATAAAATCATTTTTTATTAAAATTTACGGGTAAAGCTATCCGATCCAGATCGATATAGGCTGATCTAGATTAGTTTCATATCGATATCAATCAAGATCGATAATGGTTCCGATATCGATTATTAAAACCTTGGTCTTGAGTAAGGTTATCAAAACCAAACCAAAATCATTTATTGAAATTGAACCAAGCCATTTACATCGAAAACCATGAAATCATTTAATAATGGTCCAATTTTGATTTTACCTAAAAAACATTGCATCGAATCGAATTGAACCATTTAGTAACTGAGCCGTTTAATACCATTTTCAATCATTCCTCAATAAGAGGAGATATTTTTATTAAAAAAAATAATAATAATAAGAGGTAGATATTTATGGTCTCCTTTCTATACCTCGTGATAAAGGTTGGAAAATTTATTTAAAATATTAATTAATTTTATATATTAAACATAAAATTAAAAAACAATAGAAGATGGGTAATATATTATAGATTTTTTTTTTTTGGGTAGAATATATGATAGATTTGAACATAATAAAAAATTTAACATGTGACTAATTCAAAGATTCTACCATAAATCCAAATAATTTGTCTATAAATTAAGGGATTATCTCAGTTGCCAAGAATTAATATCTCATAATCAAAAGGTCATGACTCTAATTCTCATTGGTTTTACTTAATAAAAAAATAAAATGAATAATTCCCCATAAATAAATAATAAATAAATAGTTTATAGTTGGATACAGTGTGATACAGAGGATACGCGGTAGTGCATCTGTCGATCAGCAAGCCGCCACTATTTGGTCAAATCATCGATCGGTCCAAAAAGTCCTAACGACTAACGTAGTTGGTCAGTTGCCTTCTTTTTCAGTCTAATTGTTGAGGAAGAAGAACAAGAAGACCGTACGCTTTGATAGCTATGACCATTTCCATGGCCTTCTTCCTCATCTTCTTCTTCTTCTACTCTTCTTCCTTCATCAAGTACAGCTCATTATCGGAGACTTTTGCAGTTCAATTCCTCTTAATCTCTGAGGATTTCATTTGTAAAAGAATAAGCTTCTTTCCTTTTAGAGAGGGAATAGACGATGGCGATCGATGCGAGTCTCTTGACTCCCGAATCTGCAGCTGAGAGAGCAGTTTCTGTAATTGGTCTTGGTTACGATCTATCTAGTGATATCCATCTTTCCTACTGCAAGTCTGGTCCATTTAATTCACGTTTGATCGAGCTCGATGAAACCCTAGCTCGTGACCTCGTTTTGCCTTGTGGTATCGTTGTTCCTAATGTACCCAATTCAATCAAGTGCGATAAGGGAGAGCGCACGCGGTTTCGTTCTGATGTTCTTTCTTTCCATCAGGTCAGTTCTCTGTTCCCTCCCCCCCCTCCCTTTTTTTTTTTGCTTATGAAGACTACTTTCTTTCTAAGGATCTTGCCAAGGATCTTCGTTTAGTACAATATAAGTAGATTAGAAGTGAAAATTTTAGAAAGCTACACTTATCCTCCTAAAATCGGTGATGTGATTTACTGAAACACAGACAGATGAAAATGGTCATGGCGATGAAAGGCACTGGAAATTAGCTTTGAGGGCTTGGGGGTGAATTGCAGTTTAGTAGGATAAAGCTTAGATGCTAGATCTGAATATCGCAAATCAGATAACGAAGAAAATGAGTGACTTTTACAACTATTGGAGCTGCATTCGTTCTAATGATACTGGATTTGACCCTTTTCCTTTTGTTCCTTTGTATAGATTTCATGGTTCATGTGATCGCATTCTCGTTTTTCTGAACTATGTTGCGAAGGTTTAAAAACTAGAATCTGGTTCGGGGTCAGTCTCCATCGATTCTGACATGATTTCTGATTCCAATCGTCTCGGAATCGACAGGAATTAGACTCAGCCGATCTGGTCAGACCAGGTCAGACTTAGTAAGCGAAGAGTCAGGGTTAATCAGGATCAGCGTTGATCACCGATTCTATTCTACTAATTCCGTTCGATTTTAAAACACAGTTTGTTGCGGTCCTTTATTGTTGAGATTCTTTTTTACCTGTTACATAAATTGATCAAGAAATTGGTATGGTTCTTCAATCTTTCTTCCGCGTAAAGCTTGATATTTCTCTCCTTTTCTGATGTTCCAGATGTCAGAGCAGTTCAACCACGATCTATCTTTGACTGGTAAAATCCCCTCGGGCCTTTTTAATGCAATGTTTAATTTCAAAGGGTGCTGGCCGAAGGATGCAACAGCCACAAAAAGTCTTGCTTTTGATGGATGGTTCATGACTCTTTATAATATAGAGTTAGCAAGATCTCCAATAGTACTGAATGAACATGTGAAACAAGAAGTTCCAACATCATGGGACGCTGCTGCTCTTGCTGGGTAAGATTTTGGGAACAAACAAGGTTACCGCAGCTCTGACAATTGATTGCATTTTTATGTCTTTTTTTTTCTCTTATTTCATTTCTTTGTAGATTTGTGTTTTTTTTTTTTTTTGGGGGGGGGGGGGCGTCTGACTTAATACCCTTTTATTGTTCCATACATAGACTGAATGTGGGCATAGTTTTTTACTTGTACATAAGATGCGAGCAGAAATCAATTCATAAACACATTACATAATGTAAGTCCAACAGACATGATAATTTGTGAACAGAGGAGTGATTATTATATTGTTATATGAGCTATAATTCTTTTTCTGGTGTGATGAAGTAATTTGTACTGTTGGAGCAAAACTATGTCCTTGTTATGTGATTTGATTTTCTTATTGCCAGTAAATAACAAGGACACTTCATTTTGCAACATTTGTGTGTTAGATACCCTGTGTCTGCATATGACGTCGACTTAATGTTTTCTATAACATGACTGTATAATTTTCACCGATTGTGCTGAGTTGGACACCCTGAATCTGTGTTGGATCAGATGGTGGCATTAATGTCCCTGTTCATATCCTTGTTACCTAGCCTACAGAAGCTCAAATAATTGCAAGGTTGTTAATCATCTTCTGCTATTTTCATGGATTATGGAACAAGGAACTAATTGTCCAGTTATATCTCAATTCGACTCATTCCAAGCAAAAATAAATAAGCATCATGGATATCTTGCAAATGGTAGAAACTTCTGTCTGTTTTGCAATGATAACCTGTAATCTGAAAGTTACTTGGATTTTACATACCCTTTGTTTTCTGGAGGGGTAATGAACTACATTTCTTGTAGATTTGTAGTTTATTTATTCTTTGGGGAACGAGGCCTTTCTCTGAAAAGAAGGTGGAACATCAATTATTTGCTAAACTGTAATTGAGATTCTTTTTTTTTAAATTTTAAATTTCATACTTCAATTGGAATGCAATTTTTGTTCATATTTTATACTTCGGTTTGAATTCCAACTTTCCAAGTTCCTACCCCCTTGTTCTTGCTTCGTTTTGAGTTCTTCTAACAACATAATTTTCCAGGTTTATTGAGAAATATGGTACTCATGTTATTGTTGGAGTAAAGATGGGAGGTAAAGATGTGATTCATATTAAGCAGCTAGAAAACTCAAATCTTCAGCCAATGGAAGTGCAGAAACTGTTAAAGGAGTCAGCCGATGAGAGATTCTCTGAAGATGTCAATGGAAATTTATACTCAGGCTCTAATGAATTATCAAGAAAACTAAAGGTATATCATACATGGTTTTGAAACTTACATATTTGTCCAATAATGTAATTTTATTTAATCATACAATAACAATGAACGGGTGAGAGAGAAAAGCTAAATGGTGAGAGTAAAAGATGATACATATAAAAATGTAGGGGTCCAAGGAACATGCAGTTTCATGTCCACCCACCTTGAGATTTTTTTTTTCTGCTCTGGTTAATCATTATAAATTTAGCATGTGCACTTGCTATTTTACTCTTTGGATCCACAATTGAAGAAATCATTTGTGTCTCAATTGATTTTATTCATGAAGAAAAGGAAAGCATTTGACTCGTAATAGTGCATGAGTCTAGGATAAATCCTAATACTTCTCTTGCTTATTAGATTAGATAATAGCTATTAGCTGACAAAAACAACCTACTAGATGGCAAGGAAATGCAGTATTTGAACACATTAACAACATAAAGGAAAAAGGGTATGGAAATGGCAAAATTTCAAGTCTACCCCGAGTTGTAGAAGGTATAAATAGTTGAATTCCTCTGAACAATAATTTATTTGCACATTGGGATCAGTTTTAGTGGAATCTTGTCAAATACTTGACAAAATTATGCAAATAATTAAAAAATAAAAAAGGAAATTGTTTCTGAATTGTGAGAAAAATTTTTGTGTATAAAATAGTGATATTTCTTTTTACTATTTTCCTAATTAATGATAAACAAATTAACATATCATGTTGTTTATATAGAAATGCTAATTTATTGAAAAATATGCGTGGAAGGTCTAGGAATCTGGTAGATGATATTAGAAATTGTGATAATATAAGAAAAACAAGAATAAATTATTTCTATGACAAACAGATAGTTGTTAGTGGGTTATTCTACAGCGGAAAGAATAAGTAGACAAATGATTAAAATCTCCCCAATCTGCATTGTTTCAGGATAAACAGTTTGTGGCCTGGGAACTTAATACTGCATTTGCAAACTCAATTAGATCAACTACTGTTTCTCACTCAAAGAAGGAGGTAAGATTCTTCATTTCTACCGCAGTTTTGAAGAATTGCAACTGGTGGAGAGTTTTAACTATTATAGATTTGATGTTCCTTTCCTTCTGTGCAGGATATCGTAAGCATTCATGTCAGGAAGGGAGGTATTAATAATGGCCAAAGTCATAATGAGTGGATTTCAACCATATCACAGTCTCCTAATGTGATATTAATGTCTTTTGTTCCAATAACCTCCCTTTTGAGTGGTGTACGGGGTAGTGGATTTCTAAGCCATGCAGTAAATCTTTACCTCCGATGTGAGTATGGCTATCTCAAGAGCACCAGTTTCATCTTGTCACCATATTGAGAACCCTTTGGTCTAAACACAGTGCAATTTATTCTTGGACTTGGAATGGAAGAACAATCTTCTGACCCAAGGAAGTGTACCAGCTATATCAAAAGAATTTCATGTTTTATTTATTTGATTACTATGTTTCCCAATTTATGTACCCAAAGGATGGGGGGGGGGGGTAAGACTATCCTAGCTATGTTATTGTCCAACTCCTGATTGTGTGTGTATTTAGGTTTCATTATCAATTAAAAGATTATGAGCACAAGGAAAATGCCAGATGAATGTAGGAGAAACATTGTGGTTCCGATTTACAAAAATAAAGGTGATATTCAGAGATAAAAATAACTATAGAGGCATAAAACTAATGAGTCATACTATAAAATTATGGGAGAGGGCTATTGAAACCCACTTGAGACAAGAAACTACCATTACGAAGAACCAATTTGGATTTATGCCAGGAAGATCCATGACGGAAGCTATTTACCTATTAGGAGACTTATGGAAAGATTTAGAGATTGTGAGAAGGATCTCCATATGGTCTTTATTGACCTAGAAAAAGCTTATGACAGAGTCCTTAGAGAGTTAATCTGGCAAGTACTAGAGAAGAGAAATGTTTCAAGTAAATATTTGGACATACTTAAAGATATGTATGATGGTACAGTGACAAGTGTAAGAACTGTGGGGGGCCAAGGTAGTAAGTTTCCAATTACAATTGAGTTATATCAAGGATCAGCTTTAAACCCTTATTTGGGTGCATTTATCATGGATGATTTAACCAGAGACGTTCAAGATGAAGTTCCTTGGTGATGCTTTTTGCTGATGATATTGATTTGGTGGAAGAGACAAAAGCAAAGATTAACGCCAAATTAGAGTTATGGAGATCAATCTTGGAATTCAAAAGGTTTTAAGATAAATAGAACGAAGATGGAGTATATGGTGTGTAACTTTGGTTACATTAGGACGGATAATGAGGTGGTGAAAACTGATGACAGGGAGATTCCGCAAAGTGATTATTTTAGGTATCTTGGCTCAATCATAAATAAAGAAGGTGATATAGAGGATGATGTTTCACCGAGAATTAAAATGGGATGGATGAAGTGGAGAGGTGCGTTTGCAGTGTTGTATGATCGGTGTATTCCTTTAAAACTTAAAGGAAAATTTTATAGGACAATCATACGATCGACTATGATGTATGGTGCGGAATGTTGGGCAGTTAAGAAGCATCGTATAGATAAATTCATTGTAGCTAAAATGAGGATGTTGAGATGAATGAGTGGAAAACTAGGTAGGATAAAGTAAAGAATGATCATATTAGAACTGGTTTGGGAGTAGTTCCAATACATGATAAGCTACGAGAAAGTCATTTGAGGTGCATGACCATGTTCAACGGAGGCCTCTGGATGCTCCAATACGGAAGAGTGATTTGATTCAGATTGAAGGAACTAAAAGAGCCAGGGGCAGACTTAAATGACCTTAGGAGAAGTGGTGAGGAAGACATGCATAGCTTAGGCCTTGTATCAAATATGACCTCAAATAGAGCTGATTGGAGGGAAAGGATCAATGTAGCTGACCCCATTTAGTTGGGATAAGGCTGAGTTGTTGTATGAATTAAAATTTCTTTGTGAGTTTTTGTTGTGTGAAAGATATGAACTTCAAATAATTCCAGGACACCCAACATGCCCTGAGATGGGACATCAGCAAAGTGTTCTTAATTTAGTACTGAATTTGAATGATCAAAACAGTAGCCAAACAAGATCTTTTCATAGAGTAATAATTCCAGATTTGGGGAGGTTATCAATAATGCAAAATCAGATGGTTGAACGGTCCTATAACTCCAATCGAGTTTAGTATAAGGGTAAGGGAATAGTTGCTGAAAGTATGAACCGAATCTGGTTGTTAAATCAGCAGATAATAAGGTAATTCTAGTACTAGTAGGAATAGGGGTAAAACAATAATTTAACAATGAAAACAGAATCCAGGAACTAGGGTTTGTAATGGACAATCGATACAATAATGTTAAAGACATAAACAGTAGCTTAAACATTAGAATCAATTCAGGTAGAAAGGTCTAAACAGTAGCTATAATGGAAGGTAGGACAGAATAGGAAAACAGAAATATCTCAAGATCCAATGATCAGAAATAGGTCAAACTCAAATCGAGTTTACCATTAGGGTTCATGAACATGTGGTTAAAATCTTAAGACGATCTAACGGCCGAATTGCTTCATATGATCCTCTAGAAGCAAGAGCTCTAGTTGCAGACTTACTTCTTGATGGCAGAATTTAGAAAAAAGAATCAACAAATCCAGTATAAGAATAGCAGCACAAGAACAAGAGCACTAGAAGTCTAGAACAATCCACCGGGCTTCACACCATAAGGTGTTCGATTGGATCAAACACCAATCTACCTTCACAAGGTATTTCTTGATCAAACACAAGATATTCTTCACCAATGGAGAAGGACAGCAGCAATAGCCTTTTCATTCATCAAAATTCGTGTGCAATGCTGGCCTCCCTTACAAACTTATATAGAAGACTCAAAAAGACTCCTAAACTAAAAAGAAAAGGCCCAACCCAATCCTTAACTAATAAGGAACTAGGAAAGTGAAATAATAAAGGAAACAAACTCAAACTAGGACTGGACTTATAGAATCCTAACCCAGATCAACTAAAACACTTAATTACAATTACTTGCAACTTAAATTGAACCACATAGAACCGGTTCGATTGAACTAACCCAAAACAACTTAAAAAAAATAAACTTTGTATAAGAAACTAAGTCCTAAAAAAGGAAATCCTGTATGCAATCTTACTACCCATGTTTTAGGCCCATAAAAGTGGTCTGTTAAATTAAAAATCCAATGGACCAAAGGCCCAACATGTATAGAATCCGACCCTATACTTATTCCTAATAAAACAAAGTCCATTTCGGTGATGAATCTGTGTCAGTTCTTTTCTTGTCTGATTGATAAGATCCATCCAACAGGTACCAAACCTTACAAAGCTCACATCATTGGACTGTACTTTCCCAAAAATATCGTTTTAAGGCTCTTTCCAATGTTCTTGTCCCATTCAAACTGTAAAGAAATCGAGGTTGCCAGAATTTTCTGTAACATATGATTGTTGAGCCATACATGTAGGTGATTGGCCTTCAAGACAAAAAAGATTTATGCCACCACAAGTTATTTTTTGAGTATCAGAGTAAAAAACCTTACTAATGTGTGTGGGGATGAGAAATGAAAGGTTGTGACCCCCCCCCCCCCACACCCCCAAGGGGGGGTGGGGGTTTTCATTTTTATTATTGTGGAATTTCAGCATCGATCGTTTTATTCAAGCATTCATCTTGTTATGTGTCAAGGTTGATATTTTTCCCAATTTGTATAGGTGTGTTTCTGTGGTGTGTCAAAGACAAACCATCTGCCCCACCTTTTTATTTTTGTCTTTCCTTTTTCCTCTCAAGTGGCTCTCATATCTTATGAGAATTGGTAATTCATGCAGATAAGCCTCCAATAGAAGAACTTCATCAGTTTCTCGAGTTTCAGCTACCCAGGCAATGGGCTCCCATTTACAGTGAACTCCCTCTTGGTCCTCGGCGCAAGATACGTGGTTCACCAGCACTGCAGTTCTCCTTCATGGGCCCCAAACTTTATGTTAACACGGTGCAGGTAGTCTTTTTGCTTGCCTGTTCATGAGATGGTCATATCTGTTACCCCCACTTTAAACCTCAGCATAATGTACTGGAAGACCCAATTCTGAAATTTTGACATAATGATTAGGTGGTAAAAGAAATTGGTAACTCTATTACATGATACTTGAGACTAGGGAACCTCCATGTGTTAGAAAGTGCATAGAACTTCCATAT
Organism: Telopea speciosissima; assembly: GCF_018873765.1. Lineage (NCBI taxonomy): Eukaryota > Viridiplantae > Streptophyta > Magnoliopsida > Proteales > Proteaceae > Telopea > Telopea speciosissima. Next base: position 16,497,931 of record NC_057924.1, read on the forward strand.
TTCCATAACTGACATCTATATCTGTTCGTGTGCTAGCATGACCCATGGGATGATGGAACTTTATAGGTTTTTTTTTTTTTTTTTTTTTGTTTAAATAACTTTAAGCTCACATAAATGGTCAAACAAGTTATCCAGTTTTCAAAGTACATCATTTCTTACCTGGGAAAATAGAACTATCCTCCAATGAGCAACCTAATGAACAACAACTCGGCCTCATCCCAATTAAATGGGTTCAGCCTTATCATCCAATGAGCAACCTAATAAATAGCAAAAAAACCTTTCCGCCCAAATCGTACCCCCCCATTTTTTTTTTAATACAAAACTGCAAATCTTTCTTTGTATGGTAAGAGTTACAAGTTGAGTCCTCTAATGTCTGTCGTCCTATTCGAAGTTCTAATGTTACTCTAAGGGCTCACCCAAAGGACCATTGTTTCTGTAAACCCACCATGTCTTTCCTATTCCATTGCATTTTTCCAATGTCGCTTATTGAGAGATGTTGGCAGTGTGGTGATTAGATATCATAGCCATCAGTAATAAGATACTTTTCTGCTTTAAAAGATGTATATTTTCCACCTTGTTGCCTTTATGTATTTAAGCTCCATGTCTGCTAATAAAGGGTGCATCTTCTTATAACAAAAGTGGTGACTTGAGAAGTTGTAACCCATTGATTGCTCCTCATTTTATTCCTAAAATTTCTTCGAGTTGGGGGTAAAAAAGGGTTTTCAAAATAATTTGAAAGCGACTTACTTTTATGTCATCCTCAAGAACTTCATTGTCTAGCATGTTTTCCGAATACACGTGAAATGACTGGTTTTACACTCATTGAAACAAGTGTGTTATACTAAAAGAGCAAAAAAATAACGTTACTTCTTTTTCACCAACTTTGGTTACATCAAGATTTTCCACCAAATAATTATTGAAACCAGTTTTTAGTTATTTATTTGACATTGGTAGTCACCAGTTTTCTAGATCCTTTCTGGTTTCTAAATTGACCAATTGCAGGTTGACTCGGGTAATCGGCCAGTGACTGGAATCCGTCTATACTTGGAAGGTAGGAAGAATGATCATCTAGCAATCCATCTGCAACACCTTGAGATGCTTCCCAAGAGCATTCAACTCTCTGATGATTACAGTCACGTGCCCAATGAGAAGCAGATCGATCGAGGCTATATTGAAACCGTGAAGTGCAAGTTATTTTCACACGTATACGCGGAACCAGTTCAATACAATGGGGCTTGTATAGATGATGAAGCTGCCTCCATAGTGACCAAGGCCTGGTTCGAGGTTAAGATGGTTGGGGTGAAGAAGGTCCTGTTCTTGAGACTAGGGTTCTCAATGGTGGCATCTGCAAAGATCCGTAGATCAGAGTGGGTTGGGCCTAGCACACCATCTCGGAAATCAGGTGCCTTCTCAATGCTGATCAGCACTAGGTTCAGCACACAACTTCCCCCTGAGAAGCCAAGCAAAGTGATTGTGAACTCGGCTGTGCATCCAGGGGGTCCACCTCTACCCTCTAGGACTCCAAAGCTGTCACACTTCCTAGATACAATGGAAATAGTGAGGGGCCCGGAAGACCTGCCTGGATATTGGGTGGTCACCGGTGCAAAGCTATGTGTAGAGGGTGGCAGGATCTCTTTGAAAGTTAAGTACTCCTTGTTGACAATAATCTCGGATGATGACTCTTACTAGTTGATGCCAAAAAGAGCTGAAGGATTGATTCCAAATGCGATGGCCTTCCACAAAATTCTTGTGTAGATCTATTAAATCAAATGTTTACTGTACAGTCGTGTCTAGTGCAATTCAATTTTGAAGTTGACTGCATTTGCTTTAAACTGTAATGTTCATATTTAGTAAGCTTTTAAGTTAATTACATGATAATTGTTGGTAACATAGATTTAGGTATTGGTATCATAGCAGCCATACGTATCGGTATCGGTGGTGATCGAAACCAATATGGCTTCCTAATGTATTGATTGATACAGTTAAATTTTTTTTTTGGTAATTTTTTTTTCTTTAAATGGAATTTGCCTGATGTGGACTGATACAGCTGACCTGTATTGGTACATGGCTACTTATACCAGTGCCAATACCATGAACTAAAACCTTGGTTGGTAATTACTAAAGAAAATGGTGAATTATTATTGTCACAAAGGTATGTTATTTTTTTTCAATTGTTACAAGACATTTATTCTGTCACTTGGACATATGACATGTCCGTTCTGATCGTTGGATAGGGAGTATATGGTCTAGATTAATCACGTGTCAAATTTCAAAATCTAATTCAATAAGATATCTCCTTTTGTATTCACACACTTCTTGTGTATGTCTATGTGTACCCATTTTTTTTGGGGTAATAACATGTGTATCAATATTGTAGACAATATTGTGCATTCTCCCAACTAGGGGTGTCAAATTAATCCGACCCTAACTTGCCCTGAGCCCGGCCTGAGGATAAGGAAGGGTCAGGCTGGGTTTCACAATTGCTAGGCCTTGGCAGGGCCAGCCCAACCTTGCATTAATGTATTATAAAAAAAAATAAAATAAATATATATACTAGGTAGTGTCATTCACTTGAAAGAATAGGCTCGTGATATTGTGACTTGACTTCCCTTAAACCTGCGAGTTCCCTTCCTGAGTGGAATAAGTCTGATAGTACCTAACAGTCTAGCATTGAACCGGTGAAAGCGGCAGAGGGACTGTAAGTTCGGGAGAAGCCGGTATAACACTAGGTAGTGCTTTAAACCATTTCAGAAAGGTAAAATGCACTTTTAAAGGGGGGATAGTACCCATATCATGGACCGTTTGGACAGAACAATGTCTTCAAGTACCTTAGGAGACTGGAGCTCCGACTGTAGTGTTATCAGTAATGAAGAACAAAAGAGAGATAGAAGTCTCCAAAACTGGACCATCCCCAAAGTTCCGACCAAAGAAGTTTACAAACAAGACTTAATTACCTTCACTGAAGCCATCAACATGGTGGAACAAACAATAGACTACAACCCAAATATGTAGGAAATCTGCCTGCTTAACCCCAAAAGTCTCCAAGAATTAAAACAAAAGTATAACTACATCTACATCGGATTAATTCAAGTTGCAATCAAACCCCTTCACAGGGAAGGACTCAACACCTCTGTCCTCTTAGCTCTAAGAGACACTAGGTTCCTCAAGTTTGACGACTCCCTGATCGGAGCCATAGAGACCAGTATGTGCTACGGACTAGTGCACTTCAATTGTTACCCAGACATAAGTCTAGGTTTAAAAGATGAGAACATCTTAGTTGCTCTCAAAATCAACCTCAAAACCCATGGCTATAACATGAAGCCTGGATCCATCCCAATTGCTGTGGTTCATCGGTATAAGGCCATGAAAAAGATTTCCAGCCCTAGAGCCCTGAGGAGATCTGAGAAAGGTCGAACAAGATATATTGAGACGGACTTTGCACATGCAAGGACCATTCTCCCAAGAACCTGTAAGTGGGACGAAATCTCGTTCCCTGAAGAATGGAAGGTGCAGTGCCAGATTCCGGTACCCCAAATAGACAATCGTGAGGTCGAGTACATAACTCAGACCATCAACGAAGAAGTTTCCATTAAGTTTAATAGAACCCAAAATACCCAGAAAGGTAAGGAACCTGTAGGATCCTCTAAACCTAAAGAACAACCTGCCAGAGCCTCGTACTCAGGCACACCCTCAAATTTCAGTTATCAAAGTAGTCGCCTTACTGGCCTTAGGCAACAAGGAAACATCCTGCAAGGGATGTACCAGGAATACAAGATTGAAACCCAAACTGAGACTCAGGAGTCTGATTCAACTCCGACGCCTCCAAAATCACCAACTTACTCTCAAATGGAAACCCCAACACCAGATGCAAGAATCGGAGTCATCTTCGCAGAAGAAGACTTCCAAATTAATAAACCAATGTTTAGGGAAGATTTTGAATCTCCCAAGAACAAAGAGAAGAAGGATTGGTTCTTTACAACCATCCCTGAAGAACAAAGAACAAACATTAGAAAACACTGGTACGAGTTGATGACTAGTCAAAAGTTTAATATAAAATTCTTTACTTACTTAGAGATTTATGCAAACCCCCACAAAATAGACTATCCATTTGGTAGTCTGAATACAAACCAAAACACAGCAACAATGTGGATAACAGACACAAACGAGATCATAAAATCTGTCCATCCACCCTTAGCAAATCTCAAACTAAAAATCAATGAAGCAGAGATTTCTGCAACACCATTTAGATCAACACATGGAGCCTCTGAGGCTGAGAAAAAACTTATAGGTTTATCAAATTATACAAACCAACACCTTCTAACCCTAAGAAAATAATTATCCAGGGTAGAAACATTAGTACAACAAAGGCCTGATCCTCCAGACCCAGATCTAGGGATTAAACCAAGTTCTTCAAAACAAGACCTTCCAAGTTCTTCAACAAGACCAATGTTCAACCCTTACAACATTAACCAAAGAAACACTAAGGCCCTGAACAAAACAGATGCCTTAAGAGAAATTGAACAAAGACTAAAATCCTTAGTCATCCCTGAGACGCCTCAGAAAGAGTCTCAAAACCAATCTCAAGTTTCAGATAATACCAAAACCGTTGGAGTCATAAACCAAAAAGACTTTGATGAAGAATCAAATACCATAAATGCTATAATTGAAGAGAACTTTCAAAGGTCCTATCCTAAACCAACATTTCCAGACCTTCAAATGAAGAAAAGGGGAATTTATTCCCAGGCCTCCTACCAAAGTGGTGTCATCTATGAATGAAACATAGATGGCATGTTTGAATACAATATCATTAACAAACTTCAAGAAATGACCATGGTAGCAAATGCCTACCGGATCAAAGAAACATCTGACCAAGCCGTTGCTGATCTCCTGGCTTCAGGATTCACAGGCGAACTCAAAGGATGGTGGGACTATGTCCTAACCGTTAACCAAAAAACCCAAATTTTGACTACCGTCCAGACTACTGAAGACGGAGTTATAATCTTAGAAGATGGCAGGGTTGTTGAAGATGCAGTCAACACCCTCATATACAACATAACCAAGTACTTCTTAGGAGACCCTTCAAGATTAAAAGATAGGTCCTCCGAACAATTAACAAATCTAAGGTGCAGAAAATTGCACGACTTCAAATGGTATAAAGATGTCTTCATGACCAAATTCCTGACCAGGGAAGATGCAAACTCTCCCTTTTGGAAGGAGAAGTTCATCACTGGACTTCCAAGTGTCTTCTCAGAGAAGATCAAACAAAGACTTATAAAAGAAAACAATGGTGAGATCCCTTATGGAAATCTCACTTATGGAGACCTAATCAATACCATACATGAAGAGGGCATAGCCCTTTGCACAGATTTAAAACTGGCAAAACAAATGAAAAAAGAAACTAAGTCTTGCAAAGAACTAGGTGGATTCTGTGAACAATATGGATTCCCAGTTCCAAAACCCCCTTCAAACAAGAAGGATAAGAAACACTCAAAGTTTAAAAACAAGAGACATTCTAGGGAAAAATATTCAAAAGAACCTACAAAAGAGTTCCACACAAAACCCAGGTATTCAAAAAAGAAAAGGTTTCAATCCAAGAAACCCCAAGAAGATAAACAAGACAAACCTTCAACAAGTTCAGATAAAAGAAAGTGTTTTAACTGTGGCAAATTAGGCCACATTGCAAAGTACTGCAAGGCAGACAAGAAGGTGAGCCTGCTGAACCTTGATCAAGAAACCCAACAAAAAATATTCAAGATCTTTGCCGAGTCTGACTCAGACTCAGATGACTCAGAAGATGAAATTTTCTATGATGTCAATCAAATTAACCAAGACACTGAGTCCAGCAGTGACTCTGAACCCGATGCAGTTGCATGCAACTGTGTCACAAATGCCATAAATGAATATTCTTCCTCTGAAGAATATTCTGAGACCAAAAGTATCGGAATGATTAAGCAATCATTCTTTGATGCAATTGAACAAATAACTGACGTACAAGTCAGAAAACAATGCCTTGAAGAGGCTAGACAAGCCCTAGAAGAAAACAAAGAAAGACAAAAACCTTACGATATTAATCAAGTGTTTAAAAGGTTTGACAAACAAAAGTCTACTGAAAAATCAGACAAGACTAGAATCACAAATCTTGAACTAACAACTCAAAAACTAAAAAGGGAAATCAAAGAGGTCAAGGAAGAATTAATCACACTAAAAGGGAAATCCAAACAGGTCTCAGAAGACCCAACAGTTGAAACTAGTTATGTTGAAAGCATTTCCCCCCAAAAATGGTTTGTCAAAGTCAATCTGACTATTGACTCATCCTATAAGTTCACTTATGTGGCCCTGATTGATTCAGGAGCACAGTTAAACTACATCCAAGAGGGACTTGTCCCTACCCAATATTACCAAAGGACCAAACAGAGGTTAACCACGGCCAGTGGGGCCTACTTCGATGTCCAATACAAACTACCAGAAATCTACATATGCAACCAAGGGGTATGTTTCAAACAACCCTTCATACTTGTCAAAGTCTTAGATAGCCAAGTAATTTTAGGGCAACCTTTCATAGAATTGACAAAGCCCTTCAAAGTAACAAATTTAGGATTAACCACCAAAATAGGAGGACAAAAAATTAGCTTCGAGTTCTTAGAACCCTCCGATATGGAGCAAATAAGGAACCTAAAAACCTTAGCTATAACAAAAGATCCCTCCATAAATAGAATCAAATCCAAAGAAAAACATTTAAAACATTTAAGCAAGAAATTATGCATATAAAAACTGTAGAAACCCTACAGAAGAAGGAGACTCAGAACCAGATAAGCAAGTTAAAAACACAAATAGAAAGTAACCTGTGTTCTGAATTCCCTGATGCCTTCTGGCACAGGAAGAGACACATAGTCAAATTACCCTATGAAAAGGAGTTTTCTGAAAAGAACATTCCTACCAAAGCAAGACCCATTCAAATGAGTCAAGAACTCCAAGAGACATGCAAGAAAGAGATCCAAGATCTCCTAGATAAAAAAATTAATCAGGAAGAGCCGGTCACCCTGGAGTTGTGCGGCCTTTTATGTAAACAAAAACTCGGAAATAGAAAGAGGAACCCCAAGGTTAGTAATCAACTACAAACCCTTGAATGAAGTCCTCCAATGGATCAGGTATCCAATTCCAAATAAAAAAGACCTGCTCCAAAAAATCCACCAAGCTAAAATATTCTCCAAATTTGACATGAAGTCTAGTTTCTGGCAAGTCCAGATCCATGAAGGAGACCGTTACAAGACTACCTTCACAACACCCTTTGGACATTACGAATGGAACGTAATGCCATTTGGACTAAAAAATGCTCCTAGTGAGTTTCAAAATATAATGAACGACATATTCAATCCCTATGGCCATTATGCCATAGTTTACATAGACGATGTATTGATTTTCTCAGAATCAATAGACCAACACTTCAAACACCTAAGAAGTTTTTATCAAGTTGTTAAAACAAATGGACTCGTCCTATCAAAAAAGAAGATGGATTTGTTCCAAATCAAGATCAGATTTCTAAGACACTATATTCACAAAGGGACGATCATTCCCATTGAAAGGACCATTATTTTTGCAGAAAAATTCTCAGATCAAATATTAGAAAAGAAACAACTACAAAGGTTCTTAGGAAGCCTGAACTATGTCAGGGATTTCCTTCCTTCAATAAGCAAGATCTGTGAACCACTTTACCAAAGGCTCAAGAAGAAAGCCCCTGCTTGGGGAGAGCCACAAACAAAAGCCGTTCAAGAAATTAAAAGACTGGTAAAAGAGATTCCTTGCTTAACCTTAGCAAACCCAGAATTTCCCAAGCTCGTAGAAACTGATGCCTCAGACTTAGGTTATGGTGGTATCCTCAAACAAGTTGACCAAGACAAAGAAAACCTAGTACAGTATACCTCTGGACTATGGAACAATGCCTAAAAGAACTATAGCACAATCAAAAAGAAAATCCTATCAGTTGTTTTGTGCATACAAAAGTTTCAAGGTGATTTACTCAACAAAAAGTTTTTAGTCGGAGTAGATTGCAGTGCAGCAAAGCAAGTTTTGAAAAATGATGTTCAAAACATTGCATCAAAACAAATTTTTGCAAGATGGCAAGCTTTACTATCAAGTTTTGATTTTGAAATTGAATATATAAAAGGAGAATTAAATTCAATCCCTGACTTTCTCACCCGGGAATTCCTACAGGGATCAAAGGCCATAAACTCCATCCAAGCCATGCCTCCTAAAGAAGACAACCCCCTCTCTAGGGTCAAATCAAAAGCTACCTATGCCAAGGCTCCCCCACCTAAACAAATAGCAAGTTCCTCTCAAGATACTTCACTCGTCCCCTTCTCCCATGTGATCGTAGGGACATCCCAAACAGTTTCAAAACCAAGTTCCTCCAAATCAGTGGCCAACATCCCCACTCAAAGGTCAGTCCACCAAGCACCAAAACCTATTCAAAAAAGCCAATACATAAACAAAGGCACCTTCCAAGACCTTACCATCCTAGAAGACCACTACATTCAAAAGTGCACTTCTGCAATAGATATTGCCAGGAGGATTTTCAATCAAGATTGGTACTTTTATTCTCCAAATCCTTCAAAAACCCAAGAGTTCTATGAGTTCATCCTTGTAGATACTGATTCTATCCGAATTAAACAAAATTTGGACAAAACAGACAAGTCCCTGGTAACCCATTCTTCCGTTACCATCCTCAAGATCCTTAGTGCTGAAGACTGGGGCACAGGTCCCCTATCTCACAAAAATTTCTCCCAAATTTTCAACCCCAAAGGCTACCATTATTTTGATTACGTGGATGCCTGGCACCACGCATTCTTATGGCAAAATCAGAAGGGAAGACACTCGTGGTTCTTCTGCTTCGACTACAAGTTCAATAGCAACATCCCAAATTGGTTCTCAAGATGGTGGCACACCTACGGGCTAATTGAAGAAATACTTCCTGCATCCCTCACGGAGGTATTTGCAAAGTTCTACGAGATTACCCAAAAAGTCCCAAAACAAGCGGACCTACTAAGATTCTTCCTATAGTGCCATCTTGCATGGATCATGTACTGGGAATACCAAGTCCAAGAAATGGAAACTCAAGAGGTGACCCTGCCAACCCTGGCCAGGATCTTCTACGTCAAATGGTGGGATGGGTGCAACATCACCCACTGTACCACAGACAAGATCATTAAGGCAATCACTGGGCTGAAGCCCATTCCAAAGGTGACCCCATCCCAAGCTTCTAATGAAAAAATCCGTCTCAGACGAAAACAATTAGAACAAGAGCTGACCCAACTCGGCCCAGCAAGTGATTAAGAGGACGATGAGGAAGAAAGGTTCAGCATGGACTCCTTATCCACACATCATCTTCATGAAGGGCAGTTCGCCCAAGATCCAAATGATCAGGATGACCTACTCACCCAGCAATAAGAATCAGCCTCCTCAGCCCACTCCACAACAAGGGGTCTAGGAAGGGGACGTGGCAGTACAGTCAGCCACCTACCCCGCAGATCAAACAGAACCCGATAAGGGCCCCATCAAAAAAAAAAAAAAAAAGGAGACTAGTTCAAAACCCGTGGACCCGGGTCATGGATCCTAGCCAAAAGTCAATCCGGGCAACCCGAAAGGAAAATGGATGACTACGTTGGTATGACGTAAGGCTGATGCCTTTCATACTATTGCCACGACTCGGCAATTAAAATCATTGAGTTCAAACAGTGTGTACACAAAGTGGAAAACAGTCTGTCCCTCAGACACGGAATGCCACGTGTCCCCACTATTCTTCTCACCCAAAGACAAATATACTTTTGGTGGCTTTTGCCCCTTAAGTCGAAAGATGCCATATGCTTTCGGTGGGTAGGCCCCATTTGCCTCCGAAGTCCAAAAGCAGCCGACAAGTCTCGATAAGTCCAGCCGACAAGAGTCTCGTGCCTCTGAATATTCCTTTCGGATAAGGCTGGAGCCAAAGCGTCAAGTTTCCTTTAAGAAGACCTCTCCGTCTCAAGGAGGGAGGGGGAAGTTTTTGAAGATAGAGAAGCAGCTCTGCAACTCATCTTCAACCTTCGATCAAAAATAAAAAATTCTAAGAAGAACTTCAAGTTTTTAATTTTATTTTCAAATTGTAAAGATCTTCAACTAAGATCTCACCAGTCCAAGTCAGGTTCGTCAGTCAAGTCCTGTAACTGAAGATCACAACTAAGATCTTCATCAAAGTGTTCGTCAAGATCTAACCCTTTATCTCAGGCTTACAAGTGTTTCTTCAACGTACCAGTAAGTTACCCAGTAACCTTACCTGTACCCAAGCTTCTTCTACCCCAAGCTCAACTTTGTAACAAGATTCTCTCCAAAGATAATATAAAAGTTTTATTTTCAAATATCTTCATATCTTACTTGGCTGACTCAGCCGCCTTCAAAGCACAGTAGAAGGCTACCTGCAAAACGGTAGACCGACGAGGGTTACCCACTCCGAGTGTAGCGACCAGTCCAAATTAAGGATTGTAGCACCTGCTCAGCACACACGAAAGTTTATTTCTGCAAATTTACTTCGAGTTTATTTTATTTTCCCGCTGTTATAATACATTAATATATTATATAATACATCAAAAAGTGGACTGGGGCTTTGTTAAGTTAGCGTAGATATACATTAATATATATCAAGTGGGCTGTGATTCCAGGATGGGCTTTGTTAATTCACTATTCAATGGGCTATCAGGGCCAATCAGGGCCGGGCTGGGTTGAGGGTATACTTGGCCCTGGCATGGTCAGACTGGGCTTGGGTTTAGGTTAAGGCTCCCAGGGTTGGGCTAGGGTTAATGAGAAGCCCGGCCCAGTGCGGTCCGTTGACACCCCTACTACTAAGTCCCACTTTGACACCCCTACTCCTAAGTCCCAACTTTGAGTGGGAACAGACGATTTGAATTAAAAAAAACATAAAAATATATGACTCAAATTAATCTTATGATTTTTGGAAACATCACCTCCCATTGTTTCATGGATAACTGCTAATTTCATTCTCTTATGGACCCTTCATTTATTGTCTCAATGGGAAAAGTAGCCTAATCGCTTGACATGATATACATAGGGAAAAAGAGAGTTAAGCAGTTGCGTGAATAGTTAGTAAGTTTGTATATTAATTGGCGTATCCAACTGTATGAATCAATAAATCACCTCTTATCGTATTTTATCAATTAGTCAGATTTATATGCCACTTTGAAGATATGTCGTACTATACGCGTTTAATCATGTATTAATACGGATTTATGAGTTTTAATTAAAAAAATAAAAAATTAAAACCTAAAGACCCAAAAGCCCGTGAGAAAAACCCCAAACCTGAAACCCTTCTTCTTCGATCGTCCAAGTAGTTCTCTGCCAAGCGTGTGAAAACCCCCAAACCTGAAACCCTTCTTCAACGTCGACTGCAGCCGACCTCCATCTCCGTTATCTCCCTCTCTTTCAACAGTGAAGCAGTGGATCCTCTTCTTCTCCAACCCCCATCGTTTCCACAGCAGATCTCTGTTGCAACAGGTAAAAACCTCCATCTCCGATATTCACCCGTATGCTTTGTTTAAGAATTTTTTTTAAAAACAATTCCGCCGAGCATCTATGGTTGAAAAGGTTAAAATGAAAAAAGAAAAACACAGATTTTTTTTTTTTTTTTTGGGTTTTTTACAATTACCATCCCAAAATCTTTACTATCTACTATTATCCCCCCAAAAATTTTCAAACAACTGTTACCCCCTCTGATGCATACTAACCATTAATTGGCCCCTACCGTTATATTTTCGTAACGGTGGGGGTTCGTCGTGATAGTGTGCCGTTGTCACGAATTTTTTAAGACCAAAATGCCCTTTTGGAGTGGTAATTGTTAAAAAAAAAAAAAAAAAGACCCCATCACCTTCCTCCTTCTTCTTCTTCTTCTTCTTCCTCTCTGCAACCCCAAAATGTGGCTGCCATCAAACCAAAATAAAAAACCTTGGATGGAATGAAACCACGCTGCGAGGAGGAACTGAAGAGAATTCTAGGGAATAAAACGTAACATGAGTACCACTAACATAATTATTACTCCCACCAACAACACCAGCACCACCTGCAACACAGATGATCGACCTGCAAAGCCAGCAATGGGAGCAAAGCTACCGGCGACTGATCAGGAACAAAGGGAAGAACAAATCGAACAAAGGGGATGGGGGATTTAATTACAAACCATTACATGAAGAATAAATGAAAAAAATAATAAAATAAAAATAAAACCAGATACAAGTTCTCCAACGTAATCTGCAGCAGCACCAACGTTGATTTTTCTGACTGTGCTAGGTGTGATCAAAGATGGAGCATTTGCAGAATCCTTCACCAAAAATCACAATCGAGCGTGATGAACCAAAACTAGGATTCGGTTATAGACGATGGGAGCTGGGATTTCGGTTGGGGAAAAGAAGAAAAGAAATAGAAGAGGAATAAGGAAATAGGTTATTCCGAAGAAGAAGTTTACAAATGGGGTAGGAACGGTGGTTTCAGATGGGTTTTGGAAGATGGTTTTTTGAAGAGGAACTGGGTTGTGGTGAATGGGTTTCAGGTGATTGAAAGGAGAATCAAAAAAATAAAAACGAAATGGAAGAAAGAGGGGTTTCAGGGATTGATGGGAAATGGAAAGAAGAAATGGAGCTCGCAATAGGAACGGTGGTTTCGGTTGGGGAAAAGAAGAAAAGAAATAGAAGAGGAATAAGGAAATAGGTTATTCAGAAGAAGAAGCTTACAAATGGGGTAGGAACAGTGGTTTCAGATGGGTTTTGGAAGATGGTTTTTTGAAGAGGAACTGGGTTGTGGTGAATGGGTTTCAGGTGATTGAAAGGAGAATCAAAAAAATAAAAACGAAATGGAAGAAAGAGGGGTTTCAGGGATTGATGGGAAATGGAAAGAAGAAATGGAGCTCGCAATAGGGAAGAATCAGAGAAAGAAAACAACAGGGGATGGTATGATGCTGCTGCTTGTTAGTCATGGCTGGAGCTAAGCAAAATAAATTAAAAGTAAAGTGGAAAAGAAGAAGAAGAAGACGAGGGAAGAAGCTGGTTATCTCCCAAGGGAATATAATCAGGTTTGGGGTTGCAGAGGAGGAAGAAGAAGTAGAAGGAGGAGGACGGTGATGGTTTTTATTTTATTTTATTTATAATTATCACCCCCAAAAGGGCATTTTGGTCCTAGAAAATTCGTGACAACGGCATACTGTCACGACTAACCCCCACCGTTACGGAAATGTAACGGTGGGGGTCAGTTAGTGATTAATATGCATCAGAGGGGGATAACAGTTGTTTGAAAGTTTTTAGGAGGGTAATAGTAGATAGTAAAGATTTTGGAATGGTAATTGTAAAAAATCCTTTTTTTCTTTTATTAAAAAAAAAAAAAAAAACCTAGGATCAGCTCCATGAAATCTCTTTTGTTTGATAAGATAATTTCAATGATGATATTTGATGATATTTTGATTTGTTAAATGATTGTCTACTTATTATTTTTATTTTTTGACTGATACATGCTTGTTTGCTATGATAGATTGTGGTTGGTGGATTACCTATCAACATTTGTTTTGATAAATATGGTTAAACTTAATTAATATTAGATGTAGAGATCCAAAAGAATGAGAAATGATTTAAAATTGGAAAGCCATATTGATTTTAAGTGTTTATAAAGGCATGAGAGATTAGAATTTAGTTGCAAAAAAATTAGTTTGCTCCTTCATTTTTACTAGGATAAACTTGTATTTTAGCTCCTAGACTTGTACAGAACAACCGTATTAAAACACGTACAATATCATTACCGTACACGTTTTATTGCGCCAGATTTTTGAAAATGTATTATTGTCATATGGTTCAATTAATTGTCGTACATATCTGTTCCCATATTATTTTTGTACACGAACTTTCTAATCCCATATTATTTTTGTACACGAACTTACTAACTATGGTGGTGTGGCGCCTACGCCCTGACACAGGAGTGTGTGAAATTACCGCTCTGCCCCCCTATGAAATAAAAAACCCCATATATGTTGATGCACTTGTGCATTTTCCCATTGACCCCAAGTGCAAGCGCTACACGATCAGACAAACAGCTACTTGGACGATTTTATGAACTAAGAGAGTTAGTGGAATATAGAGATACTATTAGAATTTAGAAATTAGAAATAGATAGGGAAACAGAAGTAATGTTGTAAGTAACGAGGTAATTAGTGAATAATTTTAAGGGTTAAATACACGTACCCTCTATAATGCACCTAATATTCCTTGTACCCCCCTAAGGTTCTAACAAGTACACGTACTACCCTTGATAATTTCACATACCACCCCTACTTTACCCCCCTAATGCCATTTAAGTCGACACCAAGTGTTAAATGCTAAAAAATGATCAAACTATCCTTTCTTCTATCTTTCTAAAATTTGAAAAGACCTAATTGCCTTGACCTATTTGCTAAAATTTGAAAATATCAAAATACCCTCATCTTCCCCAAATCATTATCTTCTTTTACATACCCAACACCACCACCTTGCCTTATGATTTAAATTATATTTTTTTTGAAGGGTGGGGGGGGGGGGGGTGGTGTGGGGTGTGGGGTTTAATATGATTTTCTGTTCCTATTGTACACTTTTTATGTATGCTTATATTTTATTTGAAAGGGTTCTCTTTTACTTTATCCTATCTAATGCAAATGTTATGGAAAAGGTTTCAAATTTATTTACATTGTTAATTTTTAGGGGTTGGGGATGGAAAAGACTCGCTCGTTTTAAATATTTGTTAAGTGTGTTTCCACAGGAAATATTAGCCAACTTCATTGTGCCACTTGGATGATGATGTGTCTAAGAGATCTGTAGGCATGCATGTCTCCTCTGGACATGGGGTGTGGTCCCACACCCCATGGATGGTGGTTAAATGTGATTGGAGAGGATCTTAATTCGCTTTTAATCGACTAGAAATTTAATATTGTGGTGGTTTAGTCACGTGGCAAAATAGTATTTTTTTAATTTCCAAACTAACCCTAGATCCATGTAACATAACCCTTTTACCCTCTGCAAATCTGCCCCTACCGTGCTCCTTCAACCTCTCATTTTGACATTGTATCAAACTCTTTTGAACACACAAACCCGTCTCTCTCTCTCTCTCTCTTTTACAGAGTTATTACACGAAGAAAATTTTGATTTTAAAAATCAAAACCCTCGTTTTCCTTTTCACAGATTGCTTCCATGTTCCCCAGTAAATCACTTCAGAGTTTAGACAAAAGGGTTTGCTCTGTTTTCGATTAGGAGAACTGGATTTTATTTAATTTCAATCTTGAATGTCAAAAGGGTTTCCTCTGTTTTCTGTTTTTGCCATTAATGGATTTGCTCTGTTTTCACCATTACAGATAAGGAGGTCTTCATACCATGATATGATGTGATCATGGCTAATGAGATTCAGAAGGAATTGGACATTAGTGGTGTTCAGACCTACATTATCAACAGTGCTAGAGTCGTGTACCATAACGAATGCCCCGAGCCCAGGCTAGGCAGAGAGGTAACCAACACTTGTCAGGTCTGCGAACGAAGTCTTCTCGATTCCTTCTGATTCTGTTCTCTGGGTTGTAAGGTAAACATTAAAACACACACAAAAAAAAAAAAAAAAACATAATCCTAATTTAATCTCATTTGACTCCCCTGATGAAATCTTCTACGACATTCTCTCTAAATCATTAATCATTTAATCAAATCGGATTTTACTTATTGATTCCAGATTGTGGGTTGTTCGAAGAACTTCAAGAAGAAGAAACGCCATCAGGGTTTGGCTTTAGATGAAGAAGAATCTTACAGCAGCAGTAGCGATGACAATATGAGAATAAAAAAATTCAGAGCTTCACCCCCTTCGACACTGCCATCAACTGGGTTAAATTACAGAACTGCCATGCGAAGGAAGGGAATCCCTCACAGAGCACCAATGGGAGGAGGTTATTACAGATTATTAGAAATCCTTACTCTTTTAGTTTAATTACCCCTGATATCCCCAAATACGAAGTAAATATCACAATGCTCATGCAACACACGAGCTTTTACAGAGGAGGTTGTGGGAGAACCACAAAATATCTAATGTACAGAACAACAGTAGCAGCAAGGATGTGAAAACGTTAAAAGGGTTCAAAGAATAAGACGTGAAGGAGGCAAGGATGGGAAGAAGATTTGAAGGAGTTCCAGTGTAGCTACTTCCTGCAACTCCTCGGATTTAAACAATTTCAAAGAGAGCTTCAATAAACCATTTAAAAAACACTGTAACCACTCAGAACAGAGGCGGTGGAGGAGGCAACGGCAACAGTGGTGGTGGAGGATGAAGAAAAAGCCTAGCATTGTACTTTTATTTCTGCTCTTTTAGTACAAGGGTAAAATAGTCTTTTTACGAATTAAAATAATACCAGACTAATACCGTCAGCCAGGAGATCTATGTGTAATTGGAGAAAATCGAAAAGAGAAATGTGTAATTAAGGTAAAGTATAGGGGAGGATTGTAATTTTCCCTAAAAAAAATCTATTGAAAACGATGAAAGAGAATTAAGAGAGAGGTTACTACCATAATTCCATGAGAGAGGATATATATTTTATTGGAGATGAAGGAGAGATTTTAGTTCTACCGAAAAAAAAAGGAGAGATTTTAGGAACTGAGAGAGAGAGACGTGAGGGATTTGTTTGAGGGAAATGGTAAGACTCCCAAATAATTGATCTGTAGAGAGAGAGAGAGAGAGAGAGAGAGAGGTTCAGAAGTTGAGTTTAGGAAGGCAGGACTGGATCAAGAGGAAGAGTGAGAGTAAGTTTTGTTCTTTCAGATTTCTGCTTTTACTTGGTTGAATTAATAACTGCCGTAGGTAACAGAAAGCACACCAGATCTGAAACTTACCAGACAAATGTACTCTTCAAGAGCTCTAAATCTACCATTTCTGGACTCCAATAAAAACAAGAAACACAAAACAAACGGTATTATTCAGATATCTGAAGAATAGGTCATCAAATTAGTCAAATTCCATTCAGTGGCTTCAGGAGCTATGTGTGACTGAAGCCACTGGCTATACTCACCCCTCTCATCAATAAATTCCCCCTTTACCAAAAAAAAAAAATAAATTATGAAAAAGGTTCCAAATTTATTTACATTGTTCATCTAGGGGTTGGGGATGGTATAGGCTCTCTCTTTTTAAGTATTTGTCAAGTTTGTTTCAACGGACAATATTAGAATTCATTCTCAAGCATGTTAGTTTGATGGATATCTGAGTTGATGAGATTTTATGACTATGGGATTTTTTTTTTATTTTTTTTCTTTTGTGTGTGTGTGTCTCAGATAGTGATGTGTTACCAGGGATAGTGGGAGTTCCTATGGTCAATGGGAATCGTTTTCATGGCATGATGATTCAAATTTAAGGGAATATTGACTAGTTGGCCTCACTTAGCCATTTATGGTAAGAGAATATTGAACAAGATAAAAGAGAGGGATTTTGAAACCAAATCTAAAATCAAGGATTGGGCGGAGGTGATTGAAGGTTACCTTAAATTATAAACCCAAACGTTTATATAAAATGGGTTGTAATCCCAAGGAAAATATATGGAAAATGAACTGGCCTCACATCTTTTTCACCATAGCCCAAAAACCTAAGTTTAGTTTTTCTTGTCTTTTCTTCTCTCAATCCTTTCTGCCTTGTAGGTACGACATTGCAGGGAATCATGCCCTTCAGTTTATGGGCTTACAAGGATGAGGCACGCAAGACGATAGGTAGTACAACAACCATCACTCTCTCTCTCTCTCTCTCTATTTTGGTTTTAGAAAACTTTCTCCTAGTCTTTTTAAAGCAAGAGACAATTGGGTACTATTATTTAATTGGAAGAGGGTTTTCTAAGCAAGCAACATAAGGGAAATGCGATAAAACAATATCATATGCACGTGCTGGTACATGGAGGTGGAAATTCCACCATTCATGGAGCCGGTGCGATCATTTCCACCCCCAATGTATCTCTTAGGGTGGACACTGCATCCCACGTAAAGAACTCTTCTCTTTAAATTTTATACTGATCTCCATTTAATGGTATTTAGGTAACTTTACTAAAACTTTGAATCAAAGTTTGAGCCACTTTCTTGATCCACATGGGCTAACTCATGTATTGTCAAATGACAAATAGTGAAATATTATAGTTCACGTTTACTAGAAAAAAAAAATAATAATAATATTATAATTCACTACACATAGTGTCACTTAGAAGGAATTTTTTGTTTCTTAAATAATTTATTTAGATGCCAGTATGCCACAGGGAGCATAGAGAGTCAGAGACAAGAATTTTTTTTGTCTTCTTACCTCCAAACCGTCCATAATATTTTTCCCCCCTTGTCTCACCTCATGGAAGGTTTGAAGACAAAGAAAGAATAGAAACACAGATGCGCACGATAGCAAATTCGTCACCGCCCAACTAAACGGTTGGATCAATCCCTTATAATTATATACATCTTAGATTTCGGAAAAAATGTTAAAACATTGTTCTACCAAGTGCTTAATCCAATACATCTCCAGCTTCAATTTTATAATTAATGGAAAAAAAACCAGAACGCTCAATTGATTTATGGTCATAGTTAGCAAAAAGGATGCCTCTTTTTCCATTCGTTTGAGAGGTATACGGTAAAAAAAATATGTTTAAAACGTCAAAAAAATAGACGAGAACGGAGTTTTAAATGGGTTTTAAACACATTTTTACTAATAGTGTTTCCCGATACTTTATTACTTGCATTGTACTTTTAATTAAGGGTATTTTAGGATTAAGTTTCTCTTCACCCTTAGAAAATAGCTAAAAAGATCTTATACAACTGTGGCGGGAGTTGCATAGGTGCAGCACCACTAAACGATAGCAAAAATAGGGGTAAGATAGTCATTTCACAGGTGAGTGGGTCCCAATTGGGCCCCACATGTGAAATGACCACCTCCCCTCTACATTTGGGGTGGTTTTCATGTTGTACCTGTCCAGCTCCAGCCACGGCTACACAAGAGCCAAGTCCTTAGAATATATACCTCTATGCATTTGAATCTGTATCGGTAAATGGAACCTCGATCCTTCTTTCTAATATTATTTAGGGAAGTAGTTTTCTATCCGAGAGTGTGGTCTACGCCAACACTCCCATATGTCTATCTCTTTCCTCCTTAAAAAAGGGGGCAAAGGTGTCTTTTCATGTAGAGAAGAGAGAGATAGGCTCATGGGAGTGCTGGCGAACAGAGATCATTTTCCTTATTATTTATTCTCGTATGTTTGACTAACCCGATGGTTTAGGCGATTGAGCCACCAACGGCCAACTTAAACCGGTCTAAGAGTGAGCCGGGTTTGAGAACATTGATTTGAGAGTTGAGACACGATCCAAAGTAGTTTTCCAAATTCCGAAGGGAAGGATTTAGAGTTTGGTCGGTGCTTACTGACTCTGTAGGTCGGTGTAATACTCGTCAGCCCACACCTACGCACCCACCACACCAAACACCAATAAGCGATCAATGGTTGCCAACTCCGATTTCACTTCCCTTGGTTTTTAACCGTTGGATTTAAGATTGGAATCCCAATCCTTAAAATCATGATGCTCAGAGAAGTGAACACACATCTAATCATGTATACTCGTTCTGCATCTTACAATTCCTTCCATTCTTGTGTTTTCTAATGTACACGACCGACCCCCTAATCCTAATCCATCTTTCTTTCTTTCTTTCTTTCTTTCTTTCTTTCTTTCTCTCTTTCTCTTCTTCTTCTTCTATAAATAAGGTTGGAGGAGTAAGGTAGATAGAACTGTTAATTAATTCTCTCTGCAAATAGACGATTTCGTAGCTCTGCTGTTGTTGTTGTTGTTGATTTGAAGGAAAGAGGGAAAGATGTTGGAGTTGTTCTTGTTGAGTTGTACGGGCGTCGTCGTCTTCCTCCACGGTGCCAATTTCTTCTTCCACGCTATCTTTCAGCATTTCAGCTGTAGATCTCTCAGGTACGTACCTCAAATTTGATATTTTCCCTTCTTTCTTTCTTTGTTTCTTCCTCCTTCACTGATTCAATTTCCAATTTATGTCAAGATGCGATTTTAGAGTTAGGAATGAGAATTGGGAATGGTTTTAACTGTAAATTTAATTGATTTCCACATAGACTGGGATCTTTTTGTGTAGTTTCAGTAATCAGAAAGATCGAACAGAAGATAGATTAGATAGATAGATAGATAGATAGATAGATAGATAGATGATTTTCTAATTTCAGTGTTTGGTTGTTTGATTGCAGTTTCTTGGGATTTGCTGGATGGTAGAGAGAGAGAGAGAAAACAGATATGATGAGATTGATGGCTTGAAGTTAAGAATTTGAGTTATAGCTAGCTAGCTTGTACCGGATTACTGTGAAAATTCACTGGAAACTGAAAAAGGGTTGGGTAGTAGGGGAAGATGGAAAGTGGAAGCAAAGCTTTGTGATAATAAAGTCTTTCCGATGATCTATCGTATTTGTTTAATTACTTTACCTCTAAAATTACGTTAGTATTGCCTATTGCGTGTGGTTTTGAATCATGGTTCAGTTTCAAGTGTCATTATCGTATAACCTGTATCGATACATATCGATTTTGCTTCTTGCCGATCTCGATACCATATCGGAATATGGTATCATGATACCAACAAAGGGTAAAACAGTCAACAATCCTGTTATTTTTTAAGGGAAATTAGGGGCAAATTTATCCCATATGGCCGATCCATGCCGATATTGTATCGGTTTTACAAGTGACCGAAACCGGATCCGATACTGTGCACTAAAAGTCTAAAACCCCATGGGTTTTGTAGAATTACAGACTGTGGGTTGACATGGTTCGATCAAAGAATGGTTGGTGGGGTTGGGTCCTTCAGAGAGGGAGCTACAATGTCAATTTGTGTGGTTATAAGGGCATTACATTACATCAAGAATTCATATTTGATTAAACCACCCCAACCCCCCAAAAAAAGAAAAAAAGAAAAAGTAAAAGATATCGGAATTTTATGGCTGAATTTTTATCCATAAAAAGTAAAAAAGAATTCATATTGATTAAACCACCCCAATCCCCAATCCAGAACTGAATCGAAACGAAATCAGATCGGAATTGATTGGACCATGATTCAAAGAATCAGTCTCTTGGATAGATGGAATTGTTGCGTCGAGAAATCGCTCAGCGGTCCTTCGAGTGTCGTAACCTACAAAAGACCTTGAATGACAAAGGAGAACCGGTGTGATTCTGGCCTAGGACTCTCCGATGACTAAGTTAAATCTCTCTGATCAAATAGATGAGTGAATAGTAGAATTCAAGATCAGTTAAGTTCTCCCTTGATGGGGCTGTGTACCTAGTAGTGCGTGACGGTGTGGAGAGTCCCAGTTGATGTAGTGTGGCCTTTGTAGTGGATAGAGTCCCTGGGCATCAGGGCTCATCCTTGATTGGTTGTCTTCCCACGAGACATGGTGTCCTTGATAGACTTGATATCCTTGATGGATAGACTGTAAATAGATTCTGGGTGTTTGAGTCCGTTGTGGGTACGTTGACTAATAGGCGGTGGCCTAGAGTCTTGGAGATAGTGTACGTCTTGCAATTGGAGGCAGGGTCTAGAGTCCGTTGTGTCTGTCCATGTGCATAAGGTCTGCGCCAAAAGAGGGGGGTTCGCCCAAATGGGGGGTGTTTACCCTACCTTGCCTAGTCCTGCCACGTGACGATCTCCAGTTGGTTAGCTTTGTTTGGGGTTCATCAGGAATCATCCGGATTGGATCCATATTAGTCGAGTGCAATCCCGATTCTGATCCTCTGGTATTACTTAAGGGTTAAAAGATAATAAATCAATTGTTATTGAAAAAAACAAGGGCAAATCTGTCTGAGTCAACCTGATCCAAGACGAATTGGATCAATATCTGTCGAGACCAATTCCGATTCCCTATTACTAAAAAACCTTGGACTGGATACAATTATTCAGAATTATAGTCTGGTCCCCTAGGCTGCAAAGTGTAGTAAAACCAAGACCACTTCAAATGGACAAAGTTTTCCTCTATCCATAGAGAATGATGGTTCCCCCAGCATCTTAGGATTCACAAATCACTCCTAGGGTTTTTGTATGTTTCAAAATACTCTCCCGATACCCATTTCCACCCCCCTCGTGAATGGGATCGGTGGAGGAAAACTTTGTCTTTTCTTAATTGTGTAGGTGATTCATCCAAGAAGCTATAGGTGGTTTACCAAAAAAAAATAATAATAATAATGGATAGTTGATTTATTAGTTAACAAACGAATGGGCACCATGCTCTCATTACCAATATGACGAATATACGAACATGATAATTGGCTTTGATTAAGGGTGAGTCATGTTTTTTCGAAAATTTTAAATGGTAAAAAGAATTATGTACGGGAGTATGGTCTACATTAGTACTCCCATGAGTTTCTCTCGTCTTTTCATATAAAAAGATATCTTTGCCTCTTTATTTTAAGAAGGAGAGAGATACACACATGGAAGTGTTGGTGTAGACCATACTTTCAGACAGAAAACTTGCTTACGTTTTTAAATATTCTCCTCCAAGAAATCTTGTTTTGCTGGCGACCGTAAGGGTTTTATAACTTGGCCCAGAAACGAGCTTCAGATAAGAGGATATGGCAGTGGGGGGGGGGGTTACACGTTGCAAGGTTAAAGTAGAGAGAGTTGTAGCGATCCATCAAGAAGTGTCCCTAAGCTCTAATCTAATTGGCCTGACAAAGAGAACTCAAGATTGTCCAAACCTTTGAAGGAGAAGTAAGGTTTTAGGGTTTTAGTTTTCAAGTTATTTTGTCTATGAGCCTGTTCTCTGGGTAAGGAGAATGGGAAGAAGATGATTTGAAAAGTTCAATGGTGGTTCAATCATTGTTGCTCCAATTATCAGTTTTGATCGAGCTCGACTGGTTATTAATGACTCGGATATGAAAACTGAGTTTTGTGCGACTCGGTACAACTCGGACTGAGTCTTGTATTTTTTAATCGTGGCCGAGTCTACATGACTCTTGAGATGATTAATGAAGAATTTTACTTAGAAGAAACTATTAAAAATAATGAAAGAGAGAGCCCGTAGAGGATTGATAGAGACACTATTACCGTAAGAGGATAGATATTTTAAGGGAGGGGAAGGAGAGGTAAGATAAGTTTGAGTTCCTACTTATTTTCAATAAAGAAAGGGTAATTTACACATACCACCCCGAGGTTTGACGAAAGTATAGTTTTACCCCAGTTTTGGATAATTACGCATACCCCTTGAGGTTTACAAAGCGTTAACACTTGCAAGGTTAAAGTAGAGAGAGTTGTAGCGATCCATCAAGAAGTGTCCCTAAGCTCTAATCTAATTGGCCTCGACAAAGAGAACTCAAGATTGTCCAAACCTTTGAAGGAGAAGTAAGGTTTTAGGGTTTTATTTTCAAGTTATTTTGTCTATGAGGTCCTCCTGAAACATTAACACTTACACCCATTCTGTCAGTTTATGACTAACAGTGTTAAACTCAAGGGGTGAAGTTACAAAAATGCCCCTTAAAAAAAAAAAAAAAACCTACAACTTATCTTCCCCAAATCGTTTAGGGTTTGAAAAAAAGAGAAGGACAACATCCTAGATTGCCAGAGATTGAGTGTTTTCCTGATCGTTGCAGCCTACTTTTCCATCCCCATGGAACTCCTTTACTTCGTTAGCTGCTCCAACGTCCCCTTCAAATGGGTACTCTTTCAGTTCATCGCCTTCATTGTCCTCTGTGGGCTGACCCATTTGCTCAATGGCTGGACTTATGCTCCACACTCATTCCAGCTGATGCTGGCCCCCACCATAACCAAATTTCTCACTATTGTGGTCTTCTGTGCCGCTGCCATAACCCTTGTAACGCTTATTCCTCTGCTCCTCAAAGTAAAGGTCAGAGAGCTATTCTTAAAGGAGAAGGCTTGGGAGCTCGAGAGAGAGGTTGGAAGCAGCTTGAGAAATGAGATCTTTCCGGCTACATCCTATGGTGAAGGAAGCGGCTTGCCTTGCCAAGAGTCTCTGTGTTTGTAAAGGTCTTGATTTCCGCATTGAGGTTGAGAACTCGGTGCCTGACTGGGTTCTGGGTGATGAAGGAAGAATAGTTCAGGTGATTCTGCATATGTTTGGGAATCTTTTGGGTGGGTGTCATGGAGGAAAGTCTATACTCTTCCCTTTCAAAGATTGGAAATGCAAGACACGGACACTTCTACACCAAATTTACCCATCCCCGTACCCATTGAAATTCAACAATTAATCCAGGGAAGGCGTTCATGGTTTGTAGAAAAAAAAAAATAAAAAAAAAAAGAGGAGAAAAATGAAAAGGAAACCAATAACCAATTCGGATTGAACTATAAACCAAAGAAGTTCATCAATGAAGACAAGAATGACAAAGGGGGAATGAGAATTTTTTAAAAACTTACAGGTGTCTAAGCTCTAAGAAATCCACCGCATAAGAATGAATTCACGTTTATCTTCTGCAGAATCTGCTCCTGCTCATCAGCCATGGAGGCGGTGAGAGAAGCTTAGGGTTTCCAAGAGCTAGTAATAAAGACAGAGACGTGAAAAACTAAATAGAGAAGGAGAACAGGGAAGAGAAGAGGAGAGAAGAACCAGCAACTGATATTTTGTTGGTTTTAAATGAAGTTTTAAAACAAATTAAGATTCAAAATAGATTTAAATACAAAATAAGTTTTATTAATATTAATGTCTGTATTTACTTATCACTTCAGTTGATTTAAGAGACACTTATGTCTCTTCATGATAATTTTTAGGTTTTTATGTAGCCTTCCCTTGAAGCTCCTAAAGAAAAGAGAAACTCTATTCAGTTATTGGACTCTTGAATTCTCCTCTTAATTCCTCCTTCCCATTGCATCTTCTTTCGTATATAAATAGAGGAGGGCTTAGACTCTTTGTATATCAATCAATCAAGTAATCAAGTCTTCTTTAGAAGTGCATGTGTTCTTCATGCATTCTCTTAGTTTCTTTTGAGCTTTTGAAAAGGTCCTTTGTGTGAGTTCTTTTAAGTTTGAGCATAACCCTGTAATACTCGAAGGAGTCTAGTAGTCGAGTGCACGATTACTAGGGGAGCTGGAGGGCTGTTTAATCTTGGAGGCCGATTCGCAATACTCCCAGTTGCACCATTGGGGGCTTCTATGATCTTAAGGACAGTGGTAAGTGACACGACTCAGCCCGTCATTTTTTTTTTTTAACAATTTCTATTACAGGTTTACAGAAAAATCAGTGCAAGAGATAATTTGAAAGCTCTCTTACCATCAAGGCAACAAATTAGATTTGATCTCTCAATATTCTGACAATAATTTCCAACATCTTCCCCTTTTTCAAATCCTAAACGATTTGGGGAAGATGAGTTTCTAGGTTTTTTTTTTTTCTTGAAGGGGCATTTTTGCAACTTTATCCCTTGATTTTAACATTGTTAGTCATAAACTGACGGAATGGATGTAAGTGTTAAAGTTTGTAAACCTCAGGGGGGTACGCAGAATTATCCAAAATTAGAAGAGTAAAACTATACTTTCGTCAAACCTCAGGGATGGTATGTGTAAATTATCTACAAAGAAAAATGCAAAACTTATGAAGTAGGGGAGAGAGAAGTCTGATTTTTTTTTTGGGGGGGTTAAAGAGAGAAAGAGAAGTCCACGACGATGTTTAGCCTTCTGTAGACCACGACTGCTCCAGCACAAGAGGAAATTAAGGGCACAATTTCATCCTTACATTTGGTGGAATGCCTTGGAGAGTTGTTAGTGGTTAAAAGATGTTTTGTCTCAACTGATATGGTCAAGATATTCAAGTTAGATCGAAAGGGTATAACAACATTGCAAGATTTGAATCAGAATATTCGCATTCCTTTTTGTCTCTGCCCATCTGGTTCAAACCAATTTCTTTGTAGAAAGGGAGAGAGAATATGATTTTCAGTTCCTATATATTGAGTACTTTTTATGTTTATTTGTTATTTGAAATCGTTCTCTTTTATTTTATCCTATCTAATCCAAATGTTATGGAACGGGTTCCAAATTTATGCATTGTTCATATAGGGGTTGGGGATGGAAGAGACTCTCTCTTTTAAGTATTAATTTGTTAAGTTTGTTCCAACGGAAAATTTTAGAACTCATTCTCACGGGTTAAGCTTATCAAAGTAACTCATCTTTATTGCGCCACTTGAATGATGATGTGCCAAAGAGATCTACAAGCATGCAAATGTGTCTCCTTTGGTAAATCAAGTACTGCAGTTTAATATTCCTCCACCGTATGTCATAAAACCACCACAAAACCCATATAACCACCGTTTTTAATCCGGTAGAAATCCGTCGTCTAATCAATTGCCATATTTGGATTGTGGCGGTTTAGTTGTCTGTAGGTTCTCTTTAGAGACAGAAACCGCGCCATTGGATAACCTAATATGGCGCTGCTATAGTATATCTTATTTACCGACGGTTAATTGAAACCACTGGTAGAATATTAAGGTTTATGTATGTAGTTGTTTTCGCCTTGATAATAGAGATCTTATCTAGTGTGGTTAAAAAATAATTGTCAGAAATTTAATTATTTTCATTTTATTATTGAAACTATTTTTAGTCGCATTTTATATAAACTATTGATAAAGTTTCAAGCAATGTAATTTGCTAGTGGATCCTAGATTCCAACACTATGGAGAGGATCGGAGGAAGAGACCCCAGTGCATGTCCTCTTAAACTGTTCCTTTGTAAAGGTGGTTTCATTTGGAAGCCCTTTGGCCCACCAAGTGCAATCTAATGGTAATGCTACTATTCAATCTTGGATTCAAAATTAGGATTTTTCATCCATCTTAGGAAAAAATGTTGGGTTTGGTGACTTTTATATAGACAGTTGAAGTTTTGGTTCAATGGTCTAGATGGGCTAATGGTGAAGATAGAGAATTTATTGGTGTTGGGTCATGTTGGTTCCAAGTCTATGTGTGCAAGTGTCATAAGAGTTGGCAAACACTTTTCTTATGTATGAAGTAATGTTATCTCTATTATGAGAAGAAGAAAGAGAGTGAGTGAATTTTTTCAAGGTTGAGTCTTTCAAGAGAGTAGAGGAGGTGGAGCCTTTCAAGTAGTAGAGTTTTCCTAGGAAATGGAGTCTTCAACAAGATTGGATATTCCAAAGGAGTGGAAAGTGGTTGGTGGTTGAAGACATTACGCAAGGTGGAGTCTTTAAGGAGACACCTTTGAAGAAGTGTGCAGTGGATTATCTCTAAGGAGAGAGAAAGTAAAATCTTACCCAACAAGGTAGAGGAGGAGAGAGTCAGTGGCTTTTCTCTAAGGAGAAAGAAAACAACAAAGTAGAGAAGAAGTCCTATAACAGGATAGAGGTGTCTACCAAAGAGAACAGAGATGTGAGGATCCAATTGAGAGTCCAAGAGGTACAATGTGGGGTACAACATGTGTACAAGTACAAATAGAGGAACCAAAGTGAAGATGTAGATTGAATGAGAGATGAGAGAAGGGGTGTAAATGCATGGGTGCTTGGGTTTGGTTATCAAATCGCATGGGTTGTACTATTTTCTTTTCTCTTGATCCATAATGAAAGTGGGATCCCACTCTGTGGACGAAGGCGATTTTGCCAAACCATATAAATCTCTTGCCTCTTCTTTTGTGCACACAATGTTCGTGCTTTGTTCACATTGCAAAGAGAAAGTTGAAAATTTTGTTTTTCCAATCCCAACAAAAAACAGAGCAAAGAGTGTCTTAGCTTATTTAGCTTTCTTTCTTGGTACCTTTAAAGGGCTCAAAACGACCTCCTTTTCTCTAATAGGGTTTGGAAGCCAATTGATGTGATTATTGCCACTCAAAAGGCCCAAGGCGAGTTGTTACAAGTGTAGACACCTCATTTTGTCATCGCCTTGGAAGCTTTTCGAGACGATGATGAACATTTTTCAAGGTGTAGAGCCGATGTATCTGTAGATGTAACGTAAGTGTGTACTTTTCTAATTCTTTCATAGACCGTTCACCCAAAATACCTCTAAAGGAGAACCGCACAGACCTTCACCGGAGCCAAAACGAGAACCCCTAGACATTGCAAACCACCCTCGAAAGGGCTAGCCCCGACCCAGTCCTCTTTGGAACCAGCCTGGCCTAGCACAGAATCGGTCCAAATGGCCAAAAACCCATTATCCACACTCAAACATGGGGTCGACACTCAAAGACCCCGAGTCAATATCGACCTTACCTTCCACCAAAATCGACCTTCCCCCTGTGAATGTCAAACAGAGCCTTTTGAATGACTATCCTCCTTCAACATTCAGACATTTTTTTACCAACACTGAAATATACCCACATCGATGTCGACATCTGTTCATCGACATCAGCTCGATGTCGACTCGATCCCACATCAATGTTAATCCTATGCAAATTCAAGACACCCAAACTTGTCGTGTTTAGCTCCAATTTCACTTCCTTTCGTGAATAAACTTAACTTTGGTAACTTGGATCCATATTTTAGCTCTCTGAGGCCCTAAAAAATCCTAATTTTGGCAACAAAACTCTTTTTGACACCCATTGGCCATAATTTTGACCAAACATTCACTGTCAATACAATAAACAGTTCTTTCAATGCTTCACCAATAATCTTTACACGAATTTGGGATTATACATACCCCTCTACAACTATAAATACAGTTATCTCTCAAGTTGAAAAAGGTCCCCTGGCCCTTTGGCTTTGCTATTCAATTGGTCTTTGGTCCTTGCTTGGTCCTTAGCCTCTTGCTCAATTGCCTTTGCCTCTCGAATTTATTACTTGGTTTTTAGACTTCATGCTTCTAGTTTGTAGCTTAGAGTAATCAACACTTGGTGATTTCAGTGCTTGGAGACACAGTGTTGTCTGAAGAGAGACAAGAAAATGCACTAATATCGACGATACTATCACTACACATCAACTCTTGAGTCACAAAAGGAAGCCTCTACCTATTCTAATTAGAATTTCTTCTAATTAGATAAGAACATATTTTTTCTACATATTTTTTGTCAAATTTATCGTTTTCCCTTTAATACTTGTTTTGCATCTCTTAGAGACATGTGATTTCATATCTTTAGATGGTGATCAAATGCACTATTTTTGTTTTTTGCTTTTTTCTCTCAATGTATGATCCTCATCCCCCATTGACTAAATCGTGGTATATTTATCATACATATCTCACATTGCTTCTTATTTTCTAGATTGTAACTTTTATTTTATTCCTTAAGCAGTTTAGACGAATAGTCTAGAATCTTCTATTGCGCGTAGTAGAAAAATCTCTTACCAAAAAAAAAAAAATAGTAGGAAAATCACATTCGTTTGAGCCTTTTAGCCCAACGGATTGGTCGATTGACCCATCAACAGCCAACTTAAACCGGTCTAGGAGTGAGCCGGGTTTGAGAACATTGTCTTGGACTTGAGACTCCTAGAGAAGTTCCAAAGTAGATTTCCGAATTCCGAAAGGAAGGATTTAGAGTTTGGTCCGTACACCGATACTCGTCAGTCCACAGTCACCCACCTACCACACCAGATATCAATCAGCGATCAAAGGTTCTCAACTCCAATTTCACTTTCCTTTGTTTATAATCGTTGGATTTAATATCAGAAGCATCCCAATTCGATGAGACTTAACAGGATTCCAATCCTTAAAATCTAGAAGTTCAGAGAAGTGAACACACATCTATACTCGTCCACATCTTGCAATTCCTTCCGTTATTGTGTTTCCGAATGTTACGACTCCCGAGTTCCGCCCAGAGGCTTATTTCGTCTTTTCATTGTCTGTTATCGAAAGAAGTGACCGTAGTGTCGTAAGTACAGGAACCCCTAATCCTAATCTATTTTGTTCTCTTCTTTCTTCTTCTTCTAAAAATAAGGTTGGTGGAGTAAGGTAGGTATAGACCTGTTAATTAACAATTCTTTCTGCAAATAGACGATTTCGTTAGTTTCTGTTATTGATTCGAAGGAACGAAAGATGTTGGAGTTGATCTTGTTGAGTTCTACGGCCGCCGTCGTCTTCATCCACGGTGCTAATTTCTTCTTCCACGCTATTTTTCGGCATATGAGTTATAGATCTCTCAGGTACGAACCTCAAATTTGAAATTTTCCCTTCTTTCTTTGTTTCTTCCTCCTTCACTGATTCAATTTGCAATTTATACCTGCGATTAAAATTTTCACTTTCATTCTGTCTCTGTTTCAGTCTCCCACTAGTTCAAAGATGAAATTTTAGGTTAGGATTGAGAATTGGGCACGGTTTTGACTGTAATTTAATTGATTTCCACTTAGAATGTGATTTTTTCTGTAGTTTCAGTAATCAGAAAGATCAAACAGAAGATAGATAGATAAATGATGATTTTCTAATGTCAGTGTTTGGTTGTTTCGTTGCAGTTTCTTGGGATTTGCTGGATGGTATTAGAGAGTGAGACAGATATGATGATGACGACGATGGCTTGAAGTTGAGAATTTGAGAATTTGAGATGGCTTGCTTTTGCACTGGCCGTCACGTTTTTTTCATATTACTGTTAAAATTCATTAGAAACTGAAAGGGGTAGGGGAAGAGGGAAGATGGAAGGTGGAAGCAAAGCTTTGTGATAATAATGTCTTTCTGATTATATATCGTATTAGTTTAATTAATTAACCTCTAAAATTACGTTAGTATTGAGTGTGGTTTTGTCATGGTTTGAGGTATCGTTGTCATCTTGGTTTTAGTGTATGGTATCGGAACGGGTATCGGTAATGCATAAAATCGATACAATACTGATACGGTAACGGCCTGGATCGGCTGTATCAGACAAAATTATCCTTGAATTTTCTTAAAAAATTATTTTCCTGACCATTTCACCCCTTGTCCGTACCATGCTATTGATACGGTATCGATATGGTATTGGTATCGGTGACTAGCAAAACCAATATGTATCGTCCGATATGGGCGGTATGATACTGATACTTAGAACAATAGTTGTCATATTATATCATATCGCTGGTATCGATTTTGCTAGTTGCCAATTTTGATATCGTGTCAATATTGTATTGGTGGCATGGTACTTAAACAAAGGGTAAAATAATAAAAAAAATCAAAGGTAAACTAGTCCAATACGATCAATCTATACCAATATCGTATCGGTTTTGCTAGAGATTGATATTCAATCCGATACCTTGCACTAAAACCATGGGTTTTGTAGTGTCAAAGACTCTGGGTTGAGATGGTTCGATCAAAGAAAAGAATGGTTGGTGGTGTTGGGTCCTTGGGGGAGTTGCAATGTCAATTTGTGTGGTTTTAACTTGGGCCATTTTTATTAAAAAAAAAAAAACTTATAAGGGTCATTATTACATTAGATACAGAATTCATATATATTGATTAAACCACCCCAACTCCCCCAAAAAAAATATTGTAAAAGTGAAAATTGGAATTTTATGGCTGAATTCATCCATGTAATGTAATGAACTCAATATTCATGCCAACAATCATGGATTGAGGTATCGGTATCAATTTTTACCAAAAAAAAGGTATCAGTATCAATCGATCAGATCATATCGATATTGGTCAAGACTGATACCAATACCTATGCGATCTTGACTCGGGTATTGGTATCTGATCAAAGGGTAAAATTATCATAAAACAATTTCAATGAAAAGTAGGTGGTAAAATTAACCGATTGCTTGCCTACATTACTTCGGTGCTCACTTCAATGTCTATTTGCTTGAGTGTAGTTTCACAAGAACGAGAGAACCTGTTTTGAAATCAAACAATGGGGGGAAGTGCATTTATGAGACATTATATCACCTCTTTACATGAACAGTGATATGTGAAGGGATGTCCGATTACAGAAACATCCAGATGATAAGGGCAAAAAATAATCAATTTTTATTTAAAAATAAGCGCAAATCTGTCTGATCCAACCTGATTTACGATGATCCAGATGGATCCATATCGACCAAGATTCCAATCCCCCCGATTACTAAAACCTTGGACTGTACACAGATTCAGAAACCGATTTGTTGTTTTAAAACCAGCTGTATAGTCTAGGAAACCCCTTAGTATGGATGTAAATGAATAGTCAAAATCTGTTTCCGTATCCGTGTCCGTATCCATTTAGCATTATCCGAATCTGTCCAAAAGCTAAACAGATACGGATACGGATAGGCTATAGCTAACCGAAAATCTATATTTACGTGTAAACAGATAAAATATTCAATCCGTATCCGTGTTTGTATCCGTTTAGCACTATCGGAATCCGTCCGAAAGCTAATTGGATGCGGATGCAGATATAGCACTATCCAAGCCGAATCCAATCCGTTAACATCCCTACCCCTTAGGCTGCACAGTGTAGAAAACCAAGACCACTTCAAAGTGCACAATTGAAGGTTAAAAGAGTATATTCTTGCTTGTACAACTTGCATGAATAACATTTTTTGGGGGGTTTCCTTGGGGGGTATTTCTTAATAGATCGAGTTTCCCTCCACCCACGGTGAATGGGATCTCATTCACCGTGGGGCAGGTGAGAGCGGGAAAGAGTATCAGGAAGGTATTTTGGAACATACTAAAACCTTAGGAGGTGTTTGTGAACCTTGGATGGTGGGTGAACCGTCCTCTGTGAGTGTAGGAAAACTTGATCATTTTCTTAATTATATAGATGAGTCATCTAGTTGGGATACGGCTGAGTTGTTGTTGAGTCATCCAAGAAGCTACATTATAAGTTGGGAAAATGTTCTTAATTATGTGGGGACGCAGGCTGCGAGCAGACACATGGGAGTGGGCGAAATGATTGCTCCACCCCTGAATGGCAGAAATACCGTCACCATGTGCCTTGGCGCAGCGTGCGCTGTAGAGAACACCGACTCTAATTAGATATATCCAAAATGAATAGGTGGTTTACCGAAAAAATAAATTAATGGATAGGTGATTTATTAGCTAACAAACAAATGGGTATCATGGTTTCATTATTAATATATGACTAATAAATTATACAAACATGATAATTGGCTTTGATTATTGGAATGAGATTCTATGCCCAACCAAGTCTCATGCTAATAATTAATTTATTATGGAGATAAAAAAAAAATTGATATTTGAAAGGAAAAATGGTTTTGGTGTGGGAGTGTAGCCCATACACCCAGACACGTGTGAAATGATCATCTCGTTCCCATGAAAATCTCGATCCCCATGAAAGTAAAAAATATCCTATATTGTCGCATGCACTCCTTTTGGCTCCCGCATGGCTGCATGCACGTAGGAGCCATGCTCCAACACAGAGAACTATTCCCCTTATTTATTTTCTTAAAGGGAGCAAGCTATGACTGGGAGAGCCACCTGCGAGGCTGTGACCAATGATTTTTTTTTTTTTTTTCCTTTTCTCCTTTTGATAAGCAAACTACCATGAACTTAATCCACTTGTGCTTAGAAAATATATATGGTCAAACATTATGACTACATGAATATTTCTCTCTCCCCCCCCCCCCCCTCTCCACGGCCCCCCTCAAAAAAACAAAACAAATCAAAACAAAACAAAAATCTCTCTCTTTTCTCCCCCATCCTTCTTGTACAGGAGATCATCAAATTTTTAAGGGAAAAGGCTCTCTAAGCCTAAGGCATAAACTGTGCCTCCTCATATCTTATTTTAAATTATTTTTTCTCCCTTAAGAATAAATGAATAAATAATGTTTAAGTGAAAGAATGGAGAGTACCCTACCTAATCAAAAAATGAGATGAACCTATATATAAACATGAAATGTAAGACACAAACATCGTGAGTCATGAGCTTCTACCAGTCCAAGAAGAGAAGACTTGGGCTATCTTTGATATTTATATTTTTTTTAATGATTTATTTATAAAAAATTATTAATGAAAATTATTTTCGAACTAAAAATAAAAATCATTTGATAACTACTAGGCATAATAGATTATAGAATGAGACAAAGGTTTGGTATGTGCCTATGTACAAAATAATTTTATACTTTGAAACTTTTATTATGGTTTTGTGACACAATCAAAATTAGTAAGCTCCTGTCACTTGCTACTGATCATTTGTACCGACACTTGTAGGTGAGGCCCTACCAATTATATTGGGAATAAAGATTGCTCTCCATACTGTATTAAGACTAAGTTATATTCCACTCAAACCACTAAGTCTTGCACTTCACTTCATATTTATAGGTCTAAAAATGTATTTGTCCACTCTATTTGAAAATGGCCATTGAATTACTCTCATAAAGGACTTTACTTTGGAGGAACTTTGTGTTCCACAGAATCTTCCAAACATCTTTTGGAATAGAGGATGCCTTAACTGCCAATCTAGATGATGGAGGGGACATTCCAACTCCCAATTTGTAAGCTGATCTAACAAAGGAAGCCCCTTTTGGGGTAGGACCCCATACAAGCTGGTTAGGAGAGCCGGTGGTACTAAATCTAGAGAATTCTTTCCACTTCCATATGTAAAAAGAACCTCCTCAACTAAACCAAGACCCAAGAAGCATTTGGTCCAATCAACTCCGAGACCTAAACAATAGAGCAATTCAGATTTCTCGGTAAAAGGAGCTTGTAGGCCTCAAGTTCAGGAATCCAAGGGTCCTCCCAAATCTAGATAGACAAGTCATTGCGAACCACCCACAACAAGCCCTCTTTAAGAAGATCCTGCCCCTTCAAAATACCTCTCCACACCCATGAAGGCTTGTCCCCCACCATTCTATTCAAGAAATCACCATTCAAAAATAGATACTAGCAAAGAGCTTAGCCCACAGGGATTCCTTATTTGAGTAGGTTCCAACCCAGTTTTGCAAGTAGAACAAGATTTTGGATATTTAGGTCTTTGAAATCTAACCCACCATCCAACTTAGGCATGCATAGGCAATCCTACCCTACCCAGTGAATCTTCCTTTCATCTTTCTTCTAGCCCACAATAATCTTCCCTCAACTTTGTGATATCATAAAGAAGGCTGTTAGGGAGCTTAAAGTGGTACATAGGGTAGAGGGGGTGGCCACCGCCACAGACTTTATAAAAACATCTCTCCCATCAGTGAAAGAAATTTCTCTTTCCACCCAATAATCTTACTTATGTTTCTATCATTGATACTTTGAAATGCAACCTTCTTGCTCCTCCCAATCTCAGTTGGCAAGCCCAAATATTGGTCTGGGTGCACAAGACCATCAACCCCACCTATTCTAGCAAGTCTCCTCCTGAGTCTGGCTGACGTATTAGGGCTAAAAGTAGATGAAGATTTTAGACCACTTACAGCTTGACTTGAAGCATCACAATAAAGAGTTAATGCAACTCTAAGGCCTTTGAGAGAGCTATGGTTTGCCTAAAGGAACACTAGACAGTCATCAGCGAAAAAAGAGTGGGTGATTTGTGGGCTTCGCCTTCTAATGTGTATCCCCTAGAGGACCCCTCTTGCCACTGCACCAGTGATTAGGGATGTAAAACACTTTGTGCACAAGATAAAAAAGGCTTGGGGATAGGGGATCACCTTGTCTGAGGCCCCTGGAAGACAATACAAGACCTTTCTCCACTCCATTTACAAGAAAAGAATATAAGACAGGACTCACACACTAGATCAGTAGATTAACCCAATTCTTGCATAGCCTAAGCTTAATAAGGACACCAAAAAGAAAACTCCATTCAATTATGTCATAGCCCTTCCTCATGTCAAGTTTGATAGCAGCCAAATACTCCTTTCCCCTCTTTTTATTTCTGATGTGATGAAAGGTTTCATGGGCCATCATGCTATTCTCCGAAATGCTCCTTCCTTCCATAAATGTTGTCTGCTCGGGGGCCACAATACAATCCAGATACTTCTTCAACCTCTTGAGTAGGACATTGGCAAAAATACGGCAAATTACATTGCACAAGCTAATGAGCCTAAACTGATCCACACTTTATGTAGCCTTCACCTTTGGGATGAAAAGGAGATGAATGTGGTTGATGTCTCTAAGGAGGTACTCAGTCTCGAAAAAATCCTGCATTGCTACACAAATATCAAGACCAATCGTTGACCAGTACGATTGGAAGAACATTGGTGATAGACCATTCGGACCCGGAGCTTTCAAGGATTTCAAACTGAATGTCGCCCTTCTCGCCTCCTCATTTTGTAATAGGGAAGGCTTATCCCTTCTAAGAGATGAAAATCTCTCTTTGAAACAACAACTTGGCCTTATCCCAACTAAATTGGGTTGGCTACAAGAATTCTAGAAGGAGAAATATTAAAATTAAAAGTAAAGAAAATGAACATAACAATATCAACTACAAAACAATCTTATACAAACGACTTGGAGTCAGCTACACGGATCCTTACCCTCCAATCAACTATATTCGATGTCATACTTGAAACAAGATCTAAACTATGCATGTCTTTCCCCAACACTTCTCCTAGGGTCAATTTGGCCCTACTCCTAGCTCTTTTAGAGCCTTCAATCTGAATCAAGTCACTCCTCTGAACTGGAGCATCCGAAGGTCTCCTTTGAACATGACCATGCCACCTTAGATGATTTTCTCGTAACTTATCTTAAATAGGGGCTACTCCTAGACCAACTATAATATGATAATTCCTTATTTTATCATTCCTAGTTTTGCCACTCATCCATCTCAACATCCTCATCTCTGCTATGCTTAGTTTATCTATATGACACTTCTTAATTGGCCAACATTCTGTATCATATATTATAGTTGGTTTTAAGGTTGTTGTAATAATTAAAAGTATTCAAGAGATTCAATTGATTGCTTTAATATTGTAGTTGTTGTATCTTAGAATTTGTTTTACAAGATGCAATCAATGGTAATTTCTTCTTCTTCTTCTTCTTTTTTTTTTTTTGGGGGGGGGGGGGGGGCGAGTATGGAATTGAGATTTTCTGTATGTCACTTATGAGGTATCCATAGAAAAATCTCATTCCTATTTTAGATATATAAATTGGTTGGTTCATCATTTTATTTTTTTATGGGAATATTAGTTTGATAGGAGACATCACACCTATCTCATTGGTTAAGTTTTATTGCTTAACAACTAGGGGAAGTGTCTTGAGATTGAGTTTAAAGAGAACGAATAACAAACTCTATTATCTTTTTTAACTCTAAGTTGTGTAGATTTGTCAAACTCTCTTTCCATCAGTAAATTTTTAAGCATTTGGTCTGTTTTAAGGATGTGTACTTTAAAATTTACGCCTTTTGACAATAGTTCATATTTAGGTTTTGTGAGTTCGTGAATGGTTGTGCACCATGCACAACTGTGCACACAACCTTTTGCTTATATATAGTTTTTGAAGTTGTACCTTAGTGCAACTCTATGCAGGGACTTGCACACACATAACTTAGTAAATTACATTCATCTATCGTCTTCCTAGGGTATAAAATTGCATTACAATACTCAAAAAGATCTCTGGAAAGGAAGACAACCAAAAACCCTACCTAGGGTAATTGATAGCCCATTTGGAAATAGGGTGGGCAATGATATCGGCCAACCTACTAACATGTCAAAAACAACAAAAGGAAAGTTCAGTCTTCAACCATAGGATATCTTGACTATGGTGGCAATTTCCCGTGGAGCTAGCATGGAGGTAGATAAAAGGTACCCAACAAGGACTTGGCAGTCCGAACAAATCGAAACTTGAGATTCCTACCGTCTTTTGAGAACAAAGGGCCAGTCTAACAACCAACACTTCACTTATTACAACTGGCATCATTACATGATGGTCAGTAGTAATTAGTTGAAGGTCCCCCAATTGGTCCAAGACAGCATGAGCAATCCCTATAGCTTTTGGACGAGCAGAGACTGCCACATTCTTATAGATAGAAAAAAATCCCCCTAAGAGGTGATCCCTCATTCTGATGGAAAGGCATCTGACTAGAAGAAGATCCAAGGATCAAGGATAGCACCGCATCAACATTTTTGATAACACCACCTAACCATTCTCCAAAGGGGGGGGGGAATAGATGTTTTGAACACTAGTATTTCTTAACTTCAAAATTACCCAAACGATGATGGAGTGTGAAATAAAAACCTTTTGAAGCTGCTGGGATTCTGCCACACTTTAAAATCCAAGCACAGAAAGGTAAGCTCTAGTTTGCAGCCGATCTCATAGACATCGGGGAGGCCAACCAAGCTTTTTGTGTCAAAAGGCAATAGAGGAGAGCATGTTGCACCATTTTCAGAGCCTGATCACACCCTGGGCAAGTGTCATCAACCACTATGTGCTTTTGCTTTTGGTTTACTAACACTCTAATAACACCTAAGCAAGCTGACACTGTGACGGGTATCCTACGAGGCTGCGACTCTATTCTTTTGTTTCTTCTTCTTCTGATGTCTTGTTACTTTTGTTCGCTCTCTTCTTTTTCTTCTCTCTTCTTCTCTTGTTCTCCCTTCTCTCTCTCTCTCTCTCTCTCTCTCTCTCTCTCTCTCTCTCTCTCTCTCCTTTTTCTTCTACCTTCTTCTTCTTTGGAAAACTAAGATTAGATAAAAATTGGTAATCGGATAATCAGTAATCAATAGTCGATATCCGTTTATTAAACGGATCAAACCGGATAATATACGGATTCTGTTAAAAACAATCGAAATCAAATTTGATGCTGCTTCTACATATCTGTCAGATAAACAGATCAGATTCATATAGCGAATTGGTTAACATA
The DNA here is from genome assembly GCF_018873765.1 of Telopea speciosissima. Lineage (NCBI taxonomy): Eukaryota > Viridiplantae > Streptophyta > Magnoliopsida > Proteales > Proteaceae > Telopea > Telopea speciosissima. Next base: position 16,536,559 of record NC_057924.1, read on the forward strand.
TTCGAATTTGGATGGTAATCAACTCGATTCGAATATGATCTATTTACATCCCTAATTGCTTCCACTTATTCAATTCAAACCTTGAATGAAAGGAGGGGCGGGGATACCATTTATGGAATGCCGTAAGTGAGTAAACTTATTGGAATTCTACTTCCAAAACTCCAGAAGTCAGCTTCTCAAATTCTAAAGGGTAGGTCTAATGATTAAGATGTTTAGAAACTTTAATACTTGAAGCACAAGGGCGAGAGGCTACTTCTTGAGCTTATGCCATAATGATTCTAACATTGCATTTGGCATGCATTTTCATACCTAATGCAGCCTTAATTTTGAAAAGCTCACAATACTGTTCCAAACGCTTTCAAAGTATAGTTGTATAGTTCATTATCTTTAACCATGATTTAGAATTGATATCTTCTAGGAGCGAGGTGCCCGGGACCCAAAAAGTATTGTGGTTGAAAAGATGAGATGATAAATATACATAATTTGGAGGGTAAATTTTAGATCACCCCTAGTTTTCAATCGAAACTCAAATCACCCCCTGGTTTAGACCCCAAAATGACAAATTAGTCCCTAACGTTAGTTTTATGCTATTAAGTGATGATGTCAGCCAATTAAATAAATTTAAATCCCTAAACTACCCTTGACCAATGTTGAAGATGAAGGAAGGGTAGTATTGTAAATTTAATTCTAATGTTTTAGTACAAGGGTAAAATAGTCCTTTCACACCAATAATTAACAACAGACTAACACCGTTATTGTAGAGGGGGACATTTGAGTTTTTTCAAAAACCAGGGGGTAATCTGAGTTTCGATTGAAAACCAAGGGGTGATCTGTAATTTACCCTAAAATAAATAATGGGACCAGATGTTAAAGATCATGGCTGGAAGACTTAGGTTGCATTTGATATGATTTCTTGGAATACATTATCAACTTAGAATGCATACAAAACACAACATAAATGTTAAGGGAAAGGTTCTCTGAGCTGGCAGAGGAAGCTATGTGTTGGTTGTATGGGACAGAATACCGTGGAGGGTATTCTGGTCCTATTTTTTCTTTTTTTTTTATTTTGCTTTGTATTGAGTCGGTTATGAGAGACAGAATTGTCCATGTGATTTGGTCTTCTAATATTATAAATACATTGTTTGGGATCAGCCTTTGATCATCCAAGCCTTATTCCCTAATTCAGATCTGTTAATATGGCATCAGAGCAAGTTTCGAAATAGGGCATCTCTCCTCTCTTCCATTCTTGATTCCTTCTTCTTCTTCTCTCTTTCATTCTCAAGTTCTTCTTCCACCTTTCTCCCTTTGTTCTTCATTCTCCCATTAGCGCAGCACTAATGAGGTGATCTACAGATCCAGTTACTGCCCTCCATCACCTCATTCATGTTCTAAAATTTCAGAATTGACAGAAACTTGTGTACCCTGCTTGCAAAATTTGAAGCCTTCAAATTTTTTGGACTGATTCAACTTTATCTCCCAAGGGATCTCTCCACATTATTGAAGCTCAGGAACTGCAGCAGATTTATTGGACAAGGTTCTATCTCCAGCCATACTGAAGACTTTCTCTCCCTATCAATTTTTGCTCTCATCTAGGTTTTTTTTCTAAAACTCTGCAAATATTGATCTTTGGGTTACTGTTCTCTGTTGATGCTGATTTTTGGAATGGTAATTCAGCACTACTAGAAGGCCACTCGATCCAAGTATCATCTCATTCCAGTGTGTTTTTGCTTCCATTCTCTCCTACATCGATTTCACCATATTCAGGGGTTTTTTTTATATATATTTCCAATAGTCTCTCCTCCAATTTTCAGCCTTTATCTTGGAGGGGTTCTCTTCACAACAACCCCTCTCTACGATTTGGGTTTCTCTACTACAAGTATAGGTGACTCAATCACTTCCACTACTACTTCTGATCTGGATGGTCAAGGCAAAACTGATTACTACACTTTTCCTCCTAATCCCATCAAATTGGATGGATCCAACTACTTGTTATGGTCTCGATCTATAGCCTTTGCTATTGCTGACCATGGCCTTACTGGTCATATTGATGGCACCAGTGTTATACAGACTGCACCAGGTCCTCTTCAAAGTAGGTGGCTTATCAACAATGGGATTCTCATGTCATACCTGATTGGTTCTATGACTTCAGACCTTGCACACGGATTTCTTCTCCTTGACACAACTTTTCAGATTTGGTCTGCTTGCAAAGAAACATACGATCAGCTTGGCAATGATGCCCAGGTTTATGAACTCAAGAAGAAGGTCCTTCACACTACTCAGGGAGAATTATCCGTCTCCAAATACTATGCTCCCCTGCGCAGCCTTTGGCAACAATTGGACCACTTCTCTGATTTTCACCCTACTACAGCTGTTGACATTACTGCCTATAAGAAACATGTGGACAAGATTAGGGTCTATGATTTCTTGGCAGGGTTGAATGTGGAGTATGACCAGATTCGTGTTCAAGTGTTGGGCCATTCTCCTTTTCCCACACTTGAATAGTCCTATGCCTTGGTCTTCTCTGAAGAGAATCGTAGGGCTGCTATGTTACATCGTCCTACCACTGACAGATCAGCCCTCCAGGCTGTTGCCCCGACTACTCCTGCACCTGCTGAAAACCTTTCTCTTGGTGATTCTACTCCTGGCACTGTCACTTGTGAGCACTGTCGCAAGCCCTACCACACCAAAGAGAAGTGTTGGAAACTCCATGGGAAACCAGCTGACTTTGAAGCAAAACAGGCTGCCAAGAAAAACCAAAGAACAAGGCTCATCATATCGAGATCTACATTACTAGGACTCCTACTACATCCGCTCCTGCCAATTTCTCTGCTTCTTTAGGTTCATAGTTTGCTTGGTCAGGTATCAAATTTGGTGGTCACTGTGCTTCTGTAGCATCCCATTCTTGGATCATAGATTCTGGTGCTATAGACCACATGACTGGATCTTCTAGTCTTTTTCATCGTTATTCTCCCATTTCAGGGAAGGACAAAGTCAGGGTAGCTGATGGTTCCCTTTCCTCCATCTCTTGAAAAGGATCCATTAACTGCACTTCTTCCCTTACTTTGTTTTCAGTTTTACCTATTCCTAATTTTACTACTAATCTTCTTTCCATTAGTAGTCTTACTTATGACCTTAATTATAAAGTAACATTTTTTCCTTCTTACTATGTTTTTCAGGATCTTGTGACAGGGAAGACGATTGGATGTGGTAAAGTGCAAGGTGGGTTGTACCTGCTTGATGATGGCCGTTCTTCTCCACCAACCGTACCTTCTCCACTTCATCAAAATTTATTGGTCTCTTCTGAACTTTACCAACGGCTCTCTAGATTAGGTCATCATCTCCCATTAGGAACTTTGTCTCATTTGTTTTCAGCCTTAGTCAAGGGTTATAATAAAGATGAATTCTATTGTGAGGCGTGTGTACTGGCCAAACAGACACGTTCAATTTATTCTAGTTCTAATAAAAGAAGTTCTTCCCTTTTCCATGTGTTTCATTCTGATGTTTGGGGCCCTAGTCATAAGACTTCAATTTTTGGACATCATTGGTTTATGTCATTTATAGATTGTCACTCTAGAAACACATGGATATACCTTTTGCACACGAAAAATGAGGTCTTTTCCTGTTTTCAGCATTTCCATAAGATGATCCAAACTCAATTTCAGGCCACTCTCAAGGTTTTGAGAAGTGACAATGGAACAGAGTATAAAGAGGGTCACTTTCAAAAATATCTTGCTAATCATGGAATTCTTCACCAGACTAGTTGTGTTTATACCCCAGCCCAAAATGGTGTGGTCGAAAGGAAGAACCGTCATTTACTAGAAATGGCCAGAGCAATAATGTTTGTTCGACATGTTCCCTCCCAATATTGGGGTGATGTTATTTTCACTGCAGCCTATCTCATTAATCGATTGCCTACTAGGGTCCTTGACTCCTGTAGTCTGGCTGAAGTTTTGCTTGGAAATTCGTCCTTTGTGGTTTCACCTAAAGTGTTTGGCTGTGTGTGTTATGCTAGGGATACCAGGTCCCCTGATAAGCTTGCACCCCGTGGATTGCGGTGTATTTTTTTGGGTTATTCTCCAACCCAGAAAAGTTATAAGTGTTATCATCCCCCTTTCCATCGTACTCTAGTCAGTATGGATGTTACCCTCCATGAAGGCCTTTCTTATTATTCTTCACCACCTCTTCAGGGGGAGAGTTATGGTGAAGATGTGGATGTGTTTCCTTCCCTTCCTTCCCTTGGGCCTACTATTCTTGAAAGTCCATCACCTCTGACTGCTGCCCCAACACCTTTAGCTGCTGTCCCATCACCTTTAGATAACCCTATACAGGAGGAGACTATAGAAAATGGTGATGGTGAAGCTCCTATTGAGGGGAAGTTAACTTCCAATTCAGATAACCATTGAGAAATTTCAGAAGAGGATCGACGACTCCAACATTTTAACATATCACAAAAGATGTTCCAGAAGAGGGCAGCCTCAATCCACTGTAGCTCCAATACCCATCCAGTTGTCGACCCTGGATCCAGACCCTACTTCTCCTGGTAAGATTTCTCCTTCCGACCTACCTATTGATCATCGCAAAGGTGCTAGGTCTTGCACTCAGCATCCAATTTCTCGCTTTATTTCTTATAGTTCTCTTTCTCCATCTTTTCGTGCATTTGTGTCCTCTCTTTCTTCTATTTCTATTCCTTAAAATTGGCAGGAAGCTTACACAGAGGGAAAGTGGAAGGCAGCAATGTTGGAAGAAATGAGAGTATTAAAAAAAAATAATACTTGGGATCTTGTAGATCTTCCTCCAGGGAAATGACCAGTGGGATGTAAATGGGTGTTTGTGGTCAAACAGAAGCTTGATGGGACTGTGGATCGATATAAGGCACGCCTGGTTGCAAAGGGCTTTACTCAAACTTATGGAGTTGATTATTAGGAGACCTTCGCACCAGTGGCTAAACTCAATACTGTAAGAGTGTTATTGTCATGCGCTGTAAATCTTGGGTGGGATCTTCAGCAGTTGGATATGAAGAATGCCTTCCTCCATGGAGAGCTAGAGGAAGAGGTATATATGGATATTCCACCAAGCTTCTCTGATGATAAGACCAAGGGCAAGGTCTGTAAATTGAAGTATGCTCTTTATGGGTTGAAACAGTCACCTAGAGCTTGGTTCGGCAGGTTTCACAAGGCTATGATTTAAGTGGGCTATAAGAAAAGCAATGCTGATCATACACTGTTCATCAAACGAATTGGTGATAAGGTAACTATTCTCATAGTCTATGTTGGTGATATTGTTGTAAACAAAGATGATGGTGATGAGATCAAGAAATTAAAGCACTTCCTTTGTCGTGAGTTTGAAATAAAGGATCTGGGAACTTTAAAATATTTTCTAGGGATAAAAGTTGCTCGATCTTCAAAAGACATCTTCCTTTCTCAAAGGAAATATATCCTAGCTCTGTTGTCCGAAACAGGGATGTTAGGCTGTCATCCCACAGACACTCCCATGGAAGCCACTGCAAGGCTTAAGGAGAAAGAAGGTGAACCAGTTGACAAAGGTCGCTATCAGCGATTGGTTGGCAAGCTAATCTACCCCTCTCATAAACGGCCAAATATAGCTATTGGAGTTAGTCTAGTGAGCGAATTTATGCATGATCCTTATTCCTCTCATACAGAGGCAGTTATTCGTATTCTTCGGTATTTGAAGTCTGCTCCTGGAAAAGAAATACTTTTTTCTCCTAATGGCCATCTGAAAGTTGAAGCTTACACTGATGCTGATTGGGCTGGCTCTACTGACAGCAAATCCATCTCTGGATAGTGCTCTTTTGTGGGTGGGAATCTTGTCACATGGCGTAGCAAGAACCAGAATGTTGTGGCAAGATCCAGTGCTGAAGCTGAATTTCATGTTATGACACAAGGGATCTGTGAGTTGCTATGGCTTAAAGGGTTGTTGCAAGACATTGGAGTTGTTGTCCATCTTCCCATGATGTTGTATTGTGACAACAAGGCTGCCATTAGCATCGCTCATAACCCTGTCCAGCATGATCGTACAAAACATGTTGATTGACCGACATTTCATTAAAGAGAAGATTGAAGCTAGCCTCATTTGTGTTTCCTTTGTGAAGTTTGCTGACCAATTAACCAACGTGTTCACTAAAGGATTGAATAGCAAAGTTTTCTGTCCTGTTTTAGTCAAGTTGGGCATGTGTGACATATATGCACCAACTTGAGGGGGAGTATTGGTTGTATGGGACAGAATACCGTGAGGGGTATTTTGGTCCCTTTTTTCCTTTTTTGATTTTGCTTTATATTGAGTCGATTGAGGGACAGAATTGTCCATGTAATTTGTCTTCTAATATTATATATACATTGCTTGGGATCAACCTTTGATCATCCAAGCCTTATTCCCTAATTCAGATCTATTAACACTATGCCAGAAGTCTCTGTTTCTAATGGTTCTAGATGTTAAAGATAATGAGCGGAAGAGTAAGCCTGCTTTTGGTATGATTTCTACATATACATTATTAGCCTAGAATGCATACAAAACACAACATAAAGGTTTTTAAGGGAAAGGTTCTCTAAGCTGGCAGAAGAAGCTATGCCAAAAGTCTTTTTTTTCTAATGGTTCCAGATGTTAAAGATAATGGGTGGAAGAGTAAGCCTGCTTTTGGTATGATTTCTTGATATACATTATCAATCTAGAATGCATACAAAACACAGCATAAAAATTTAAGGGAAAGGTTCTCTGAGCTGGCAGTGGAAGTCTCTCTCTCTCTCTCTCTCCTTGCCTTTGTTGTTGAAACGACATACCTCCTTCAGATTGGTGCATTCTCCAAGCTGCCGGCTGGGAGAACCCTCTCCCATGTTTTTATTTGGTAGGCAAGTGTTTATTTGAAACCACATAATCCCCAGAATCTGGCTTCTTAGAAGCCACTCTAAACAGCACAACATGAAAACCATGATTTCATATGAAGAAACTCTGAGGTAACTTGTCTCTTAAGCTCTCCACTTGCCCCAAACAAAAGGTAAAAAGGGTACCTGACGATGATGATTTTATGTGATTAAAACATTTAGATGCATAAACCTAAAAATGGATCTGTTCCTCGCAAGATTAGAGAGTACAGTAGCAGGTTTAGCCATATTGAAGGGTGGAGTGGCAATTTCGACTGTATAGATATCTAGAAAAATGGTCTATCTTAACCATATGTTGAATTTCAGATAAATTTATCTATACACACTCCCCTGTATTAGCGAATTCCGTTGAAGTTATCGATTTCTTTCTAAAGAACTTCCATGCATTCATTGGATTTCAAAACTTTATTTTTCCACTTGTCTAATTCCATTTTAACTGAAATTTAACATGTGAACAGAGGACCTTAGGATCTATCTTTCCACAGAATTTCTGCTCTACCTGATCTCCACGAACACTGCAAAACCACACATTAAGTTAAAAACTGACTGAAACTAAATTGACAAGTAGGATACCAGTTTTGGTTTGAACAAAATTCAACTGCCTTTGCTCCAAAGCCAAAAAAAAACTGAAAGCAAAAGGGTGGTTCAACTACTGGCTAATAGCATTTCTTCTGATAACTTATGTTTTTCAGTTTTGGTCAGTTTCAGATTTCAACATGTTTTACCAGACTTTAATCAAAACAGGTCAGTTTGATGTTTGGTTACAATTCAACCCTGTTCAATGAACCAATTTAGTTCATTGTCAAGTTTGATCCACTCATTAAATCTTACATTACCCAGAGAACAGATCAGATGCCCAAACCACCCAAGAAATTGCATTATTTTCCATGTGTGGCAATATTTCTGAGTCATAGATAAAAATTATGTACAGAATACTTGGTTACCAAAACTGATGCTAGGAAGCATTGTTGCCAAAATAGTTATCAATCATTGTCACTGCTGTCTTGCTCATATATCTGATATTCTCCATCGCTGGTATCAACATCTGGCCTACCTGCTCCGGCTGATGGAAAATTATCAAAAAGCT